>NC_141153.1:113045372-113674901 GCF_053477565.2 Lygodium microphyllum | reverse complement strand
TATGTTAATTAAGAGGATAGTAGCACGGGTGTTATCTCGGTGCTATCCTTTCATGCCACAACGGGTTAGGGAATAAGCATTAAAAAGCCTGATTATACACCACCTGTTTCTGATTTAAAATGATTTTTGAGCACTTTAGAATCATTCACTTTTGCATGTGCATGACGATCATGGTATCAGAATAAAAATCATGGATGCATAGCACCTGTTTTCAATGACAATGACTATGTTTGAGTGTGGAAAGGCATCCTAAGTTGTAGGATAGACGTTCGGTTCTTGGGGGATTATTTGAAAAGGAAACATGGTATCTCCTGGATGCGAAATGAAAGAGTGGAGGTTGTTCGTTTGTTTTATGTGTTGAGCAGTGCATCAAGGGGCTAATCCCTGCGATGTAGGAGAGTTGCAGTTGGGCCGCGGTGTTTCTACCGAGAGGTTGCCTCCCATGTATGTGATTATCGTGGTACTTATTGCCAATGTGTATGGGTTCTCCCTCTGTGGAGTTTATAGAAAGGGAAACGTTGGACTAGAAAACTATAAAACTATAAAGGCATAGATTAGGCTTTAGGACAGTTTGTCCTTTAGCAGCAGATAGACGCTCCTGGTCCTGAGGGTGTGTTTGTCTGTTATGAGCATGAGGTTCGACTAGTGCCATAGCCAGTGCCGGCCCATTTGAGATCCCATCAATAAGTATTTGCAACTCATTGAGAATGAGAAATTTCATGATATCTATGTAACTACTTATCTCGTATTTACAGAAGTATACCCTTCAGATTGTTATGAGTGGCAAAATGTCGAGAGTTTCATGGGTTCTTTTAAGTATTACCACCTCAAAATTGGTAGATTGCTCTTTGACAGCGAGCGTACAACTAAGAAGCTCGCAGAGGACCTTGTTTTTTTTCTATGACTCCAAGTACATATTTCCCAAGGGGGGCCGAGAATATGGAACCCTTGGGTCTATGCACATACTGAATCTTAATAGCATAGAATGGCCACTGTGTAGTAGCGACATTTTGCACGTGTAGCATAAAAAATTTAGCAAACATATTGAACTCTATGAAGCCAAGCAATGGCTCAAAGAATGTACATCTAAGCTGGTCCATACCAATTGCAATTTTTGCACATATATTCAAGGAATGTAAGAGTTTGAGATGCACCGAAAGCACACACATTATAAGAAGTGCATCGGAGGATTATGTAATAAGAATTCTAGGAAAAATTTGGACATTGAAAATGACTCATAGTCCTGACACAGTGAAGTGTTGAGTCACAACAAGGGAATGGCTTTCAGGTAAAGTTTTTCTCTCTTAGTTGACTATTATCTTACTTTGGGATGGATTAGCTAACTTTCCTTTCCAATTACAAGTACTTTGTCACATGACATACTTTATGCCTAGTGTTCAAGTATCATAGATGGAGGATGCTCAAGGTTGAATGGTTGTGCCTTGATCAAGATACACGTGAAAGTACACCTGTGGATGTTACTATCATTTGTGAGGGTCGCAAGCCCCAAGTGTTGCAATTGGAGGATGATTGGACCTTGAGTATAATGTACTAGGAAATTACAATGTTAATGCAGAATCCACTTGCTAGATTTTAGTTTAAACTAGATGGTAGGAAAATTTGAAGCTGAGTTGAGGATACTGTTACCAGTGGAAAGTGTGTGGCTCCACATATTTTAGAAATCCCAACACCACAAGTTGTAATATCCAACACTTGTAAATTTTTGGATTTTTTTGCCAATAGAATATTGTCACTTGCAAACTTGCAATATTTAAAAATTATGGTATTTATGCAAAAGTATACACTTGCTATACACTTTCCACATCGACACATTTACATATGCACATGAACTTTACAAAGACGTTAAGTTAAGCCATAACTAAATATTGTATGCAAACATCCCTTAATGGTTTAAAACTTAAGGTTTTTAAGGTAGAACTATTTTAGTTCTTGTTTCATTGTTTCATTTCATACTTTCTCTCTTCATCTCTTTACATCCGCCACATTCCTCCTACCTGTTACGATGGATGCTCGCACATACTTTGAAGAATGGATCCATGAGATTGTCTTTGCTAGCTAGGGTGATGAGATATTTCAGGTTTTCTTTAAGATCTTCAACCTTGAAAGCGTGCTCTTATCGTTGGATCCCCCCCTTCAGGTTTTGGAAGACTTTGTGAGAACCATTGTTACACTTGCACATACTCCATATCAAGGGATCTGACATGATTTGGGTGCCTCTAGAATAGCTCATGGTATTTTAAGCAGGAAGAATCACCAAAAAGTGGTGAATAGGTGTCTGGCTCATGTGGATCCTTTGCATAGAATATGTACTATTCCCATGGGTAGTGCACTAGGTACAACGCCTTTGGATCTCGTGGAGTGTGATTGCACATTGGCAATTTACCTCCTTACATTGGATACACCCATAGAGGAGGAGAGTGATAAATATACAACTCCACAGGTTATTGCTATCACATACACGAGATTAGAGCCAATTGAAAAGCTCATAAATGTTGAAGAGGAACATTGGGTGTGGTGGCAGAGTAAGGGTTGGCTCTTATGGTGCCATCTTCTTTAGAATAACCCACAAGTTGACAAACCCAATCTTTCCTCCTTGACGCCCATTGAAGTAGATGGTGTGTAGTACTTGCTTTTGTCTGATGTGCTGCAATACTTGGAAATGAAGGAAGAATAGTTGTTTTTCATCCTAGTCAAAGATTGGATGGAAGACCTAATAAATTATGATTACATGGATGTACATCCGACAATGGGAGAGATGGGAAAATACGATGGCACAGGCTTAGATACAGTGGGTGCCATCATAGTAGCACCAGATTAGATTACCTCGGTTGAAGAAGATTACCTTGTGCCGAATGATGCTGAATTTGAAGCACTACAGCATAATATATTCGGGACTAAGGCCTTGGCTTCCTACCAAGGAGTTCATAGATCCCTTTGCCTAAAGAGGTGCCTTGTTGACACACAAGGAAATGAATATATAAGATGATTTGGAGAAGTGAGATTTCTAACTACCATACATTTTTATGCAATAAAACTTGACCATAGGGTGCATCGGGTCCCCAGGAGTCCACCAGTGAAATCTTGGCAAAAAATGATGCATGCAGCTGTCTGTTTTTGAACTCTGGCATTTGAGGTCACTTTCTTGCCATCTGGGGCCATTTTCTTGCCAAGAAAGTGCTCCTAGATGCCAGACTTTGGATAGGGCAGCTGCAGACGTCATTTTTGGCCAAGATTTCACCAATGGGCTTAGGGGGACCCGAAGCACCCTACGGTTAAGTTTCATCACTTTCTAATAACTCTAGGTTAGTTGCTAATTATATTATTTGATTTGACTTTGTCATTTAGGACATACTGAATATAGATGAGTTTTCATCAAGACAAGGAGGAGTTAGGCATGCAAATCAATGGAAGGATTCAGCTCTGAAGGAGTACATTCGCAACCTTGTTGCAGACTTGGTGGTCTTCCATAAGAAGTGCTCACCACAAGGGAAGGAAAAAATCATGAAAATTTGAGCTTTGACCAAGTTTGGACATTTTCAAGCAATACCTGTGACATCTAGCTTGGAGAAGGTGGTGCTAGTCAAGCAGTCAAAGCTTCTTTACTTGTTTGACCAAATGCGTGGTGGAGTAATGTGTGTGCTTGCCACATTAGGTGACCTTGCTAAAGTGTCAGATCCGCTTGTCTTGGAGAAGAGAAAGAGTTGAAGGGGAAGCATGTCATTTTTGAAGCAAAGAAGGAACTTCTATTTTCATCGGAAGTTGGCTCCTCCTCTCCACTGATGAAAAAGCCAAGAAATAAATGATAGTCCTTGTTGGCTATCAACTTTTTGTATTTGCCATCACTATCAGCCATTGCATGTATTTTTCTTGATGAATATAATATATTTTACACTGTATCTATAAATAAATATTTATTAAATAAATGTGTGGTTCGTGTAAGTGTGACGATAATGTGTGTTATGGGAATGATGCATTCGCATACGTTAACATAATCCAATTTAATTATGTCAACGTGTAGTACTGTAGTTGCAATTGTGATAGGCAATAACATAACTCATATTCGTATGTATTACTACTTTTGATGCGTGTGTACGTTAAACAAAATTTAAGAGTCGTGCGTTTCAAGAAACAAAATAAAACAACTTTACTCAATTAATTGAATTTAGTACACATCACATTATATATATATATATATATATATTCCAATGTGGCAGAGTTACAAAATCTTTTTGGCCTTCCAAGATGCTATGGTGTTATAACACTCATTACAGAACCTTGCATCATTAATCTCATAACCTAGGGAGGAGTCCCCTTGTCGTGTTGAAGCGAACGATAAAGTTCATGTCTTTATTTATGATTGTGATGCGCTTTTTGCATGGATAGCCGCTAGCTATGTATCATCAAACAAGTTGACAAGAAACCCCTATGTAGCTGTTTGTAGGGCCTCCATAGCTGTAGCAGTCCACTTTCTTGACAGTGGGCCATCACGCACTCGTGCCCAAAATCTTCCCATCCCTTTCAGCTCCAAGTCTTGCATAACTTTCCAAACAACCTTATGAAAAGATATTTTCAGGATGAGAATGTTCAAAGATGCGGATCTAGAGCACGACAAAAGATATGGCGGATGAAAGATAAAGACCAAACTCATGATGACATGGACAAGTAGAGACAAACTGTTACACAAGTGAATTAGGTTCCAAGATGGAAGCTTGGACTCATACACACAATCTTGTGTAGGACTGACAATGATAAGACACTTAAATGAAAGTACAAAGCATTATGACATTGTATTCATTCATATAAAAGTGATAGTCAAGTACAATGCTTTATAGAACTTGGGTTGTTCCACTCTCCTCACTGTGCATATGGGATTCAATACAACTCTTCCTAGATGAGAGCGGAATTTTGATGTCGAGAAGTGCTTAAAAATAGCTAAAAATTACGAATATCAAGGGAAAAATATTCAATGTCGAAGGCGGCGGCTCGACCTAGGACAATTTTAAGCGTCAAAGTGCTTTAAAGGCGCCTGAGCGACACTTGTTGATTTTTGATAATTTTTCAGACTTCCGTGCGGGTTGTCAGGAGTTTCCGACCAATGCGGGATGTCAAGCCGGGGACACCCAAGATTTTTCAGAGCTCGATTTGGAGTCCGGACGGAGAAATGGCCACAAGTTGGGCAAGATGCGAAGGGGTGGACATTAGAGTGGTCAAGTGGCAAGTGACCTTTGGGAGCCCCCAAACTTTTAATGTAGCATGTAACTTTGGCATGAAATCATGATATAGGCGTGGAGGAACAAGGCGCCGATTTTTGCGCCCCATTCTTGGGAATCCATTCTCCTGCCTGTAAACAATCCCCCCAATGATCATGGGCATTCATTCCCCTCTGGATGCTGACTCTATCGCTGTGCTTCGCCCGTCAAATGGTGGCCTCAATGGAGATCTCTGATTTCAGTCTTTTTCTCTCCTCCCTCTCTCTCCCTTAAGGGGCTGTTCTTGTGTGGAAGAAGACAATGAAGAATGATGGAGGAAAGCTTGTTCGGATGAGACCGGATTGCTTCTGGATCGATGAAGACATGAAGAGTGCTGATTTTGAAGATGTTGGACATTGAATGAGGGCTGGCACGCAGTCCCATAGCAAAACCGAGATCCCGAGACACAAAGCCTAAGCGGTAATTCAATTTTTATGAAGAAAAAATGAGTTTTTATGCTATTTGGGTGATGAAATATTGTTCCCATGGGCTGATTATGCATTATGTTGTTGTTTGCTATGAGTTTGATTAGTTTATGCTAAGAAAATCAGAAAATCATAAGTGTTATGACTGAAATTAATGGTATAAAGCCCGTAAAACACGCATTTAAGAGGCAAAATGGGGTTTTTTTGCAAAATAAAGGGAAAACATGAGATATAACATCAATAAAACTTATCAATCTCAATTTCTAGTCATTTTTATTGAAGATAATAGAGGAAAAATACTAAAAAATGGTAAAAAATGGGTTTTAAATGGGAGAAAATTAGAAAACGATAAAATAAAAATTCCAGAAAATCATATAAGTGTTTGTGCAATGTATAATGAAGGTAGAGTACGAGGTTAGTCTCGGTTTACCCTCGTTTCTATGTTTTCGTTCGTGTTTATTGCTTTCTCTACAAAGAAATACACATAAAATGACTCTTACACCTATCAACGATTGAAAACATTAAACGGTAGGGTGAGAGGGGAGTTTGAGCATCAAAGTACAATCTTAAACCTGATTTATGTGTTGCATCATGGCTATAGGACGTTGTTTTAAAATGAAGGAAAAGGCAGCATGAGCGTAAGGCTCGGTGTCTCTTCTTGTTTCAATACATAAACGTTAGCATGGAAATCATGAAAAGATTGGTTTCGCACGGTGCACAATGTTGATTTTCTATTGTTTGTGCACTAAACCATTCACATTATGCACTATATATGGTTCATGGTATCGAAGGAAAATCTCCTAGACTGCATAGCAATTGTTTTCTTAGGACTTTGACCCACGATTGAGAGTGTGAGGTTATCCCTTGCCGTAGGGTAGAGGGTCGGTTTCCTACGGGACTGTGAAGTGAGGAAGCATAGTATATCTCCTGGAAATACGAGAAATATAAAAGAGAGGAGTTTATGCTCGTATGTGTTATATGTTTAGTAGCGCATCAAAGGGCCAATCCCTGAGATGTAGGAGAGCTGCAGTGGGGCTCCGACTATTAGTCGGTGGAGTGCCTCCTATGTGTGTGTGACGAGGCGTTATGCCTATGTACTTTGGGTTCTCCCTCTGAGGAGTTTAATGGAATCGTTGGACTATAAACTATAAATGCATAGATTAAGCTTTAGGGCAGTTTGTCCTTTAGAATTAGATTGACGCTCCTGGTCCCCGAGGCCGTGAGGGTGTTTGTGTGTCATGAGCATGAGGTCCGGCTAGTGCTATAGCCAGTGCCGGCCCATTTTAGGTCCCATCAGTTGTGCATCTGCCGGGAGCCACTTATAAGTGGTGGTTTTTGGATCTAGGGTTTCTAGGGACCAAAAGGAAGTTGGTTTATGTCCTCTGACAAGGACCGTGAAGCCGAAATCCAGAAAGCAGAATGTGCTGAGAGGGCTAGACGGCGGTTAGAGATTGTAAGCCGTTATTCTCCTCAAAGGAGTAGCCCAGTATGTATACAAAGCAGTGGTCTTAGTCATTTAACTACTCCACCTATTCTATTAGGTGCAGGAGGAAGCATAAGTTCTTCCTCTTCTCCACCAAGTCTACCCACTTCAAGTGGGGGGTGAATTCACCCGTACAAGCTCCTATTGCTAATCCGATTGTCACCATGGCACAGCCTATTGCGATTCTTGCAGGGATGCCGGATTTACCAGCCTTAGGAGTCCCCTTGCCCATTTTTAATGGGTTAGAGGAAGAGGATGCAAAATTTCACATTTGTGAATTTCAGAGATTGATGTTCAATTATCGCATCCAATACGAGGGACATCTCATGATGTTCTTCAATATGACGTTAAAAGGAAGGGCTGCGGTATGGTATCACAGCATAGAGTTTGGAACCATAACCACCATCGATCAATTCTATGCAGCTTTCCGAGCGGAATATGCCCCTGAAAGAGGTGGCCAATATTGGTTGCGGATCTTGAATGTAACATGCCAAGATCCTCACGAGAATGTGAAAGCATATGCCAAGAAGTTGAAGGAAGTATTTCATAAGTTGCAAACTTACATTCCCATTCCGTCGGCTGCCCAATTGCAATATTTTTTGCATGGGTTGTATTTTAATATCCAAGTACAATTGAGCAGTGTGGCCTTGGCACACATAGACATCACTATTACGCGGGCAGAGGGAGTAGAAGCATGATTACAAATGGCCTACTCCTCTCGAATGAATATTAATGGGGGTTTAGTACCTAGTGGCAATCCATCATTGACAAATGGAAGTCAAGGGATGCCTATGACTAACCCTATTGGGAGAGGGAGTATGGTTCAGAATGTACCTTTACTACCGGCTCCTCCCAGTGTGACTATGCCTATGGAAAGTCAGTTGGCTCCACCAAATGTTGGAGGCCAGGTTTCAAATTCTAATGTTGTTCCTGTGGGTCAATAGCCAATGCCAAATCAGATTGTTAGGCCAATGGAACGACGGGTTGACGATCGAGGCTACAAGTCGAGTGCATCTAATGTCCTTGGCGAAGTTAAGAACATGATGAAGCATTATACCAATATGATTTCCAAACAATATCGACAAATAGCCGTCGACGTTAATTTCTTGAAGAAGCAACAAAATTTGATAGGGAGTCGATGCCCTGAAGAGGGTGGACCCTCTAGATTCAGTTGTAAATGGTGTGGTGGACAGCACTTCCCCAGAAATTGTCCAAATGTGAAATGTGACATTTGTGGGAAGTCGGGCCATCTAGCTGCTACCTGTTGGAGTAAGCTTAGTTCTCTCCAACAAGGGAGTAAACAACCGGGCCCAGTGAATCATAGAGCGCAACGAAATAACTTGCAGCAGAATGATGCACCTAGGCAAATATTGCAGAGGGGAAAAACAACTATAGAAGAGTTGCCATAAGGCAACGGGGTCAGCCTTATTGAGGCTGTACGAGTCCGTGATGCTGAAACCTCTAGCTTAAGAGCCGTGACAAGAGGCCAAAAGGCTAAAGAGGTTGACAAAGATAATACAAAACCGGTCGAGGTAAACCCTAAACAAGGGGATAAGGGGACGCAAGTCCAAAATCCTAGCATAGAAGGGGGACCGCTAAGGCCGGTTGACAGGAAAGGCGACCCTAAGAAGGATGAGGAAGTGCCAAGAAAGAATGCAAGAGCTAAGAAAGAAGCACCAAAACTGATCCCAAGACCAAAAGAGAGAATGGTTTGGCGAGAAAAGAGAGCTTTGGCTACTTATCATGACTTTGATTTAGCGAGTTCTCTTTGTGAAGTTAAACCAAATGTGAACCTCTTGCAATTGATCAAATTATCTCTAGGAGTACGCAAGGAATTTAAGAAGATCCTACGTATTGGGTATATTGTAGAACCCTTGGGCATAGCACGAGTAGGAGAAGATTGCTTTGACCATGCTGAAAAGAACTGCCCTAGGGTTCCAGCTTATGTGGATGGAATATTAGTGGAACATGCCATTGTAGACACTGGATCCTCCGTCAATATCACGAGTTCAGAATTGATGGAGAGGTTGGGTCTAGGCATCCAGAAAGACAGCTCCACCCTTCTGAGAATGGCTGATGATAGTCTAAGACAACCAGAAGGTTGCGTTACTAAGGTCCATGTTACAGTTGCAAGTGTAGAATGTTTCTTGGACTTTAGGGTGATCAGATTTGTAGGACGTCCTAGCTATCGAGTTTTGCTAGGTAGGCCTTGGATCTTACGAACAGACTGTCAAGTCGATATACCCGCCGGTCGAGTGGTTCTAGGTCGAGGTGCTAATCGAGTAATAGTCGATGCTTACCCTGAGTCTCCTCAAAGTGAGAGAGCCCCTTTATCTTCTACTGAATTAGAGACATCAGACGATCCATCTGGTAGTGAGACATCATCCAGCGATGAATCTAAAGAGGGGTCCACTACAGAGGATATCTATCAGATAACTCTAAATGAGCCGATAGAGCTGCAAGATAGGATAAGAGATGCGGATGTGATTGAGTTGGACCTTGGCACGCCGAATGATTCGCGGCCAATTAAATTAGGTTCCATGCTCAGTTCAGCAGAAAGGGAGGACTATGTGTCCTCGATTCAAGAATTCCGTGATATCTTTGCTTGGAGTTATGATGAGCTGAGAGGTATCCCTCCCAGCCTGGCTGTTCATACTATTCCTGTAAAAAATGGCAGTCGTCCTATGCATCAGAAGGTAAGGCGTATGCCTTTTGAATTGAGGGACGGTTTATTTGAGGAGTTACATAAGCTAAAGAAAGCTGGTTTAATCTTCCCTGTACAACACACAGAATGGTGTTCACCAATTATTATCAGGAAGAAGAAAAGCAACCAGATTCGATTATATGTGGATTTTAGAGAGCTGAATAAGCAGACGGTTAAAGATTACTACCCGTTGCCATTTATTGACCAGATTTTGGATCAATTAGCGGGTAGGGAGATATATTCGTTCATGGATTGCTTTGCAGGATATAACCAGATGGCAATTACAAAGGAAGACAAGTTGAAAACAACTTTTATTACTGTCTTTGGTACTTTTGCATACCATGTGATGGCCTTTGGTTTGTACAATGCACCTGGATCGTGGCAACGAACAACAGACAAGACCTTTGGTGACATTTTCCCAGATGAGTTGAAAGTATTTTTTGACGACCTGGGGGCAGCCACTGTAAGGGAAAGGATGTTGGTTATTTTAAGAAAATGCTTTGAGCGTTGCAGACAATTTTGTATCGCTCTTAACCCACGGAAGTGTGTTTTTGGAGTGCCTTATGGGCTATTGCTGGGCCATGTGGTCAGTTCAGTAGGGATCGCAACTGACCCTGAAAAGATCAAGGTTATAGTTGCTATGAGTCCACAACGCACTCCAAAAGAGGTTCATAGCTTTCTGTCATAGATAGGGTACTATCAGAGGTTTATAAATGCCTTGGCAGAAAGGACGTTGCCATTAATGAATTTATTATCCTTTAGCTATTCATTTGAGTGGAGCGACCCTTGTAAGCTAGCTTTCGAGGATGTGAAACATGAGTTAGTAAAAGCACCTGTTTTAAAAGCACCTAAAAGGGGTGAGGTGTTCTATATATTTTCAGCAGCCACCATGCATAGTATCAGCTGCTGTTTGGCCAAATCTGGGAGGAATAGTGGTATCATCCAATAGCTTTTGCTAGTTGGAAATTGGGCATTTCAAAGATCAACTACACCTACATGGAGAAGTTGTGTCTTGCGATGGTCTTTGGGACTAAGAAATTCAGGCACTACATCCTCTATGAAAAGGTAGTGTTCTATACGAAGGCGGAAGGACTTAGATTGCTTATGAACAAGCTACAGCCGCTTGATCGTTTGGCAAAGTGGTTAATCACTTTGGAGGAGTTCGATTATGAGATTAAGAGTAAGCCACCGAGGTTGCAGGGTATTGTGGAATGCCTTGTGGATTTCGGGGAGCCGAAAGAGACTTTGGCTGAAGGAAGCGACATTAAGGAAATGTTTAAAATTGATATAGCTTCTATCCCATCTTGGTATGCTGCTATTACGCATTATCTATCAACAGGAGAGACAGGAGCTGGTTTGTCAAAGTCTGAAAAGAGGAAAATCAAACAATAGGCTTTGAAGTTTTCCTTGATTGCAGGGACACTATACCGGCAGGGGGTTGATGATATCTATCGCCGATGCGTGATGCCTGACGAGGTTCCTTTCATCTTGGAGGAGTGTCATGACTCTGCATATGGAGGGCACTTCGCGGGACGATTGACGGCACAGAAAGCGTTAAGAGTTGGATATTGGTGGCCGTCCATCTTCCAAGATTCTTTTGAGTATGTAAAGAGGTGTGATACCTGTCAAAGGCATGACAGTAGAGAGAATAGGAAACGTCTACTTACGCCTATCATGGCTATCCTTCCATTTGAGAAGTGGGGCATTGATTTTGTGGGTCCTATTACCCCGTCATCTACTACGCAAAAGAGGTACATTATAGTAGCCACTGATTATTTCACAAAATGGTCAGAAGCGCGGGCGACGAGGCAGGACAATGCAAAAGAGACTGCAAGTTTCCTTTTAGAGCAGATTATCTGCCGTTTCTGTCCACCGAAGGAATTACTGTCGGACCGTGGAACCCATTTTTTGAATAAAGTGATCAAAAGCCTGACTGAAGCTTGGCAAATCAAGCATAACAAAATGACCCCCTATAATCCGCAAGCAAACGGGTAAGTCGAAAGCACTAATAAGCAGCTTGTAGGTATCTTGTCTAAAATAGTCTCTGAGAAGAAACGAGATTGGGACAGGAGGTTGTATGTGGCAGTATGGGCGTACAATACAACGTTCAAGCGAGCTACTGGCCATACTCCATTTAAATTAGTTTATGGGGAAGAGTGTGTGTTACCCCTTGAAATTGAGTTGCCAACCATACGGCTTGCAATTAACCACTCCTTGGGAGATGAGGATTCCCTCTTTGAACGTTTCACGACCATAGCCCACCTGGATTAGCTGAAGTTGCAGAGCTTATTACACCAGGAGGTGGCTAAACGTCGGATGAAGCAGTTGCACGACCTTAGAGCGAAGAAATATACCTTTAAAAAAGGGCAATTAGTCCTCTATTATGATGTGCATAGGGAGCTCTTTCCAGGGAAGTTGGAATCTAAATGGGACGGGCCCTACAAGATTGTCAGGTTAGGGAAAAATAGGTCTACGGCCCTATTAGCTGATCTACAGGGAGTAGAGTTTAAAAATAAGGTTAATCTTAATAAGATTAAACCTTATTATTTCTAAGTATGCTAATACAAAAGAAATGCATTGCAGGTCCATGTTGGGGATGATTTGGGACCTGAAAAAGAGCTTAAAAGCTGGTTGATGGGGCGGTTAATTCCTTATTTGGAGCACCCATATCTAGAGCAGAGATACCATCAGGGGAAACTTATCTAGTGGAGCAAAGGATACAAAGTGATTGCGCAAGAAGACGGAACCTTTGTGTGGGAGATTAAAGTCTTCTGCCATCACTGCTTACGATTGTTGACAAGTATCCCTGTTGAGTTCAATGAAGAAGGTGGGATGGAGCCGTCAGTTCATCCTCTCAACATACTAAACTTTGATTACCATAATTACAAATAGAGGAGTTCGTGATGGCAGGCTATGTAAACCCATTGTGGACATACACATTATATTTTGACGGAGCATTCACGGGCCCTAATAAAAAAGGGAGTGTTGGAGTAGTAATCCGAGATCCCCGACGTAGAGTTACGATGAAGTTAGCTGCTTATCTCGGGGTAGGATTCACTAACAATATGGCGGAGTACAAAGCCTTGATTATGGGATTGCATATTTCCAAACAAGGTGGTATTCGTCGGTTGTTAGTAAAAGGGGATTCCCAGTTGATCCTGAATCAGTTAGATGGGACATACATAGTGCGGAATCCCATTCTCTGTATGTATCATCGAACTGCGATGACCCTACTTGAAGAGTTTGAGAGAGTGTCTTTTCAGTTGATTCCACGTTACTGGAATTAATTTGCGGATTCACTGGCAAATCTTGCTTATGAGGAAGACCTCTTCTTTAATTGTGGTCCTAGTTTGGATATTGTGATCAATGATGAAACAGGACCCGGTCACTTGTGGGGAATGTTATCAGAGCATGCAATATATGAGCTTCCTTGGGCACTTCCAGAACTATGATGAACTTCAAAGAGTGTTGCTCAGTGATTAAAATCACTGTTGATAACTTTAGTGAGAAGAAACAATGAAAAATGACAAACTTTGAAGCTTTGGCTATGGCTGCCCACAGGGATGACAATTAGGGTTTCACTGATTGTGATGGATAGAGAAAATTTTGGGAAGCCCTTTTAGTTTGAAAATGCTCACTTGGGAGGCTTTAAATACCCCAGAAAGATCTGGAGGATTGCGTGTCGTGATGTTTGCTGGGTCAAGCAGTACCCTGCTTGCTTGAAGCTCTCATATCTCTCTCTACTGGCCAAATTTTATCGAGCTTCCTTCTGAATAAGTGATTGTCTTCTTCTAGAGCTTTTGCCTGGTAAAACAATCATTGACATTGGGCAACTATAGCTCCAGCATTGCACAAACTACTACTTGCTTTCCTAATTGTGTATGCAGACTGCTATACCTACTGACCTTGGAGGAAGTAGTGTGAGCTAACTAAGGCACCTCAGCCTTTGCTCTCTTCAAGAGATTGTTCCTTGACTGAAGGCACTTCTTCCCATCACATCAGAAGTCAACATATGCTCTACAGGACCAGGGATTGCAAGAAAATGTGAAGTAGGCGATGCGGATCTAGAGCATGACAGAAGTTATGGTGGATGAAAGATGACGATCAAACTCATGATGACATGGACAAGTAGAGGCAAACTATTACACAAGTGAATTAGGTTCCAAGATGGAAGCTTGGACTCATAACCATAATCTTGTATAGGACTAACAACGACAAGACACTTAACTAAAAGTACAAAGCATCATGACATTGTATTCATTCATATGAAAGTGATAGTCAAGTACAATGCTTTATAGAAGCCGGGTTGTTCCACTCTCCTCACTGTGCATATGGGATTCAGTATAGCTCTTCCTGGAGTATACATCATTTGTCTATTTCTCAACATAGAAGCTCATATTTGCATTGGATTCTCCTTATCTCCCGAAGGGCAACAATGTTTGGTTTTCATCTCCTCTTCTTCTGTGGTGGTCATTGTGCTCTATGGTGGGGAGCACCTTCTCCTGCACTAGAGGAGGCTCCACCTTGTGCTCTTGGGGAAGTTATATATGTATATCCTCCACATGACGTGCGTTCAAGGCCTATTTATATCCTTATCTGTGAATTTTTCTTGAATAAAACATAACCCTTCTCTATTCAATCTGTAAATAACCCCTTTATATTACACCCTTCTATATGTAAAAAAAAGTATAAAAATGGTATTTTAAAAATACCTTATTTTGAACCCATGTGATGCACACATATATTCATGAGTAAGTTACCCGAGCTTGTGCTCCAGGTGGTGGGCCTTGGCATGAGGCCTTCTCCTGGCCAAAATGGCAACATGCTTGCTTGGTGCGTGCCATGCAAGCTCGAGGAGGGAAAGATGGAGAAGAGACAGAGGTTGGGTGTGTAAGAATGGAGGAAGCAAAGAAAGCAAGATAAGAAAATGAGAAGAAGAATGAACTTCTAACCCATTTAAACCCCAAAACTGGGTTAATGCAGCTTCATACACACTCTCCATCATGTGATCGTAAATCCATAACGTTTTATCGAAATGTGATGAAACTTCATATGCGCACTCGTTAGGTGGCCAAGAGCCCAAAATATTTTTTTTGGAAAAAAATGAAGTTTGGCAATAGGAAAGTGGCTCGAGATGCCAGACTTCACGACCAAGGTTTGCAGGTATTTTTTTCCAAAAAAAAAAGGACTCTTGGCCATCTAATGAGTGCGCATATGGCAGGAAAGTGGCTCCAGACACCAAACTTCGGACCACGGATCTATAGGCATTTTTTTTTCCAAAACAAAGGGCTCTTGGCCTCCTAATGAGTGCGTGTGTGAAGTTTCATCTCATTATTATGATACACTTTAGTATTTTAAACATTATCCGACACCAAAATTATGGATGGATTGATAATCGAGAAATCAACATCCCGACTACTGGCCCCTAGAAACTTCGCACCACATAGAGTATACAGAGGCATTAGGAGTAAAGTTTGCAATAAGAAATTGCAAATTTTTGCATGTTTTTCCTATTGAAATTGAGAGTGCTAGCAAAAACTATAAGTAAGAGTTAAAAATATTGCAAAGATGCACAGTCAAAGTTGAGAGGAATGACAAGAGTAACAAATTAATTCATATTTTAAGGGTGCATACAACAGTTTTGCACTAGGACATAGTCATATGTTTAATGCACGAGGAGAACACTATGCCAAAAAAGATAACATTATAAATTGTGTTCATTCCATTGGAACAAATGCATCATTCACTGCTTGAAGATTTCTTACAAGTTGAAAGTCCTTGGGAGTTATAGTGATGCGCTTTGCATGTATTGCACAACGTTGAGCATCATCAAGTCAACTAAAAAGGCCTCTTAGCACATTGTAGAGCATAAAGACATTCTTTTATAAAGAAATCAGGTCTATCTTGACCTTGTGCCAAAAACCACCTTTTGCTTTATGTGAGGTAAAGGTCTTGCACAATCTCGCAAACAAGTCTTGAGAAGCTCGTCTTTGGAATGATGAGATCAAAAGAGTGCTGACACCTCCTAATTTCTCTCAGTGCCATTGTACCTAGATTCCACTTGCGTTTCTTGTGGGGATGCTGAGGAGGACCCTTGTGAGGGCAACTTAAGGAAGCTAGGTTAGGTTGAGAAGGGGGTGCATCTGAGCTAATAGATGCTCCAAGGGGCTGAACACGATATGGAGCTTTGAGCAGAAGCTTGTTTGCAACTACCTTATGTCGGAAGAGAGGGAGAGAGACAGAGTGGAGCAGAAGATGAGCCTTAGCTCATTGTTGTTGTTCTTCCATTATTCTTCCATCATATTAACTGAAAGAGACTTACATACATAGGTATGACTAACCAAGACTAACTATGGTTAAGTCACTGACTACACCGACTTATTGAATGTCACACACGTGTACAGCTGTATCTAGATAATGTTGGCCACACACATAAAGATAGACTGACTGAAGAGTAACGGGAGCTTGATATTATAACACTCCTCCTCAAACCATATGATAAACTCCAAGTAGATGTCTGAAGTATATGAACTTTTCTTTACCAAGAGACTTGGTAAATATATATGCTACCTGGTCTTCAGTCTTCACTTGAATCAAGTCAATTTGTCTTGTAAGAACCATTTCTCTGATGAAATGGTAGTGAACCTCAATATGTTTGGACCTAGCATGGTAGAAAGGATTGCTAGCCAACATAACACTGTTGAGGTTATCACAGTGCAATCTCACACTGCTTTCTAGATGTATTCCCAAGTCTTTCAATAGTTTCATCAACCAAATTGCTTCGCAAGCCACTAAGGTAGCTCCTTTGTACTCAGCTTCTATACTAGACAATGCAACATCAGGCTGTTTCTTACTCTGCCCAACTGATCATACTGCTACCCAATCCAAATGCATAACCACTAGTTGACCTCCTGTCATAGGCACAACCAACCCTACATCTAAATGTGGTTTGCGAGGCTTCTATATGAACTGACTAATCAGCCCCACTGTATAACATAAGTCAGGATCCGATAATAGTCAAGTATATCAAGTTGCCCACCATCTGTCGATACATGGTCACATTCTCTATGTCATTGCCAACATCAATCTGCAGCTTGACATTTTGATCAAGAGGTATCTCCATAGGCTTGCATTCAGCCATACCATACTTCTATAACATATCATGAGCATACTACTTCTGTAGCAGCCATATACCTTGAGGCGTAAAGACTAACTCAATCCCAAGAAAATACTTTAACTCAGCAAGGTCTTTGAATTTGAATTTAGCCTATAAACATGATTTAATTTTAGCAATGCCTTCTTCATCATCTCCAATGATGATAAGATCATCTACATAAACCACTAGAAACACATATCCATGATCCATCTTCTTCATGAATAGACTGTGATCTGCATCACCCAATCTAAATCCATGTTGTTGTAAATAACTATTGATCTGATCATTCCATGCTCTAGGTGCCTATTTCAGTCCATATAAAGCCGTTTTCAGCTTATATACATGTGTAGGAAAGTTTGGGTGAACATAGCCTTTAGGCTACTCCATATATACTTCCTCTACCAAATCATTATTCAAGAAAGCATTCTTGACGTCCATTTGCCATAATTTCCAGCCTTTACATGCTACCAAAGCAATGATAGTTCTGACTCTTGCCATTTTAGCCACCGTACTGGAAGTCTCCTCAAAGTCAAGGCCATACTACTATGCATACCCTTTTGCAACCAACCTGGCCTTATAGCATTCTAGTGAACCATCTGACTTGCACTTAACCTCGAACACCCATTTGTAGCCAATGGGGACTTTGGCTTCAAGCAACTCAACCAATTTCCATGTCTCATTTTCAGCAGGGCTAGATACTCCTTATCCATGGCAGTACACTAGTTATCATATGTAACTACATCATCAAACTTTGTAGGTTCTTTGTAACCTGTCACACTAGCCATATATGTATAATGGAGGGTTGAATAACCAGTGTATATAAACCTATCAATTGGTTTTCTGACTCTCTCAGATCTTCATAACTGTGGCTCACTCTGAGCTTGCCTCTCATGAGGTGGTACATAATGACTTTGCCTTGCTCCAGGTGTCAAGAATCGCGTGGTGGGAGGACTTGTTCAAGATGCTGCACCAAACACACACAGAATGCACAAGGAGAAGCTCACTCAAGAAATAAGAAGAGAGATAGAGGCCAAAACGTTTTCTTGCTGATTTCTTCTTCTTCTTCCATACTCTTTTCAATGTACACAAAGTATAGATAAGATAGAACATAAAGGAAAGTGGCCTACTAAGTCAAACAATGCATAACCGACTACACTAGTGCTATAACTATGCCAGCTGTAAATAGGTGTAACAACTTGAATATAATAAGTAATGAATCAGTGGCCATGTGAGAGTCATAATGACTACCGACGGGCTAAGTGTAGATGTGTGGACCCATCTAACCAGGCGGTCCATCATCAATGTCCGCATGTGTTGAGCTTGTCATCTCAACACTCCTCCTCAAGCTCAACTGCATCTCTGCAACTCCAAGTAAGCTTCGAAACTTTTGAAGCTTCTTTGTACCCAATGCCTTTGCGAAGATGTCAGCTATCTGATCCTGTGTGTTGACATATACCAAGTCAATCTCACCTACTAGTACCTTCTCTCTCACAAAGTGGTAGTGTACCTCAATATGTTTTGTCCTGGCATGGAACATAGGGTTCCTAGCCAACTGTATACTGCTCATGTTGTCACAATAAATGATAACTGGACCTTCCACCTGCACACCCAAATCAGCCAATAAATTTTGTAGCCATACTACCTCACATGCTGCAACAACAGCACCTCTATACTCAGCCTCTGTACTCGACAAAGCAACTATAGATTGCTTTTTGCTGCTCCAAGTAACTGCTGCACTAACAAGAGAGAACATGTATCGGCTGGTAGATCTTCTGTTAGACATACTACCAGCCCAATCTGCATCTGTGTATCCAAACACCTGTACATCTGTACCCGCCTCATAGAAAAGTCCATAATGTTATGTGGACTTCACATATCTCAATATGCATCTCACTGCATCCAAATGTGGCTTTCTAGGTACTTGCATAAACTGACTCACAAGACCAACAGCATAGCTCAAGTCTGGCTTTGTAATGGTCATGTAGATCAAACTCCCCACTATCCTCCTGAACATAGTAGGGTCTTCTATCTCATCCCCAACATCAGCACTCAACTTTACATTATGCTCCAACGGAACTGAAAGTGGTTTGCATGCTGTCATACCATACGGACAACATATCCAAGCCATACTATCTTTGGGACAGCTATATACCATCATCACATCTGATCACCTCAATGCTAAGGAAGTACCTTAGCTCACCTAAATCCTTCATCTCAAACTTCTTCTTCAAAAAGTCCTTGACTTCAGCAATCCCACTATCACTATCACCTGTAATAATCAAGTCATCCACATAGATGACTATGATGACCAAACATGCATCTCCCTTTCTCACATAAAGTGAGTGATCAGCATCAGAAACATAAAAGCCAATATTGACAAGGTACTCTTTGATCTTGTCAGACCATGCTCTAGGTACTTGCTTGAGCCCATAGAGCGCCTTCTTCAACCTGCACACATATGTGGGATGCTCTAAATCTTCATAACCTGCTGGCTGATCCATATACACTTCTTCCTGCAAATCACCATGCAAGAAGGTATTCTTCACATCCATTTGCTGCAATCTCCAACCTTTGGCTGCTGCTAAAGAAATTACACATCTGACAGTTGCCATCCTAGCAACTAGACTGAAGGTTTCTTCATAATCTATGCCATATGTCTAGGCATAGCCTTTTGCAACCAGCCTAGCTTTGTACCTACTAATAGAACCAGAATCAACATACCAAACATCATCATGTGTTCCCTTTCTTGTAATAGCATTCAGCATATGCTGCATAACAAATAGACGTTCATTTTTGTCTTCATTCTGTCGTAAAGATGATGCATAGTTTCCTTGCTGCAACTTACCACTGCGAATATCATCTTTCTTAGCATAACATTGGGTTGCAATATGACATGTTTTGCCACAGTAGTGACACACAATACCAGAGTTGTTAGAACCTCTGTTCTGCCATCCACCTCTTCCTCTAAATCTCCCCCTACCTCTTAAGTTACCACGACCTCCTAAAACCTGCATATCTCCAAATTGCTGATTCAATCTGTTTTGCTAGTTGTCACTACCATGTCCTGTACCACGGCCTCTTGAAGAGAACCTTCCATGTCTTCTGCCTGAATTGGAGTAGAAAGCTTGGACCTGTTCACCACTTTTTTCGGATGTCTCACTCTGCATGTTGATCTCTTCAGTGATCATAAGGGAGACCAACTCATCGAAATCTGGAAATGGCTTTCTAACATATATGGAAGTTACAAAAGACTTCCAAGCCTTTTCATTGTTAAGTCCACCCAAGGTAGACGACACCAAATCATCATCATCGGACATTGCATCAATCGCTGCCAATGCATCTGCAATGCTCCTTACCTTCAGTGCATACTCATTGATAGACATCTTCCCTTTCTTCAATGTATTCAACTCTTGCTTGAGTTGAATCTTTCGTGCCTTTGTATTTACGGAAAACATACTTTCAAGTATGGTCCAAGCTACATATGAATTCTCTGCATTTCTAATGTGTCCCAGCATATTATTGTCAATTACTGCAAACAACCAATACATGACCTTCTTGTCTTTTACATTCCATTCCTTCCGTGCCTTTGTCTCTTTTGCTTTGGAGGATCACTCACCTCCGGCTCCTTTTCTTCACCTGAAACAAACTCGTAGAGGCCTTTTCCAATAAGGAAGTTTGTGACACAGAACTTCCATGAAGGGTAGTTTTTCTTGTCGAGCTTCTCAATGATGGGGCTTCCACTGTTCTCTGCCATTATCACAAAACTAATACCAAACAACAAGCAAATCTTCTGCAACCCTCGACCTATAGCGCACATCAATACACCAGATAGCCTTTTTCACTATCTGCTCAACAATACATGCAATCTGCAACCAGTTTGCAGATAAACCTTTGTTTGCTTCCTACAAACACCTCAAGAATTACAGATTCGCAATCTGTAACTTGCACACCCACTTCCAGTCAAAACAGCCGAAATCACAGTGTACCCTGAAACTGCTGTCCGCAACCTTGCGGCTCTAAAACAGGGCTTGAAACGGTCTTAGATGCCCAAAATAATTGTGGGAAAGCCCTAATGGGATCATCTGCAGAATATACAATGCTCTTTGCGCATACCAAATCTCACTGCAATCTGAGATTTTTGCTTTGCCCTGCTTCCGGTGCCTCCACAGGCACTATCCAAGAGAAAGAGTGGAAGGATGGGAGAGCTTCTTACCCGTGGCTTGCTTGCTCGAGCCTTGCTTCTTCTCCTTCACTTCAGCCTTCGAAATCATCCTCTCTCAGTGACGCGGCTCTGATACCATGTCAAGAATCGCGTGGTGGGAGGACTTGTTCAAGATGTTGCGCCAAACACACACAGAATGCACAAGGAGAAGCTCACTCAAGAGATAAGAAGAGAGATGGAGGCCAAAACGTTTTCTTGCTGATTTCTTCTTCTTCTTCCACACTCTTTTCAATGTACACAAAGTATAGATAAGATAGAACATAAAGGAAAGTGGCCTACTAAGTCAAACAATGCATAACCGACTACACTAGTTGACTGGCACTATAACTATGCTAGCTCTGAATATAATAAGTAATAAGTCAGTGGCCATGTGAGAGTCATAATGACCACCGACGTGCTAAGTGTAGACGTGTGGACCCATCTAACTAGGCGGTCCATCATCCATGTCCGCATGTGTTGAGCTTGTCATCTCAACACCAGGCATCATAACAGATGGAATGCCCCACTCACTATCCAAGCTATCACTGCTAGATGACTCATAACCTACTGTAAGTGGATGTGTCAAATCCTCAAGCATCTTTTCTTTTCCCTTATCCAATCTCTCCCTCACTGACATATCCATGTCAATGGATGTAGGAGTACAACTCCGCAAGCGTCCTGACCAAGGACTTACTGTAGGGGACCCATCACCTGTAGGACCACTCATAGATGTACTCACTATAGATGCATTTTCAGCATTACTAGTGCTGGATGATCCATCAGTAGTAGCCAGTTCAATTGGATTAGCATACCACGATGGCAGCTCATAAAAAACAACATCTCTGCTAATCAATGTCTCATATATAGATGGTACATAACACTTGTAAGCTTTTCGGTCTTGTGCATAGCCAAGGAACACACTCTTGACAGCTTTAGGATCCAATTTCTTTCTCTTTTCATCAGGAACATGCACATATGCAATGTTTCCAAATACCTTTAAGTGTAAAATATCAGGCTTATGACCATACAACCTCTCATATGGAGTTACATATTGAATCCTTGATGTAGGGGTTCTATTCAGCACATAGACAGCAGTCATACTGCTTCAACCCAATAACCATTTTGGCAAACTCTTCTCATTCAACATAGCTCTTGCCGATTCTATCAGTACCCTATTTTTCCTTTCTGCTACACCATTTTGCTGCAGTGTATAGCTACAAGTTAACTGTCTTCTTATCCCATATTTAGCAAGGTACCTGTCAAAGTAATTAGAGACATATTCTCCACCTCCATCTGATCTAAGACATGAAATTTTACAGCTCAACTCATTTTCAACATGCTTCTTGAAATCCTTGAATGCATCAAACACATCATCCTTATGTTTCAGTATGTAAAGCCAGATGTAGCTAGCTAAAATCATCAATAAAGGATACGTAGTACTGAGCACCACCAAACAAAGCATTATGAGACAAACCCCATAGATCTGAATGTACCAACTGCAAGGGTCGTGAGCTCTTCCATACATGTCACATGAATGAGAGATTGTGGCTACTTTCCAAACTGACATGCATCACATACATGTCCAAAGTCATGATACTTGAACTTAGGTAGTCCAAGCACAATCTCCTTCTGCTGCATAGATTTCAGCTTTTGTACATTCACATGGCAATCCGCTTATGCCATATCTCAACATCTCGTGTAGCACCACCATCATGTGCAAACATGGCTTCTTTCAATTCTGGAATTGACGCATCAAGAGTAAACATTCTGTCATCTCTTCGGCCTCTAACAATTAATTTTTAGCCATTACCATATTCTTCAACAAAGCATCCATCTCTATTAAATCTCACCTACAGATTCTGCCTTGCCATCGGTCTCTCCAATTGACAAAAGATTCTTGGTTATTGTAGGTACATGTAGTATATCATGCATGCTCTTTTTCTTGCCATCAGGCATCATCAACAGAACAATTCCTATGTGTTGAATGTCATGTTGGGTGTTATCCCCAGTACACACATAATTCTCCATGAGGTGTCATATGATTCAAAGCCCCTGAATTAATATACCATCTCTCATCTCTGTTTTGCCTAGATGCATTCTTAGACACATACTGCATGGCAAACAATTTGTCAACCTACTCATCATGAGCACCACTAGAAGATGCATAGTGCCCATGTTCTTTGCCCTTTGCCTTCATATCTCCCTGCTTCTTGTAACAATCCTTTGGAATGTGTCCATATCTGTCGCAATAATGACAGTCCTTATCTCTATTTGACTAATCATTCGACTGCCATGAACCAGATCCACCACCTCTACCACGGGGTGATCTCCTCTTGCCTCTAAAGCCGCCAGATCCACGCTAGCCTTGTGTATTTATTCCATGCCAAAAATTTTGCTGATACTATTCATAAGTATTTTAAATGTCTCCTCGACCTTGAAAAGAGCCACAGCCTCTGCTGCCTCTACCATGCTGGCTAGAGTAAAGAACAATGTCTGTGCTGCTTTGAGACGTACTAGAACTTGTATTCAGCCCAAGCTTAACTTCCTCATGTAGCAACCAAGCAATCCGCTCATCCTAGTCAGGGGATTTAGCTCTCACATAAATAGACATATCAAATGCTTTATACTCTTTACCAAGTCCATTCAATGTCATTGCAATCATATCACCCTCAAACACTGAAGATCCAATGGTGGCAAGCTGATACACTATGTTCTTGATCTCTGTAGTGTAGGCTTGAATGATTTTGCCATTCCTAGACATGTTATTAAACTGTTGCTTCAGTTGAATCTTTCTTGCATATGTTACATTTCCATAATTCTTCATGAGTATGTCCCTAACATCCTTTGGGGAACTGCATCCAGTAATCTGTATAACTATAGCATCTGATGTACATAAGAAAAACCAATGTAACACCTTGCATGCTCTCTCGGTCCATAGCTTATGAGCCCTTTTTTGATCATTTATCGGATTCCTTTCAAGCATTTCAGGTTCAGCCTCATCACTTGTACATAAGTCCCAATAACCTCTGCCAACCAAAAAATTCTTCATACAAAACTTCCATAAAGAAATTTTTTTGTTGTCCATCTTTTCTCCCACAATTTGAGTGATATTGTCTGTTCTTTGAGCATTTTCCATAGTTGCAGCTTAGGTATTCAGTGATGTATACAACCTATAAGTATCTGACTCCTTTTCCTACAGTTTAGAACCAGTTTCCTATAATTCAGGATAGTTTGAGCAGTTTTCTACAATTCATGACAGCTTCATGCAATTCAGGAAAGTTTGACCAGTTTCCTGTAATTTAGGACAATTTTCTGCAATTCAGGGCACTTTCCTACAATTCAAGATGGTTTTCTGCAATTTAGGGTAGTTTCCTGCAATTTAGGATAGTTTCCTACAGTTCAAGATAGTTTTATGCAATAATTTTATGCAACAAAGAAATAGGGTATTTCAGCCCTTTACAACCTCAAAAACATCCATAAGCATGTGGGATAACCCGTAGGTATTTTAGTTAATACATAGAATCTGCAAGTACTTTATCTCTGTCTCATGTATTCTTAGTGCAGTGAAGAGGATATGTAGTCTAAAACCTACAACTTGACATTCAAGAAATCAATTCCTTTGAGATCTTAAGTGATAAATGATGCTATTTTCTTTAGGAGTGTAGAGAGGCAATGTCATATACTACATTTACTGTAAATGACCAGCCAAGTAGATGTCAAGGCATTTGTTTTTTGCATCCAATGCTCTCTTTAGTCTTCCAAGCATTCAACATACATATGTTAGGTCATAAAAATGAGAGGAGATCCAAAATGACATATAATGCTTCAGTAAGAGACAATGCTTGTTGCCTACATTCAATGACAGTTTCCAACCATTAAAAAATTCTAGATCTGAATATTTTTCAGCATAAAATCCCAACTCCAATGCATGACATCAAGTCCATATGACTTCCCAGCATATATCTATGCTTCAATGGTACTCCTGAACAAGTTTGAGAGCTCCAAGCTCATGTCAGAGGTGCATGTTGTAGGTTGTCTATATACAGCAGACCACTGTTATTTTAGATCTGTAATTAGTTCTTCAAGCTCCCAGATGAGCTCTTAGTCAAGCAATGATGCTATTACATGCTGTTTATTGCAGTAAACAACCAGTCTGCACAGGTCTGTGCTGAATATCTCAAAATCTGTGAGGAATTTGAAAAAAAATTCTTATGGAAAGTTGTAGATCACATCGAAACGGTCAAGATTTATGGGCTGGTTCTCCAAATATCTTTTTTGTACTGAGAGATAGCTTCTGCAAAAAAATAGGCTACAGTCACAGTCTGCTTTGATGACATTTTTTTCAGATCTGATGTCTGGATGTCAAATGGCCACTGCAAAGCCTTCAGGCTTCAGGCGTTCAACCTCTGATATCATGTTGGAAGAGAGGGAGAGAGACAGAGTGGAGCAGAAGATGAGCCTTAGCTCATTGTTGTGTTAAAAGGGGTCAAGCAGCACAAGGATGCTTAGTGTTGACCCTTAGCAACGCAACATGACATGTAGGCTAGAATCATTGAAATAAATCTTTGTTGCACTTCACAATGCTAATTTATGAATCAAAAAATATTTCAACACTATGGCATTTACAATTGCATTGCGCATATCACATGGTGTAATTCTTGACTGCATTGCAGTTGGTTTCTTATGCATATGACCCACGCTGAGTTGTGAGATACCTAAGTTGTAGGTTTAGGTGTTGGGGTTCCTTGGGTAACTTTTAAGTAAGGAAATATCTTATCTCCTAGAACGTTTTAAAATAAGAGTGGAGTTTGTGATGCCTATGTTATTTGTGTTATTAGCGCATCGAGGGCTAATCCGTGAGGTGTAGGAGAGCCGCAATGGGGCCATGGCATTCAATCGAGGGGTGCCTCCTTATGTTTGTGGTTACAAGGTGTTTGACATTGATATATGTGTGGGGACTCCCTCTGAGGAGTGTGGGGAAGGCTTAATCATTGGATTACGATCCAAAACAAGAACAAATAGAGATTAGGACAGGTTGTCCCTTAGATGCTCTTGGCCCCGTGAGGCCAAGGGGGTGTATACTTTGAGTGTAGAGAGGCCCGGCTAGTGCTTAGAGACAGTGTCGGGCCTGTTCTAGGTCACGACATGTGGTGCATTTTCCAGGAGCTACTAAGAAGTGGCGGTTTCTGAATCTCGGTCAATAGGGACCAATTCATTAGTGTATGCCGAAAACTAGTGAGATAGACTCACAAGACCATCAAGCCGAGCTTCAAAAGTAAGAAAGAGCTGAATGGGCTGCTAGACGGTGGGCCAAAATAAATAGAAGATATTTTTTGCAAAGGAGTGATCCAATATCCTTACAAGGGCCGGGTCTAAGTAACCCTACCTCAATGCATAGATTGTTAGGGGGAGGAAGCTCTAGTACTTCCCCCCTTTCAATCACTCTGTCCACTTTAAATGGAGTGATAGTTCTGGTTGTTCAAACTCATTTGGTGAATCCGGTTGTTACCATGGCGGTGCAACCCATTGCAATCCTAGCAGGGATGGTGGATTTGCTAGGCTTAGGGTTTTTAATGGGTTAGCAGAGGAAGATGTGGAATTGCATATTAATGAATACCAAAAGTTAATGTTTAACTGTCGATTTCAAGATGAGGGACACTTGATGATGTTCTTCAACATGACTCTGAAAGGACGAGCTGCATTGTGGTATCACAGCTTAGAGGCTGGAACTATAACTACGATCGAATTATTCTTTGTGGCCTTTCAAAGAGAGTTGTCCCTTGAAAGGGGAGGTCAGTATTGGCTACGTATCCTCAATGTTACACGTCAAGAACCTCATAAGAATGTCAGTGGGTATACCAAGAAACTGAAGGAGGTATTTCGTAAGTTGCAAGCCTATATTCCTATTCCAGCTCAGTTGCTCAGTTGCAATACTTTTTAAATGGCCTAGACTTTAAATTCAAGTGCTGTTGACTAATGTTTCTCTTGCCGACATTGATACGGCTATTACACGAGAAGAAGAGGTAGAATCATGATTAGAAGTGGCTTATGCCTCTAGGTCAAACTCGAATCTAAGTTTAGGGTTTGGAAATACTTTACCATTGAAAAATGGAGGTCAAGGGATGCCCATGAGTCCTCCTAATGGGAGAATAAGCATAATTCCAAAGGTGCCCAAGTTGCTAGCTTCTCCTAGTGTGACTATGCCTATGACTAGTCAGATGGCTCCACCAACCGTTGGAAGCCCAACGATAAATCCTACCATTGTTCTAGGGAATCAACAGCCAATCCCTAATCAAGTGATTAGGCCAATAGAAGGACAAAGTAGACGATCGCGACTATGACTCAAGTACCTCAAATGTTCTTGGCAAAGTTAAGGATATGTTGAAGCACTATACTGATTTGATTAGCAAACAATATAGAAAAATAACCATTGATGTCAATTTCCTTAAGAAGCAATAGAACTTGATAGGGAGTCGACGCCCTAAAGAGGGTGGCCCCTTAAGATTTAGCTGTAAGTGGTGTGGTAGTCAAGATTTCCCTAGGAATTGTCCAAATGTTAAATGTGACATAAATGGAAAGTCTGTCCATTTAGCTAGTACCTGTTGGAGTAATATTAGCTCTCTCTAGCAGGGAAATACATAGCCAGGTCCAGTTAATCATCGAGCGCAAGGAAATAATCTCCAGCAAAATGAAGGAGTGAAACAAATATTACAAAGAGAGAAAGCTATCCTAGAAGAGCTACCTAGCGGCAATGGAGTTAGCCTTATAGAAGCTATTTGCATCAATGGCACAGAAGCTTCTAATCTATGAGTTACTACAAGAAGTCAAAAGGGTAAAGAAGTTGACAAATACAAGGCAAAAGCTGTCAGGGGAAACCCCAAGTAAAATGATAAGGGATGCAAGTCCTTAATCCCAATATGGAAGGCGGACCTCTCAAGGTCATAGATGGTAAAGGTGACCCTAAGGAGGATAAGGAGTTGCCAAAGAAGAAGGCAAAAGTCAAGAAAGAAGCACCAAAGCCGATTCAAAAACCAAAGGAGAGAATGGTCTGCCAAGAAAAGCAAGCTCTTGCTAGCTATCATGAATTTAATTTAGCAAGTTCTCTTTGCGAAGTTAAGCAAGATGTAAATCTTCTACGGTTGATTAAGTTGTCTTCAAGAGTGTGCAAGGAATTTAAGAAGATTCTACACAGTGGTTATATCGTTAATCCCTTGGGATAGCACGATTAGGAGGTGATTGGTTTGAGCATGCTGAAAAGCATTGTCCGAGGGTAGCAGCATATGTTGATGGAATATTGGTGGACCATGCTATTGTGGACACAAGATCCTATGTCAACATTATGAGTTCAGAATTGATGGAGAGACTGGGATTAGAAATAAAAAAATATGCCTCCACAATCCTTCGAATGGCTGATGACAGTTTAAGACAACTCAAAGGTTACATCACTAAAGTCCATGTGACCGTTGCCAATGTAGAATGCATTCTAGGCTTTAGGGTCATTAGGTGTACAGGGCAACCTAGCTATCAAGTATTGCTAGGCAGGCCATGGATCTTACAAGCGGACTGTGAGGTTGATATACCCACTAGTCGATTGATCTTTGGTCAAGGTGCTAGACGTGTAGTAGTAGATGCTTATCTTGAATCTCCTCAGAGTGAGAGTTCCTTTATCTTCGTCAAAGTTTGATATACTAGATGCTTCATCTGCTAGTGAGACGTCATCAAGTGATGAATCCAATGAGGGGTCCACTACAAAAGATACCTACCAAGGGACTTTGAATGAGCCAATAGAGGCTCAAGAGAGGATAAGGGATGCAGATGTAATTGAGCTTGACCTTGGTATGATGAATGATTCACGGACAATTAAATTCAGGGGTCCATGCTCAGTTCAAAAGAAAGAAAGGACTATGCGTCCTTGATTCAAGAATTCTGCGATACTTTTGCTTGGATTTATGATGAGATGAGATACATTCCTCCCAGCCTGGCTATTCATATGATTCCTTTGAAGAAAGGTAGCTGCCCTGTGTTCAGGGTTTTTCTTCTTTTTATCATCATCATTTTAGTAGGCTTCTCTAACTGCCTCACAACTAGCAAGAACTCCTAGAATGGCCGCCTAGTAGGCCGGCAGAACAGGGTCACTAGAAGTGCCTTCTAAAACAGGTCTTTCAATGCCTGGCAATGTCTTTACAGAAGCCAACAACTACTCAGACCTCCCTCAAACATACCTAACCTAAACCTAGGACTTCATGCCTTGATTGCCGGTCCCCAACACATCAATGGGATATTATTGAAGATTCATCAATGCACTGGCAGAAAGAGCATTGCCATTGATGAACCTCTTATCTTTTAACTATTTGTTTGAGTGGAATGAAGCATGTGAAGTATCCTTTGAGGATGTGAAGTAGAAATTAGCATAAGCACCAATCCTAGAAGCACCTAGAAAAGGTGAAGTCTCAGGTAGTTCACTATATGTATACTCTCTATATCACATGCGTTCAAGGCCTATTTATAAATATCCTTATTTTTGAAAATTTTCTTAACTAAACATAACCCTTTTCTATTCAATCTATAAGTAACCCATTTATATGGGATCCTTCTGTATGTAAAAAATGGTATTTTAAAAATGGTATTTTCCTTAATAAAACATAACCCTTCTCTATTCAATTTGTAAGTAACCCCTTTATATGGGATCCTTCTGTATGTAAAAAATGTGTAAAAATGGTATTTTAAAAATCCCTTATGTTGAACCCACATGATATATACATATTTTTATGATTGACCTCCCCAGGGGTGAAGTTTTCTATGTATTTTTAGCAACCACAATGGATAGTATCAGTTGCTACTGCTGTTTAGCTCAAATTTGTAAGGAGAAATGGTATCTTCCAATTGCCTTTCCTAGTAGGAAATTGGGGATATCTGAAGTTAGTTATACGTACATGGAGAAATTGTGCCTTGGAATGGTCTTGCAATGAAGAAATTTAGGCATTATATTCTCTATGAGAAGGTAGTATTCTTTACGAAGGTGAAAGGAATCAAATTGTTGCTGAAGTTGCAGCCTGACCATTTAGCAAAGTGGTTAATCACTTTGCAAAAGTTTGATTATGAGATTAGGAGCAAGCCACCAAAGTTGTAGGGTATTGTGGAATGTCTTGTGGATTTTGGAGAGCCAAAGGAAATTTTGGCTAAGGGAAGTGATATTGAAGGTCTATTTAAAATCGATACAGCTTCCATCCCTTCTTGGTATGCAGCTATAACACATTATTTATCTACATGAGGATTTGGGGTTGCTTCATCGAAGTCCAAAAAGAGAAAGATGAAGCAACAAGCATTACACTTTTCGATTATCCCAGGTGTCTTGTATCGGAGAGGAGTAGATGATATCTATTACAGTTGTGTAGTACTCGATGAGGTACCATTTATTCTTGAGGAGTGCCATTATTCAGCATGTGGGGGACATTTTTTTGGCTAGCTTACCACCCAAAAAGCTCTCTGTGCTGGATATTGGTGGCCATCGATTTTCCAAGACGCTTTTAGTTATGTTAAGCACTGTGATGTTTGTCAAAGACAAGATATGAGGGAAGATTGTAGGCGACCTCTAAATCCCATTTTGGTTATGTTACCCTTTGAAAAATGGGATATTTATTTTGTGGGACCTATATACCCTTCATCAACTATGCGAAAGTGGTATATTATTGTAGCACTGGACTACTTTACAAAGTGGTTTGAAGCTCGAGCAACGGTGAAGGACAATGCTAAGGAGATGGCTAGTTTCATTATGGAGCAACTTTTTTGCCATTTGGTCCACTGAAGGAGATTATGTCTGATCAAGGGACACACTCCTTGAACAAGGTTATAGTGGCCTTGACTGAAGCTTTGAAGATTAAGCACAACAAGACTACCCCATATAATCCTCAAGCGAACGGTCAGGTTGAGAGTACAAATAAATCATTGGCAGGAATCTTATCCAAGATAGTATCGAAAAGCAAGCGCAGTCGGGATAAGAAATTATATGTGGTAATGTGGGCTTACAAAACACGATATTCAAGAGAGCCACATGCCACACCCCATCCAAGCTAGTGTATGGGGAGGAGTGTGTTTTACCATTAGAAATAGAGCTTCCCACTGTGCGTTTTGCCCTCAATCATTCGTTGTTGGGAGTGGAAGAAGTGCTACAAGAATGGTATATGTCTCTTGCACATCTTGATGAGATTCGGTTGCAAGCTTTACTACATCAAGAAGTAGGGAAGAGGAGAGAAAGCTCTTCATGATCTTCGGACTAAAAAGTACAAATTTGTGAAAGGTTAGTTAGTGTTGTATTATGATGCTCGTTTTGGGAGCTCTTTTTAGGAAATTTAGAACCCAAATGGGATGGACCATACAAGATTGCACATTTAGGAAAGAATGGCTCTACAACCCTTCTAGCACATTTACAGGTGGTAGAGTTTAGGACAAAAGTTAACTTTAATAAGTTGAAGCCTTACTATGTGTAAGGACTGACATTGGGCTTGGTGCGTGTGCAGGTCCTTTAGGATTCAACTTTAACGTGCAATAGGTACCAAGATGAGCGAATGGGACACATCATTCCCTATCTAGATCATCTGTACCTTGAGCAACATTACCTTCGAGTGATCTAGTGGAGGGAAGGGTATCAGGTTATTGAGTGGCAAGACAGGTCCTTTACATGGGAAATTAAGGTCCACTGCCACCATTGTCAACGACTTCTAACTAGCATTCCTAGCGAGTTCACTAAGGAAGGAGGGATTGCGCATGTTATACATCTTTTCTCTCGACTTGATTTTGATTATTATATGTATGAGTGAGCTGATTATTATGGCATGGCTTATCAATGAAGCCTAGGTTTATATGAGGACCCACTAAACATGGAATCGTTAGTGTGGTCATTAAAGATCCCCGACGTAGGGTTGTCATGAAGATGGAAGTATATTTAGGACCCACTTTTACTAATAATATGACAAAATACAAGGCCTTGATCATGGGGTTTAATGTAGCCCAATGTGGTGGTATGCACCGATTATTGTTTAAAGGTGATTTGCAATTAGTAATCAATAAGCTAAATGGGACCTATAGTGTGCGGGATCCTATCTTACGAATGCACCCTCATGCATCCTTGGATGTGTTGCATATCTTTGAGACAGTGACTTGCCAGTTAGTCCCTCGACAATGGAATCTCTTTGTGGATTCCCTAGCGAACTATGCTTTCATGGAAGATGTCTTTTTTAATTGTGGTCCAGGGGAGCCCTTACAATTACCTCCTAACATTAGCCGTGGATTACTTTGGGGTCTTCTTGCTAACATATCATATTTCAGACGCCGATGGTTAGTGTGGGTTACGAGTCAGGTGGCAAGTGAGCACCTTCCTACTCTGTCATGGACGCATAGGATTGTGTATCATCATATTCATCATACACCCGCCGTTGCTATTTATGTAGGGGGTTAGCTAATAACTTGATGCACTTAGTGTAGGGCCTAAGAGGTCTTATCCTTGGTCGGTTTGTGCTTTAGTAGAGTAATGTTAGGACCAAGGGATTGTTTCAACAGTACACTGTGCTGAATGGTATTAAAATGTTTTACTTCATAAGGCCAAGAGGGCAGTTTTGTTGGTTGTGAAATGTTATATCTCTTTAGGCCAAGAGAGCCATACGTCTATTTGGTGCACATACGTTTAATGGTATTCTAATTTAGTGATTGTATCACACAGATTGGATGAAGTGCCTGGAGGGAGCCTTTGTTGCGGAGAAGCTTGTTGTGGCCATTCCAGGTGGTATCGTCGCATTTTCGAGTTTTTTCTCTTAAGGTAATAGTATTATATGGGTATGTGGGGGTTATTTTCTTTTCATTTATGGGGATTGACAATCAAGACATGAAGTCCTAGGGTTTGGTTAGATATATTTGGGGGAGATTTGAGTAGTCATCTACCTCCTGTTAGCACAGTGTCAGGCATTAAAGACCTATGATAGAGGGTAGTCCTTATGACCCTGTCCTTCCTACTTGCTAGGCAACTGTCCTAGGAGTCCTTGCTAGCGTGAACAGTTAGAGAAGCCTGCCAAAATAGCAAAGAAGAGAAAGTGTTGAATATATCTACAGAAAAAATTACAAAGGTATGTAAAAAGGGGTTCTAACCCCTCAATAAGAAAAGGAAATGAAAAAGGAAGAAAATTCCTATAATCAGTTGATTATCACCTTGCAAAGGCCTAGTAGGTTCCTAGGGACGCGTCACATGAGGTTGATGCCTTGTCTTGCGAGGAGTAGTAGCTAGCCAAAAGAAAAGAAAATAAGAATGGTTAGAGAAAAAATAAAAGTGAGTGACAGAAAAGGATTAACTGTCGCCTCGCGAGAGATTGGTAGGTTCTTGCATACCGAGTCAAGACCTGAGGCTGATGCAAGTTGTTCTCCTTTGGTCACTCTACGCTCAGCTCCCTCCTTTTTACACGCCCGAGTATGGAAACCTTGGGAGGAAAGTGTGTTAAGAAAACTATGATGGCCATGCTATAGGAGTCCTTGCCTAGTAGGAGGCCCTGGTCCAGTTGCCCTAAGTTAGGTAGGTAGTTCAGACCACCACTAGAATGACCTCTTTGATAGGCTTTTTAGTGAGTTCGTGTTAGAGTAGTTGGTTAGTGACTCGCTTTGGATTTCTGCCAGATTATGCTGGGCCTATCCCTTGTGGATTCTCATGCCTTGATTCTGTCAGGGGGTAGGGTGAGAGCTATTCTTGTGCTTTGTTGAGTATTTTTTTGTGGCATCTTGATGCTTTCTTTAGTTGTTGTTTGTGCAGATCAGTTTGGAATTTGACGGGTTGAGTCACCCTATCCCGTGTCGCCAATGAGATTACCTTTTAAAGACTTGTGAAGTATTGAAACGGAGTGAATTAATGTAAATTTTATGTGGGAATGTAAAGCCGATGAAAATGGAACATGAAGATTCCACAATTTTTAGAGACTGAGGAAGACGAAAATCCAAAACTTTGGCCGTTGCAGTGGTTGTGGATTTTTGGTAATTTTTTTGATGGTCGGATTGAAGAAAGAGAGCTTTTTAAAAGTTCGGGATGTCAATTTGGACATGCAGAATTTTTTGGATTTGGAATCAGGCACCGGGTGCGCGGGAAGAGATGCAAGTGACCGAGCAATTTCAAAATAGACAACTAAATGGGCATGGGCCTTTAGGGGGACCAATTGGCCTACAAAAAATTTCATGATGGGGTTTTTTTTTTCAAATGGCAGTGTGTAGCAAACATACCTCTCCACCATGGCATTGTTTTTTTTTAAAGGAGGGTGTGGGGAGGGGGGGGGGGCGAGGGGGTTGAAAATAAGCCATCAAACAAACAATGACTATCATCTTCTTAAAATTTTCACTCCCCATCGCCACTCTTAAATAAAAAAATGGCTACCAGGTGAAGAAGTTGAAACATCAGTCTTTCTCTATCCTCCCTCCTCTCTCCTCTTGATGGCTGTTCACATGCATGATTCTATGGAAGAAGGGGAAGGATTTGGATGCAAGATGTTGATGGAATAATGGAACCAGATCGAAGGAGATCGTGGATCAAAGTTGGAGAGAACGTCAACGGCCAAAAATGAGCATCAATGGTCTCCCAACCATTAAATACGCACCTCCAAAATTGGGTTTCTATACATAAGCAATCATTTCATTCGTTTCATGATAAATGTTTGATGAAATTGTTTGTGAACGGACACTTTTGATTGATAATGCTGAAATTTATTAGAAATATTGAAGAAAGCAAGAAAATTTAGTCATTTAACAATTTATATCAAAACAAGCAAAACCCACAATCATATGATTTTTATAAAAATGGTTTTTTGTGATTTTGGGATTCATATACAGTAGAAATGAATATAAAATCAATTCTTAGTGATTGGATAAGTCCCAACCCATAAATAAAAAATATCAAAATTTTTATCTAAATAAATGAACAAAAATAGTGAAAATAGAGAGAATTTTAGTTTTTTGTACTAGAAAATTAAGAAAAAATATGCTTTATATTTGTGAATGTATGGCATGATTGGATTATGAGGGATAAACCTCAGTTTAGTCTTGTCTTCATTTTAAAGTCCCATTTTACCGTTTTTTACAAAAAAAACACATGAAAAAACCGCTCTTTACACCTATCAATGAAGGATAACCTAAACGGTAGAGGGGAGCTGATAACATTTGAAATATCGATCTATTTATTTGTGCATACCATATAATATGTTTATAAATTAAGTTAAAAGGGGTCAAGCAACATGAGGATGCTCAGTTGGCTGACCCTTAGCAACGCAGCATGACGTGTAGGCTGGAATCATTGAAAGAAATATTTGTTGCACTTCACAATTCTGATTTATGAATCATAAAATGTTTGAGAACTATGACATCATAGTTGCATTGCGCATATCACATGGTGTAATTCCTAGATGCATTGCAATTGGTTTCTTATACATATGACGCACAGTGAGTTGTGAGATACCTAAGCTGTAGGTTTAGGCATTGGGATTCCTTGGAAAATTTTTAAGTCAGGAAATATCTTATCTCGTGGAATGTTTTAAAATAATAGTAGAGTTTGTGACACCTCTATTATTTGTGTTAGTGCGATGCATTGAGAGGCTAATCCTCGAGGTATAGGAGAGCCATGGTGGGGCCACGACACAACCGAGGGGTCCCTCCTTTTGTTTGTGGCTACGAGGTGTTTGATAGCAATATATTTGTAGGGAATTGAGAGCAGAGTTTTGAGCCCGGGATGTGCCTAAAATTTGCCAAAAAATTTGAAATTTAGGGGAAAAATATTTAACATCGAAGGCGGTGGCTCCAGCTAGGACGATTTTAAGCACCAAGTGAAATACGACTTTTAAAAGGCGTCCGAGCGACACTTTTTGATTTTTGATAAATTTTCAACTGTTGTGCGGGTTGTTAGGAGTTGCCAGTCAATGCGGGATGTCAAGCCGGACGCTCAAAAATTTACAGCACTCGAATCGGAGCCCGGACGGGGAAATGGCCAAGAAACCGGTCAAGATATGAAGAGGTGGACAAACTTTGGGCCAAATGGGCATGACCTTTGGGGGAGTCGGAGCATTTTATGCCAAGATGAAACTTAGCAAAAATCGTGGAGAGAGAAAGCATGACAGAAAACGTGGGGAGATGGCGCTTGTTGACGCCCAAAAAATGCGCCCTCATGTTGATGACTGGAGATGGCAGCCTACAAGTAACCTACCCAACCGACTTACCCCCGATCTTCCCTCTCTCTGCTGATCATATCGCTTGTCTTCGCCCGTCCAATGGTGGCCTGAATGAAGAGAGCCAATTCTAGTCTTTCTCTCTCCTCCCTCTCTCTCCCCTAAGGGGTTGTTCTTGTGTGCAAGAGGAAAATAAAGAATGGTGAAGGAAAGCTTGTCCGGTTGGAACCGGATTGCTTCCGGATCGATGTAGACATGAAGGTTGTCGATTGTGAAGATGCTGGACATTGAATGTGGCATGACCCGCAGTCCTGCACCAAAACCGAGATCCCGAAATACAAAGCCTAAGCGGTAATTCAATTTTTATGAAGAAAAAATGAGTTTTTATGCTATTTGATTGATGAAACATTGTTCCCATGGGCTGATTATGCATTGTAATGTTGCTTGCTATGAGTTTCAACAGTTTATGATCTGAAAATCAGAAAATCATAAGTGATATAGCTGAAATTAATGTTATAAAACCCATAAAACACGCGTTTAAGGGGTAAAATGGGGTTTTTTGCAAAATAAATGGAAAATATGAGACATAATATCTACAAAACCATGAAATTTTTCTATCAAGGAACCTAAGGGCCACAGCCCATAATCAATCTTAATTTCTAGTTATTTTTTATTGAAGAAAATAGAGAAAAAAATTCCAAAAATGGTAAAAATGGGTTTTAAATGGAAGAAAATTAGGAAATGATAAAAGGAAAATTCCAAAAAATTACATGTGTATTTGTGCAATGTATAATGAAGGTAGAGCATGAGGGTAGCCTCGGTTTACCCTCGTTTCTATGTTTTCGTGCATGTTTATCGCTTTCTTTATAAAGAAATACACATAAAATGACTCTTTCACCTATCAATGAATGCAAAACATTAAAAGGTAGGGTGAGAGGGGAGTTTGAGCGTCAAAATATAAACTAAAATTTGATTTATGTGTTGCATCATGCCTATAGGACGTTGTTTTAAAATAAAGGGAAAGGCAGCATGAGCGTAAGGCTCGGTGTCTTTTCTCTTTGCGGTACATAAACGTTAGTAGGGAAATCATGAAAAGATTGGTTTCGCATGATGCACAATGCTGATTTTATTTTGGTTGTGCACTAAACCATTCACATTATCAACTATGCATGGTTCATGGTATCAAAGGAAAAGCTCCTAGACTGCATAGCAATTATTTTCTTAGGAATTTGACCCATGATTGAGAGTGTGAGGTTATCCCTTGCCGTAGGATAGAGGGTCGGCTTCCTAAGGGACTATTTGGTGAGGAAACATGGTATATCTCTTGGAAATACAAGATATATAAAAGAGAGGAGTTTGTGTTCGATTGTTTTATATGTTGAGCAGCGCATCAAGGGGCCAATCCCTGCGATGTAGGAGAGCTGCAGTGGGGCCGTGGTGTTTCTACCGAGAGGTTGCCTCCATATGTGTGTGATCATGGCATTGCCATAGTGTATGGGTTCTCCCTCTGACGAGCTTATGGAAAAGGAAACGTTGGACTATAAACTATAAACACATAGTTTAGGCTTTAGGGTAGTTTGTCCTTTAGCATTAGATTGACACTCCTTGTCCGCGAGGCCGTGAGGGTGTTTGCGTGTCATGAGCATGAGGTCCGGCTAGTGCCATAGTGCCGGCCCATTTCAGGTCCCATCAGTGGTGCATCTGCCGGGAGCTACCAATAATTGGTGGTTCTCGAATCTAGGGTTTCTAGGGACCAAAAGAAAATTGGTTTATGTTCTCTGACAAGGACCATCAAGTCGAAATACAAAAAGCAGAACGTGCTGAGAGGGCTAGACGGCGGTTAGAGATTGTAAGTCGTTATTCTCCTCAAAGGAGTAGCGCGATACGCATAAGAGGTAGTGGTCTTAGTAACCCAACTTCTCCACATAGTCCTTTGGGTGTAGGAGGAAGCGTAAGTTCTTCCTCTCTTCCACCAAGTCAACCCACTTCAAGTGGGTGTGATTCCGTCAGTTCAAACTCCCATTGCTAATCCAATTGTCGCCATGGCAGAACCCATTGCAATTCCTGCAGGGACGCCGGATTTGCCAGCTTTAGGAGTTTCTTTGCCCATTTTTAATGGGTTAGCTGAAGAAGATGCGGAGTTTCACATTTGTGAATTCCAAAGACTAATGTTTAATTACCGCATCCAAGATGAGGGACATCTTATGATGTTCTTTAACATGACGTTAAAAGGAAGGGCTGCGGTATGGTATCATAGCATAGAGTCTGGAACCACAACCACAATCGATCAATTTTATGCAGCTTTCCGAGGAGAATATGCCCCTGAAAGAGTTGGCCAATACTGATTGCGTATCTTGAATGTAACACGCCAAGACCCCCGTGAGAATGTGAAAGCATATGCCAAGAAGCTTAAGGAAGTGTTTCGTAAGTTACAAACTTACATTCCTATTTCGCCGGCTGCCCAATTGCAATACTTCTTGCATAGATTGGATTTCAATATTCAGGTACAATTGAGCAGTGTGGCTTTGGCTAATATAGACACTGCCATTGCGTGGGCGGAAGGAGTAGAAGCATGATTACAAATGGCCTACTCCTCTCGAATAAATGTTAATGAGGGTTTAGTACTTGGAGGCAATCTACCATTGACAAATGGAAGTCAAGGGATGCCTATGAATAACCCTAATGGGAGAGGAAGCATGGTTCAAAATGTACCTTTGCTGTCAGCTCCTCCCAGTGTGACTATGCCTATGGCAAGTCAGTTGGCTCCACCAAATGTTGGAGGCCAAGTTTCGCACCCTAATGTTGTTCCTGTGAGTCAACAACCAATGGCCAATCAAATTGTTAGGCCAATGGAACGACGAATAGACGATTGAGGCTATGAGTCAAGTGCATCTAATGTCCTTGGCGAAGTTACATGATTTCCGAACAATATCGACAAATAGCTATTGACGTCAATTTCCTGAAGAAGCAGCAGAATCTGATAGGGAGTCGACACCCCGAAGAGGGTGGACCCTCAAGATTCAGCTGTAAGTGGTGTGGCGAATAACATTTCTCTAGAAACTGTCCAAATGTGAAATGTGATATTTGTGGGAAGTCGGGCCACTTAGCTGCTACCCGTTGGAGTAAGATTAGTTCCCTCCAACAAGGGAGTAAACAGCCAGGTCCAGTTAATCATATAGCGCAAGGTAATAACCTGCAGCAAAATGATGTACCAAGACAAATATTGCAAAGGGGAAAGACCATTATAGAAGAGTTGCCACAAGGCAATGGAGTCAGCCTTATCGAGGCTGTATGCATCAATGACACTGAAACCTCTAACTACAAGCCGTGACAAGAGGCCAAAAGGCTAAAGAGAGTGATAAAGATAACGAAAAACCAGTTGAGGGAAACCCTAAGCAAGGGGATAAGGGGACGCAAGTTATGAATCCTGGCGTGGAAGGGGGACCTCTAAGGCCTGTTGACAGAAAAGTCGATCCTAAGAAGGATGAGAAAGTGCCAAGAAAGAAGGTAAGAGCTAAGAAAGAAGCACCGAAGCTGGTCCCGAGACCAAAAGAAAGGATGGTTTGGCGAGAAAAGAGAGCTTTGGCTACCTATCATGATTTTGATTTAGCAAGTTCTCTTTGCAAAGTCAAACTAGACGTAAACCTTCTACAGTTGATCAAATTATCTCCAAGAGTACGCAAGGAATTTAAGAAGATCTTGCGTATTGGGTATATTGTAGAACCTTTGGGCATAGCATGAGTAGGGGAAGATTGGTTTGATCATGTTGAAAAGAATTGCCCTAGGGTTCCAGCATATGTAGATGGAATATTACACTACAAGGGACTGGGGCAATAGCGACGCCGATTAGCGACGGCGTTTATCGGCGTCGCTATTGGCGTCGCTATTGCGACGCAAATAGCGACGCATATAGCGACGCCAATAGCGACGCCGCAGGGAAAAAAAGCGCGACCGAAACCAGAGCGCCGTTTTCATTTTGTTTTCTTCGCCTTTTGAGAGCGAGAGCGAGGGAGAGAGCGAGGGAGAGAGCCAAGGCTTTGTGAGAGAAGAGGAGGAAGAGACTTGCTGCCGCCGCCGCCGCCGCCGCCACCGCCACCGCCACCGTCGTTGTTCGCGAAGGAGAGGAGGAGCCCTCGTTGCAAAGAGAAGCCGCCCACGCTCGCCATATCTCATTGGTGAGTCTCCCTCTCTCTTTCTTTTACTTGTTGAAGGTTTAAATCGTTCTCTTTTGTTTATTTAGGAGAGGAAAAGAAAGAGAAGGAGAGGGAGAGGGAGAGAGAGGGAGAGAAAGAGAGGGAGAGGGAGAGAAAGAGAGTGAGAGTGCATTCTCTCTCTCTCTCCCTTTTGCTTGTTTAATGTTTAAATTACTTTCTTCTTTGCTTGTTTAGGAGAGGAAACGAGAGAGTAAGAGAGAAAGAGAGGGAGAGGGAGAGGGAAAGGAAAAGAAAGAGAAAGAAAGAGAAAGAGAAATAGAGGGAGAGGGAGAGGGAGGGGGAGGAAATAGGAGAGGGAGAGAAAGAGAAAGAGAGGGAGAAGGAGGGAGAGTGCATTCTCTCTCTCCCTCCCTCTCCCTTTTGCTTGTTTAATGTTTGAATCACTTTATTTTTTGCTTGTTTAGGAGAGGAAATGAGAGAGAAAGAGAGTGAGAGGGAGAGGAAGGGGAAGGAAATGAGAGAGGGATAGAAAGAGAAAGAGAGGGAGAGTGCATTGTATCTCTCCCTCTCCCTTTTGCTTGGAGGATGTTTAAATCACTTTATTTTTTGCTTGTTTAGGAAATGAGAGAGAAAGAGAGATAGAGAGGGAGAGGGAGAAAAAGAGAAAGAGAGGGATATGGAGAGGGAGAGGGAGAGGGAGGGGAAGGGGAAGGAAATGAGAGAGGGAGAGAAAGAGGGAGGGGGAGGGAGAGGGAGCGAGGGAGCGAGGGAGAGGGAGAGGGAGAAAGAGGGAGAAAGAGGGAGAAAGAGGGAGGGAGAGGGAGAGGGAGGAGGAGGGAGGAAATGAGAGAGGGAGAGAAAGAGAACGAGAGGGTGAGGGAGAGGGTGAGAGAAAGAGAGGAAGAGAGGGAGAGGGAGAGGGAGAGGGAGAGGGAAGGGAATGAAATTTAAGATAATATACGTATCGATAATGGTATGCAATGTGCTTTGCATACGGCCACGTACTTCATCAAAATTAACCCAAAATTATTGTTATAGAAGTGGAGATCCCTTAAATTGAGTATAGGATAATTTCTCTCAGGTCTTATGACTATGAGTAGAATTGATTGAAATAAATTTTATTACTATAGTTGTAAAATTTCATAGATGGCGCGCATTAATTTTAAAATGGATTACTTATACTCAAAGCCGAGATATAACAAAAAATTATCTACCGGGACAAACAAATCGTTGAGCATGATACAAGGCCGAGATATAACATCGGAAAATCTCTCGACTACTATATACAATGCAAGGTTTATGGTCAACTTGCAAGTTGACGTACATCTCCATAAAGCTATCCATTTAAGCCTCGTTTGCTGTAATGTAGATAAGATGGCAAACGAAGAAGGTCCTATTGTTCAAGACCGCAAGTCGTATCTTAATCAGCGTGTCCCATGTCCTTGCTCTCAATGCAAGTTGGCAATTAGACGAAAAGGCCGATTGTCTATAGAACACGTACGACGATTTGGCGAGTTTCAACCTGAGATTATTGATCAGGCGATTGCAGATTTTCAGCAAACGGTATTTTCAAGTTAGCATTTTTCATGCATTGTACTCTCAAGCTAATTGAAAACCATACACAATAAGATTGGGTCTTGTTGGCAAATTTTATGTCCAGGGGGGTGATGTCTCGACCCAAGGGGGAGTGCACCCTTTGCGGCCAATTAGAAGAGTTCGTGGACGTGCGATGGATGGATGGCAGGAGCCAATAGACCACTCGCAAGGCCCATCTATATCGTCAATGCCAGAGGAGACAGACAACCTTCCCGACTTGCCTACAATCTTGGAGCCTGAGATGGAGGCAATGATCGATGCATTGATTCCCATGGATGTTGAGACATCTGACCCGCTTAGAGAGGAAGCATCCATACCATTATATGATGGGTGCCGAGTATCTCGGTTGAAGACATTGCTTGCACTCTTAAGTGTGCAAGCAAAATACGGTTGGAGCGATACGAGTGTGACTGAGTTATTCAGGTACCTTGCATACAGACTTCATTGTTTTTTTTAAAAACAGTATTATTGTAAATATGGATGGATTTTTCAAGGTGTTTTATGATTTTTTCAGGTTATTGAAATATCATATATTTCCACCTGCAAACACCATGCCTGAGTCTCGTGATGATGCACGACATGTTTTACGGAAGCTTGGCATGGACTACAATAACATCCATGCATGTATCAACGACTGCATATTGTTTCGAGATGAATACGAGACTATGGAGACATGTCCAAAGTGTGGTGCTCACAGGTATCGACAGGACTTGCAAGGGCAGACCATCCCTCAAAAAGTCCTCAGACACTTTCCGCTCATCCCCCGCATAAACCACATGTTTCGCACGTCTGCCATGGCAAGCTTGACAACGTGGCATGTGCAGAATAGGTCTACGGATGGAGTGCAACGAATATCAGCAGATTCGCGCGCATGGAGCCACATTGACTCTACCTTCCCAGGCTTTGCGCGAGAGCCAAGGAATCTTCGGCTCGGTCTCGCCATGGATGGTGTGAACCCATTCGGTCTGCGCTCGACTTCTTACAGTGTGTGGCCTATAGTGCTTGTCAACTACAACATTCCTCCATGGCTTTCTACGAAGAAAGGACATCTCATCCTTAGCTTGCTCGTCCCGGGCCGCTACAAAGTAAAAAATATGGACGTGTATCTTCTGTTAGATATGATCAATGCCCCACCCTCATTAGGTACTACCAATGATCCATGGTGCTCAAAGTTGTAAGGCCCCCATTATGAGGAGAAGCCAAGTGTGAGCCCGGACATTGGTGGAGTCCTGACTTGTATATCAGATGAGGTCTATGTGACCGGATGGCAAAAAGGTGACCATTGTGGGTCTAATCTTTGGGTTAGACAGAGTGGTTAAGCTGGTAGCAACTCGAGGCACATTGCATTGAGTTGCGTAGTAAGGGAGTTAAAAGGGGCCCCTATTGTGGGGTCCGGGGGCCGCGGAAGCGGCCCCTGGCTGGGGGGTCCCAGGGGGGCCAGCGGCCCCCCTGGCGGGGGTCCGGGGGCAGCGCCCCCGGCCCGATGGTAAAGGGAATATTCCCTGGAATATTCCCTGGCCGACTAGTGGAGGCTCATATGGTAGGTCGGTCAGCAGGCCGACCTAACGACCTACGCGGGCTATAAAAGCTAAACCCCTTCGCAGCCATCTGACACTCATCTTTCACCCAGTCAGAGTTGTTGTTCCAGCTAGCCTTAAGCTCTTCGCCTATCTTCTGTCTAGATCGCCATCTAAGCTTCACTCAGTGGAAGCGCACGGGTGGACAGAGCCATCTTTGTATCAGTTGTTTGAAGTTAAAGAATTTACTGATTCTCCTCTTATCTGTTGTGTACTCTCTATCTCTTTCTCAGATTCTGTTCGCTGCGCCGTGTAATATTTTACATGGTATCAGAGCCCAGGGGGCTCTAGAGATCGGAGAGCGTGCAAGAGGCAAAGGCTTCAACAGCAAAGAGAAACGATGTCGACTCCGGGAAGCAGTTCTGGCGCATCAGGAAGCGGTGCAGGAGGTGGTGCTGCTGTACCGGCTATTCAAACACTGAGGATTCGTCCACCAACCTTCAGCGAAGGCAAGTTAGATGGTACAAACTACACCTTGTGGAAGTTCAAAATTACAACTATCCTTGATTCTTATGAGCTTCTGGAGACTGTGCTGGGGACTGACGCAGAACCACAGCCTACCCCCGACCCATCAAATCCTAGTGTGATGATTCCTCCGAATGCAGATCTTCTACGAGCTTGGAAACGAAGGAATGCAGATGCATTGTGTGCCTTAGTTACAAGCTGTTCTGACAGTGTTTTGACTCTGATTCAGCATACAACCAAAGCGTCAGAGGCTTGGAATGTACTAAGGAGTCAGTATGAAACACGAAACCAAACAAGGATTCAAAACTTGGAGAATCAACTAGCAGCGGAGAAGTTTGCTGAAGGAGAGACGGTTGAAGCATTCATCACTCGGATTAAGAATCTGCGCGACCAGATGGCTGGCGCTGGGATACAAAAGACTAGCGAAGAGCTAGCTCGGAGGTGTCTTCGGATTTGTCCACAAAAGTTTGATGGACTAGTAACTGCCCTTAATACTCAGGTGAGACCTCAAGCTTTGACTTTTGAGGAGTTTTGTGCATTATTAATGGAGGAGGAGTTGAGGCTGAAAGCCCGAGAAGGAAGCAACAATGGAGATGCTGCATTCTCTGCCAATGCAAAAGGCAAAGGTGTTTCCTCCACCAAAAATGATGGTGACAAAAAGAAAAAGGGCGGCAAGAAGAAGTTTCAAGGAGAGTGCTTCTACTGTAAGAAGAAAGGACATGCAATTGCAGATTGTCGTGTCAAGAAGGCAGATGAAAAGAATGGTACCCTTAAAACTAAAGGGAAAGAGACAGCCAATACGGCTGAAGCAGAGTTGGAATTATTCATGGCGACCATTGAGGAAGTGTGCTCCTCGGCGCAAGAAGAATCTACCACTGACTCTTGGGTGTTGGATAGTGGGGCCTCCCGTCACATGACCAACAAGAAAGGTCTATACAGTTCTATGCAGCCTCTACAAGAATCCATCACTGTGACGGTTGGAAATGATGCTAAATGCCCTGCTGCGGGCACAGGTACTATTTCTTTTGTTGCTGCAAATGGTGAAGTAAAAAAGCTTTCAAATGTGTTGTATGTTCCCGAAATCAGGAGAAATCTCTTATCAGTTGCTGCCATAACTGATCTTGGTCATGAAGTGAGGTTCAAGAAGACAGGTGCAGAAATTATTGATAGTGCTGGCACAATTGTTGGCAAAGGAGAAAGAAGGAACAACCTGTATGAGCTAAGTGCTCTTACAGCCACCGCTGGAGTGGGCACAAGTAAGCTTTGGCATGAAAGGTTTGGACACATCGGATTTGTAGTATTGAAGGAGATGCAAAAGCAAGGTATGGTTGCTCACCTACCTACAATAACTGAATTGAAGGAACCATGTGAAGCTTGTATGATGGGCAAGCAACAGAGAAAGGCATTTCCACAAGAAAGCAAGAATAGAGCACATGCTCCTCTAGAGTTGGTGCATGCTGACTTGTGTGGTAAGATGCCTACACAGGCCTTGGGGGGATCTTCTTATTTTATGTTGATTGTCGACGACTACAGTAGGAAGATGTGGGTGTACTTCCTTCGTGATAAGGCTCAAGCTTTTGGTAAGTTTAAAGAATGGCTAATACTTGTTGAGAATGAAACAGGGAAAAGTGTGAAGAAATTTAGAACAGATGGTGGTGGTGAGTTCAACTCAAAGGAGTTTGAAGGCTTTTGCAAGAGCAAAGGGATCAAGCGTCAATTGACGACGCCTCACACACCTCAGCAGAATGGTGTTGTGGAACGCAGGAATCGTACCATTGTGGAGATGGCAAGATGCATGCTAAAGGGCAAGGGATTGCCTAACCATTTTTGGGCTGAAGCTGTTAATACTGCAGTCTACATTCTAAATCGGAGCTACACAAAGGCTCTCAAGGGAAAAACACCTCATGAGGCTTACACTGGTAAGAAACCATCTGTTTCACATTTCAGAATTTTTGGATGTGAATGCTATGCACATGTTCCAGATGAGAAGAGAAACAAGTTACAACCAAAAAGCAGAAAATGTATCTTCTTGGGTTATAGTGATGAGCAGAAGGCTTACAAGTTATATGACCAAGAGGCAAAGAAGATCATCGCGAGCCGTGATGTGGTGTTCAAGGAGGAGCCGCATACAGTGGAGGAGGAGAAGGCAAGGTCTTCCACTTTATCATCAAGCGAAGAAGTAGTCCACTATGAACCTGTCCCGAGAGCTATCCCTATCCTTAAGGAGGAGGAAGCATCATCTTCAGATGATGAGGAAAAAGTTCACCAACCTGACATCACCCCACCGGAAAAGCCATTGCCGCGCTGGGTGAAGCAGCTCTATGACCACAATAATCCTATGCCTGCATCTGTTGAGGAGAAGGCAGACGGACCAAGGAGGTCTCAGAGAATAGAGGAGCAAAGGAGGGCTTCTGCTCACATAGTCAACATGGCCTTGATGGTTGAGATTATGAGAGAAGTAAAGGAGCCAACTGACTTAGAAGAAGCACTTGCAGATCCATCATGGAAGGCTGCTATGCAGGCGGAGTATGACAGCATAATGAAGAATGACACTTGGGAGCTAGTGGATCGGCCAGCAAAGCGGAAGATTATTGGCACCAAGTGGATCTGGAAGGTAAAGTACAAGGCTGATGGTACCTTAGAAAAGTACAAAGCTAGACTGGTTGCCCAAGGATTTTCACAAGTTGAAGGGTTTGATTTTCAAGAGTCATTTGCCCCAACTGCCAGAATGACCACTATTCGCACGGTACTTGCAGTGGCTGCCCACAAGAAGTGGCCAGTGTACCAAATGGATGTTAAGTCAGCGTTCTTAAATGGTGACCTCAAGGAGGAGGTGTACGTGGCTCAGCCACCAGGGTTTGAGGCCCCCCATTCTGAGAACAAAGTGTGTAAACTGAAGAAGGCATTGTATGGGCTGAAACAAGCCCCCAGAGCATGGTACCAGCGGATAGATAGGTTCTTTTTAAACCTAAACTTCAAAAGATGTGCCTCAGATGCTAACTTGTATGTTTGCAGGGATGGTAAAAAGTCTGTAGTGATTGTCCTATATGTGGACGACCTTCTTATTACAGGTGACTATGAAGATATGATCAACCAAACTCGAAAGGCTTTGAGTTCTGAGTTTGAAATGACAGACTTGGGCTTGCTGCACTATTGTTTGGGGATTGAAGTCTGGCAAGAGCCAGGAAAGATCTTCATCTCTCAGAAGAAGTATGCATGGGAGATCTTGAAGGCATTTGGCATGACCGAGTGCAAGGAGATAGCTACACCTATGGAGGTGAATGCAAAGTTATCCGTCGAGGATACATCAGCATTAGCAGACATTGGGAGGTATAGGAGGTTGGTCGGCAGTCTGATCTACTTGTGTAACACCAGACCAGATATCAGTTTTGCTGTTGGTGTTTTGAGCAGGTTCTCAAACAAACCTCATGAGAGTCATTGGAAGACTGGGATGCGGGTGCTCAGATACTTGAAGAAAACTCTTGACTATGGTATCACATACAGTTTCGGAACTTCTCTTGTGGGGAACTGTGACTCAGATTGGGCAGGAGACATTGATTCCAGGAAGTCAGTTTCTGGTTATTGTTTCTCTTTGGGTTCAGGAATTTTCTCTTGGATTAGTAAGAAGCAACCAACAGTGGCATTGTCTTCTACCGAAGCAGAGTACAAGGCAGCTTGTTTTGCTGCATGTGAGGCCGTATGGTTGAGAAGGATTCTATGGCATATGGGAGTGCAGGATGAAGAACCAACTGTGCTGAGATGTGACAATCAGAGTTGCATCGCCATTGCCAAAAATCCAGTGTTTCATGCACGCACCAAACATATAGAGATCCAGTATCACTATGTGCGTGATTTGATGGAGGATGGGATAGTGGAATTGGTCTACTGTCCAACAGAGGAGAATGGAGCAGATATCTTCACCAAAGCACTTACGAAGGATCTGCTTCAAGTTCATCTTCAGAGACTCGGCATTGGGCCGAGGAGATAGTTCACCTATGGGTGGACATTGAGGGGGGGTGTTAGATATGATCAATGCCCCACCCTCATTAGGTACTACCAATGATCCATGGTGCTCAAAGTTGTAAGGCCCCCATTATGAGGAGAAGCCAAGTGTGAGCCCGGACATTGGTGGAGTCCTGACTTGTATATCAGATGAGGTCTATGTGACCGGATGGCAAAAAGGTGACCATTGTGGGTCTAATCTTTGGGTTAGACAGAGTGGTTAAGCTGGTAGCAACTCGAGGCACATTGCATTGAGTTGCGTAGTAAGGGAGTTAAAAGGGGCCCCTATTGTGGGGTCCGGGGGCCGCGGAAGCGGCCCCTGGCTGGGGGGTCCCAGGGGGGCCAGCGGCCCCCCTGGCGGGGGTCCGGGGGCAGCGCCCCCGGCCCGATGGTAAAGGGAATATTCCCTGGAATATTCCCTGGCCGACTAGTGGAGGCTCATATGGTAGGTCGGTCAGCAGGCCGACCTAACGACCTACGCGGGCTATAAAAGCTAAACCCCTTCGCAGCCATCTGACACTCATCTTTCACCCAGTCAGAGTTGTTGTTCCAGCTAGCCTTAAGCTCTTCGCCTATCTTCTGTCTAGATCGCCATCTAAGCTTCACTCAGTGGAAGCGCACGGGTGGACAGAGCCATCTTTGTATCAGTTGTTTGAAGTTAAAGAATTTACTGATTCTCCTCTTATCTGTTGTGTACTCTCTATCTCTTTCTCAGATTCTGTTCGCTGCGCCGTGTAATATTTTACATCTTCGTCCATTAGTCGATGAGCTTAAGATTTTGTGGGAGGAGGGGGTCATGGTGCAAGATATGAGCAGGCGCGATGGTCGGCGGTCAGCCAACATTCGAGCCATTCTCATGTGGACGATGCATGACTTTCCGGGATTGGGAGAGTGCTCAGGTGAGCAGACCTTTGTTCACGCCGGTAATATCTATATTTTATTTCATTCAATCAAGTATTCACTAGGTCGTGGATCGCCTTGCAGGTCTCGTTACCTCAGGTTATCATGCATGTCCATTGTGTGGGCCACAGTTAGACTCCCGAAGGTCACGAACCATGAAGAAGATGGTATATCAAGGACACGGCACTTTCTTGCCGGAGGATCATGAACTCAGGGAAGGTTTTCTTGGACGACCTCCAGCACGTATGAACGCTGCAAGCTGGTACGAGCTGAAAATGGTAAACCCGGAATCACATCCAAATGGAATGCGACGGTTCTCAGTTTTCTACGAGTTGCCATATTGGACCCACTTACAGGTCAACCACTTGTTGGATCCCATGCATATTTTCAAAAATGTGGGCAGCTTGCTATGGGACCACATCACAGGAAAGAGAGACACTATAGGGTCACGAATGGATTTAAAGGAGGTAGGTAAGATGGAGGCGCTTTGGCCGCAGTCGAGTGCTGAAGGGGGAGTGCAGCTTCCTCGCGCTCCCTGGGTTTTGTCTACCAAAGAAGAGCGCATTGTGAAGCAAGTAATCAAGTCTATCCGCACTCCGACGGGTATGATGCGTTCTCTCAGGTCCGCATTTTCTAAAGATGACCAAATGTCTGGGCTAAAATCCCATGATTGGCATAAGATATGTCAGGTTTGTGAACAGAATGGATTTTAATTAGCGTGGACATTTTGAAATTTGAAAAGTGACCATTATTCTTAATGCTTTCTCATTTGTGGCAGTTTGTCCTACCGATCGCGATCGCGGGATGCCTAACTCCAGTAATTCGCGGGGCCATTTACAAGCTGTCGACTTTGGTGCAATGGATCTCACAGAAAGAGATTAAGACGTCCTCTATTGAATCCGCAAGGCGGGGAGCAGTTGAGACGGTCTGTCTCTTTGAGAAATACCTGCCCACTAGCATGCTCACGATACAAGTTCACCTTCTTGTGCATCTTGTGGACGAAGTGGAGATTGCCGGACCTGTCCATACGCGATGGATGTTCTTCCTGGAGCGCTTCATGAAAACCCTGAAAGGCTTTGTGCGACAACGAGCTCGTCCGGAAGGTAGCATGGCGGAGGGTTGGTTGGTGTCAGAGGCATTAGTGCATATCTCACAATGGCTACCAACGGTGGAACCAGACAATGAAATGCTATGGACGCTCAAGGACGATGACAGGCTGACTGGAGATGTGGTGGTTGGAAATGGGGTAGAAAAAAGAATGGATGCCTCAATGGAAGAGAAGGTGAATCGCTTTTGTATGTTGCACCATGCCTCCATGGAGACGTGGCTCGCCAAGTACCAGATTGCAAGGCAAGATCGAGAGGAAGCGCGAGCTGAATTCCGACGCAGTACGCGTCACCGACCGATTCGATATCCCGAAGGCATGGAGGAGATGCCGCGGTTTATGTCAACACGATGGTTGCATGGAGCCTTGATCGCAGCATCCAGCGAAGGGGCAGAGGTCTCAATGGAGGAGTGGGAGTTCTCGAGGGGATGTAGTCCAAAGGTAATGAGGGGTTTAGAATGTGTCGTATCTGAATTTGTTTGCTACATCTAATTTGAGTGTTTCAATGTGCAGTACAAAATATATAGTGCAGCGTGGTCGCACGGACGGCATTTTCGGGTGGAGCGTATTGACAAAATGCGCTCCACAATGGACTGTGGTGTCATGGCAAGGTTTGAGCAAGAGAGCCGGCGACGAGCAACGGATCCGAACACGGTTGTGGATGAGATGGAGTATTTTGGGAATTTGCAAAGTATTATTACGGTGGATTACCGTAGCTTCTCCATGATAATATTCGATGTGCAGTGGTTCAAAGTGGTACTTGGAGGAGCTGGCGCAACGGTTCGACGAGGTCCATCTGGATTTCTCGAAATAGATTCCGAAAAAAAATGGATGGATTTGCGCGACACCTTTGTGTTGCCGGCACATTGTGAATAGGTAATCTTCTAGTCATTTGCTTGCTAATTGTAATACGACATGCTTTATGTCACAATGGTTTGAAGACGGTTTGTAAGTGTTTGTGAACAGGTAATCTTCTATCCAAATCCCCGACAACCTCGATGGTGGTATGTTATACCTTCAACTCCTCGAGGTGCGAGAGTATACGATCAAAGCGATGTTCCAGGCATAGATGAAGAATATATGCAAATAGAGAGATCGAAATTACAAGGGGTGGAGGCCACCGCAAGCTTGGAGCCCGCATCGGCTAACAATGATGGAAATACAGAAGTCGTAGAATTTTTTGAGAACGAGGCAGACTCGTTCTTTTGTGGTGACATGTCTATCGACCTTCCAGTGTATGCAGAGTTATGTCAGGAGATTAACATGGGACCATAGAATACTTCATTCTTGGAGAATTGTATTACTCAATTCATTGTTTAGATCTTCCATAAAGGTAGATAAGATATGCATTTTAAGATGGATTTTTCAAAAATGATTTATATTAATGCGCTTTGTATAGTTTCAATTGATTATTCTAACATTATTTTTTATCCCTGCAGGTATCGATATTTTCAGGATGAGTCGAGGGATGAGCGATGAGGAGTTTCAGGAGATGATGGCACGTATGTCTCCAGATCAGCTCGGGAGTTTCAGGAGATGATATGCCCAGGAGCGTGGACGGAGATGGGAGAGGGCCCATACGAGGCACACTCCTAGGGGTTATGGATACCTAGTGGATAGCAGGTCAGGAGCTATCATCATGAATGATGAGGGGAGGAGGGTGATGGCTCGCATAAGGGAGTTGTGCCAACAAGTTTTTCGGCACAACGTCCTGGATCATTGGAGGAACATACCGGAGGGGAGCAAGGAGTACATAGTAGCATCCTTGCACGAGGAGTTCCCGGTGCCAGCCGCAGTGGATAGATTCTCTACGGGCTGGATGATGGATTGCATGCGTGCATACATGTCACATAGACGATCCGACGCACGCAAGGCAATCAAGAGTGGGGCTCCAAAGCCCGAGTGGTTAGATGCAGAGGACTGGCGCCGACTGAGGGAGGAGGCTACAAATTCGCCAGGACGTTGGAGTCAGCAGCAGGAGGCGGCGAGGGCACGAATTGAGGCCGGATCGGTACATCATCTTGGGAGTGGCGGCCACAGGACATATTTGGAGGACTTTGTAAGTTTCTCTTTTATTTTGCTTATTTGTTTTTTTGAGATATTATTTGTACTGACAATCATGTTTCTAACAGTTAGCATTTTGTTTTCTTTGCAGCACTCCATTACAAATCGTGATCCGCAAGGCCTTGAGACTCAATATGCAGAGAGGCACGGTCTCAGATCATTGATCGACCGATTGTACAGATGCGGCGGCCCAGTAAGTCTCTCATCTTTCATGTCCGTAGTTACCATGAGATATTTGAATGCATTATTGTATGGTGGATTGATATGTTGTTTCTTTTTCTGCAGAATCCGTTTGATGCTCCTTTACAGCGGGAAGAGCTTTCGGGGGACGACGATTTGTAGCTCGCCCTCGGATCCTTAGCGCTCACATACCTTTAGTTTTTAGTCGCCCGATCTATGTAGACATTTTCTATGTATTAGTGATATTGTTTTATGATTGTACCAATCGCATTTTATGCGATATCATGTATTTATTTCATCTATCAGTTTTATGATTTCAGTATAGATTCTCTTTGTTTGCAAACGCTTTGTATGCAGCAGTGCAGAAACTATTTTGTATGGCTCTCATACAGCACACAGTGCTATATGTGGCAGGGCAGCTTGCTGCCCTGCCACAAAATTTTTTTTTTCTCTGTTACCGTCGCTATTTGCGTCGCAAATTTACTGCAGGCGTCGCTATTGTCGTCACTATCAGCGTCGCAAACTCCTGTAACCGTCGCTATATACGTCGCTATTTGCGTCGCTATATACGTCGCATTTGCGATGTATATAGCGACGCAAATAGCGACGCAAATAGCGACGTATATAGCGACGATTCCATGGCGTCGTCAATAACGACGCTTTTTGCGACGATGGGGGCAAATTTTGTTGTTTGTATTTTCGTCGCTTTAAACGTCGCTATAAGGTCTATATCTTGTAGTGTTAGTGGAACATGCTATTGTAGACACTGGGTCCTCCATCAATATCATGAGTTCAGAGTTGATGGAGAGGCTGGGTCTAGGCATCCAAAAAGATAGCTCCACCCTTCTTAGAATGGTTGATGATAGTCTAAGGCAACCAGAAGGTTGCGTTACTAAGGTCCATGTTACAGTGGCAAGTGTAGAATGCTTCTTGGACTTTAGGGTGATAAGATTTGTAGGACGTCCTAGCTATCGAGTCTTGCTAGGTAGGCCTTGGATCTTACGAACAGACTTTCAAGTCGATATACCCGCCGGTCGAGTGGTTCTAGGTAGAGGTGCTAATCAAGTAATAGTCGATGCTTACCCTGAGTCTCCTCAGAGTGAGAGAGATCCTTTATCCTCTACTGAATTAGAAACAACAGATGATCCATCTGGTAGTGAGACATCATCCAGTGACGAATCTAAAGAGGGGTCCACTACAGAGGATACTTATCAGATAACTCTAAATGAGCCGATAGAGCCGCAAGATAGGATAAGAGACACGAATGTGATTGAGTTAAACCTTGGCACGCTGAATGATTCGCGACCAATTAAATTAGGTTCCATGCTTAGTTCAGTAGAAAGGGAGGACTATGTGTCCTTGATTCAAGAATTCCGCGACATCTTTGCTTGGAGTTATGATGAGCTGAGAGGCATTCCTCCCAGCTTGGCTATGCATACTATTCCTGTAAAAGAAGGCAGTCATCCTGTGCATCAGAAAGTAAGGCGTATGCCTTTTGAATTGAGGGACGGGCTGTTTGAGGAGTTGCAGAAGTTACGGAAAGCTGGTTTAATCTTCCCTGTACAACACACAGAATGGTGTTCACTAGCTGTTATCAGGAAGAAGAAAAACAACCAGATCCAACTATGTGTAGATTTTAGAGAGCTGAACAAGCAGAGGTTAAGGATTACTACCCGTTGATATTCATTGACTAGATTTTGGATCAATTAGCGGGTAGGAAAATATATTCGTTTATGGATTGCTTTGCAGGATACAACCAGATGGCAATTGCAGAAGAGGATAAGTTGAAAACAACTTTTATTAATATCTTTGGTACTTTTGCGTACCATGTGATGGCCATTGGGTTGTGCAATGCACCCGGATCATGGCAACGAACATCAGACAAGACCTTTGGTGACATCTCCCCAGATGAGTTGAAAGTATTTATTGATGACCTGGGGGCAGCCACTGTAAGGGAAAGGATGTTGATTATCTTAAGAAAGTGCTTTGAGCACTGCAGACAATTTTGTATTGCTCTTAACCCACGGAAGTGTGTTTTTGGAGTGCCCTATGGGCTATTGCTAGGCCATGTGGTCAGTTCAGTAGGAATCAGAACTGACCCTGAAAAGATCAAGGTTATAGTTGCCATGAGTCCACCACGCACTCCGAAAGAGGTTCATAGCTTTCTGTCATCGATAGGATAATATCGAAGGTTTATAAATGTCTTGGCAGAAAGGACGTTGCCATTAACGAATTTATTATCCTTTAGTTGTCTATTTGAATGGAGCGACCCTTGTAAGGTAGCTTTCGAGGATGTGAAACAGGAGCTAGTAAAAGCACCTAAAAGAGGCGAGGTATTTTACATATTTTCAACAGCCACCATGCATAGTATCAGCTACTGTTTAGCCCAAATCTGGGAGGAAAAGTGGTATCATCCGATAGCTTTTGCTAGTCACAAATTGGGCATTTCAGAAACTAACTATACCTATATGGAGAAGTTATGCCTTGCGATGGTCTTTGCGACTAAAAAATTCAGGCACTACATCCTCTATGAGAAGGTAGTTTTCTATACGAAGGCGGAAGGGCTTAGATTCTTATGAACAAGCTGCAACCGCTTGATCGTTTGGCAAAGTGGTTGATCACTTTGCAGGAGTTCGATTATGAGATTAAGAGTAAGCCACCGAGGTTGCAGGGGATTGTGGAAGGCCTTGTGGATTTTGGGGAGCCGAAAGAGACTTTGGTTGACGGAAGTGAGATTGAAGAAATGTTTAAAATTGATACAGCTTTTATCCCATCTTGGTATGCTGCTATTACGCATTATTTTTCAACGGGAGAGACTGGAGCTAGTCTATCAAAATCAGAAAAGAGGAAAATCAAAAAACAGGCTTTGAAGTTTTCCTTGATCGTAGGAACACTATATCGGCAGGGTGTTGATGATATCTACCGCCGATGTGTGATGCCTGACGAGGTTCCTTTTATCTTGGAAGAGTGTCATGACTCTCTGCATGTGGAGGGCACTTCGCGGGACGGTTGACGGCACAGAAAGCTTTAAGAGCTGGATATTTGTGGCCGTCCATCTTTCAAGATTCCTTTGAATATGTTAAGAGATGTGATACCTGTCAAAGACATGACAGCATAGAGAATAGGAAACGCCCACTTACGCCTATCATGGCTATCCTTCCATTTGAGAAGTGGGGTATTGATTTTGTGGGTCCTATCACCCCGTCATCTACTACCCAGAAGAGATACATTATAGTAGCAACTGATTATTTTACAAAATGGTCAGAAGCGCGGGCGACGAGGCAGGACAATGCAAAAGAGACTGCAAGTTTTCTTTTAGAGCAGATTATCTGCCGTTTTGGTCCACCGAAGGAATTAGTGTCAGATCGTGGAACCCATTTTTTGAATAAAGTGATCAAAAGCTTGACTGAAGCTTGGCAAATCAAGCATAATAAAATGACCCCTTATAATCCGCAAGCAAACGGGAAAGTTGAAAGTACTAATAAGCAGCTTGTGGGGATCTTGTCTAAAATAGTCTCTGAGAAGAAACAAGACTGGGACAGGAACTTGTATGTGGCAGTATGGGCGTACAATACAACGTTCAAGTGAGCTACCGGCCATACTCCATTTAAATTAGTTTATGGGGAAGAGTGTGTGTTACCCCTTGAAATTGAGTTGCCAACCATACGGTTTGCAATTAACCACTCTTTGGGAGATGAGGATTCGCGCTTTGAACGTTTCACGACCATAGCCCATCTGGATGAGCTGAAATTGCAGAGCTTATTACACCAGGAGGTAGCTAAACGTCGGATGAAACAGTTACACGACCTTAGAGCGAAGAAGTATACCTTTAAAAAAGAGCAATTAGTTCTGTACTATGATGCGCGTAGGGAGCTGTTTCCAGGGAAGCTGGAACCTAGATGGGATGGCCCCTACAAGATTGTCAGGATAGGGAAAAATAGGTCTACGGCTCTACTAGGTAATCTACAGGGAGTAGAGTTTAAAAATAAGGTTAATCTTAATAAGATTAAACCTTATTATTTCTAAGTATGCTAATATAGGAAAATGCATTGCAGGTCCATGCTGGGGATGATTTGAGACCTGCAAAAGAGCTTAAAGCTGGTTGATGGGGCGGTTAATTCCTTATTTGGAGCACCCACATCTGGAGCAGAGATACCATCAGGGGAAACTTATCTGGTGGAGCAAAGGATACAAAGTGATTGAGCAAGAAGACGGAATCTTTGTGTGGGAGATCAAAGTCTTCTGCCATCACTGCTTACGATTGTTGATAAGTATCCCTGTTGAGTTCAATAAAGAAGGTGGGATGGAGCCGTCCGTTCACCCTCTAAACATGCTAAACTTTGACTATCATAATTACGAATAGAGGAGCTCGTGATGGTAGACTGTGTAAACCCATTGTGGATGTACACATTATATTTTGACGGAGCGTCCAGGGGCCCTAATAAAAAAGGGAGTGTTGGAATAGTAATCTGAGATCCCCGATGTAGAGTTACGATGAAGTTAGCTACTTATCTCGGGGTAGGATTCACTAACAATATGGCAGAGTATAAAGCCTTGATTATGGGACTGCATATTGCCAAACAAGGTGGTATTCAGCGGTAATTAGTAAAAGGGGATTCCCGGTTGATCCTGAATCAGCTAGATGGGACATACACAGTGTGGAATCCCATTCTTTGTATGTATCATCAAACTGCGATGACCCTACTTGAGGAGTTTGAGAGAGTGTCTTTTCAGCTGATTCCATGTTATTGGAATCAGTTTGCGGATTCACTGGCAAATCTTGCTTATGAAGAAGACCTTTTCTTTAACTGTGGTCCTAATTTGGGTATTGTGATCAATGATGAAACAGGACTCGGTCGCTTGTGGGGAATGTTATCAGAGCATGCAATATATGGCAAACGATGGTTGATATGGGTGATGCAAAGAGTAGCCAAGACCAATCTACCGTTGTTATCCTGGACCCATAGGCTGATTAGACAACATGTCATGTGTACGCCTCTTGCTGTATATGCAGGAGGGATGGGTCATAACCTTATGCATTTAGTTTAGGGCTATAAGCCCTAGGTTTTTCCTCCTTGGAAAGGAGCCTATTATTGTATATCTGTACTATTCCAGGGAGGGATGTGTAGGTGCTATTCTGTTTGATCTCGTTAGGCCAAGAGGGCCAATTGTCTGTTTAGTACAGGTGTGGTTAATGGTTTCTTGTTTTAGTTCTGTGCTAGACAGGTTCAAAGAAGAGCTTGGAAGGAGTCTTTTGTTGCGCAGAAGCTTCTCATGGCCCTATCCAGGTGATATCTCTCCTTTTCGAGTACCGTGTTTTTATGCTATATGTATCTGTGTACTTGTTGGGGGATTTTCTTTTCTTGTTGGGGACCGGCGTCCAAGGCATGAAGTCCTAGGGTTAGGTTAGGTATGTCTGAGGGAGGTCTGAGTAGTCGTTGCCTCCTGTAAAGACATTGCCAAGCACTAAAAGACCTGTTTTAGACGGTCGTTCTAGTGACCCTGTTCTGCTAGCCTACTAGACAACCGTTCTAGGAGTTCTTGTTAGTTGTGAGGCAGTTAGAGAAGCCTGCCGAAGAAGAAAATAATGATGATGAAAAGAAACCCTGAATATCTTAAAAGAAATAAATATATACAAAGGTGTGTAAAAAGGGGTTCTAACCCCCTATAAAAATAGAAAAGAAAAGAAAGAAAAAATTTATAAGCAGTTGATCATCGCCTTGCGTTAACCGCACCTGCACTAAACAGACAACTGGCCCTCTTGGCCTAATGAAATAAAGCACTTCACTATCAAAAACTGATCGGCCCTCTTGGCCTAACAAAATAAAACAATAACACCTCGCAAAACAGGCCCTCCTGGCCTAATGAGATAAAACAAAGTAGCACCTACACATCCTTCCCTGAAAGAATCCAGATATACAATAATAGGCTCCTTCCCAAGGAGGAAAACACAGGGCTCGTAGCCCTAAACTAAATACATAAGGTTATGACCCATCCCTTCTGCATATATAGCAAGAGGCGTATGCATAACATGTTGTCTAATCAACCTATGGGTCCAGGATAATAACGGTAGATTGGTCTCGGCTACTCTTTGCATCACCCATATCTGGGACGAGTCAGACCCGGGGCCGATGCCTTGTCTTCCTAGGGGTGGCATCTTGCTGGAAAAGAAGAAAATAAGGAAGATTGGAGCGAAAATAAAAGTGAGCGTCAGAAAATGATTAAGTGTTGTCTTGCGAGGGCCTGGCAGGTTCTTGGGTATCGAGACAGGTCCTGAGGCCGATGCCCTATTCTCCTTGGGTCACTACGCTCAGCTCCCTCCTTTTTGCATGCCCGAGTATGGAAAAATAAAAACCCTAAAAGATGAAATGTGCTAAACGAAAATACTTCTTGATCAGGCTATAGGATTCCTCGCCTAGTAGGAGCTCCTGGTTGTGTTGTCCTTAGTTAGATAGGTAGTTCAGACCACCACTTAGGGCGACCTCTTTGATAGTTCTTTTTAGTTTGGCCGTGTTGGAACAGTTAGTTAGTGACTAGCTTCGGACCTTCTATCAGATTATGCTAGGCCTACTCCTTGTGGATGTCATGCCTTGGTTTTGTCAGGGGGTAGGGTGAGCATTGTGCTATGTTTTAAGTATGTCTCTATTTTGTATCAGCTTGATGCTTCCTTTGGTTGTTTTGTGCAGATCTATTGTGGGATTCGACGGGCTGAATCACCCTATCCCGTGGCCGCCAATGAGAGCGGAGTTTTGAGCCCGGGATGTGCCTAAAATTTGCCAAAAAATCTAGAATTTAGGGAAAAAATATTTAACATCGAAGGCGGCGGCTCTAGCTAGGACAATTTTAAGCACCAAGTGAAATACAACTTTTAAAAGGCGCCCGAGTGACACTTGTTGAATTTTGATAATTTTTCAGACTATCGTGTGGGTTGTCAAGAGTTTCCAGTCAATGTGGGATGTCAAGCCCGACGCCTAGAAATTTACAGCACTCGAATCGGAGCCCGGGCGTGGAAATGGCCAAGAAACCGGTCAAGATATGAAGAGGTGGACAAACTTTGGGCCAAATGGGCATGACCTTTGGGGGAGTTGGAGCATTTTATGCCAAGACGAAACTTAGCACAAATCGTGGAGAGAGAAAGCATGACAGAAAACGGGGGGAGATGGCGCCTATTGACGCCCGAAAAATGCGCCCTCATGTTGATGAATGGAGATGGCAGCCTGCAAGTAACCCACCCAACCGACATTACCCCCGATCTTCCCTCTCTCTGTTGATCATATCGCTTGTCTTCGCCCGTCCAATGGTGGCCTGAATGAAGAGAGCCAATTCTAGTATTTCTCTCTCCTCCCTCTCTCTTCCCTAAGGGGCTGTTCTTGTGTGCAAGAGGAAAATGAAGAATGGTGAAGGAAAGCTTGTCCGGTTGGAATCGGATTTCTTCCGGATCGATGTAGACATGAAGGTTACTGATTGCGAAGATGTTGGACATTGAATGTGGCCTGACCCGCAGTCCCGCACCAAAACCGAGATCCTGAAACACAAAGCCTAAGCGGTAATTCAATTTTTATGAAGAAAAAATGAGTTTTTATGCTATTTGATTGATGAAACATTGCTCCCATGGGCTGATTATGCATTATAATGTTGTTTTCTATGAGTTTCAACAGTTTATGATCTGAAAATCAGAAAATCATAAGTGATATGGCTAAAATTAATGTTATAAAACCCGTAAAACACGCGTTTAAAGGGTAAAATGGAGTTTTTTGTAAAATAAATGGAAAATATGAGACATAATATCTACAAAACCATGAAATTTTTCTATCAAGGAACCTAAGGGCCACAGCCCACAATCAATCTTAATTTCTAGTCATTTTTTATTGAAGAAAATAGAGGAAAATTTACCAAAAAATGTGAAAAATGGGTTTTAAATGGGAGAAAATTAGGAAACGATAAAAGGAAAATTCCAAAAAATTACATGTGTGTTTGTGCAATGTATAACAAAGGTTGAGCACGAGGTTAGCCTTGGTTTACCCTCGTTTCTATGTTTTCGTGCTTTCTTTATAAAGAAATGCACATAAAATGACTCTTTCACCTATCAACGAATGCAAAACATTAAATGGTAGGGTGAGAGGGGAGTTTGAGCATCAAAATATAAACTAAAATGTGATTTATGTGTTGCATCATGCCTATAGGACGTTGCTTTAAAATAAAGGGAAAGGCAGCATGAGCATAAGGCTCGGTGTCTTTTCTCTTTGCAGTACATAAATGTTAGCAGGGAAATCATGAAAAGATTGGTTTCGCACGATGCACAATGCTGATTTTCTTTTGGTTGTGCACTAAACCATTCACATTATGAACTATGCATGGTTCATGGTATCAAAGGAAAAGCTCCTGGACTGCATAGCAATTGTTTTCTTAGGAATTTGACCCACGATTGAGAGTGTGAGGTTATCCCTTGCCGTAGGATAGAGGGTCGGCTTCCTAAGGGACTGTTTAGTGAGAAAACATGGTATATCTCCTGGAAATAAGAGAAATATAAAAGAGAGGAGTTTGTGTTCGATTGTTTTATATGTTGAGCAGCGCATCAAGGGCCCAATCCCTGCGATGTAGGAGAGCTGCAGTGGGGCCGCGGTGTTTCTACCGAGAGGTTGCCTCCATATGTGTGTGATCGTGGCATTGCCAATGTGTATGGGTTCTCCCTCTAAGGAGCTTATGGAAAAGGAAACGTTGGACTATAAACTATAAACGCATAGTTTAGGCTTTAGGGCAGTTTGTCCTTTAGCATTAGATTGATGCTCCTGGTCCGCGAGGCCGTGAGGGTGTTTGTGTGTCATGAGCATGAGGTCCGGGTAGTGCCATAGCCAGTGTCGGCCCATTTTAGGTCCCATTAGGAATCCCTCTATGGAGTGTGGGGAAGGATTAATCATTGGATTACAATCCAAAACAAATGCAAAATTTACAATAGAGGTTAGGGCAGTGTGTCCCTTAGGCACTCCTGGCCGTGAGGCCAAAGGGGTGTATTCTTTGAGTGTAGAGAGGCCTAGCTAATGCTTAGAGCCAGTGGTGTCAGGCCCGTTCTAGGTCTCGATACATCTCTATGCTGGTACAAGATGGCTCCTAAGGCATAGTCTGGTGCATCAATCTCCAAGAAAAAGGGCTTGGTAGGATCTGGGTGGACTAGGATTGGGGCAATGATGAAAGTAGTCTTCAAGGTTTGAAAGGCCTTCTCACCTTCTAAGGTCCATAAGAACTTTGAGTTTCTTGTGAGTCTCATGAGTGGTATGACTATATTTGAATAATCCTTGCTAAATATCTTATAGAAGTTGGCAAAGCTAAGTAAACATTAGACATCGTGGATACATGTGGGTGTTTACTAGTCAAGAATAGTCTCAATCTTCTTGGGATCCATGAAGATTCCTCTTTGGGAAAATTTGTAAGCATCAGGTTGCAAGGTGGTGGACCCTCTCACTTAAGCATCTTTTAGCCTTCTCTTCCTATGGCCCCCTCTGAAGCCTGGCTTTGCTCCCTCCCTTTTAAGCTCAACGGCCATGTTGGTAATCATCGTCCTCTCCTTTCCAATCTGAAGCATGCAACTACCAAAAAGTACGAAGCTTTTTCTTTAAAAAGCTTAAGGATTTGAAAAGCTTTTTCTATTCTTCTCTGTTGCTAGCTTCGTGTCAAAGTGTACATCATCCTTTCTCTCTGATCAATGTTGCCTTCATGTCATCTATGATCAATACTTCAAGCTGTCCAGTCTGTGATCAATGTTGTCCTCTTTGCCAAGAAATTGTCAAATGCCATCAACTTGCCTACTTCGAAACAATACGCCCTTCATTAACATATTAGAACTATTGTCAATGGACACAATAATGTTGATGAGTATAACTTTGAAGACTAGGCGACCATGAAGATACAAAGGCCTCATACCCTTCTTGCTCACAAAGCCATTTTGATTGCTTCCATAGCAGCAATTGAAGAAAAATACACTGGTGCTAATCATGAAGAATATGACCATAAAGTTGATGAGTATGTCAATCTCAAATTGTTCCCTAAAGCATCCATATACATTTCAATAATGGATGACGAGGTGGCTAAGAAAACAAATTGCATTCCTTGGATGATCACCAAATTTGTTAGCTTCATAAATGCGCTTAGCAACTCCAATGTTTGAAGTCTCCTAGGTGCCACAAACCATCTTATGAAGGATGAATATTCTGCCCCAAAATTTCATGCATAGCATATTTGACATGTACCCTTTCTTCAAAGTGGCCCTATCCATTTCCTTAGCATTTAAGGCCATATGTATTGAAGAGCTGCACCTTTGAGGTTGTTAACCCATATTATGATAACAAGCCTGAATAGTAATGAAAATGATAACTCTAGGGAACCAAAGAATCAAGGAAAAAAAATTGGATGAAAATGGATCCATGCCAACAAGAAAATCTTGGAGAATTTTCCATAAGTAAGGGATGGAAGTAGTAATATAGAAAGTAATAGGCTTGTTGGATGATGCTTTTAAATATTGTAGGTCTTCCACTTTCCATGACTTCTAATAGGTCTGACATGATTTGTTGAGCCTTCAAAAACCACTTTGTTTTCTTTGAACATACATACTTTGTTGCAACGTGATGTGTCTTAGCAAGAATATGCTTGAAATAGAGCTTCGTGCACCCAATCATTCATGGTTTAAAAAATATGCAATGTTGGATCCATGTTATGCAACCAATCAAACAATGTCCATACAAAATTATGAATGCACTGAAGAAAATGTGCTTAGCCTATCTATAGGTGCTCATGCCTCATGCAAAAATGTAAACAAAAAGACACACACAATGGTAAAAAAATTCCTAATGACGTTGACTAATGAGTTCAAATTCTTGGTGAAAAACTTTTCCCTTAGGTTTGTAGTGGTGGGACGCGCAGCATCATGACACCAAGGATCAGAGATAGAAGGAAGTTGAGAATAGGAGATAGAAGAAAAGAAAAAGAATAGACAAGAGGTACACAAGATAAAGACAAAGTTCAATGAATCAAAGCACTATGTATTGATAGAACATGAAATTCATTTTCTAGCACTACTCGGAAGCAATCTCCAAGCATTAGATCTCTTGGAGCTCCCTTGTAGAACAAAAACGTGTATCAAATAGTAGGTTTTTCTCTACTACTTAGACCCCAAATATGATGGTTCCGTTGGCTTCGAATAACAATGATTGCATACTTGCATCTTTAGTGTTTGGCAACACATAGAAGATCATTGGTATGCTCTCAAACTCGATAAAGATTGCTACTTTGCACTTTTCCAAATGTGCATATGATTAGTCCCCAAATGGGCTAAGTTTGGCATTAGTGGGCTATAACTGGGGTTTACCAATTTGGGTCCAATGATCGTGAGTTAGGACATTAAAGTCAGCTCCCTCATCGATCAGTGCATTGAGGGTGGCAGTGACCATTATGCTTAGGTAAGTTGGTTCTACTGCTTCCTCATCCTCATCTTCAATCTCCATAATTGTGGCCACTTGTACGTTGACAGGGGATTCTAGCATTTGAGACTTATGTGATGGGTCTATGTGAGGGTAGTACTTCTTGAAGCGACTGCCATTGAAGAAGACTTTGCCCTCTCCCTCTAGGGTTTTTGAGTTTCACATTACCAATTCTGCTGATGGTGTGGACTTTGAAAGGCCCTAGCCCTCTAAACTTCATCTTTTGTTTATGACCCTTGATTGAGTACAAGAGTATTAAGTCTCCTTGTTCGAAATCTCGCTGCTTGGCATGCTTATCAAACCAGCTTTTTTGTCTTGCTTTCCTACATATTAGTGTGTGGGTGGCTAGAAGTCGAGTTTTTGATAGACGTTCTAGCTCAATTAGGCACTCTGTCCATGCTTCCTTTCCATCCCATTTCTCTTGAAGAGCGATTCTTAGGCTACGAACAAAGAACTCTATGGATAGAATTGCTTCAGTCTCATAGGTTAACCTAAAGAGAGTTTGTCCTACAGGCGTTTTATAGGCAGTGTGGTAGGTCCACAAGGCTGCTATCAATTTGTTATCCCAACTGCTGCACAATGCAAAGACTACTTTGGTCCAGGACGTTCACTAAGATTTTATTTATAGACTCAGCCTGGCCCATTCGCCTGAGGATAGTAAGTCAAAAACTTTTGATGGATGATTAGAAAGGTAGACATGAGGTGAGCAATCACTTCATTAATGAAATACGTGCCTTGGTCACTAACCAGTTTGATGGGGCAGCTGAATTGTGAGATCACCTACTCCCATAAGAAATTGGCACTGGTCCTAGCGTTGTTCTTTTGAGTTGCTCGTGCTTCATTCCATTGGCTTGTGAATATTGTGTCGTAGGACTAATCGGCCCAATGAAGTCTATTCCCCACTTCTCAAAAGACTGTCTTGCAATGATAGGGGCTAACTCCATTTGATCCTTGCGAATTGGGACCTTGGTTCGTTGTTTGACACTCATCGCAGTGTTTTACGAATGGTGCTGAATCTCGAAAGAGAGTAGGCTACCACAGTTGAGACTGCACCACCTTGCGGGCAGTCGTATCTCGTTGAAGTGTCCTCCTACAATCTCATTGTATGCCTCTGCCAGTACATCATGCATTTCATGCTCACACACATATCTACCCAACAACTTGTCTTGCCCCAGTCTACAAGATCACTATCTGAGCTTACTTCCAACTTAGAATCAAAATCTCTGTCTTCGTTAGAAGAGGGAGTCTCTCCTGGAGGTCGTAGCTCAGAGGGTGAATCCATCTTGAATAATGGTGCGCTCCAACCATGTGCGATCACAATCCATGCACATGACTCCTTTCTCAATCCTAGAAACATTCTTCTTGCTTGGTTTGGAGTCAGCTCATATATGTTCTATCACTCATCCCTTAGTGTCATATTTTATGGTATTCATCTCTCCTTCACTTTGATCACTAAAGGAACAATAGTCATTGTATTCATCGTTAGAGCTATCTTCCTCCGACTGCTCGTTATCTCCTAAGTCTTGATACAGCTCCTCCTTTTTGTTAGTGACTAAGGACCAGTTGTACATCAAGTTTAAGTCATGCACTTTGGTCCATCGCCACTTACATTCGTCCAAGAGATCTTGGAGAGGTTTAAGGTTAGCGGCTAGGTTGCCTGCTAGCTTATTTGTCAGATGCTCTAGGATCTCAAGGAGTTCTCGCTTGTTGTTGGGGATATGGAATTTGATAAGGTTTGGTCATTCGTTTAACCTTTTAGCCATCATGTAGACTAGCACTAAAGGTTCATCTCTAGGGTTACCGACTATCTTAGTAGCCTGCTTGTACTCCTCACCGTCTGAGAATGGAAAATCGATAGTGGCTAGCACATGCATCCAATCTCGCTCATCTTCTAGACAAGGGATATACTTAGTCAACGGCCTGTAAGATTTTCCAATCTCGGCATCACCCTTCAGCATGGTTGAGATGGCATCTAGTTCGACTAGTGCTGTCTTCCAAGTATCCAACTCTACCCTCACTACTTGTGTTCTATTGCCTAAGAAGATTATACCATTACCCCAATCCTCTATGACCCGTGCATTGCACATCTAGGGCCAGCCTAGTAGGATGTCATAGTCCACCCTCTTCACGACTATAAACTCAACAGAGAGTTTAACTCCTGCAATTTTCAAGGGCTAGTTCTTTGACACTTTGAATGGCCTTACATTCATTCCATTAGCTAGGGCGGCATTAAACCTAGCATTCTCAATGCGCGGGTTACCCCAAGCTTGAAGTACTACATGGCTAAGCACACTAACTCCTACTCCCATGTCTATAATTCACTTTCTTGTGGTATCTCCAAGAGCTAAGACTGGTAAGACAACATGAATTTTTGTACCTTCCTAAAAAGCATTGATGTGCAAGGATTTGGGTATTGATCAACCTCGGGGGGTCACTCATGAATATATGTATATATAACGTGAGTTCAAAATAAGGGGTTTTTAAAACACCAATTTTATACATTTTTTTACATACAGAAGGGTGTCATATAAAGAGGTTACTTACAGATTGAATAGAAAAGGGTTGTGTTTTATTCATGAAAAATTCACAGATTAGGATATTTATAAATAGGCCATGAATGCACGTTATATAGAGAATATATATATAGTGAACCCCCTAAGTGATCAACCCACTATTTCAGCTCTTGCCACAACATCATCAGATGCTGCCTAAGTAGGTCTCCTAGGCTTAGCATCATAGGGGTGGTCACTAGTGTGGTGAAGAGGTTGCTAGCTGCTTGCTTTTCTCCAAATATTGCATTTCTAGGCCAATGGCCTTGCGTGATTTGCTAGCCCATAGCGTTCAAGCTCAGTCAAAGCAATACTGCTGCTTGTGGTGCAGTCGTGTCTCTCGATTTTGGTCTTGGTGGTGAGTCTAGTGTGCTTATACTTAAGAGATCATCGATCTGATCTTCCAATATGGGCTCATCGTCTTTTAAATGCAGTGCCCTTTCATTTGTTTTGAGTACCTGGGCCTGTGATGTGGAAGCTCTCTTGAAGTTTCTAGGGTTAGTCTATTCTCGGCTTGAGCTCCTAGAGCTACTCTCCTTGAGTTGGTCATCCACTCTAATGGCCTCTTCAAAGACCCTAGTTAATGCATCTCACTGATGCAAGCTTGAGTTGCCTACCAAGGAATTGTAGAGTTCTTTAGTCCGCATCCCATTGATGAAGACTATGGACACCGCTCTCTCCGTGGGTCGTTCGTTCATTGAGATTCTCTTAAAGAGACTCCTCACATGGGTCACATAATCCTTGATGTCTTCCTTATCTCTCTGTTTCACGTTCATGAATCGTACGATCAACTTGTTTGAGTACCCAACCTCCGAGAATCTCATAATGAAGAGATTCTTGAAATTATTGAAGTTATTGCACTCTGAGCATCTAGGCTAGTGTACCAAGTTCTTGCCTTATCACCTAAGCATAGGCCGAAAGCTTGTGATTGCTGTGCAAGATTGGTGAGGCCATTAGGTTCATAGACTTGCTCGAACTCCTCTATGAAGCTGTAGGGATCATTTTCTAGCTGGTATTTATCTAGCTACTTCACTGACTACACGGATTTTAGATTGGCTTTTGGAGCCCTAGGTAACTCCTAATCCTGCAAGAAGCAAAGTTGCTAGAGCTGCTGCACTCTGGTCTGCCACTGTGTTATCTAGTAGTTGCTTTGTTAGAATCTCGCTTAGTGTGAGGTTCTCTTCTAGCACCCTCTCTCTCTCTCTCTGTGCGTTTGGTCCTGTCAGATGCCAGAGCTAACACTTACTGGATCTCTCACATTTTTATGTTCTACCGTAAGCTTCTAGTTTGATGTTCCTGATTCTATGCAACTCTTCCTTGCAAGGTTTGCGTGCTAGCTTTCTTTCCTCCTTGAGATCCGCTGTAATATCTTTGGCTAGCCTACCGTGGTGGTCCACTTGGGTTTGAGTGTTGTATTTATTCACAGTTTCCTAGATCACCTCTGGGAAATATACCAAGTTGAGTTCTTCATTTTATCTAGGGTTAGTACTTTCTCTACCATGTCAGCGGTCTCTCTCTCCATCGGGATGTCGACCAGATTGATTAGATTGGGTAGATCCACTCCTCCAGTGGTGTCTGTCCTTGCTGCATCTAGCTTCTCTATTGTGTCTTTTGCTTGGTTCCATGCTTGGATTTTTGATCACCCGACTATATCTCAGGGTCTTCTCCTATCGGTGGGCTCGTTCTATAGTTACGTCTAAGTGCGTTCCTTGTTAATTACAAGCAATTCTCAATTTACGGTCACTGTGTGTGTACTCTCTTCCATGCACTGTGCACAATCAGGCTTTCAACTTGTCATAGGTGTACTTCAAGTGTTGGAAAATAGTACGAGTGTGAAGGTAAAGTGACTATGTGACTCTTGCACTCTCGTTTACAAATTTGGCCTAATAGGCTATAAGTTTAGTTTCTGGTGGTTCTCACTAGTCTTAGGGTCAGTGTTGCATCGTTTAGCTTGATCAAGATCTATGACTCAGTTTGGTGCTACTAACGGCTTGGACTTCTAGTTGGTTGGCTAAAGTCACTTCTAAGTCTGTGTTTTACTAATTTTTTCGTTTCTCGCACCAGAAAGGTCTTTTAAGCGCCTGTATGGCCTTTGAGGGTTCGCATGGCAGTGGTCTAGGGGTTAGTCAGGGTCTACATGTAATTTTTTTAAAAAAATCCAAATTCGGTCTAGCAGGTCTAAATTGCAAGGGCCAAATATCTGATTCGGCTAATTCGAATGGCCGAGGGCCAAATGAAAAAGGGTCGAATGCAAAGTTGGTCCAAATGGTGAATTCGGTCATCAGCTTGTGTCCGAGTGGGATTGGGCCGAGGGCTGAATATTCAAGTGTCTGAGTAAGATGGACAGAATGGTTGATTCAGTCAGTAGGCCGAGTCCTAAGCATCCGAATGGTGGTGGGCTAAATGGCCGAATACAAGAGGGACGAGGGTTGATTGTTGGATTCGGGATCACTCGAATAGTGCAGTTTTGGTAGATACGATGATGAATTGATCAAATCCTACAATTTAGGGTATGACATATAGCATGCACCTCCAGATCAAAGCTATGGATAGAGGAGAAGAGCTGTATATACCTGCAATGTGCAAAAGACTCCTGGGTGAAGCGATCGATCCAATGCGGGCAATGCATCTCTCTTTCTCTCTCTCTCTCTCTCTCTCTCTCTCTCTCTCTCTTTCTCAATCCCACACTTGCAAATGAGCTCTCCCTTGGTCTCTTGGTTTACAAACCCTTCCCCATGACCTCTCTAATCACTCTCTTAGTGACATAAATCCATTAAAGCACTCTTTTTTCTCCATTTTTCTTGATTTGTGCCTTGTTTGGGCATGTTTTATAGCAGAAACCCTAAATTTTTCCACTTTGATTACTTGATCCTACCTACTCTAAATGCAATAAAAATCAAAAGTAAAGTACTGAATTGATTTCTCCTACTTGCCTAATCATCAAAAACCAAAAATACTTACTTGTTGAAAGGATTAAAAACCCAAAACCTCCTATCTTCTCAAGCTCCGGTTCGAGGATGAACCCTTACTTCGATGCTCAAGTTGAGGCATGCAACGTTGAAGCTTGAATCCGTTGGTCCCGGAAATGGAACCAAAATGTAGAGGGAGCTCACCACTCAACCGTCAAGATCCATAGATCACTTATCCCTTCAAGCATTTCTACAAGCAAGGACCTATGGCTATCTCTCACCTAACTGATGCTCCTTCAATCCAACCAAGGTGTAGTGAGCTTACCTCGATGCTGAATGAGTTTCCTCCTCTCTCAACAAGCACATTGCTAGCTCCACGATTCGTAATGCAAGCTTAAGCACCCTCAAGCCTCCACCTCCAAGATCCCATCCTCCATAGCTGCGTGTGAAAAAAGAGAAGAGAAGAAGAAGAGAGGAGATCGTGGAAAGCTTCACCTCCAAGATCCCTCACCTTCACACACTCACTCCCTCACACTACCTCTCTCAAGTACACGCAAGTAAGCAAAGAGTAGAGAGGAAGAGAAAAAGATGAGTCCACTTTTACCACACCCGAGAATAAACTTCTCTATTCACTTTTTGGCTTTTATATATGCCCTAAATCTCTTGGGCACCCATCCCTTTTTTACATGACCGGCCATTGTCGCAAGGTCCTCTTTTCCATTTCCTTCTATTTGCCTTATCTCTTTACCTATGCCTGCCTACCTTTTACAATTTGCACAAGAGGGAGTGTGAGATACACCGAAACCTTCCAAAGCCCAAACCGAAACAGATTTTGGAACCTATTTACATTTTTCTCTTTTACAATAGTTTTAGGGGCACCTTGCATTTAAAAATGCGCGTTTGCCTTTGAATTGATTTTTGAGGTCACCCTTATTCTTTTAGCTATTCTCCATCCTGCTTCTTCCATTACATCCACATTCTTGACTTCTTTTTCTTCCATCTCAAACTGGGGTTAACAATAAGGATTGGAAAAATTGCATGATGCGTGATTGTAGTCTATAGGTAGAAAACAACAATCCAAACTAGGATAAGAAGAAGAAGTGATCTGGAAGAATCCCGATCATGTGTCATGGAGTGCACATTTAAAAGGAAAGCTCATTGCAATGTCGATTACGAGTCCCAGCATATTCACCTTGCCATAGGCAACATACGTATAGTCATCACTTTCAACAAGGGCTGTGTGACTCCTTCAAATTCCACAAAGCCACTGGTAGAGAAACCCATTGTCAAGTCTAAGGAGGGGGGTTGTGACCCGTCACAGCTCGCCAAACCTCAAGACAAGCAAATCATTGAAGCCAAAGTTGATGCCTATGAACCAAAGCTTCAAAATATCCTCTATCTTCTTCTCTTGTATTGTATCTAAAGAATAACTATCCACATATTGAAGATATACAAGAAATCCAACATCCTTCTGTACAAGAAGACATTAATGTTGATTTTGATGAAAAGGGCAATCTGCTTTCCACTTCTTAAATTCCTCATCAATAAGGCTAAACCTCGTTTGCAAAGTTGTTCTACCAGCATTGGTAGCTTCCATTACATCGCTATAATGGACAAATCACTCAATCTTTAGGCCTTCCACATGTCTATCATAAAACTCCCTAAAATCCTTTAGTTTATCTTCAAGATCCTTCAAGAGCTCTTGCAAATCAAAGGGAACATTGGGCATATCTCTTATGTAAACAAATCTAGATGAATTTCTAGTTGCATAAAGAAAATCAAACAGCTTTTCATTCATAGGTATCCCCCAGATCCTCCTCCTCCATTCCCTCTAAAGAAAGCTTCATTTTGGTCATCCTGATTACTCACAAAAAAAAAATCCAAAAAATATAAAATTAAAATTAGGGGTATAATATACCAATCCACATTTACTCATATCTAGAAGACTAAAGAAAGATTGCTTAAAAAATTTAGTCAAAACTTACAAGGCATTGCTTTTGTGTTTTGACAAATTTAACGTGTATGTTATGTTAGATATTTAGAAATACAAGATAAATGAAGTGAATTCGCCCTTTATGCAATAGAGAAATCATGAAATTCTGCATCTCATCGATCAAATTTTGTTTTACATTCACGACTCATGAAGCACGAAAACAATAATCCAAACCGCTTCACAAGTCATAAAATCGTGTTTCACATGTCACTTTGACAAAAAAACTTTATGAATTCGTGTTTTATACATCCAAAAAAATTGAACAAAACAATGCATCAAGAACATCAAAACCCCATCGTTTAACATGTGTACAAGTCCAATATTGATAGAAAAACAAAGTAAAACCCTTATAGAATTTCTAAGTTGCTGATGTATCTTTCTCCTCTTAGACTAACTAATATCTTTAATGCCTCAAAATTTAGGATTGTAGAGAAAAAATAGAAAAAGTTTGATACATGATATTTGCAATCCCTTGAGAATAAATGGTTTTTTGTAAGAATATGCCTAGTTTGGCTTGTGATTCTTACAAGATAAATAGCTCGTCGAATACAAGACAAGATACGTGAAAGAAATAGTAACATAAACCCAACCGTGAGTTGTTATATATATATGCCAATGGTTATTGCACGTTTATTCAAGAAGTACAGTGCACTAATTCGAAGGAGGTGCAGTTAAAATGAAAAAAAAAATGCTAAGAATTACATTTAACCTTTAAATAGTGGAGTCATCCATGCCAAAAAAGTAAGTGACATGTGACACAACTTCCTAGGCAAAAACGGTCTTCTACCCATTGCACGTGTGAAATTAACTATGCATTACAGCAGCCACACATGTAAACCAACATCCTTATAAACCCAATTTTTGAACACCAAAAAAGAGTTTTTTCAAAGACAAAGCTCTTTCTATGCTCAATTACACCAACACAATGCTAACTTTATCACAATGCAAACTTATTCTTCAACGCAAGAGGCGACTAAAGAAGGCTTCATCGCCCAACCAACATACATGCCAAACCCTCGATAATGTAAGTTTTTTGACAAATATGAGTTAGCTCTGAATCACTTTGAAAATTCCTACCAAATAATCCCAAAAAAAAACCCAACGTATGAAATGCGATTAGTCATGCTCATTCCATGGACAAGAGTTATTTCGTGTTTTATACATCTCTTGGAGTGTAAGTTTCTTCAAATAGAATCATGGATCAATAGAGCTTGATCACAGAGAAGGATAATTTTTTTCCACTAATGTTGATAAGAAGTAGCTGGATAAGATTTAAATATTATTGATGTGAATATTTAGATAAATATTTTTTTAAGGGTTGAAATCATGAGAATAAGATGTGAGATTTATAGAATGAGAATTGTTCTATTGTGAGACATGTAAAACTTCATGACATTAATTGTCTTTAATCAAATATGTATGAAACACGAGACGTGTTAGTTTCTCTTTTCCATGTGAGGCCTCCTTGTGTTTCATACCTCTTGTGCCTGCATTGTTTCTCTTGTGACATATGAAACATGAGAGAGTGTTAGTTTCTCTTGTCCAAAAGGCCTCCTCACATTTCATACGTCTTGTGCCTAAATTGTTTTATTGAAATTGGAGGTAGACTATGTGATTAGTGTTTGTTTGCTACTTAGTGATTGTAGATAACATCATATATATGAGATATTCAGAGATATGTCCTAATTTGGTTGTATTATTTGTTTTTTTGGATGTTTTAGATGGCTAGAACTAAGGTCACAGCAAGGAAGTAGAAAGTTGATCCTAGAGGTCTTGCTTCAAAGATCCATAAGTCCTTCAAGTCTTCCCAACTTATAAGGAAACCAAAGCCAAGAAGAAGATTCTCACAGCATATTAGGTGCCTAAAGGAGATTATAAATGCAATGAAGACTTTGAATAATGCAATTTCAAAACCGTCTTTTCAAAGGCTTGTCAAAGAATGACAAGCATGGTCTTGATAGTTTTAGATGGACTAGGGTAGCTCTCATCTGCATTCAGGAGGATACATGAGATTTTTTGATTGAGTTTTTCCAAGATTCTTATATCAGTGCTGCTCTCATGCACATAGTCTTACACTTATGGATAAAGACATGATAATTCTCAAGAGATTGAGATACAGGCTTTCAAAGGTCCTTGAGTCAGTCCCCCTTTCTGATGTGAAGGCTTTCAATATTTTAAATGTGCCTCCATATAGAAAGAAGAAAATTGATACAGGTCTTAAGGTTGAAGATATCACCCATGAAAAGGACACAAGACAACATGAGAAAGAGAAAAAGGCCACATAAGAGCAGGTAGATAAATGGAGGGAGAATAAAAGAAAGAAGAAAGAAGAAATGAAAGCATAACAACTCCCATCTTTTGAAGAGGAGTTATCTACCATTCTTGAAAGGACTAACCCTAAGGGCTTCAATATTTGTTGCTTTTTACATTGTGATATTAATAAAAATCTAATATCATGGTATTTTTGGATTCTGATTGTGTTCAATTTCTCAAGAATTAAGTGAGAGAAGTAAATGACTCTATTCTTGTTACTGGGATGAGGTATAGTATACTAAAATTTATTTTTACTCACTATATTTTTCTAGCAATAGACTTTCATATTGATGCTTACTATCTCCATTCCTTGTTAGATGTGTAATATATGAGCTCCCCTTTGATATACAACAAAAGATTGAGGTTCTTGATCCATCTATCTCATACTATATGAGCAATGAACTTGATGCAAGTGAATTTGACCATTGGTTCAATTCAATTGACTTTGAAACTTTGGAGCTTTTCTAATTCCATACAATGAAAAGTAAGTAATTTGAAATTTTGTTAGATTTTATGAGATCTTGTTTTGCTAAATTATTGAAAGTTTAGTTTTCAGTTTTCATTGGAGCCTAATTGGAATGGACTGTGGAGTGGAAATGTTTCCTCATCAATTCTATAAAAGGAAGTCATGGAAATACCAAGTTGTAAGTTATATAATCTAGGGTCTCCTTGATATTTTGATCTTTTTTTTTGCAGGTACTCTAAATATTTTGATCTTTATTTTATAATAACTCTAAATTTTATTGTCTTTTGGCTACAGAGCTGTAAAAAGATTGATTGAAGTGCTAGAGAAAAGGCCTCCCATGCCTTCTGACTTACTTGCAACAATACAATATAGACAAGCTGCGGTAAGATCTTGATTAATATGGTTGGAACATACTAAGAAAATTTATTCTAAAAACTACCATAAACAAGTTTCATGGTTTTACTTTATATTGTTGATTGCAGTGTCCTCATTAGGATGATAGTTACTCTTGTGGCTAGAGAGTAATTGTAAATGCTAGAAAATTGGTTCAGTTTATTTATCTCAATGATTATAAACTTATAGAAGTAATGTGAAACATACTAAACTTTAAGATAGAAGTTTATTTCAAAATAGTCCATTCATGATAATAATATAGTCCATTGTAAAAAATAACAATAAACTAAAAATCTTTTCTTACAAATGTATGACAATTTACACAAGATTGCTATACAAGTGAGCATGTTCGGTATATAAGAGCAAATATCATAAAGTACATAATGGTCAATTGTATACAACCAACAAGAATGGACAATAGTGGGGGCTTGGATATTGAAAGAGAGGAGATGTATGCAACTACAGTAGGTGAAGCTATGCCTTCAATACCCAAGGCAACTAAAGCATTAAAGATAGGCAAAAGGTTGTTGAGATATTAGCAATCACACCTAATGTAGCCTCTTTGTATGAGGCAGTTTGGGATGAAGACATGCAGGTTGCAGGAATCCCATATGCACAAAAATGAAAAACTATACCCATCCAACAACTATAAAGCATTGTACTTGACTACCACTTTTGATAGATGAATGAATACATGATGATGCTTTTCTTTATCAGTTAGTGTCAGTCTTGTACTTGTCAGTCCTACACAAGATTGTGTTTATGAGTCTAAGCTTCCATCTTGGAACCTAATTCACTTGTGTAATAGTTGTGGTCTTTAGTCAATGTCATCATGAGTTTAGTCTATGCTTACAAGCTGCCATAGCCATGCTCTAGATCCCGCATATTTTAACATGGTATCAAAGCTCAGTTGAGCATAGCCCAACTCTCCTTTCACTCCTCTCAACTCCTTTCCATCTTTTCTCAGCTCAATTTGAGTATTGGACCCTATCTCTAACTTCATTTGCATTCCTACCTTGAATGAAGCTTCCATGGCAGCCATAGCTAGTAGCACCTTGTTAGCTTGAAGCTTTCATTTCTCTCTCCATAGGCCAAATATCTCTAAAATTCCTTCTGGAGAAGTGTTTCTCTACTTCTAGAGCTCCTCATGGCACCCCAATCATTGAGATTCGGCAACTATAGCTTCAGCATTGCCTCTTTTCAGAGTCATTGCCATAACTGTGTTTGTAGACAGCACCTACCTACCTCTGTTGGAGCAGCCATATCTCATCAACCATGCCATATCTCTTCAATATTTCTTCTCAAGAGTTGTTCTTCAAGTTAAGGCACAACTTCTTGGCACAAAAATCAAGGAGATTGATGCACACCATACCTGACAATTGCATTTTTCCAAATCTGGGAACAGTTTTGATAGCGACCACTTTGAAGGCTTGCAACTCTCAACTCGAGCAAAACAAGTACAAACCCTCTTAGAAGGAGTTAGACCCATTAGTGAGGGTCCTCCATCTTAAAGGGTATGAGCAGATTCAACCTATAGAGCTCGTGGGAGCTCATTTACTAGTCACTAGTCCCTGTTTTGACAGGACAGCCATAGCCACTTACCTTTAGGCTCATTTTTCCTTCATTTTCTCTCTCCTGCCACTTAAACCAAGCCAAGGCTACTTTAATATTAAGTTTTCAGCAAGTATTCAACCATCAAATCAGCAAGGAGAGGAAGCTATGAAGAGTTTTTGAAGATCATCAAGTCAAACTCAAGTTTGACCTCGGGGGGGGTCACTCATGAATATATGTATATATAACGTGAGTTCAAAATAAGGGGTTTTTAAAAAACTATTTTTAACATACAGAAGGGTGTCATATAAAGGGATTACTTATAGATTCAATAGAAAAGGGTTGTGTTTTATTCAAGAAAAATTTACACATTAGGATATTTATAAATAGGCCATGAATGCACGTTATATAGAGAAATATATATAGTGAACTGGGCAAGAACTCAAGCAACAAACATCAAATTTCAAACTAGTATCTTTGGATACTTCACTCCCATTTCTTATGTCTTTTGACACATACAAAGATCAACTCATTGCTGGTTATTCTCAGTCATTTGAAGTTGATTTCCATCATGGGAATGACTAAAATCAAGTCTTTTATGAAGATGCTTCTCATGAAGAGTAACATTACTCTTGTTGCTCAATTCAACTACATGAAAGACTTGTTTATTTCGCTTACAGGGATGGATGGATTTACTTGTTTTGAAGAGCAATTGATGAATTTATTTGAAGATTTTGAAGATATTTATGTTGCCTCAAAGATGATGATACATTTGCTTGGGGGGGACATGGACATAAAGACTGATACAACTGGTGCAAGCAAAGTCAATGAAGAAGTACATCGAGAGGACCAATAGATAAAAAAGAACAAGAATAAGAAGAAGAAGCAGAAAAAACATGAAGACTTTGAAGTGGCAAACAAAGTGAAGTACAAGTACAGAAAGCTAGACAAGAAGAACTGCAATGAATCAAAGATCTATGTCAAAAGAAATGCTAAAAACTGCAAGGGCCTCACGGTCCTTGATCCTATTTTTTACTGACTTTTTTAGCCTTGTAATGTCTAGCCCAAATGTCTTTATCATAAGCTTGTAAAACTCCTCATGTAGCCTTATACTACAGCCTCTGTAAGGCCCCTGCTACAACCTCTGGATGTCCATCATGTTTGTGGTACCCACACTTAGCCTTTTCTACGATAGCCTCTAGTGTTTTGCCATGTTTATGGTGTGCCCACACTTTGCAGGTGTAGGAGGGGTGTTGAGATATTAGCAATCACACCTAATGTAGCCTCTTTGTATGAGGCAATTTGGGATGAAGACATGCAGGCGGCAGAAATCTCATATGCACAGAAAGGGAAAACTGGACCCATCCAACAACTATAAAGCATTGTACTTCACTACCACTTTTGATAGATGAATGAATACATGATGATGCTTTTCTTTATCAATTAGTGTCAGTCTAGTACTTACTTGTCAGTCCTACACAAGGTTGTGTTTATGAGTCCAAGCTTCCATCTTGAAACCTAATTCACTTGTGTAACAGTTGTGGTCTTCAGTGAATGTCATCATGAGTTTAGTCTATGCTTACAAGCCGCCATAGTCATGCTCTAGATCCCACGTATTTTAACAAATATCTCCTAGAAATTCCTTCTCCTAAGAAAAGTTATCAAAAAGGGTAGCTTTACCTTATTGATTGTAAGCCCTTGTGTATAAGTCATGGAGATGGTTGACAAAAAATTGCCACAAAATTTGTACATGTATTCTATATTGATAGTAAAGAGATATTTTCTTCAATATCCTTGCATTGTATATTCTTCTCTCTCCTCATTGATATCTGTAAAAATTATGTTACAAATGTTTATTAATCATCAAGAAGAAGTGAGATCAGATATACACCTAAGTGGATATAATATGATATAAAAACTTACTCGTTTGTTATTAAGTTAGAACACAAATGAGTATGGTAGTTCAATATCTTTATTCTGTAAATCCATCCTCACTTGATGTAGTATACATGATGATCTAACATTTAGGATCACAATAATGTCCTCATTGTACCAAACATCAAGATCCACTATAGGATATTTGCTAAAATTATCAAGATTTTGATCTAAAGCAACCATACTACCACAAACATAATGCCATCTACTATACTAAAAGCTAAGGATGAAATTTTGAGTAGCAATAATATATTTACAAGCTATAGAGTCTTAATCTATCTTACAAATAAATTTTCCTTCTGTGTCCTAGTATCACATCCCTCATCAACAAATTGTATAACATGATCATATGATAGTCTCTTCATCACACTGAAAGCATAGCCTTTTATCTTCTTATCTCACCATTAGAAAAGAAGTCAACAAATATATTAATAGGCATGAATAAAGTAACTTTTCTTAGCCTACTTGAGATACTAGGTTTTAATACTATCTGTATCTTGGAAAATATTTTACATCTATAGCCCTCACTAGTAGCTGGACTTGGCAAAGGTCACTCAAAGCCTGAAAAATTGGGCAAAGGAAGGGGAGATATTGATCCCCATTGGCTATGCTGCATGGGGACAGTATAAGAATGGTCATAGAAGAATATTCCATTCTCTACAAGCTCTATCTTCTTTCTACCTTTGTACATCTTTTCTCCAATCAAGCTATGCATCACATCAATCACATCAACAATAGACTCGACCGGTTGCCATTCCTCAAGATTAGAGGGATAGGCATCTACAAGACAAATGAACAAATATTATAATGGAAAACCTTAAACCAATTTCAAGAAAAGAAAGACTTTAAGAATCAAATCCTTACAATTTGGTTTATGCATTGGAAGATTTGAACTTCCAGATTTCAAATATAACTCTCTATGCATAATCACATGTTGCACCATAACCTCTTTTATGCTATTCTTATTTACTCCAAGCTTGAAATCTCTATTGTTTGTCGTAATGTAGACAAAATGAAAAATGATGATGGTTGTATGTCCAAGATTGCGAGGCATATCTTAATCAGTGTGTCCCGTGTCATTACAGTGGGTATGTGATGGATGGAGTTCCTAAGCCAATCCACCACTTGGAAGGCATAACTCAGTCTTATACCGTCAACACTAGAGGAGACAAGTAGCCTTTCGGATCTTCCTCCAATCTTGGAGCATGAGATGGAGGCAATGATTGATGCATTGATGCCCATGGATGTCGAGGTATTGATCTGCTCTAAGAGAGGAAGCATCCATACCATAATATGATGGGTGCCGAGTATCTCACCTGAAGACAGTGCTTGCACTCCTAAGTGTATAGACAAAATGTGGGTGGAGGGATGCGAGTGTGATCATGTTGTTTAGGTACATTCTACGCACACTTTGTTGATATTTTTCAGTACCATTATAAAAAGTTCTTGTGCTTTTTCAATGTGTTTTGTGATTTTTTTCAAGTTGCTAAAGTATCATATATTACCACTTGGAAATACCATGCCTGAGTTTCATAATGATGTGCGATATGTTTTACGAAAGCTTGGCATGGACTACAACAACATCCATGCATGTGTCATCAATTGCATGATGTTTCGAGGAGAGCACATGACTATGGAGATGCGCCCAAAGTGTGGTGCTCATAGGTATCGATAGGACTTGCAAGAGAAAACCATCCCTCAGAAAGTTCTTAGATATTTTCCACTTATCCCATGTATACGTCATATGTTTTGTACGTCGGGCATGGCGAGCTTGACAACATGGCATGCACAGAATAGATCCACAGATGGATTTCAACGAATACCAACGGATTCACACGCATGGAGCCACAATGACTTTACCTTTCTAGGCTTTACACGAGAAACAAGGAATCTGGCGTGAACCCATTTGGTCTCCGCTCAACTTCTTACAGTGTGTGGCCTATAGTCCTTGTTAACTACAACATCCCGCCATGGCTTTCTACGAAGAAAGGACACCTAATCCTTAGCTTGCTTGTTCTTGGGTGCTACAAAGTTAAGAATATGGATGTCTATCTTTGTCCATTAGTTGATGAGCTTAATATTTTGTGGAAGGAGGGGGTCATCGTGGAAGATATGAGCAAGCGTGATGGTCGACGATGTGCCAATATACGAGCCATTCTCATGTGGACCATGCATGACTTTTCAGGATTCAGGGAGTGCTTATGTAAGTAGGCTTTCATTCTCATTGGTGATATCTAACATAGCTCGTTCAAGTTTGTGTTGACTAAATAAGGGTGTTGAGATAGGCATGGTTACCTTAGGTTATCATGCATGTCCATTATGTGGGCCACAGTTAGACTCCCAAAGTTCATGAACCATGAAGAAGATGGTATACCAAGGACATGCTGCTTTCTTGTCGGAGGGTCATGTACTGAGGAAAGGTTTTCTTGGATAACCTCCAGCACAAATGAACGCCCAAAGCTGGTACGAGTTGAAAATGGTCCACACAAAGTCACATCCAAATGGAATGCGATGGTTTTCAGTTTTCTACGAGTTTCCGTATTGGACCCACTTATAGATCAACCACTTGCTGGATCCCATGCATATTTTCAAAAATGTGTACAACTTACTATTGTACCATATCACAAGAAAGAGATACATTATAGGGGCACGAATGGATTTAAAGGAGGTAGGCAAGATGGAGGCACTTTGGGCCATGCCGCAAGATGTAGTGTGAAGGTGACCACATGTTTTATAAGCTGTCAATCTAGATTTTATATGTGATAACTCATCTAACTGTTTCAATGTACAGTACAAAATATACAATGCAGCGTGGTCGTGCGGGCAACATTTTCGTATCGAGCACATCCACAAAATGCGCACCACAACGGATTGTGGTGTCATGGCAAAGCTTGAGCAAGAGAGCCGATGGCGAGCCACAGATCCAAACATCGTTATAGATGAGATTGAGTATTTTGGAAACTTGCAAAGTGTTATCTTAGTGAAGTACCATAGCTTCTCCATGATCATATTTGATGTGTAGTGGTTCAAAGTGGTATTGGAAGGAGGTGAGGCAACCATTCGGCAAGGTCCATCTGGATTTCTCGAAATAGATTCCGAGAAAAGATGTACAGATTTGCGCGACACATTTGTCTTGCCAACCCATTGTGAACATGTGTATGAATTGTTTTTTTGTTTTTTTCATGACACAGATATGTCACAAATGTTGAATCTCTCTTATATGTGATTTTGAATATGTACTTTTCTATCCAAATCCCTCAACAATCTCAATGGTGGTATGTTGTGCCTTCAGTTCCTCAGAGTACAAGAGTGTATGATGAAAGCAATGTTTCCAGCGTAGATGAGGAGAGTATGTAGGTGGAGGGGTCGATATTACAAGGGGTGAAGGTCGAAGATGGCTTGGAGCATGTAGAGGATGCAGATTTGGGTAACGATGACAAAAAGATAGGAGGCTAGGAATTCTTTGAAAACGAGGTGAACTTGTTCTTTTGTGGTGACCTATCTATCAACCTTTTAGTGTATGTGGAGTTGTGATAGGAGATTGATATGGGACCATAGGCTACATCATACTTGCAACATCCATCTACTCAATTCATTGATGAATTGCTTATAAGGGTACTCTAGAATATACTTAAGTTACGTCATTTTTTTCAGAGTTATATTACCGTGCTTTGCTTGAATCTTTATATTGATTATGCTAACATCATTTTCTGTCTGTACACAAGTGACCTTTGATTATATTTGGAGAGTAGGATGAGCGACAAGGAGTTGCATCAGATATTCATACGTATGTATTTAGATCAGATGGCCTAATTCAGAAAACCAGGAGAGATGTCTTGGACACAATCAAGCCGTTATGTTAGATCTACTTCGGCACACTCTGATGCTTTGGTTTTTGGTAGATGAGGTCAACGCTCCAAACACTGGGCCACCCGAATGGAGGGAGTGGTTCTAGGGGGTGCTGCGAAGATATGGATGCTATGAGCCCATGGTCAGCTCAAGATACAAGTGCTACTCCTCGCTCTCATACAGGTTCAAGAGAGGGTGGCTCAGGTGGGTGTCATGGAGACACCGATGAAATATCTCCGTCTTATCATTTTAGTGGAGGTGTGTCACCTGTAGGGTTTGTCACACCTATAGGGATATCTACTCCAGTGACTCCAGTAGTTGTCCATAGGTGATACCCCTATATGGGTGCTACTTTGAGAGATACCACCCCCGTGGGTACACTAGATGTATAGGGATCTCTTGGTTATGCCCAAGAGCACGGTTGTAGGTGGGAGAGGACACATTTCCATTGGGTGGATGATGGACTGCATGCATACGTACATGTCACACAGACGATGCGGACATATGCAAGGCACTCAAGAGTGACACCTCAAAGCTCGAGTGGCTAGACACATATGACTGCAAAGACTCAAGGAGAAGGCTATAGATTCTCTAGGACATTGGTGACAGTAGCGGGAGGCAGTGAGGGTACGATTGGAGACAGGGGTGGTCCATCATCTTGGGAGTTGTAGTGGCCATAGGACTTATCTTGTATCTTGTCATAATATTCCTTTTAACCAATAAAGAATACATAGCCAAGGCAACTAGCTTATCATCATGAGCTTGGAAAACATTCCTTTTACATAAATCAATCCAAACAATCACTTTGAATATTCCATAAGAATCAATCAACTTATCTTCGCTAGGGAAACTTTCTCTTTCCCAAAACAATTAGCCTTTTCTTCAAAAGACAAATTCAACAAACTAAATCAATGTCGAATCAAGTGTCTCTTCTAGAAGTGGGAATTAATGATTAGATTAAACTTAATTCCTATAGTAAGCATAATCTAAGTCAAAGAATATTAATGTTTAGATATTTATCCATGCCTTCTTGGGTAATTCTTTTGATACTTTCATGGGAGCTAGTATGAAATGGATTGCTTTAGCCAACTATTTTGGAATAAAATATACCTTAGTATTTCAACATTCTAGGGTAATCTTTTTCACTTACAAAGACTATCAAGAATTCTTTCCTTGAAGCACAAAATATATTTAATATAAGAGATTGTATGTATACTTATAAAAACTTGGAGTCTTATGCTCCCATTGGGTCTGACATAGTCTTGTTAGATAGGGTGGTTAAGTCAAGTAGCATTGTATTCCTAATCTTTGGCATTTTCCAAGCTTTAAGGTGATCCGTCAAGTCTTCACTTTTCTCACTATTACATGAGCATTATCCAACCCTTTTGCTTCTGATGAGTGAGGAGTCCATTATCGTTGCTTCTCTCCCACTCTTAATCTCTCTCTTCTCTACCTTTCTCAGCTCTCTATCTCTATCTCTATTCCTCTCTCTCTCTCTCTCTCTCTCTCTCTCTCTCTCTCTCTCTCTCTCTCTCTCTCTCTCTCTCTCTCTCTCTCTCTCTCTATGTGTGTGTGTGTGTGTGTGTGTAGCATGATGACCATGGGTAAAACCCAATCATTAAGGCTTTTATAACCTTAGGAGGGGGATAACCCTCTGTCCCTCCCCTTCTTAAAATCATCACTCTCGCTCTTTGCATTAATGGTGATGTGGTCTACATTTCTAGTTACACAGTCAAGGAGGAGATCAAACTATACAAGCTAGGAGGGGGCATGTTTTATGATGGCAGGTTTGGCCACTTGATGTTCGTGGAGGCAATGGGAGTTTACAGTGACCACACATGTAAGTTTTAATCATTTAAAAGTTAAAGTTAAAGTTTTAAAAAAAATTGGTATCCTTCCTAATCTGCCCATTCACATGGTGAGGGTGGGGGTATTACACGTACAATGAGTTCCAAGCCTCCATAACACAAGAGAAACCATCCTTGATTTTTCTAATCTAATATTTATGATGATATTATGAGAGAAAAACTTCAATCTTGCTAAGTCCTCATCACAAATCAAGAAAAATTTTAGAATATTTGCTCTACTCTAACACAAGGAGAGGTAGAGGTCATGGTGGTAGAGGCCACAGTGGTAGCTACTACTATGGGAAAAATAGGGGGCAATCTCATGGCTAAGAAGAAGTCACATATGAGTGATAGAGACCTGTCTCGAGGTAGGGGGAGCCATATGACATGGTGTAGATAGAACACATGTTATAATTACAAAGAATGCTATAATTATGATTAAAAAATTCATATTACATATGCAAAAAAGCAAAGAGGTGGAAATAATAGAAATGGGAGAAGGGAGCATACCAATTATGCATCTACCAAATCATCGGGTTAATAATTAGAAGTTTTTTCTTATGCAATACATAATGACTGTAGTGTGAATGCAGATGCATCAACATTAATGTGACTAATGATGTATGGTATATGGATTCAAGTGTCTCTAATCATATGGGGCCTCATGGATAATGGTTTAGAGAAATGATAAGTCCTAAAATCTCTAGTCTTGTGGAAACATGTGACAATACAGTGCATCCTATTGCTCATGTTGGGAGTGTCCCATTGTCTATGCATGATGGAAAAGTTAGCTACCAACTATGGCATTGTCTTCTACTGAAGAAAAGTACAAGATAGCTTGCTTTGCTACATGTGAAATAGTATGGTTAAGAAGGATCCTATGCCATATGGGAGCACAAGATGAAGATCCAATAGTGCTAAGATATGGCAATCAGAGTTGCATGACCATTGCCAAAAATCTAGTTTTTTGTATATGTACCAAACACATTGAGATCCAGTATCACCATGTGTGTGACTTGATGGAGGATGGGAGTTGGTCTACTATCCAACATAGTAGAATGTATATCTTCACCAAAGCTCTTACAATGGATTTGCTTCGAGTTCATCTTTAAACACTCGGCGTTGGGCCGAGGATGTAGTTCACCTATGGGCGGTGGATATTGGGGGGGTGTTAGATATGCTCAATATCCCACCCTCATAAGGTGCTACTAATGATCCATGATGCTCTAAATTGTAATGCCCCCATTATGAGAAGGAGACATGTGTGAACACGGTGGGTCTTGACTTGTAAGTTAGATGAGGTCTATGAGATCAAATGGAAAAATAGTGACCTTTGTGGATCTAGCCTTAAGGTAGGATTGTGCTATTGAATAGTCAGTGAAAATACTACTTGGTATGTTACTGTGCACTTATTGTGGAAGGTTGTAGAAGACTTGTTTACTATTTTGTATTGATTTTTTTTTATCATGGAAGAGAATAGTGGAAACCCCATCATTGAGAAGCTAGACAAGAATAACTAGGTCCCATCACAGAAGGTTAATGTGACAAACTTTCTTATTGGAAAAAGGCCTCTATGAGTTTTTTCAGGTGAATAAAAGGAGTCAAAGCTGAGTAATCTTGCGATTGCATAAGAATTAAAGGTATGGAGAGAATAGAATGCAAAAGACAAAAATGTGATGTATTGACTACCTACAATCATTTCATAATACTATGCTGGGATATATAAAAAATGAAAAAATTTCACAGGCATCTTGGATAATTTTTTAGAACATGTTTTCAATAAATTCAAAGGCATGGAAGATTCAACTCAAATAAGAGTTGAATACTTTGAAGAAAGGAAAGATTTATGTAAATGAGTATGCTCTGAAAGTGAGAAGTATTGCATATGTCTTAGCAACTATTGATGCAATGCCTAATGATAATGATTTAGTTTTATCTACCTTGGGTGGCCTTAATAATGAGAAGACATGGCAATCATTTGTTACTTATATGTATGTACTGAGGCCATTTCCAAAATTTGATGAGTTGGTCTCTCTCATGATCATTGAAGAGATCAACATGCAAGGTGAATTATTTGAAAGAAGTGGTGAACTAGTCCAAGCATTTTACTTAAGTTCAAGAAGAGAACATGGTAGATACTCTTCATCAAGAAGCCTTGGCATGGGACGTTATCTATGTTTTTACATAAATTGAAAACCCCTAGAGTTGTGCCTTATTGGTAAGATTTTTTGTATGTGATTGTTTGTATGATTGTTTGTCTTGATATCTTTTAGTTAACATTTCTATGTTTCTCTAGAGTTGGAATTGTTTGTGTCAATTTTTTTAGATTTGATGTGCTTGAGAAATTGATTTTCTTGGTTGAGATCGTTGTTTTTTTTTTATAGATTAGAGCTGGATTTTGATTTAACTATTGGACATCCTAGATCAAGTATACTTTCTTACTGATATTATTACACATCACAAGGATTATGGATTTACAAGCACTTCACATTCAACTTGTTGAATGCACTATATTTGGGGATCATGTCTTAAAGTTTTTAATTACTTTCATGCCATGGGTTGGGTTACTACACTTATTGCACCATCATTGAGCACTAGCACAAAACAATGCTTGTTGTAGCTATATGTAGTAAACCTTAGGTGCACATGCACTTGGGAGAGCACCTTTTATTGTGCATGCATGAGAGTTTGTGTAACATGACCGCCTATTGGCTGTCCAAGCATGTTTTTAGCGGTCCATCGAGAGACGAGTCTAAGCGATCCATCGAGAGACGAGTCTAAGCGACGCTGCCCGACACTCCCATGGAATGTCACAGGGTTTATCGCCTAGGGGTTTTCGAGGCCGCCTCGCAACGGAATGTTTGCAGCCGAACCCACTAGGATCGACCTGAAACTTGAGTTTCTAGTGGTCAAGGTCTCTTGACACCATTCTAGCATCGGGTTCTAGACATCCTACTTTACGCAGAGATACCCAAGCCGAAGCAGACCGATACCGCACTTGATTCAAAGAGAATGGGAAATGAGAGGGATGCGGTGCTCCACCTCTCTGTCCACAGGCCTAAAACAGCATGAATCGGGGTTCTAACCTAACGATTTCTAAGCATCGTTTGTCAGTAAAACCTAACCTTGTGAGAAGCCTCCCAGTTCTCTGGGACCACCATGCCATAGGATTGACCCGTCGGGGGTTCCGTCCTCCCGCTTCCCTCACTTGGTGTATTTTAGTTGTCTACTTAGCCCTATCACTTTTAGGTGTGACATGTAAAAACATCTTCCTTAATTAGCCTTTTAAAAGGACAGGGTTCGTTCATGTAATCTTATGACACTGACACGAAAAAAAATTCAAACAAGATCCCTGGAAGTACCTAATATTAGCAATTTATCAGAGATACAAATCTTGTTCAAAAGGGACAATATCCGCAATCCTTAAGGATGCACTTTTATTTCCACCAAGTTTTCGCCTTGCACTAGTAACAAAGGTCTCTCAAAAATCTATTCCAAGCCACACTGATCGTTTGAGTAGGACTCGGAGGCAAGGAATTTACGGCCAGAGCCCCCCCTGGCATCAAAGCATCCTCCTACGATCAAACCAATCTGCAGAGAGACCTCTCATAGCGGGTTCAGTCCATGTTTCCATCACGGCTATTTTGAACCCCCTTGGCTAGGGTTGGCGGCTAGCTAACTAGGGGTGGTTTGGTGCACCCTCCAAAAGTTCAACCTAGTTCACTACGCTCATTTATGAGTTTGGTGTTACACAATCTCTCTTTTCCTTTTTCTTTTCTTTTTAGTTGAAGCAGTGTTCCTAAATTTACAAGCACAAACAAAGGTGCAGGTGAGTGCTCGAGACATCTGCTAAGATGGGGTCCCTCTCTTGACCCTAGTGTTTGTCCTTCTTGCCTTAGCGGTAATTTCCAATATCCTTCAAAGGATAGGGAAATTCCTTCATTCCGACCCCCTATGAAGTAACAATAGATTGGCTTAATTTCTTCAAAACCCTAAATAAGTTGAGTTGAGCCCTATCCTTGCGTGTATAGGGTTCATTTTTATTGAACGTCTCTTGAGCAATTATTAGTATTTTGTATGTGTGGTTTACAGTTATCTTCAAGATGAATCCCTAGCAGCACAACTGAAACTGATCATGATACCACGCAATAATTTAGAGATGTATCTTTTCTAAGACAATGCTGCAATGCAGGCCTTTGCTTTTGGGAATTCATTTCGATGTGCTTATGCAAAACACAAATACTAGAGACTTGTTATTTTTTTCTTTTGGGTGGAGGACGTGAAGTTATCATGCCTAAGGCAAAAAAGAACCACTCCCCTCTGAAGGTTTATAGGGGCCTAATACATGTTTTAGTATTGCAATGGCCTAGATATACTTAAAAGTCATTGTAGCAATTCAAGAATTTCATGTACTTGATTCAAACCGTCACTTCTACCTTTTCAATTTCACAAATTTTTTTGATGCAAGGAAAAAAAGTATAATTTCCGCTTAGTTGATGAATATGCATAAGTGTTTTAACAACCCATTTCTCAGTACCTTCAAGCATGCTAATGTTAGTGCATAATCTAAAGTATTACGAGCATAATCAATAAGGTCCTTGCTTCTTCTTCTTTTTGCGTGCATGAATGCAAAATCTTCTGTGCAATTTACTCATTCAAAAACATGTCGAAGTGCAAGTAAGCACAATTTCCAATATGATAAAATGATGTAAACTAAATGGTGGTTAGTTATGGTAGACTTTCACTAAATAGCTTTCGCTTCCCAATGAAGTCAGCCTATGTCCTTAAGACCTCCCATCAGGGTAGGGTGTATGAAACGCACATGATTACCAAGTGACGCAGTTCCTTGACCCGCAAGTCCATCGGTTGAGGCAGGATTCGTGTTCAATTGGACCTTACTTCATTTGGGAGGCATCGTATGATTTGGCTTTTGCTTCACAGTTATGCACCCAGATTATGAGAGAGACGGCTCCTCGCGGAAGGGACTCGTCCTGCAAGGACCTTCTCCAAGAGGGGGGGAGAAAGAAGACGGCAAGCTCCGAGAAGCTCGAAGTTCTTCAAGGAGGAAGAAAAAAACTATTTCCTTCTCTCTCTCCCTCTCTCTCTCTCTCTTCTCTTACTCTCCCTCTTTCCTCTTACTCTTCCTTACTCTCTCTCTCTCTGTTTTCTTTTATTTTCTTTCTAGCGTGAAGGGTCCCCCCTCCCACGCCTAAGCCCTTTTTATAGGGTCTTGGTGGGGGGATTAGTAATGGAGGCCCTCCCTCCTCCTCCCACGGCATGCGGCAGCCCCCCTGCCACCTCCAAGGCACGCGGCAGTCCCCCCTGCCACCTCCAGGGCACGCGGCAGTACCCCCCCCTCTCATTGTCGTCACGGTAGCCCCCCCTGCGCCATCCGCCAGTTGGCGGCATGAGTTGGGGGGGAAATAAATTTTTAAAAAATATTAAAAGGGGCGGGAATTATGTTACAGAGTTGGATATTTATCATTGAACTATGAACCTCTAGATAAGTGGAAAAGGTCATTGGGTGAGTTTGAAGGACTGCTTCAGCTATGAGATGGGTTGTTATTTGGTCAACATCGTGAGGACCACTATTTCCTAAGTGATTGTGAGATTTGGGTGGGTGGGGTAGAGTAAAACATTTCTTCCTTTTGTTAAGTGATGAGAGGTGAGATTAAGGATCAAAATGCAATCAATGAACTATGTTTGCATTTTGCATGATGCACGCGCACTTGTAGACAGGCTAGACACAATTTTTTTCAATGTGTACATATTTCGTGCATTGCATGCATTGTATGATTGCATGGCATAGGTTTTGTATTTGCACTTGTTTTCAAATCATGTGTGACTTAGCACAGAGTTCAATTTCAAAGCATGTCTTTAGATATGACACATTGCATGGTATCAAGATAGGTATATTTGAGAAATATCATTTGTTGAAGACTTAAGGGAGATTGTGCAATAAAAGAAAAAGGAGAGAGAAAATTGTTCACAGATTAGTTAAATTGTGTTCAAGTTCCCAAAAAAGCAATCACCAAAGTGCAATCATAGAGGAACCAATAAAAATCCATTGAATGTGAAACCTAGATTTGCTTAAACCGATCCTAGTTATTTTGAGACACTAGGTCAAAATCATGCATCTTAGATTTTTTGGAATATTAGTAGAACACATGGATAATAAACAAGATGCACAAGCTAGAAGGCTTGATATTAACATTAAATGAGAGTTATTTTCAATGTAGTAGGTGTGCACATATGGGATTGGATAATAAACAAGATGCACAAGCTAGAAGGCTTGATATTAACATTAAATGAGAGTTATTTTCAATGTAGTAGGTGTGCACATATGGGATTGGTATGAGTCACTTTGAGGTTGTGTGTATGTTCTCCTTGGTCACAGTCATGCATCTTGGATTTTTTGGAATATTAGTAGAACACATGGATAATAAATGAGATGCACAAGCTAGAAAGCTTGATACTAACATTGAAGGAGAGTTATTTTCAAAGTAGCAAGTGTGCACATATGGGACTAATATGAGTCACTTTGAGGTTGCGTGTATGTTCTCCTTGGTCACAAGAAGCCAAGTATTGATAGTGAAGACTTTATTGGTGGAGAGTTTGGAGAGTGCTTTAAGATTGGTACAATGATGTTGAGGAAGGATATTGTTATATTTACACAAAGCAAGGAACACTAGTTGAAACCCTCCGGCTGCACCTCACCTTCATAGATCTCTTACAAAAACCAAGTCTTCAAATATACTCTACTTGGCAAGATAGTGGAACTTTTTTGTAGGCTTTAGTCAATCAAAGGGAGGACGTGCAAACTCTAGAATTTTCCTTTATTGGCATGGATGATTGATTGAGGCACATAAATATGTTGGAGGAATGATTCACAGAGCAGACATGGGCTGTTGTTATCAAGTAGAAAAGCTGTCATTATTATCTTGTGGGGGTGAAACATTAGAAATGTTGATGCTGGAGAATCGTGTATTAGGAGGGTGGTAAGGTTGCATATCCCAAGCAGGTAAAACGAATCACAAATCCTTTCGGGGGAAGCAGCTACCAACCACTTTAGGCATTAACTCATGAGCTAATTAGTATTTCCCACTTGCTTATCTATTTTTTATGAAGATGGGACTTCATTACCGATTCACCAAGAGCAATGATCGTCATGAGGGCTTGATGGGTACATAGGCTTGTGCCTTGAGGACACGCGGAGCATATGACAGCTTGTTGGAGATGATGTCTGATAAGGCGTGGGGTGACAGTGCATGGTATGTCTCAAGAACACCACGTCCGTATGTTTCAAAGAGACCACGTAAGCAACATCTAGAGGAGATGATACACTGTACGATTTTAGAAGATGATGCTTCGAGAGACCTCGAGGCAATGGCGACGATAGGGCGGTTGTGTGCATTTGTCCCGAGAGGACACAGTGTTGGTTGACGCCCCATGGTGTTGGGTAACATGGCTTTGTGCATTGGGTGGCGATGTTGTCAAGCTTACTGATGCGGACAGTTACTCGAGATGACAAAATCTCGAGAAGTGTGTGTTTGTGGAGGAGATGTGCTTGCTCAAGGTAATGGGCAGTGCATGCTTGAGGTGAGATGTGCTGTTACACTCGAGGCAAGACCTTTGAGTCGATGGTTGGTGATGGCTGCTTGTGAGATTCAATCTGGGGAAGGCTCGCGAAGCTGTATGAAGGCTGTGGACTCCGGCTAATGCTGAGAAGACTAGCTTGCATGCATCTGTGGGTCAGCGTTTGCTAAGTGGTGATGATAGATATTGTCAGTCGTCGCAACGGAGTCTCGAAGATGGGTTACTTGGCTAGTTTCCGTGATAATTATTCTGAGGCGTTGCAGGGAGGAGAGTGGCTGGCACTCTTACGGATCAAAGTTTATCTGGCATACTTGCGGAGCTACAGTTGCCAATGATGTAAGGGTGTTTTTAAACTGGATCTAGAGCTGATTTGAGAGACGTGCTGAAGGTTCCCGTTGACGACAAGAGGTGGTTTACGTGACCTCGGGAGCCATGTCTATTTGTTGCTATTTGGAAGACAACGTCTGTCTACGCAGCCATGTTTGCGGCCAATTATTTGTAAGTGCTGTAGTAGACTCCTTTGGTTATGGCTCAACAATTGGTGCTCGTAGCTGGAAGCATCAAATATGGGAAGATTGTTCTCCTTCATTGCTGTGACAACAGCATAATTTCAGGGGGCTGAATCATTGTGGGTAGCCATCTTATACGAATAAGGTGGAAATTGGAAGGTGATGGTTTGCATTATGAGGAGAAAGGCGGACGTCATCATCCACGAGTTGAGACCTTCTACAAATAAAAGCAAAAATCCATTAGGCTTTTCTTTTTAACAAGTTTTAAAAAAAATGATAAAAGCTAAAAGCTTTTAAACTCGATTATTAACATTCGGGAAGGAGCTAAAAGTCTATATAAAGGAGAGCTATGAAGAGCTCAGGCTCATTCTCTTATTTGCTAAAGTCAAAAATGTGAAGAGAGGAGGGTTACACCCCAAAAAAAAAAAGACCAAGAAAAGTGGCTTAAGGCCATAGTTATTGAGAAGAGTTTTTTTTCCCTGGAAGTTCTACAATCATGGTGTGAATAGCTTGTTGCTTGATGTATCATCACCATTGAACTTGAGGTATGGAGATTATGTGTGTGCTTTGCCATCAATACCTAGAAATATTCTGAAATTGTGAATTGTGTCTTGATTGTTTTTTTTGAACCATGTTAGAGCTAGTTTCCTTGAAACTAAAAGCAAAGGAATTGTCGGAGTTTCTAGTCAAGTTTAGCACCCAGACTTTATACATCACTACTAGCACTCCTTTCTTTTGTCTTTTCAAGTTGTATGAGAGAATTATCCTTGGTCACTGCTCGTGTAAACCGTGGTGTGATAACTAGCAAAATAACTTAAATCATGAGGCTGAAGAAATGTAGGTTTCATGAGGCTATGTCAACTTTAGAGGTAGAGGGAGGTTTAGAGAAAGAGGCGAGGTTCTAAGCGATTCTGGTATTGTTTATCATTATTGTGACAAAACAAGTCATATTGTAACCTTGTGTTATGCTAAGAAGGATGTGTTTAGACTTCAAGCTCATGTGTATGACTGACAGAGTCTTAGCTGTGTCCAGCTGTATCAGCAAGTGTGGGACATTAAATAAGTCGGTGACTTTAGGCTATGTGTGAATGGTCTTACAGACCTTAGAGTGTTGTATTCACTTTAGATACCATATTGGAGAATATGGGAATTTCCCATAAGTTTGGGACACATGGTCAAATCTTTGGATTTGTCATAACTTGAATACTATAACTCCAAATTGAGCACTCTATAGCTCAATAGATTCCATTTTTCAAGCACTTTCCAATGATAGGTCACATCATAGGATTTTGAGAAACTTATGGGCATGTTATCCGGGTGCCACCTTTTTAGTATTCAAAAAATGGGAATCAAAGAGATTCCCAAACTCACTAATATTGTGTCTAAGTTATATGGATTATGGTAGAATGAAAAAGATTTGTGAGCATATGGCTCCTCTCTGTTGCTCCAACCCTTGTCCTTCTCTCTATCTTTGACTCTCTCAACATGGTATTAGAGCCATGCTACATGGGCTCTCTGGAGCAAGAGGCAATGGAGAAGATATGAAGAAAGTGAAGATCCAGGATTCTCTGAAGATAGGCAGTCTACCATTGTTTCTTGAAAGGTATGCATTAAGACATTGAGGTTGCCATTGCTCAAGCATTGTCTATGGCTTGTCTGGGAGTGCACCAAGGCTCCATTGAGCATGCAGAAGTTGTCAATGAGCATCATGTGCTGCTGGTTTGCTGCAAACACAACCTGTCGCATTACGTGCGCTCGTTGCAGGCTAAACCTTGTTGATTGCAAAGACACCACATAAACTATCTAGTAAGTGGTTAAATGCTGGCCTGTGCCCTTTGGAAGGTACTTGAAGGTCCTAATATGCAAATGCTTGGTCTGGAGATGATATATGAGCTGGAACAAATAGTTACATGTCTGGAATTGAAGACTGTCTGTTATATACAGACAACATACAGCATGTATGTATCTCTAACATGAGCTTGGAGCTCTCTAACATACCCAGAAGCATCTCTAGAGCATAAATATATGCCAAGAGGAAATATGGATTTGATTTTGTGTCTTGGAGCTGGAATTTTTTGCTAAAATATTCATATCTGGAAAGTTTTCACAGTCTGAAAATTATCATTTACTATGGACAGCAAGCATTGTCTTTTACTAAAGCAATACATGACATTAGAAGGCTTCTGTCATTTTGTATAACTTGGCATATGTCTATTGAATGTCTGGTGGATTAAGAAGAGTATTGGAGGCTACTGTGACTACTGAAGGTTGGAGTTGGAAATAAGTGCATTGACATCCACTTGGCTGGTTACATATAGTAAATGCATTATATGATATTACTTCTTGAAGACAAAATTTATGGATGAAGGTATGGTTATGTATTAACCCCTACACACAATAGCAAATGCATGAAGTGATCTGAAGACATTATTGAGCTAAAGTACGCCTTGGTTGTCATTGTCTTGGTTGTTTACAACCTGTGAATAGGATTTTTGACACTTGTAATTGTTGGTTATGCACTGATCTGTGCCTGTATGGTCATATTTGGACTGCAACATGTACTGGCAGATGTTCAGCTTTGGAGCATGTAATACATGTATACATCTCATTTTTATCTGTGAATCAACTGTTGGTCACTGACAGTTTACAAATTTCAGAGTGCATGTATGTACTCTGACAGTAAGGTTGCATGAGACAGTGTTTAAGGAACTACATGGTTTATGTATTGACTGATGTACCTACGGGTTATGCCACATGTTTGTGTATGGTTTTGAGATGTTAAGGGACTAAAATAGTCTTGTTTCAGCAGTGAATTTGTTGCAAAAAACTTTCATAAATAGTCAAAGACTACACCTAGCCAGTTAGACTTGTTGGCTTGCAGGTAGTCAAGCATTGTTTGCAACATGGCAAATGCAAACAAAACCAACAATATAACTCAGATAGTGGGGGAAAAGCTTGATAGTAATAATTATGCCATGTGGAAGTTCTGCATGGAGAATTTCCTAATAGGAAAAGGATATTGGGACTTGGTGATAGGTATTGAAGCTGAACCTGAAATTCCAGAGAGGAATTCTACAGCTGATTAAACACGAGTGCACCGAGCTTGGTTGGAAAGAGCTCGCAGGGTGCTACACTGGTTATCTTTGTGTATCTCAGATGCTATGGTTATGCAAATCATGAACTAAAGTCACTAGTAGATGCATGGAACATATTGATCAGGTACTATGGTGTAACTACTAGTGCTAGGAAGATACAGTTGAAGCATAAATTCAACAACATGGAGAGAAAAGTCAGATCTATACAGGATTAATGTCACAAAGATTAAGACTATTGCAGATCATCTAGCATCCATTAGCACACAGGTTGTGGATGAAGACATGGTTGTAGTGACATTAAATGGATTGGAATTTGAATATAAGTCATTTGATACTTCCATCTCTGTGCAAACTAAAATGTCAGATTTCAATGAGCTAGTTCCACTATTTATTCATGAGGAAGTTAAACTTGGCTGGGTTACAGCCTCTAGCAGTTTTAAGAGCAATGATGCTGTCTTTTATTCACATCAACGCGATCCTGCATGGTAGAGGTTATGGTTCTTGCAGAGGAGGCCAGCAAAATGTATCTTATGGTCATAATAACCAGCAGGGTTCAAATGCAAGAGGAGGTGGAAATTTCAGAGGCAGGGGGAGATCTGCCCTAGAGACAGAGGCTCCTGGAAGAAACAGCATCCATCTAACAATCCTAATAAGGATAAGGATTGTCACTATTATGGAAAGTATAGCCATATTGCCAAGGACTGCTGGAAGAAGCAGGGAAATCAAAGAGGCAAACAGCATGGACATTATGCATCATCCAGCCAGGCAGAATATGCATTTAGGGATAGATTGTATGCCATGATATATGTGAAAGATAGGGCTGCTGAGAAGTATCATGAGGATGCAGTTTGGTAAATTGATTCGGGGGCATCGAATCATGTGACACCTCATAGTGATTGGTTTATAGATATGGTGCCTGAGAAGAAAGGCTATGCATGCATAGGGGATGACACGCAGCATAGCATAGAACATAAAGGCAAAGTACCTTTGGTAATCCATGATGGCAAGAAGAAGAATTTACATGATGTACTACATGTCCCGTCAATTACTAAAAATCTATTGTCTATGGGTCAGATGACTGAGCAAAATTTATAGGTCCGATTTAACAAGCATGGATGCTTCATTGAGGAGTTTGATAATGGCTGCAAATTGATTGCTTGCGATTATAGGAATGGCAAGACATTTACTCTTGATGCCACTTTGCCATAGCTAAAATCAGCAATGTTTGCCCATGGCTCTAGCACAGTTAGAGACTTGGAAATATGGCATAAGAGAGTGGGACATGTTAATCTCAGCAACACAAATACACAGGGCCAACGTGGGTTTCGTGGCTTTAGAGGCAGGGGGAGATCACCCCATGGTAGAGGTGGCGGATATGGTTCATGGCATCAAATGATCAGTCAAATAGAGATAAGTGCTGTCATTACTATGGTAGATATGGACACATTGCAAAGATTTGTTACAAAAAGCAGGGAGATATGAAGACAAAGGGCAAACAGCATGGGCACTATGCATCTTCCAGATGTGCTCATGATGAGCAGGTTGATAGATTGTTTGACATGCAGCATGTGTCTAAGAATGCATCTAGGCAGAATAGAGATGAGAGATGGTACATTGATTCATGGGCTTCAAATCATATGACACCCCATGGAGAATGGTTTGATGAGATGGTTGCAGGTTCACATGGTTATGTGTGTACTGGGGATGACACCCAGCATGACATTCAGCACAAACGAATTGTTCCATTGATGATGCTTGATGGTAAGAAAAAGAGTCTACATGATGTACTACATGTACCTACAATAACCAAGAATATTTTGCCAGTTGGACAGATAATAGAACAGAATCTACAGATGAGATTTAATAGAGATGGATGCTTTGTTGAAGAATATGGTAATGGCCCCAAATGGATTGCTAGAGGCCGAAGAGATGTAGAATGTTTACTCTTGATGCGCTAATTCCAAAATTGAAAGCAGCCATGTTTGCACATGATGGTGATGCTATATGGGATGTTGAGATATGGCATAAGCGGATTGGCCATGTGAATGTATAAAAGCTAAAATCTATGCAGTAGAAGGAGATTGTGCTTGAAGTGCCTAAGTTCAAGTATCATGACTTTGGACATGTATGTGATACATGTTGGTACATTCAGATGTATGGGTTCCGTCTCATAACTCTCCGTTCGGTGGTGCTCATTACTATGTATCCTTCATTGATGATTTCAGCACAAGTACACTTGGCTTTACATACTGAAACGTAAGGATGATGTGTTTGATGCATTCAAGGATTTCAAGAAGCATGGTGAAAATGAGTTGGGCTGTAAAATTTCATGTCTTAGATCAGATGGAGGTGGAGAATACGTCTCAAATTACTTTGATAGGTACCTTGCTAAATATGCGATCGGAAGACAATTAACTTGCAGCTATACACCACAACAAAATGGTATAGCAGAAAGGAAAAATAGGGTACTGATGGAATCACCAAGAGCTATGCTGAATGAGAAGAGTTTGCCAAATGGTTATTGGGTTGAAGCAGTAGTGATTACTATCTACATGCTGAATAGAACCCCTATAGCAGGGATTCATGATGTAACTCCGTACGAGAGGTTGTATGGTCATAATCCTGATATTTCACACTTGAAGGTATTTGGTAGCATTGCATATGTGCATGTTCCTAATGAAAAGAGGAAGAAATTGGATCCTAAAGCTGTCAAGAGTGTGTTCCTTGGTTATGCACAAGACAGAAAAGCTTACAAGTGTTATGTACCATCTACACATGAGACATTGATTAGCAGAGATGTTGTTTTTTATAAGCTGGCATTGCGGTATGGTAATCCTGTTGCAGTGACTACTAATGGATCAACCAGCACTAGTAATGCTGAAAATACACCTACAGTAAGTACATCTATGAGTGGTCCTATAGGTGATGGGTCACCTACAGTAAGTCCTTGATCAGGATGCTTGTGGAGTTGTACTCCTACATCCACTGACATGAATATGTCAATGAGGGAGAGATTGGATAAGGGAAAAGAAAAGATGCTTGAGGATGTGACGGGTCCACTTACAGCAGGTTATGAGTCATCAAGTAGTGATAGTTTTTATAGTGAGTTGGGCATTCCATCTATTATGACGCCTGGAGCAAGGCAGAGTTGTTATGTACTGCCTTATGATAGGCAAGCTCAGAGTGAGCCACAGTTATGGAGATCTGAGAGAGTCAAAAAACTAGTTGACAGGTTTTCATACACTGGTTATTTAGCCCACCATTATGCATATATGGCTAGTGTGACATGTTACAAAGAACCTACAAAGTTTCATGATGCAGTTACAAATTATAATTGGTGTGCTGCCATGGATGAGGAGTATGCAGCCCTAGTTGAAAATAAGACATGGGAATTCATTGAGTTTCTTGAAGGAAAAGTCCCCATTGGCTACAAATGGGTGTACAAGGTTAAGTGCAAGTCAGATGGTTCCTTAGAACGCTACAAGGCCAGGCTAGTTGCAAAAGGGTATGTAGCGATATGGCATTGACTATGAGGAAACTTTTAGTCCGGTGGCTAAAATGGCAATAGTCAAAACTGTCATTGCTTTGGCAGCATGCAAAGGCTGGAAATTATGCAAATGGATATCAAGAATGATTTCTTGAATGGTGCTTTGGTTGAGGAAGTATATATGGAGTAGCCTAAAGGCTATGTTCACCCGGACTTTTCTACACATGTATGTAAGCTGAAAAAGGCTTTATATTGGATGAAACATGCACCTAGAGCATGGAATGCTCGGATCAACAGTTATTTATAGCAACATGGATTTAGATTGGGTAATGCAAATCACAGTTTGTTCACTAAGAAGACAGATCATGGATATGTCTTTCTAGTGGTTTATGTAGATAATCTTATCATCACTGGAGATGATGAAGAAGAGGGCATTGCTGAAATTAAATCATGTTTACAGGTTGAATTCAGAGTCAAAGACCTTGATGAGCTTAAGTATTTTCTTGGGATTGAGGTAATCTCTACGCCTCAAGGTATATGGTTGCTACAGAAGCAGTATGCTCATGACATGTTACAGAAGTATGGTATGGCTGAATGCAAGCCTATGGAGACACCTCTTGATCAGAATATCAAGCTACAGTTTGATGTTGGGAATGGCATAGAGAATGTGACCATGTATCGACAATTGGTAGGCAACTTAATATATTTGACTATTACCCGCCATCCTAACTTATGTTATGTAGTGGGGCTATTTAGTTAGTTCATGCAGAAGCCTTGCAAACCACATTTAGATGCAGTCAGGAGGATCATGAGATATGTAAAGGGTACTACATATTATGGGCTATTTTATGCATATGGAAAATCCCTTAACTTAATGGGTTTACTGATGCTGATTGGGAGTAAGAAATAGTCTAATGTTGCATTGTCTAGTACAGAAGTTGAGTACAGAGGAGCTGCCTTAGCTGCTTGCGAAGCAATTTGGTTGATGAAACTGCTGAAAGACTTGGGAATACAACTGGAAAGTAGAGTGAGATTGCATTGTGATAACCTCATTAGTGTTATGTTGGCTAGTAATCCTTTCTACCATGCTAGGTCCAAGCATATTGAGGTTCCCTACCATTTCATCAGAGAAATGGTTCTTACAGGGCAGATTGACTTGATTCATGTGAAGACTGAAGACCAAGTGTTAACCGCAACACGAAGAGAGCGAAAGAAAGTGGAAAAGACGCAGGGCAAAGGCGAAAAAAAGGTAACCCGACGGAGGGAAAAGAAGGAGAAAAGGCCAAAAGCGCAAGGACAACCGTTAAAGGCCAAGACAACCACGAAAAGGGAAAGGCGCATAAAAAGCGCACCCTAAAATCTTGTAAAAGAGTGCCGGGCTCTCACCCGTGCTATTTGTAAATATAAAAGGGTAGTGAAAAGGAAGCAAGGAAGATAAAAGGACAATGGAAAACAGGGCCTGGGCTATGACCGGCCATGTAAAAAAGGGAAAAAGGGAATGACCGCCCAAAAGGGAAGTCGGGTTTTGTATATAAAGTTGAAAAGTGAATGAAGAGCTCATTCTTTGGTGTGGCAAAACTAGTCTTCTTCTTCCTCTCTTCTTCTCTCCTTCTTGCTTGTGTATGCTCTTGAGAGAGGGACTGTGAGAGTGTGAGGGAGTGAGTGTGTGAGAGAGTGAGGAATCAAGAGGGTGAAGCTCTCCACCATCTCCTCTCCCCTTCTCCTCTTCTCTTTTCTTATCTTCTCTTGCACGCGCGGCTATGGAGGATGAGGCTTGGAGATGGAGGAGGCTTGAGGATGCTTGAGCTAGCATCAAGAATCGTGGAGCTACCGAAGTGTGAGAGAGAGGAGGGTACTCGATCAAGCATCAAGGTAAGTTCACTGCATTCGTAGGATCGACGGCGCGTCGGCTACGTGAGAGATGGCCATGAGAGCTCGCTTGGAACGCTTGAAACAATAAGCGGTCCGTGGGTCTTGGCGGTTGAGTGAAAGCTCCCACATTTTGGTTCCATTGCCAGGACAAACGGATTCAAGCTCGAGCACTCGCGCGCCCCATATCGAGCATCGAAGTAGGGCATTCACCCTGAAATGGAGCTTGAGATAGGTAGGAAGTCTGGTGTTTTTGATCTTCAGAACAAGTAAGTGTTTTGGAACAATCTGGTTATTAATGACTGGAAAACATGGAGAAATTAGTTCAGTGTTTTGCTTTCGATTCAGGATGTGTTTAGGATAGATTAGCAGTAGGAAATCACACACGAAAAGGCAGAGGGCTGCTGCTGTGAAACAGGGGGAAAACCACAGGAACAAAGGGAAAAATGGAGTAGATGCAAGGTAACGGCATAGGAAATGCCAGGGAAGGAACCTGTAGTGTGTAGGGTAGAACTAGCAGGGTATAAACTCTGGGAGGGCAAGAGGACCCCATTTCCAACCAACGGAGAGCGAGAGAGACAGAGAGTGAGAGAGTGAGCGAGCTGGGTAGCTGTCCGATCGACTGGAGCTAGGAGCACATCGCATTCGGTGACTTCAGGTAATCGACCTCGTCTGCCCCACTTCAGCTCTGTCTCGCGGGGTAATCGCACGACCAATAGGATAATACACCTAGTGAAAATCGAGCAAATCGGTGTGCGTGACCCATCGGACCGGCGGAATCGGACGGCCGACCCAATGTCCGATTTCCAGAATCAGACACTCGGACACCATTCAGAACAACCCGCTCAATCACTAGACTCGGACTAACTGGTCCAATCGGACGTGCCACGTGGCACTCTGACCGACCGTCCCCTTTTTAGAATCGGATGCTCGGACCAACTTGTCCGACTCAACTACTCGAACCACTTGGACGCTCTGACTCGGACCCACCCGGTCCGATCGGACGGAGTAATACACGTCACCAGTCCGGTCCGGTCCGATCCCTAGAATCGGACCCATCCATAATCGGACCAGAAAGACTCGGATCGATCGGTCCGATCGGACCTCCTAGAATCGGACCGATTCCTCGCACACTCGCCCGTCCGATTCTTGAGAATCGGACACGCGGACCCTAAAACCCCCACTTCGCCCTAACATACCTGGTCCGATCCCCACGATCGGACCACTGGTAAATCGGACCACTGGTAAATCGGACCACTGGTAAATCAGACCACTGGTAAATCGGACGTCCGATTCCCAGAGTCAAACCAAAACAAAACCTGACCCATCCAGGGACACACTGGGGCACTCCCCCAGTGGCCCACCCCCACGTGAGCAACAGGAAGCAGCATAGGGCCCTGTGACCCATAAGGCGGCCAGGACTAGAGTAGCAAAGCCTGTCAGGCCCAAAACGAGCAAGAGTGAGTAAGACGCAGGGAAAGCACTCACAGCACTCTGATTGAATTTCCGCACTTGAAGAACACTTAGGAAAGTCGAAAGCCTGTTCGAGCACGAGTGCACAAGGGACAACACACTCACGAGTGACCCTAAGTTGAGCACTGCATTCAAAAAATTAAAAAGAACTCACTCAGATAAATTGCCAAAAAACCCACCACTAGGAGAAAACCCAAGCGTAACAAACCCATAGAGCGCAGGGCAGGATCAAGCAAGGAGCGACAACGACAAGGATCTGACTTACAACCAGGCGTGAGAATTTCACCATGACAGAGGGAGGCTCAGATCATCGGTTTGCAGGGGAGCTAGATGTTAGCGCATTTCCAGAAGCCATACAGCAAATGGTGAGCAGTTACGATGCGCATGCCAGGTACGAACACCATGGCAGGACGGCGGAGGCAATCATTGCGGACCTAGAGGAAGAGAGGAGGCTAGCCCGCAAGGCATTGCAGGGCATAGCAGACTATAATAGGGACCAACAAGCCAGGAGCCTAAGGCAAAGCATGGAGCTGCATGAGGTGCAGCGAGTGTTGAACTTGGCTGGCCGAAACCGAACGGACCAGGAAAGAGCACTCGAGGAAGACCTGACGCTGGGCGAGCTCCTCATGAAACGGCTGCTCGATAACACCGTGGTGGAGCAAAGTGCCGCTGCGCTAGCAACCTCGCTACTTGCAGGGCTAGGGGCAACCCAGGGTTCAAAGAGCCAAGCCAAAATACCTATCGTCTCTAAGCAACTCGACAAGTACCAGCCATCGGACGACCCGTACAGCTTCGTCGAGCAGTTCGAGCAGGTCTGCGAAGCTAATGGCCTCAACGACCAGGCCAAACGTGCGCAAGCATTCGGACTTTGCTTAAGCGATAAGGGTAGGACGTGGTATACGAGTCTAGATGCTATAGAACGAGCCAACTTCAATAACCTCAAGGACCTTTTTGTCAAGAGGTTTGCCGAACCCGGATACTTTGACAACCTGCTAGTGCGTCTGATGAACGTCAAGCAGAAGGAGAAGGAGGGCATCCGCGACTATGTGACCCACGTGAGAAGCCTCCTTAAGAGAATCCCCTTGGGCGAAAGACCGACTGACAGGGCAGTGTCAACCGTGTTCATCAGCGGGATTCAGGATGAAGAATTGTACAAAGCGCTAGCAGGCAACTCAAGCTTGCAAAGGGACTTAGTGGCTAGGGTTTTTGAGGAAGCCATTAGGGTCGATGACCAGCTGAGGGAGCGGAGCTCCAAGAGCTCGAACCCAGAAGAAATCAACCCACGGAGTTTAGAACGAACGCCAACCTCTAGCGAGCGATCCAACGCATCGTCCCACGATAAGGAGAAGGCCGGCGAGACGGACCACGGCTTGGCCGAGGTTAAGACAGAACTGGCCAAAATACAACACATGCTAAGGCGACCGACGTGTCCCACGTCCAGTGCGTGTACTGCGGAGGAAACCACCTGCCAGCAGAATGTCAAGACCCTAGGTCAAGACCTTGCACTAACTGCGGAAGGTTCGGCCATGATGCCGCACACTGCAGACTACCATGAAGACTACCGTACACGCAGCCCTACGGCCAGCTCTACCTGGCTAACAGGCCACAGCCATTCTATGGAAGGGGAGCTCCTCTTGCCCTACCAGCACCTAATGACACGAAGCCAACGGTCCCTAGGCTGGACATAAATCCTACCGGTATACCTAGACCGCCTGGTCCCTATGTGACCCACCCACCGAGTGATGCTCCTGTGCACTACGTGGAGGAGCCCAGTGACGAAGAAACCTACATATACCCTTACGTCTCGCATGATGACGAGGGCAATGCAATCCTCATGGATTACCGACCAGTACCGGTGATGGCACTAGGACGAGGACGGGGTAGAGGCCTGGGAGGGCAGCCACAAGATCCAGTCACTTGTTGGACATGTGGACATCCCGATCACGTCTCATCACGCTGCCCAGAAAGAGAGCAGCAAAGTAGGGACAAAGCTGACCAAAGGTGTGCAGAGTGCGGAATCACTCACCTTTTCATAGATTGCCCAAAACGAAAGCCGCCTTCTGGTACAGCTAATTTACCGTCCGTCCCACTGGGACTGTTTGGTGTTGAAAACCCCGATGGGGAGGCCACACCTATCCCCCTACGAGTGATGACCCGAGTACAAACGAAGCAGGCCGGCGTCTCTCTGCCAGGACCTAGCAATCTCGACGCTACCTCAGTAGGAAAGAAAAGCCGTAGGCAGAAAAAGAAGAGGTCAGAGGCTAAGGTCGCACTAAAGACCGACAGCATTACGACCTTACCCCATGGAAAGAAAGTCTCAGACGCAGAGGCAGAGACTTCAGCCCCTAGAACTGCCCAACAGGAAAGCGCTAAGGTAGGGGAATACCCACACCCCAGGCGGCAATTGGAAGCCATAGAAAATGTGAAGGAATGGGTGAGGGAGGCTCAACAGCACCTCAAGGATGTCGAGCCCATCATGGAGGATGAGATTGAGGACCTCTCCAGCATGAGTGCGCCGTTATCGCTACCCCAACCTAAGTCTGCCGAGGCTGCTACGCCACAAGCAGTGCCGACAAGGCCAAGCCTCGGCGTAACAGAACCACATGACAGCCATGGCCATTGGCCCGGAAAGTCTGAACAAAGGGAGGGACGAGTGTTTAGCAATCTCCTAACCACACTAGTGACCACATCTGTAACTGTTGGACTGGGAGAGCTGCTCCGGCAGCACTCTACCCTATGGCAGGACCTCAAACAGTGGGTCGAAAGACCACACGAGCGAGCTCCGGCAAATGCTCAAGACCAGGATACGGAAACGCACTTACCAAGTTTGACGCTACACTCAGACTCTAAATCCTTGCACGTCAACGCCTTCTAGGAGGGCTCGGAAATGCACGCAGTCCTGCCAGTCCTAGCCCTGGGGGATGCAACAAGAAAGGGGATCGTAGACATGGGAGCTGGGGTTAGTGTGCTTAACCATGCGGTGCTACAGAAGTGGGGAAACCCACCTATCGAGGCTGCTCGGTTTAATGTCACGCTAGCGAATGGCATGCGAGTGAGACCATTCCGGGTCTTGAAGAATTGGCCAGTGAAGATTGCAGGAGTCCATTTCTCTATCGACTTCATCGTCATGAAGGGAGTGGACTATGATATCTTATTGGGTCGACCCTGGATGCGCAATGCCAGAGTTATCGAAGACTGGGGTAACAGCCTGATCTTCCTGGGCAACCGAACTGACGCTGTGAGAATAGAAATGGACACTTGGAAGACCTCACCAGTCGACCTAGATGCCATCTCTACTCTACTCAAGGGAACCACCCATGGCAAGGAACCCTATGGGTCCTTGACGAGGTATATCCCCTGCCCAGAGGACGAGCGGGATTGGATGCATGTTCTCGCTACACTAGATCTGCCGTTCTCAGATCATGAAGCGTATGAGCAGGCTGTCAAAACAGTTGGCCAATGATCAGTTGCAGAGAACGGCACCTAACGGACCAGCCAAGAGAAACAGTTGGCCAATGATCAGTTGCAGAGAAAGCTAACAATTGCACGTAGGGCCCTCACGGCAGGCCTGCACGTACCACTGCAGCTAGGAGGCCCTCCGCAGAGCCTAGAGGAACAAAGGAAATATCTGGCACAAGCAGGACTGACAACACATGAGATGGATGACCTAGGGTTCACTGAGGAGAAAACATAGGAGGAGGAGCAAGCGGAAGGGGGTGAGCCCGAGCTTGAACTAGGGCCTCAAGACGAGGAATATGCCCCACCACCCCCTCAACCCCAACAAACCGGAGTGCCACCCCATGACGCATCCGCCGAACGAAGAGCGGCCCATACCAACCGAAGGAAGGAAATGGTGGAGAAGGCAAGAAGAAAATTGAAGGCCAGACCCGCCCTGAAACAGCCTGCCCCTTTCTCGCTGCGCACCCAAGACTCCCCCGCTAAGTACCGCGCTGAAATGATTATCTGGGAGCAGCAGGAGTATAGCCGAGACCCCTTCGACCTACGCTTCGAGTTTCCCACCGCCTTGAATAGGGTGCTGCCCATTCAGTTGGTGGAGGATGTCATTGCCATGGGGGCCTGGCTCAAGGCTAAGTGGTTAGAAGAGCGTGAGGCCCACCCAACTGCTTGGGGGGCCGGGGATCGCTAATTTTGGCAAGACAAAGTCCTCCAAGTACCTCGCACAGTGGAAGGCTATAGTTCCCAACCCACCTGGAGGCAGCGCATTTTTGATGTCAACCTAGAGGCGTGGATGGCGTTTTGCAACACCCTCCCTTCGGAAAGGAACGACCCCACCTTTATGCCATATCCTCGAAGGGTAGGAGTGGATTTTAACCCGTCCATCCACGGCAGGTTTGACTTTCCCGTCATTTATAATGCCACTACCACTTCCCATAGGAACGCTCTTCTCTTCACTCTGCCCGACTTGTATAGCTCCATAAATAAATTCCTTAATGAATTCACTTCTTGCCCTGACCCAGCATTCATCACCACCTGTAACTACCTTAGATTAATTAGAATCCTTGTACACCAGGAACCTGCACCCCAAGAGCGCCACCTTCCACCCCTCTATTTTGACCCCAATGCCATAGACAACACCACCATGACTCGTCTCATGATGCGTGCTGCTCTTTTGCCATCCTTCTGTGGTGCACTGCTGGAATACATGAATGACAGCAAATTCACACAGTGCAACCACCCCTTTCTCTCCACCACCACCCTCAAAACCCGCCTCCACACTAAAGGCTACTTACTAAGCCGAAAATTCCTCAACAAGGCCCCCCGCCCTCCGCCTACCCTTCCCCACCATTCGGATGATGAGGGGTAGAACTCCCATTATCCCTTGTACTGCTGCCCCCATGTAACCATGGCACCCAAAAAAAAAAAAAAAAAAAGATAAGAAAAGCAAAGCAAGCAAGCTCCGACGACAATGGCACACCCCTAACGACGCCTCCAAACAAGAGTCAAAGGTGTACTTCATCTCCCCATTACCACAATTCTGCTCCGCACGGCCCCCGCCGCCCAGTCTTCTAACTACGTAATATTTAAGTACGCACACGCACGGCACTCATATAATACCTACACAGAACTAATTCACAGTTTGGGTCCTCAAGTGCAGGACAACACTCTCAGCTTGCTTAGAGTTCGACCTGTCTCCCAAACTACGTCTTGTGCACAATACAGAGACTAGCACTGCCCCTAGGGAGAGACCACCTGACAGGTTTTCACTTGCAGGTGTTGATAACCACAACCCACGTGGCATTCGTTCTTCATCAACCTCCAATGCTAATTGCCCACCTAGCATCCAGCGAGCCGGAAGAATCATCCTACGCGGCATCCCCAACCAACCCCCACGTAACCGATCACCAGTGCAGACCCCAAGCCCCTGTCCCCCCGAAGTCTTCAGTGCATACCGCCACTTGCTCCCTGCGCCAGTAAGTGCCATGGGACTGGCACTCGTCTAGGAGGGGGGTAATGTTAACCCCAACAGGAAGAGAGCGAAAGAAAGTGGAAAAGACGCAGGGCAAAGGCGAAAAAAAGGTAACTCGACGGAGGGAAAAGAAGGAGAAAAGGCCAAAAGCGCAAGGACAACCGTTAAAGGTCAAGGCAACTACGAAAAGGGAAAGGCGCATAAAAAGCGCACCCTAAAATCTTGTAAAAGAGTGCTGGGCTCTCACCCGTGCTATTTGTAAATATAAAAGGGTAGTGAAAAGGAAGCAAGGAAGATAAAAGGACAATGGAAAACAGGGCCTGGGCTATGACCGGCCATGTAAAAAAGGAAAAAAGGGAATGACCGCCCAAAAGGGAAGTAGGGTTTTGTATATAAAGTTGAAAAGTGAATGAAGAGCTCATTCTTTGGTGTGGCAAAACTAGTCTTCTTCTTCCTCTCTTCTTCTCTCCTTCTTGCTTGTGTATGCTCTTGAGAGAGGGAGTGTGAGAGTGTGAGGGAGTGAGTGTGTGAGAGAGTGAGGAATCAAGAGGGTGAAGCTCTCCACCATCTCCTCTCCCCTTCTCCTCTTCTCTTTTCTTATCTTCTCTTGCGCGCGCGGCTATGGAGGATGAGGCTTGGAGATGGAGGAGGCTTGAGGATGCTTGAGCTAGCATCAAGAATCGTGGAGCTACCGAAGTGTGAGAGAGAGGAGGGTACTCGATCAAGCATCAAGGTAAGTTCACTGCATTCGTAGGATCGACGGCGCGTCGGCTAGTTGAGAGATGGCCATGAGAGCTCGCTTGGAACGCTTGAAACAATAAGCGGCCCGTGGGTCTTGGCGGTTGAGCGAAAGCTCCCACACCAAGTCGCATATATATTTACCAAGTCTCTTGGTAAAGAAAATTTCATATACTTCAGACAACTACTTGGAGTTTGTCAGATGGTTTGAGCTTGAAACACAATATTAGTGAGTTTGGGAATCTCCCAATTCCCATTTTTTGAATACTAAAAAGGTGGCACATGGATAACATGCCCATAAGTTTCTCAAAACTGTATGATGTGACCTATCATTGGAAAGCACTTGGAAAATGGAATATATTGAGCTATAGAGTACTTGATTTGGAGTTATAGTGTTCAAGTTATGACAAATCCAAATATTTGACCATGTATCTCAAACATATGGGAAATCCCCATATTCCCCAATATGGTGTTTTGAGGGGGACTGTTAGAATATCAAGATCCCTTTACTCTTTAGTCAGTCTATCTTTATGTGTGTGATCGACATTAGCTGGATACAATTGTACACGTGTGTGACATTCAATAAGTTGGTGTAGTCAATGACTTAACCACAGTTACTCTTGGTTAGTTATACCTATGTGTGTAAGTCTCTTCAGTTAGTATGATGGAAGAATAATGGATGAACAACAACAATGAGCTGAGGCTCATCTTCTGCTCCACTCTGTCTCTCTCCCTCTCTTCCAACATAATAGTGGTGGGGAGTATTTGTCAAATGAGTTTGACAGTTTTTTGGTTGAAAATGGCATACATAGGCAACTTACGTACAGCTATACTCCTCAGCGTAGAATGGGATAGTTGAATGGAAAAATAGGGTATTGATGGAAGCTACTTGAGAAATGACGAATGAGAAGAGTATACCGCTCTATTATTGGGATGAGGCTATTTTGACAACCATGTATATCGTGAACAAGACTCCCACTATAGGTATTCATGAGATGATACCATTTGAGAAAATGTATGGCTACAAGCTTGATGTTAGTCACATGAAAGTATTTGGATGTCTTGCTTATGTGCACATACCTGATGAGAAAAGGAAAAAGCTAGATCCAAAAGCACATAGGTGTATCTTTATTGGATATTCGCTATTGTACATTGTTTGGGCGCAGCAAGGTTTTATCAGGGATGGCTTATGCATAATGTTCGTTGTTGACATTCGGATGTCCTATTGGATGTATTCATGCTTAGTCATCATGGTTTATGCCCGGATATGCTATTTGAGAGCTATTGAGCCTTGATTTGGATGTGGACACTTCGTTGTTGATTGGGATTTATGCTACCTTGGTTAGGTTATTTTACTTCCAGTTTGGTTATGTCTATTGGTTTTGGGCTATGTCTTTGGGATATGCAATGAAGTATTGACCTTCGGGGTATTACATCGAGCTTGTCTTTGGTTCCGGATATTCATTTGAGCTTGAGCTCAGCTTTGGAATGCATTTGATGCTCCGTCTTGGATGTACATATGGCATGTATGTTACCTATGTTTGACCGGTCTTGACATGCTTGGCCTACGCCACTACTACATGCTAATTACGTTGTTTGGGGCTGATTGCTACTAGTGCCTTGTCTTGGCTTGCATCTAGCTTCCCAAAACTTACTTGGGATATTTCTTGGCTTGCCAAGGTTGTATTTGGGATAAAGTTGATTTCTATGGATACTCTAATTGGAGGCTACATAGCCTATATGCTCATGATGTCTTATCGATGTCTGATCTTGGATCTTTCATCACTAATACTCTCATATGCCTTTCTTGAGCTTCTTGGCTTGATCCATACAGATTTTGTGCCAATGGGAGCATCGTTGGATGTTTGGCAGACATTGAGGAGGTGGTTTATGCTATTGAGCTTTGAGTCTTTTGACACTGGGATCTTCTTCACTTGGATGTTGCATGGTTGATATGCCGTGGTCCGCATACATGTACTTGGGCTGATTTGGCCTTCACACTCCCTAAGCATACATCTCTTTGTGTCAAGTCTCGCCATTGTTGTGTACACTCTGCCCTATTACACAGGGGGTGCGACAGCTTACTGACGGATTCGTTTGACATGCTTGGGTGTTTGCTCGATGTCTGTATGATTGTTGCTCGATGTCTGTATGATTGTCATATACTAATTTATGCCCACTTGATGCTTGTTATGGTTTGACAGTCAATGGTTGACTTGGTGCATTGATTTTGCCTTGGTTTTGGTGGTATTTTGGCTGTTTACAGCAGAAAATGGCAAGCAGTTTTGATTTGCCTGCACTGTTTTGGACTGCATTATGGATTCTTCTTCCACTGATAGTGCTATCTTCAACATCACTAAGCTTGATTGTACGAATTATGCCGATTGGAAGAGCCAAGTTTGGCAGATATTGGTGTAGAAATCGTAGATAAAGCCACGAAATATGCATGACGACGAGCAACCTGGAAACTATGACTGATGACGAATGGGATGAGCTTGATGAGTTATGCAAGTCCACCCTCATCTTGTCTCTCACTAAACGGTGCATTACAATGTGGTTGAGGAAGCACGGAGTGCTTGAAAGCTTTGGGATAAAATTAAGAACCTCTATGACAAGAAAAGTCCAACAAGTCAGATGTATTGGCTGAAGCAGCTTATGGACATGCGCATGAAGGATAATTTGACGATGTTTGCTCATTTGAACCAGTTCTATGCTATTCTTAAGAACTTTACTTCGCGTTTTATTACCTTTAATGATGAGGTTACTCCATTGTTTTTGCTTGGGATTCTAAGTGAGTCATGGGATGTATTTTGCATTGCCTTATGTGCTCTTGCTACTATTTTGAACGTGCCTGATGTAGAGAGTGCTCTTCTGTACAGGAAGACATCAACCATAAGAACTTGGATGCCTCTCGTGTGTCACATGCTTTGACTGTTAGAGGCAGAGATGGTAATGGCAAGAATGACCGTGGGAATGGCCGTGGTAGAGACTCGCAAAAGTCTAGGTCTAAGTCGCATGGTAAGTTTCACAACAAGTCTCGTGGGAGAAATGCTAATGTGGCATGTCATCATTGCGGAAAGAAGGGTCATATACGTCCACAGTGTCATGAGTTGTGCAAGGAGAAGCACAAAGAGAAGGGAAAAGACAAAATATAGGAAAAGTCCTCTGATTGCAACATTGTGCCTGCGAAATCTAGCATGAAAATCGAGGAGATAAATGTCATGTAGACTAATGACTCTGATGGGGAGTACATACTTGCAGCTAGTTCTTATGATGCTACAACGTTGACCAATGTTCACTCTATGTATACGCAGTGTTGGCTTTTGGATTCTGGTGCTTCATTTCATGTTACACCATGCCGTGAGTGGTTCCACTCCTACCCCGCTGTCTCTGGCTCAATTTTCTTGGGTGATGACAGGTCACTTGCTATTGTTGGCATTGGGGATGTACGGCTACAATTCTCTACTAGCAATACTTTTCTGTTACAGGATGTACATCATGTACCTATGCTTACACGTAGTCTTATGTTTGTAGGGCAGCTTGATGATGATGGGTTTCATGTTTCATTTGGACATTCTGCTTGGAAGATCTTCAATGGGTTCCATCCCACATGTATCTCTTTGGCATGCCCGTTTGGGCCATATGTCCTTGAAGGGAATGAAAATGCTTTTTGGTTTTGCAATACTTACCACCCCTTGAGTGCGCATGTTTTGATTCATGTGAGCATTGTCTTTATGGCAGACAGACTAGGAATACACATACAAAGTCTGGTAGGACACACATGAGTGAGCCCATGGCATTGGTACATTCACATGTCTGTGGACCCATGCCCTGTCAGTCTATGGGTGGTACAAAGTATTTTGTGACCTTCATTGACGATTTTTCACGTTAAGTTTGGGCTTACCCCATTAAGCTTAAGTCAGAAGTCTTGGTTCTGTTTCAAAGATGGCTTGCATTGGTCGAGAACCAGACTGGGCATAGGCTGAAATGTCTTAGGACTGACAATGGGGGAGAATATGTTTCACGTGCTTTTGAGAAACTATGTGACGAGAGGGGTATTAACCGTCATTTGACCGTCCCCTATACCCCACCCCAGAATGGTTTGGCTGAGCAGATGAATAGAACCATCCAGGATCATGTACACAGTATGCTTAGCCATGCAGGCTTACTAAACAGAGCTTTTGGACTAAGGCAGTCAGTACAGCTGTGCATGCCATAAATAGAACACCTTCTAGTGGTTTGGATTTTGAGGTTGCAAAGGAGGTATGGACTAGGAAACCTTCGTCTTATAAACATCTACATGTCTTTGGATGTGAGGCATTCTACCATGTGCCCAAAGACAAGCGTACTAAGTTGGATCCTAAGAGTGTCAAATGCATTTTTCTTAGCTATGGGGATGCATGCGAGATGGGTTACCACCTCTGGGATCCGCAAGTGTGGAAAGTCATCCGCAGCCATGATGTAGTCTTTCATGAAGACAAGATGGGTTACCGCCTCTGGGGATGCATGCGAGATGGGTTACCGCCTCTGGGATCCGCAAGCGTAGAAAGTCATTCGCAACAATGATGTAGTCTTTCATAAAGACAAGATGCATAGGCAGCTTGAGAAGGTGGTAGAGATACGCATGGTTATATTCCAGGAGGAGCCACGTGATCCTCCACAACCAGTTGGACAGCCTGCAAGCAGTAGTTGGTACATATGGCCAAGATGTTGGACCGTCCGCCCACAAAGCATGCCGTGAGATGGTCTAATAGAGATAGACGTCCACCTGATAGATTTGAGCCCTCGATGCATTATGTCTTGGTTACAGATGCAGGAGAGCCTCTCACCTATGATGAGACTATGTGTAGGGGTGACAGTCGCTCCTGGGAGAGGGCTATGCAATTTGAGATAGACTCCCTACACAAGAAAATGACTTGGGATTTGATTGCACTGCCTCAGGGCAACTGTCTTAGGGCAAGAAGGCTTTGCCATGCAAATGGGTGTATAAGCTAAAAAGTACCCGTGGAAAACCCAAGCTGGCTTATAAGGCAAGACTTGTCACTAAGGATTTTAAACAGGAGCATGGAGTTGACTTTGATGAAGTCTTTTCTCCTTTGGTCAAGATGACCACCCTACTCTTGGTTTTGGCCTTAGTCACGCAACTTGACTTGGACTTGTATGAGATGGATGTCAAGACTGCATTCTTGCATAGGGATTTGCATGATGAGATATACATGGAGCAGCCTAAGGGCTTTGCAGAACCTAGCAGGGAGCACCTAGTATGCAAGTTGAAGAAAAGTCTTTATGGCTTAAAGCAGACACTAGGGAGTGATATCATAAGTTTGATGCCTTTATGCAGTCACAGGCCTACAGTAAGAGTGCTATGGATCTGTGTCTTTACACGAAGAAAGCCCATGATGGTTCATTTCTTATTTTGGTACTTTATGTGGATGATATGCTCATAGCAGGGAAAGCTCATGATGAGCTAGATGCTCTTAAATCTTAGCTGAAGAAGAGCTTTGAGATGAAGGATTTGGGACAGGCCTCTCACATTCTTGGTATGCACAGTAAGCGCGATAGGCATCAAGGACTGCTCTACTTGTCACAGAGGGAGTAAGCATTTCTGCATGCAGGATATAAAGCCTATTGTCTGTCCATTACCTTCTTATGTGAAGGTTTCACAAGTTGATTGTCCATAGAATGGATGAGAAGAGGGCCGAGATAGCCAAGATCCCTTACGCATCAGTAGTGGGTAGTTTGATGTATGCCTTGATAGCCACTCATTTCCAGATATTGCCTTTGCAGTTGGTGTTGTGGCACGCTATATGGCTACACCTAGCAAAAAGCATTGGGATGCCGTAAAGGGTATTATGAGATACCTGAAGGGCACAACATATATGTGTATTTGCTATGGTAGCCAAGATACAGGAGTTGTGGGCTACACAGATTGCGATTATGCAAGACATGTAAATAGTAGGAAGTCCACTTTCGGCTATGCCTTTATCTATGTTAGAGGTGTTATTTCTTGGATGTCCAGGGTTCAGAAGTGTATGACTCTCTCTATCACTGAGGCCAAGTATGTTGCAGCCATTAAGGCTTGCAAGGAGGCCATATGATTGGGCAATTTGGTTCATGACCTTGGGATTGATACTATACCTACATTGCATTTGGATTCTATGAGTGCTATTCAGCTAGCCAAGAATTTGGTCTTCCATGCAAAGACGTAACACATTGAGGTGAGATATCACTCCATACGTGGGGTCATGGAGGACTGTTGACCTTGTCAAGATCTCCACTAATGAAAATCTTGCAGATCTGCTCATGAAAAGCCTCACTACTAAGCGCTTTGCCTTCCTCAGGAGATTGATGTGCGTTGGATGAGATGACGTTTTTCCTCATCCTATTATACATGTGTACATTGTATTGTCTTTTCTTTTTCTTTTCACTCGTCACTAGGACAGATTCGCCTTTAAGTGGGAGGTTGTTGAGGGTAAAGGCGTCTCTATCTAGCCACCCGCATATTACTATACTAACAGTACCCGCCACTGCACACTGCAGGTGGTGGGCACCTGTCACCATCACTTTATTCTTTATTCTTTTAGTGAAAATTTGAATAAAGGAAGGCCCGGTCACACATTGTGACTGTTGGAGTTCCCATTTGTGTCTCTCTCTCTTCTTGCTCTTACTCTCCACCATAGCTCACTTCCAAGCAAGCTTCAATCCTTCTCACCTTTCACTCTATTGGTGGCTGAGTTGTAGACAGTCAAGGCAATGGTATGGAGGGAGTGCAAATATTCATAAACGATGCCCAAAGATCCACAACTGATATGAAGGGGTACTGACCAAGTCAGGGATGATGAGTGGTGTTGGCAAGAAAGTTTGCTAGTCAAAGATGTTGGAACAGCAAATGTAATGGATGTTAATTTCATACAGAAAGGATTCTCATTGGTCATTCATTCAACACATCCTATAAAGACTCCAATTACACAGCCAAATGTGCCCTTGGAACTGTGACCTCATTAATGAGAAAACGAGAGGAAGATGTTACTATGGAAGCATGCTCAAAATCAAGGGGCTATTATGAGGAATCAATGAGCAGGCAGAGATGGAAGGTTCCATCTCCAAGGGTTACTTCCACACACTTCATATGTAGTCAAAGTTTCCCTGAAGGAAGATGCTAATGGAATGTCAAGAATTGAGCAAGCATCACCAGCATCATATATTGTGTAGTAGGAACCAATGATACTACCAGTCTCGATTTTGTGGTCTTTGACCAACCCTCTACGACTATAATCACTGGCAAGCTTTCGGAGAAGTTCCACATTGCCGGATCTTGTCTCAATGCCATTTCAAGGCGAGCTTCCAGTAGGCGGAACGGATTTCATTGATGCTGGCACTCATGTCAAACCCCAAGACCTCATAGAGGCACGTCTGTGCCTCCATTGTCCATGCAGAGTCTTGGAATGGAAAGACCTAGTGAGAGAGTGGGAGGGGTCGATACATCTTCTCCACAGTAGTTCTTCTTCCTTGTCGTGCTTTCAAGTTGCAATGGATTGCCAAGCTCATCTAGCTTATTATCCACACCATCTTTACATGTGATTTGTTAACAGCCAAGATGCGATGGATAGTCTATGATGCTGAAAGGTGACATGAAGAGAGGAAATGAGCTCATAGTGCTCCAGGGGCTGTGCCTTACTTACTAGCATGCAAGAACTAGATTATAGCAGAGCTAGACTGACAACAAACATAGGATTTTATGAAAGCCAATTGATAAACATGGCAATTTGATTGACAGAAGAGACAACGTTTCGCCGTTGATAACGTGAAGGTGGCAAAAAGAAAATAATAAAATCTTTAAAAAAGCTTTAGAAAAGTCTGCAAGCTTTCAACATTTAAGCTAAATCAAAAGGCAAAAAGCTTTTAAAAAAGAAAAAACAAAGCTCATCATGTGTGTCAACAAAAACTATATAAGGAGGGTAGAAGAAGTGCAAAATGCCCTCCTTGATCTCTCAATCAAGACCACACATGAGATGCTCTTGAGTCGAGCTTTAAGCTCCTTGCCTCTTCAAAGCTTTGTCATCCAATTTGAAGAACAGGCTTGAGGTTGAGCATTAAGCTCCTTGCCTACTTTGAAGTTTTCTCCATCAAGTTCTATGGAGTGGATTTTGAGTCGAGTTATGAGCTCCTTGCCCTCTTCAAAGTTCTCGTCATCAAATTCTACAAGAGTGGCTTGATTTTGAGTTTTGTGCTCCTCACCGTCCTCGAAGATCATCCATGAAGTTCCATGGGAGTGGCTATTGAGTATGAGCTTTGAGCTCCTCGCCCTTCTCGAAGTTCTCTCCATTAGTTACATTCCACCTTCTTCTCTCTCTCTCAGTTCGAGATTTCAACCTTGTCTTCTAATTGGCCAACGATCCTTTGCTTGCTTAAAAGAGACAAGTTCCATCTTAAGCTTATGTCTTTTCATCATATCCGAGAGTTTTTTGATCCTGTATTTTATCTATAACTTTTATCAAAGAATTTTTTTTCTCATTCGTCTTGAATCTAAAATTCTTATGGATAATTATTTTACGTTGACTCCCATCGCAAAGCGTCCCTACGGTGAGTGACTTTCATGAACCCCCATGCAAATTCCGTGTGACAACGCTTTAAGCGACGCCGCTTTTTTATTTGCATTGCAAATGACCATCACTATTGCTCCATTCCCTTGTAGTGAAAGTCAACGATCTTTTGAAGAAAAGGTTTGAGATGAAGGATTTGGGTGAGCTAAGGTACTTTCTTGGTATTGAGATGATCAGATGCAATGATGATATATGGCTATCCTAAAGGCAATATGGCTTGGAAATGTTTTCCAAGTATGGTATGATAGCATATAAGTCTCCTTTAGTGCTACTAGAGCAAAATGTGAAGTTGAGTACCAATGTTAGGGATGGGATAGAAGAGTATGTTTAGGTGGATAGTAGGGAGACCAATTTACATGACTAAAACAAGGTCAAACTTGAGTTATGCTATTGGCCTTGTCAGTCAGTTTATGGAGATACCTAGAAAGCCTCATTTTGATGCAATTAGATGCATATTGAGGTATGCGAAGTCCAATTTATATTATGGAATTTTTTATGAGATAGGCAAGAATATATAGGTGTTTGGATACACATATACAGATTGGGCTACTTGACAGAATATCTACTATCAAATTTATGTTTCCCCTTGGTAGTGTAGCAGTTACGTGGAATAGCAAAAAGCAACCTATGAATTGTTGAGTATAGAGGCTGAGCATAGAGCTACTGCTATGGTAGCATGTGAGGTGGTATGGCTGCAAAAGTTATTGGGTGATTTGTATTTGTAGAGAGATGGTCTAGTTTTCATTCAATATGACAACATGAGTAGCATATAGTTAGCCACAAACCCAATGTTTCATGCTAGGAAAAAACACATTGAGGTGCATTACCACTTTTGAGAGAAAATATACTTGTAGGAGAGATTGACTTGGTGTATGTCAACACATAGGATCAAATAGCTAACATTTTCACAAAGGAATTGGGTGTAAAGAAGCTTCAAAAATATCGAAGCAAGCTTACAGTTGAGCTTATGGGGGAGTGTTGAGATGGCAAGCTCAACATGTGCAGATGTTGATGATGGATCGCCTAGTTAGATAGGTCCGCACATCTATACTTAGTATGTCGATGGTCATTATGATCCTCACATTGCCACCAACTTATCACTTATTATATTTGGTTTTTTGCACCTACCTACAACTAGCATAGTTATAGTGCCCATTGATTAGTATAGTCAGTTATGCACTATTTGACTTAGTAGGGCACTTTCCTTTATGTTGTATCTTCTCTATACTTTGTGTGCATTGTATTGTGTGAATGAAGAATCATAAATTAGTAAGAAAATGTTTTAGCCTCCATCTCTCTTCTTGTGTTCTTGAGTGAGCTTCCTCTTATGTGTATGGTATGTGTTTGGCGCAACAGCTCAAGCAAGTCCCCCCACCACATGATTTGTGACACATATGTTGTAGAGATTTCTAAAAATATCACAAATCCAAAAAAGGAATCAAGGTGACCACCATCCCTATAGTTATCACATATGCAATGGCCATATACTACCTAGCACAATGGTCATATAATATCTATGCAATGGCCATAAACTACCTAATGCAATGGTCGCATAGTACCTACTGGGACTAGTTTAGTGAAAAAAGTTAAACAATCATGTAAAGGACAAAAATGCATGCTACCTATGCGAAACGTAGGGTTTGAGAGTCTAAGCTTAGGATTTGAGTCTCGTAAGTGATGAAATATTAATATTTAGTTGAGAAAATGTGCTTTTTTGTTTCAACTCTTCATTGTAAACCCCAACATTCACATAAATCATGTTTTAAGATAAATATTAAAACATTGACTTAAAATTTTGTAATTTTTTCTTAAGACTTTAAATTGCATTTCCTAAAACAACAAAATTGAAAGGCATTTTCTTCCATTTTTATAATTCTTTTAACACTAAGCCTCAAATTTTCATGAACATTGCAAATACTTGTAAGTGTTGCAAAACTAAGTTCCAACTTGAAAAATCTTCCTTATTTGTTTAACTACCATGTCGATCAAGCATACTTGAATTACCAAGTTGTATGGAATGTAGTTGAGTTATGTTGCATGTTTGAGTGGTTTGCATGGTTTGCTCTTACCATTTTCAATTGCTTAAATTAGACATACACCTAATCAATACAATATATCATGCGCATTCTCTATTTGGAATTTGTCATATAAAATGAAATGAAGGTAGTATTAAGTAGCTACTAACTTCAATAGTTTGAAACCTTAGCTTATAAGAAAGCTATCTGACCCAACATGATTTGTAATTTTTTGAGAAAAAAACATGATTATTTAGTAACCTTACAAAAGTCCTCACATTTGGAGATATTCAATGTCCTTAGGTTTTGAGATAAAGTGTTGAATAACTAATTCAAATGCCTTCACAATGTGCTTAGTAAATGCACACAAAAGCAACCACTATTTTTTTGAAGAGGGGTCAATCCTTTCTCTCTAAGGTGTGGCCTCATAAGGAATTAAAGCAAGACATGGATGAGGCTAAGAGCCAATCTCGAATACTTAGACAAGCAATACTTACAATGATTGTGGAAATATGCACACATATGAAACATTCTACTAATTCAAATGTCATCATAATGTTCTTGATGAAGATTTGGTAAGCTGAAATAGAAAGCAATGATTATTTGTTTGAAAAGGGGCTTGTTTTTTTCTATAAGAGGTTGTTTAACAATAAAGAATTGAAGGAAGACATGTATGAGGCTAAAAGTTGAACTAGAATACTTACACATGCTTGAATATAGTGCCAATGGTTACAATGATTGTAGAAATATTAGGCATATGGAACATTCTAGGGACAAACTTAAGTGAAGAATCTCTTGTATGATATGATGTTGTTAATGATTTGAACACATATGGTGTCTAGAGGGCATGAAGATCTTAGGTCATTGTAGTTACGAAGATGATGAGTACGTGGTTGACTAAACCAATGGTTAAAGCAAGGAGGATGAAGTACATAAGTTTCTAGCTGAAACAAGAGGTAGAGGTGTGAAGGAGGTTAAGGGGCTCTCTAATATACATTTTCTCTTTACCACCATAGCTTCACAATGCACCCTATAACTTTATTCATTGATTACTAAGTGTGGAGATATTTGCAGCTTTATTGGTAAAGCTTGACATTGCATGCTACGGCTTGCGCCCAATGTCTCAACCTATCTTTGATTTCGTCTGGATCATCACCTATATTCAATAACAAAAAAGAAGTGGTAAGTTAAATCAAACCCAAAGTAGATAGGATTTGTCGCTTTGCACTAGATCTACACAAGAACAATACAATTCACAAAGAAAATAAATTGTAAGCTTCATGCATAAAAGAATAGGCTTGAAATGGTTATTTGAGTTTGCAATGAATTTTGAAGTTTGATTCACATAGCAGTAACTTATTGTACCCAACATAGTAGCAAGTGCACATGAGGAATCTTGCACCTAAGCATTATACATGTGGGGGTGGTGGGGTAGGGAGGGAGAAAGGGTGGGTGAGTAAGTGTGTGTCCTTACAAGCATTCTAACAAAGGGGTTGCTAATTGAGTTGTTCAATAGAAAATAATAAGGTAGGGACAACTACCATGAGTTAAGTAGATTTAAGGGAATTCAATGCTAACAAAAGACCTTTTGTCCTAACCAACTAGAATAAGGCCAAACATTTCAAGTTTGTAGGTTTTCTATTCAAAGATTGTAATGTCCAAGCCATATCTACTCCTTTCTTTCCAGCTGTTTGTATTTCCACCAAATGTACTTTGGTTTCAACTTTGTATAATCCTTAAACTCAACTACACATGACACTCTTAATTTGAGGGCTTGCAAATAATCACTTTGGTTTTTTTATTAAAGGACTAGAAAATGACATTGAGAATGCAAAAACTCTATGATATTTTAGTAATTAGATGGTTCGTGCCCATAGGACATAAATGCGGTTTGAGATGAAAACTAACTTTGGAAGAATGACCTTATTGTGACTAGTTGGACAATATGATTTCAACTGAAGTGGCTAAAGGCTCGATACACAAGCTCTATTTTATACTTTAATTTTTTAATTGAAAAATAGAATGAAGAAAATCTTATAGGCAAGTTATGGGGAGGCCAATGAATAAAGAGAGAACAAATGAAAAAGTAAACAAGAGCGCACATTATGTGTGGTGGAATAGTGCCCTACATTGGTTTTCATGTGTCTCTACTATATGTGCTTTTTATGTCTCTTATGCTAGTTTTGTTGGTTCCTAGGGCCCTTAAAAGAAAGAATTGAGCCCTTAAAAAAGGGAGAAAAGGCAACCACAAAAGAAAAGCAAATAGTGTTAGTTTATTGGGTCAATGTTCATGAAAAACGGAGATATAATGTCAATTGAATTGTTTAATTTTGGGGGGGGGGGGGGGGGGGGAACATTAGAACTTTGAGGAAGAAGGTTTTCCAATTGTAAAACCTAAGGCCATTTTAGTTATACTATGATGCTAAAGACTTGCAAAAGTCATTAAAAGAACTCGTGAATTATCAATGTTTGAAGGCTTTTGCAACGCCTATGAAAAACGTTTTCGGGAATATCATTGAGGGCAATTTTCCCTAAAGAAGGGGCAATGTCACCCTACCATTGGTATGGCATGCACTAATTAGCGGGGGCTAGGCATGGTAATAAAATAAACTAAAAGACTGCCCTAATAAATGCAACTGGTTAAGCCCGGGATAAAACTTTGGATAAGTAATAGGTTAAAAGTCATTTCTAAAGTTTGGATACGGAATAGGTAATATTTAAGTCATTTCTAGACTTGGGGTAAGTAATCGGTAATAATCGAGTCATTTCAAAAGTTTGGATAAGTCTTAAGCAATAAGATAAGGAATGAGTAAATTGGTTATTTACCTGGAGAGGCGACGCGCCACGAGGGGGAGGAGGGGGAGACGGGGGAGGTACTGCGGGCGGGGGAGTTGTGGAGGCTGCGGGAGACTGCGCAGTAGACCTCGAGGGCCGGGAGGGTGTCGGAGAGGTCCGGCAGGCTGCGCTCGTCGAACGAGAACCCCAGGTCGATGCACCCCCGCAGCTCCTCGAAGTCCCCGTCCGTCAGGCTCCTCGTCCCGCCCGCCGCCGCCGTCACTACTCGCTGCCTCCGGCCGCGCCTCCGCCAGACCACCGCCCCCGCCACCCTGTCGACGTACTTCCCTCCCTCCTGCTGGACCTCCTCCTCCGCCCCCTCCGACCCGGGCCCGTTACCGCCCGCCTCCTCCTCTCCTCCTCCTCCTCCCTCTTCGTCTTCTCCTTCCATCGACGACTCCTCCCATGACTTCTTCTGCATCATCATCATCTCCCTCTTCCTCTCCCACGCCTCTGCCAGCAGGCTCTCCCTCACCGACGCCGACCTGCTCCTCCTCCTATTGTTATGCTTATTATTATTCCTTGCATTTAGATCGCCATGGCCGCTCCAATCTCTATTGCGATACGAGCTACTTGCAACTGCAGCTTCTGCGCTATCCTGATTGATTGTATCTCCCGGCACTTCGTCTCCGAAGAGGATCTCCTCGCTCATGGACTCCGCATCCTCGGACGCGGATCCATAGCCGGTATTGTTACTATAATTGCTGTGATACAGAGGTGACGGAGAGGAGAGCAGGCTAAGCTTGTGGCTTCCCCGCTGTGCTTCCTTCATCTACGATCCTTGCAGGGGAGAAGCAAGAGATGAATATGTTCAGAGAAATATATAAGCGAGAGAGAGAGAGAGAGAGAGAGAGAGAGACGCTACGTCTCTGTATTTCTTTCTCGTCACACCAAGCCACTCTGATGATGGTGTGCTCTCGAAAGTCTTTATATTGCAACACACAACACGTCCCGAGTCCCGTCTACCATGGCATTTATTATCCTCCTCTCATCATTTTTTGGTTTGCTTGTTCTTGTTGTAGTATCACACATCCATTCCATCTGCTTGATTGATACTGGCGAGGTGTAAACACGAGCATGACAAACTCCTTGTACTTTGGGGCTGGTTGATTCAATAAAACTCAAGGGGTCGGTGGGCCTACATGGGCCACCTCGGCCCCAGCAACATTAGCTGTCCTGACCTTAATTTATGGACTCCCTCCCCCCCCCCCCCCCCCCCAACCTCTCTCGAGTCCCCACGTTGGGCATATCCCTCCACTTATTCACATGACTTCTTCCACACTTTTGCAACACCAATCATTCACTCCACATCATCACACACAGTGCACATACGTGCATGTGTGAGTGTGCATGTATGTATCTATGTATATATGTATACATGTATGTATATATGGATGTATGCATGCATATATATACATACATGCAGGATATGCCTTTGATGCATCTTAGGATTGTCTTACCATGCTAAAACTTCATACATACACACATTCTCTCTCTCTCTCTCTCTCACATAAAATGCTCCTAGTCTTTTTGTGGTTGCCTCTCTTAAATGAGGACATATTAAACATTATTTCTTTATGTTTTAAATGTCAATGCTAGCTACCCTAAAGCATTAAAATATTATCATGGTCGGTATACTGGGCTCCTCCCTTACATCATATCCCACGTCATACCACCTCTTGGGAAAAACAAAACAACCCATAAAGAGCTACACGTCACCATTTTTTAAGCTTCTTGCAATGACAATTCCTCCCCTTAAATTTAAAGAGAAAATGATGCGCGTGCTTAAGTTGTTTATAAGATCTTCACATGGCTACTTTAAATCACTATAGAAGTTTCTTGGAGGTTCTTTTTATACTCACCATACTAGCCACCTATCCCATGGTCATGGTTACTTGTTGATGGTGATGTTTTCCTTGTTGGATGAGTGTTTATACTCACCATGCTAGTGACCTATCCCATGCTCATTATCACTCTTTGATGATGTTGTTTAATGTAGATGTAAATGACGTGCTAAATGACTTGGTATTAATTCAAACCCCTCAACGTACAAGGTCCTTGTCATGAGTTTCATAAAGCAAAAGATTTGCACTTACCCATTTCAAAGTGTGGATTGGTCATTTCATAGGAAAAAGCCAAGGTACTACTTTATGTAAGACATTAATCATTGAATCATGATCACATTATATTGTACATGAACTTTAATTTTGGTGTTATTTGCTTAATTATAATGTATGTGCAAAATAGAAAGTGTTTGAGTTGCATATTAAGGGAGGACGAGGTGGTATGGTGAGAATTAGTCCCAATCACACTTCACATTATTTTTACTAGCATTCTTCTTCGCGTGCATAGAACGCTAGGCCACTTCGTGGCAGCTTTGCTGCCTCGAAGCAACAAGTGAAATTACCGTGCTATTGCACGGTAACTTCACTCAACAATCTATCTCTCATCTTTCTCTCTCCTCTTTTTCCTCTCTCTCTCTCTCCCCCAAATTCCCTGCCTTCCTCTCTCTCTCTCTCTCTCTCTCTCTCTTTTTCTTTGCCTTCTATTTTAGTTTATTTTTTATTTTCTCCTAGTTCTCTCTCTCTCTCTCTCTCTCTCTCTCTCTCTCTCTCTCTCTCTCTCCCCTTTTATTCTCCCCCCTCTCTCCTCTCTTTTCCTTCTCTCTCCCTCTCCTCTTTTTTCATTTTTTTTCTTCTTCTTCTCTCTCTCCATTCTCTTTTTAATTTTTTTCTTCTCTCTCTCTCTCTCTCCTTTTATTCTCCCCCCTCTCTCCTCTCTTTTCCTTCTCTCTCCCTCTCCTCTTTTTTCCTTTTTTTTCTTCTTCTCTCTCTCTCTCTATTATCTTTTTAATTTTTCATTCTCTCTCTCTCTCTCTCCTTTTCTTCTCTTTGTGCTTTTCTTCTCTCTCTCTCCTCTCTTTTCCTTCTCTCTTTCTCCTCTATTTTTTATTCTCTCTCTCTTTTTAAATTTTATCTTTTCTCTCTCTATAATTCTCTCTACATGTTCTCTCTCTCTTCTTCTTCTTCTTTTTCTTTCACTTTCTTCCCCTCCCCCCCCTTAGTCTCTCTTAAACTATGTAAATTTTATCTTTTCCCTATATATAATTCTCTCTTTATGTTTATATTCTCTCACTTCTTCTCCTCTCTCTCTCTCTCTCTCTCTCTCTCTCTCTCTCTCTCTCTCTCTCTCCGCCCCCTTTTCTTCTTCTTTCCTTTCTCCTATTTTTTCTTTTTTTCTTCTCTCTCTCTCTCCCTTTTAAATTTTATATTTTGCTTCTCTCCTTCTCTCTCTTTTAAATTTTATATTCTCTCTCTCTCCCTCTCTCTCTCTCCCCCTCTCCTCTCTCCCTTCCTCTCTCTCTCAAAAAATATTTAAATTTTAAAAAGAATTTTCTCTTTTCTCTTTTTCCCATCTCTCTTCCTCTTTTCCTCTTTCTTCTTATTCTTATTCTTCTTCTTCTCTCTTTCTCTCTCCCCTCTCCTCTCCTTTCCTTCTCTCTCCTCTTTTTTCCTTTTTTTCTTCTCTCTTTAAATTTTTTTCTTTTCTCTTTCTTTTAAATTTTATCTTTTCTCTCTCTATAATTCTCTCTGTGTTCAAATTCTCTCTCTTCTTCTCATTTTCTCTCTCGCATTTTCTTCTCTCTGTCTCTGTCCCCCCTCTCCTTTCTTTTCCTTTTTTCTTTTTCTCACTCACTCTTTTAAATTTTATATTTCCTCTCTCTATAATTCTCTTTCTCTCTCTTCCCCTCTCTCTCTCTCCCTCTCCTCTTCTTTCTTTTTTGCTCTCTCTCTCTCTCTCTCTCTCTCTCTCTCTCTCTCCCTCCTTCCTTATTTTAATTCAAAAGAACGTTTATCTTTTTTTCTTTTCTTTCTTTTAAATTTTATCTTTCCTTTCTCTATAATTCTCTCTCTATGTTCAAATTCTTTCTCTATAATTCTTCTTATTATTTTCTCTCTCTCATTTTCTTCTCTATGTCTCTCTCCCCCCTCTCTCCTCTCTTTTCCTTTTTTCTTTTCTTCTCTCTCTCTCTCTCTCTCTTAAATTTTATATTTTCTCTCTCTATAATTCTCTTTCTTTCTTTTAAATTTTATATTTCCTCTCTCTATAATTCTCTCACTGTGTTCAAATTCTTTCTCTTCTTCTTCTTATTTTCTCTCTCTCATTTTTTTCTCTCTATCTCTCTCCCCCTCTCTCCTCTCTTTTCCTTTTTTCGTTTCCTCTCTCTCTCTCTCTCTCTCTTAAATTATATATTTCCTCTCTCTATAATTCTCTTTCTCTCTGTTCCCCCTCTCTCTCCCTCCCTTCCTCACTTCTTTTTTTTGCTCTCTCTCTCTCTCTCTCTCTCTCTCTCTCTTATTTTAATTAAATAAAACATTTACATTAAAAAGTTTAATCTGAGAGAGAGAGAGAGAGAGAGAGAGAGAGAAACCTAGGCCCTACGCATGAGAGAGAGGGGGGAGGGGGAGAAGAAAATTTTTTAATTTAAAAAGACTATTCTCTTTCCTCTTTGTCCCCCTTCTCTCTTCGTCTTCTTCTTTTTATTATTATTATTATTCTTTTTCTTCTCTCTCTCTCTCTCTCTCTCTCTCCCTCTCTCTTATTCTATCTCCTTCTCAAAATGTGTGAAAAATTGTGTTCGAAAAACTTTAAATTAAAAAAAGCTTTTAAAATGTTTAATTAAAGAAAAGTTTAAATTAATAAGTTTAATCTAACTCTGAGAGAGAGAGAGAGAGAGAGAGAGAGAGAGAGAGAGAGAGAGAGAGAGAGAGAGAGAGAACCTAGGCCCTACACATGAGATATAGAGGGGGAGGGGGGAAGAATTTAATTAAAAAGGGGATGGGGAAAAGAAAAATAGAGATTATAAGTGAGAGGGAGGGGAAGGGGTTTTAATTTTAAAAAGGGAGGTGAGGGAGGGGGAAAGCTTTAATGAAAAAAGGGAAGGGGAAGAGAAAATGAGATATTGCACATGAGAAAGAGAGGAGGGGAGGGGGTTTTGATTGAAAAAGGGAGGTTTGAAAAATGGGGTAGGTTCATGAAGCCCTCTGGAGGTTCGAGGCTTTCCGAACCTATAGCCAAAATAATATAGTAGTAAGATTATAAAATACATTATTTGTGTCATTAAGATTTGAGAATCTCATACTCTATGTTATCCATCTCATTTCACTTTTTATCACACTGTACACATGGTATATAAAATTTTAAGCTAACTAAATATCAAAATATTAGATCAATCCTCTATTAACAAAATCTCAAAGCATCCCTTCTTTATATATCACCTCCATTTTTGTATGTGCTTTAATGAATCATAATTGTTTGAGCTAGTACAAGCATTATTTGGATTCTTCAACCTTGTAAACATCTAATTTACCACAACGAAAGGGTACATTACTCCAATTACTGCCTCCAAGACTTGGATGCATGGCACACAACTTGAGGAGAGTACCTGAAAAAATGTAAGTGTACCTTGTTTGATCACAAAAGTGTTATTTTATTTAAATAAATTTAAATAAAGTCATTGGGTTGTATTTACAAAAGGGAAAAAAATCCTTATAAGTTTCATTAAAAGATGTCATTTTATTTGCAAATCATGTAAGTAAAGGGGTTTTTAAAATATTTGTTAACTATACTCTTGGAAGGACAAGTCAAAGGAAGTCAAAGTGCAAGTGCCGAAAGTTGCTTTTAAGGATGCATCAACTTTTGGGCTTCATCAAGACTATTTTTTGGGCAATTGTATTTTTTCAAAATGACATCATGTTTGCAATTTAATTATTTTGAGAGTTAAGTTCAGTCTCATGGAAATTGTAACATATTGCATAGTTAGATTAGTAGAACCATAATGTATATAAAGGTTGACGCATAGAACTTTTATTCACTTTATTTGGAAGAGGTCCAGTTAACCTAAGATATGTACATAAATCAAAAGAGGAATGGGCCCAAAGGCCAAAAAGCTAGATAGGGTGCCTAAGTTTTGGTGGAAATCCTAGCCATAAAATAAGCATTGGAGTTAAGACTACAATGAAAGGAGGTAAGGTGTATGCTCACTATACCTCCAATTTGATCTTGCATTTGCCACTCTCTAGGATAGGAAGAGTGAGTGCACCATCGAGTTGAGTGAAGCATGATCATGGTTATGTGAGATGTAGCCAAGCAATGTGGTTGAGGCTCTTGAAATAATAAGAGTATGTCCTAAGCCCCACACGTTGTTGTGTCACTACGCGGACACAGTGTGAAAAACTCTAGAGTGCATCATCATCCGACTTTCTTATTAATGTAGAGAATCAATGTCATCTTAGTCATTAGCGCTACTGTCCATGGTATGGATGGTTCAAAAATACTATATTTTTGGACAAGTTTAGCCTATTTTTGATATTTTGGATATTATTTCTTGTAAATATCCTAAAAAGCTATGAAAACTTCTAGAGTAGGGTGGCATGCGAAAAGCAAGTTACTTTTTCAGTCAATTTTGGAGATATCATGCAAAAAGAAATGTTAATCCCACTTCGAGACAGAATAAAAAGAAGTCAAGAATGCAAATGCAATGGAAGAAGCAAGATAAAGAACAGTTAAAAGCACAATGGTGGCCTCAAAAATCAAGTCAAAGGCAAAAAGCGCATTTTTAAATGCAATGCACCTCTAAAACTGTTGTAAAAGAGCGACAAGCTCCCTCCTATGCAAATTGTAAAAGGTAGACGGGCATAGGTAAAGAGATACGACAAATAGAAGGAAATGGAAAAGAGGACCTTGAACACAATATTAGTGAGTTTGGGAATCTTCCAATTCCTATTTTTTGAATACTAAAAAGGTAGCACCCGGATAACATGCCCATAAGTTTCTCAAAATCATATGATGTGACCTATCATTGGAAAGCGCTTGAAAAATGGAATCTATTGAGATATAGAGCACTTGATTTGGAGTTATAATGTTCAAGTTATGACAAATCCAAAGATTTGACCACGTGTCCCAAACTTATGGAAAATTCCCATATTCCCCAATATGGTGTTCTTGCCACAATGGCCGGTCATGTAAAAAAAGGGATGGGTGCCCAAGGGATTTATGCCATGTACAGAAGCCAAAAAGTGAATACAGAAGCTCATTCTTGGGTGTGTGGCAAAAGTGGACTCATCTTCTTCTCTTTCTCTCTTCTCTTTGCTCTCTTCTCTTATCTTTTCTTGTGCATGACTATGGAGGATGGAGCTTGGAGGTGGAGGCTTGAGAGTGCTTGAGCTTGCATTACGAATTGTGGAGCTATCAATGTGCTTGAGGGAGGAGGCAATTCATTCGGGCATCAAGGTAAGCTCACTACACCCCGGTAGGATCGAAGGCGTGTTAGCTAGGTGAGAGATAGCCATAGGTGCTTGCTTGAAACAGTTGAAGGGATAAGTGGTCTATGGGTCTTGGCAGTTGAGCAGTGAGAGAGCTTGGCAAATGATTGTGTGGGTGGATATTGTGTGAGAGGCTTGGCAAATGATTGTGTTGTTGAAGGCCAAGAATATATTGCGTGGATGGTGGGGCCTCCGATGTTGGTGGTTTGCAGCATCCGTCATTACTTGAAAGAGAAAAAGTGCGCTACCTAGGGGGTGTGTCTACCTTATCATGTGCTGCATTGTGCTCATGTGTGTGGAACTGGAAGCTGGGTCTTACCACATGCAAGCCTGGGTAGTGTCCCACACTTGAGGACCCAATTCATGCTCATGCGAGTGGAACTGGTAGCTAGGTCTTACCGCAAGCAAGCCTGGGTGGTGTCCCACACTTAAGGATCCAATTCGTGCATAAGGGAGGTGCAGTGGGTGCGGCTTAGGGAGACAGGTCTAACCAGGTATATCGTGCCCTTGATGTGCCCTAATCCTATGTAGTAGAGAATCAAAACGGCTAGGAGGTTAGGGACGGAGACGGCCGACTAAAGCCACTGGATGCACCTAACTTGAGAACCCCTAGATGCAGTGCTTGTGGCCTATGTTAAGTGATATGGCCTAATTGCTTTGATCATGAGGTGCTTCTATTTCCTCTTTGTTCTTTTTTTTTTGAATTACATAGTCATGACGAGAGCTAGACTTCATCATCTGAGTGGGGTGGAGATGGGGGCCTAAGAGATTTATTCAAGAATTGCCAACTCTACAAGTACCCTTTGAGGCTCAGCCAGACTTACAGAGTGGTAGTAGAAAGAAATGGATGGTTGCAACACGTAAAGTGGTTATCATTCATATCTTTGAGGAGGGAAAAACAAAATGAAGGGAGAAGAGCAGCTTGCATCATCAATCGAGTCATGGTGCAGTTGTCTATGGCATTGGGATCAATAGAGGGTTGGAAGGCCACATTCTTGTGGAGTGGGATCTTGCCTAAGTAGTATTCTAAGTAGTCTAAGGTAATTACATGTAGTGATGAAAGTAGGGTCGCGGCAAGAGGAGAATCCATCTACAAAGCCAACTATAGAGTCATACAAATCTTCAGATGTAAAAACAAGGGCCTCTTTAGTTTTAGTACAATTTGCATTGTAGATTATAGGAAAGTAGTATCAGTCATGGACATTGGGGTCAAAATCCACTCCTACTCTTCGAGGGTACGTCATGAATGTTGGGTTGTTCTGCTTGAAGGGCAGGATGTTACAAAAAGCCATCCAAGTGTCCATATACACATCACAGATGTGCCTTCTCCATGTGGGTTGATACTCATAGCCATGCATAGATCTAGGCACTTCAAAAACTTTATTCTACCAAAATTCGATGTCTTCTATGCCCCATAGGGTGGGGTTCTACTCTCTTTTATCCAGCCATTTCTCCTTGATCCTACTTTCGATATTAATCACTTCTTCCACCACCTTGATAGGCAGAACCTACACAAGTTGGCAGGGAATTGGAAACTAAGATCGAAGGGGTTTCTAGAAGTTTCCTGTTGTTCCTAGACTATCAGTCAGTGTGGAAGCTTGTTGGGAAGTCATCCTGGCTTGGTGGGATATGTGTGGATGGTCCTATAGCCGGTTTAACACTCAGTCTCCTCCATGCTTCCTTCACCATCTACTTCCTCTTTTCTCTAAGTGTAGCCTTTCTTTCTACGAAGGTGTTTGCTTGTTGCTGGTCTTCTGGCCGTGGTGGGGAAGGAGGCTGTGGGACTAGTTCCTCTTGAGGTCCTAACTCAAAGCTCGGTCCACCTCCTCCTGCTCTAAGGCTACTTCATGCTTCAAGTTTTCTATTTTTGTGTGTAATCTGAGGGTTTGCTCTTGTCTTTATGTTTCCAGTGTTGCCGTGGCATCCCTGAGATTTTCCATTTCTACTTGTAGTTCTTTACATAACTCTCCCAGCTCTCTAGTGTTTTGCTGCATCCTCATGACGCTCTATTTTTCTTCGGCCAGCCTTGCCTCCCACATTCTGTCTTCTCCTTCCTTTCTTTGAGCTCTTCTCTTAGCTCATATATTTCCTTTTGGTACATGGCTACTTGTCTGGTCTTCTCTAGCTCGAAGACAGCCCACTGACTCCTTCTCCTTCTCAACTTCCAACTCAACCACTGCTATTTTCTTCTCCTCCTTAGCTTTCTCTAACTGTGAGAGCAGCTCTTTGACATGCTCATCATAGTTAGTAGTTGGAGTCATTGTTGTAGGGATGGGAGTTGTGGAGGTTTCCACTTGTTGTCATTTTGGATCTTGTCTTGACTCAACATCTGTTGCTACTAGTCTCTTTTGCCCAACAGTTGTGGTTTCCACACTCTTCCCCTATGTTAGTTACTTATTGACAAAGTGCCGCCCAGGCCATGAGATTTCTAGCATTTACAATGGCCGAGGTGCCTTGAGTAGGCGTTGTTGTTGTGGTGGGGGGTATTAAGAGGGGTGGAATGGGGTTGATAGGGGACTTTCCCTTGCCCTTGCCCTCGATCACTATAGGTGGTGTAATTTTTGGTACATGTGCACTCAAGAGCCCGAGCCTTTATCTCTTCACGAGGCTCAAGGCACCCATCTTGACTTGCCTGCCTTGCTATTCCATGGACAAGCGTATAGCTAGCGCAATGTCCTCCTCTTCCTTTCTCTTCAATTCCTCCTTTTCAAAGCAACCTTCCTTTTTCAAAGCAGCCTCCTCCTTTTCAAAGCAGCCTTTCTTTTTCTCTTCAATTCCTCCTCCTTTTCAAAGCAGGTTCTTTTTCTCTCCTTTTCAGCTCTTTTTGATTCTTCTTCCAATCGCTCAGACTCTTCTTTCTCTTTCTTCTTCTTTTCATTCACCTCTTTCTTCGACTCTTTCTTAGCTTTTTGCCAGTTTGCCTTCTCCTTTTTCTTCCTTTCCTCTTCATGCTTCTCCTGTGACATCTTTTTCTTGGGCTTTTTTGGTTTTCTTTTGCTAGACAGGGTTTCTGGTTCTCCCTCCTCCTCACTAACTATTCTCTCACTTGACTGCTCTTGTTCACGATGGGGAGGTGACCTTCCAAGTGTTTCATCAGCTCCTTCCTCTCCATCCTACGCCTCCTTTATTGCTTTTTGGATAAGAGTAGTCAAACTTCCCCCATACTCGATGAATGAGCTTTTGGATGACGATTTCTTTCTATCTGCTTCCCTTTGATGCCAAGGATTCTCCACCAAGCGGCTTGCTTCCTAGGGATAGTGCCTTAGTGGATTGTTCGACGATTTTTCGCACATAGCCATTCCAATATATTTCATCCAATGAGTGAGCAGCCAAGCTCTCCAGCATGGGCACATTGATTGGATGACTTTTTCCTGCATACTAATTTCTGGGTGGGGATGTCTTGAATGCTTATGATATCATTTGTCAAGACTTGCTCCTTCTTCATGTTCAGCATGGCATAAACATCACGCTTTTGTCTCCTTTCCACCTTGGATTCTAGACCCAACGCCTTCTCCACCAAGGCCTCACTGAGCTAAATCTGCACTTGCTTAGCTTCTTCTCCACTCCTCCCCACAGTCACTATCCCACATTCCATATCAGGGTTGTAGGTCCTCAAGAATTCCACACATTTGTTGTGGTCGGGCTCCTGTCCAAATTTCTCAAGGTACTTGGCTAGGTTGCATTGCTCCACAAATCTTGTGGCAGCCTCCTCCTTAGCCACCACCTCTTCAATATTGTGGATACTTCGGAACTTGAGCTTTTTATAGGTGCGATTTTTTAGGGAAAGGCCATACTTTGCTCTTTCCTCATCCGTGAATAGAAGACGGTGGGCCTGATCATCCTTTTGTGCTGCCATCTTCAGCTCCTGTCATGAAACCATGCATGGTTTACCATTAGCATTCTTAAGACACTTTCTTGCTAGAAGATAAGCAAGAGTTGATCATGATTTTATGGAAAGAGCAATATGCTTAAGCCTAAAAAGAGAATTTTCCTTCAAGTAGTTCTATTCATTTTCAAAATTTTATGATACTTTTCCTCAATCACAAGTTAATTTTCATCTATTTTGGACATTGATTGAGACTTTAAATTTTTCCTTGCGTGTTTCATTCTCCTTACATATTTGATTTCAACTGTTGATTTCACCTTACTTCACCTTAGCTCCTCCCCCCTTGGGAATGAGAAGAATCCTTCCTAGGATTAGAGGTTGAGATGTCAAGGGCATTCAGTGCATATTCTTGGTGTTTTATAGAAATTCAGATTGTATTCTAAGTCAGCATAATGGTCCATGTCAAAAGGATAGATGCCTACTTGAGTGATATAGGTGAGAACATCCATGAGCAAGTAACCGGAGTCTACTCGACTGGCAATGTATAACTCCTCCTTAATCAGAATTCGATCTAAATATGGGTGGGTCAGGAGGTTCTCTTCTAGGAGTCGGTTACGGATGGTGATCAACACCCTATAGGAGGTTGGAGCTACATAACTGGGGTCATACTTTGAGGTTTTGATGGCACGTTGTTGCTCAGTGTTAGTCGTGATTTGGTATCCCTCTAGCTCCCATTGAAGTCGGAGAGCATACCATTTCTTCAAGAAAGAGGAGTCAATATCAACGAGCTATTTTAACTCCTCGATTTCTTGGTCTATGGAGGCAATGACAATGCACTTGTCATAGGATGTAATGAGGCATTTCTTTTTGGACACCCATCCCCTTTTTTTCATGACCCACCATTGTGACAAGGTCCTCTTTTCCCATTCCCTTCTAGTTGCCCTTTCTCTTTACCTACGCATGTCTACCCTTTACAATTTGCACAGGAGGAGGGAGCCTCGTGCTTTTTAACAAAAGTTTTATGGATTCTTTGCATTTAAAAATACACTTTTTCCTTTGACATAGCTTTTGAGGCTGCCCTTGTGCCTTTAACCATTTCCATTCCTGCTTCTTCCTTTGTGTCCGCATTTGGAGTTTTCTTGGACTTCTTTTTCTCCGTCTCGAACTGGGGTTAACATTACCCCTCTCCTAGACAAGTGCCAGTCCCATGGCACTTTCGTGTCTGTGTTGCTAAGGGTTTGGTGATCTAAAGGGTGGTTGGTGAGTTGATGATGATGGGGCCTTGTAGGGATTAGCCATTGGAAAGAAGCTAATCAAAATGTTGAGCTCATGGAGGCTGATGATGGTTGGAGTGGACAACGGGGCCTTCAAAGTTGGTGGTTTACTATCTTTTTTTGTACTTGAAAAGAAAAAAGTGCGCTACCTAGGGGCAGTGTCTACCTTGTCGCATGGTGCATTGTGTTCATGCTAGTGGAATTGGAATCTCGGTCGCAAGCCTCGGTGTTGTCCCACACTTGAGGATCCAGTTCGTGCATCATTGTAGGTGCAGTATGCAGCTTAGGGAGATAGGTCAGGAAGTCTTGCCCTTGAGGTGCCCTGAGTGTGAAGTGGGGGATGGGGCTAGTTAAAAAATCCTAGGTGCAGTGATTGTGGCATTCGAATGATTTCAGGGACTTAGTCTTTTCCTTTTCTTTGTTTTTCTTTTGTTTCTTCTTTTCTTTTCTTTTTCTTTTATTTCATTCTTCTTTTTCTTTTTCTTTTGTCCCCCTTTTTTAATGATAGATTAACACAATCTCCATTATAGATGTATGGGTACTCTTAGGTTGTACCCCAGTCCTCTTTTGATGATGCATTACGGGGTGGCTTAAGGGATTTGCCCAAAAAGACACGGCTTTGCATTTAGCTCTTGAGATTAGCTCTGATGTTTAGAGGTGTGGTTGACAAAAAGGGGTGTCCACACCTCTCGTAAACTAGCTATTGTTCATGTCTTCGAGTACCTTCATACAAAAAGAGAGTAACAACGTAGCCCTTATCATTAGCCAAGCCATGGCACACCTATCTATTCCTTGGTTGAGATAAAAAAAGAGTGGAGGTAGGTGGGCCTCTTCAGCGAGGATGGCTTTTGCTTTAGTAAAAACCTAATGTTCCTAAGATAATTACAAGTTGTGATGAAAGCGCGGTCTAGACAAGATGAAAATCCTCAAGGAAGCGCGTGATTGAAGGATGGATGTCTCCTATCTTGAAGGTTAGACACTCTTCACGATTCTCTACATTGGCATTGTAGATCTTGGGAAAGTCATACCTACCATGCTCCTCCCTAAAGGGTCTCCCATATTTCCTCTTCACCTCCTTCTATCTCCCTTAGGGCCTCCTAGATGATGGCCCTCAATACTCCATAGAACCTGATGGTGCATGCCTTGGAGGAATTTTTTTTAGGTTGACCTTGCTGTGGAGGCCGGGGATTCCCTTCTGCTGCTGCTATGCCTGTGGTCAAGGATTTTGCTGAGCTTTTGATGGTCTTTCACAAGAAGGCATTCTAGTCCACCTCATTTGGGGATCCAAATGCAATGCTTTCTAGCAATGGTACCCCGATTTTGTTCATAAGGTCATTGTATCTTTCACTAGAGAAGAGGGTATGAAACATCTTTGCCTGCAGTTTGATTTTAGGATTTGGGATGTTCGCCAAGCTTATCCCATCCACTGTGTGCACAACAAACTTGCTCATCCCCAGCATGCTATACATGTCCCTCTTTGGGCATCTCTCTGTCATGCTAGCCAAACCTAGGGCCTTCTCTACCATTGTAGGGCTCAAATCCACCTCTACTTGGTGGGCTTCTTCCCCTTTTCTTATCATCATCATACCACTGTTTCTTTTGGTATTGAAACTCAGAAATTCTATGCACTTGCTAAAATTACCGCCTGCCCAACCTTCTCTACATACTTATGTAGGTTGCACTCATCCATGAGTTGTTTTATGGGTGGCTCTTCCATGATGGCGTCTTCTAGGTTTAGGGTGTGCTTGAACATGAATTGGCTGTAGCCCTTCATTTCTACCCCATCAAGACGTACTTTGCTTGCTCTTCCTCTGTGAAGGGAGCTTGCCACCTTTATCTTGCCCCTGGCCATTTTAGGTTCTTGTCATATATCATGGCTCACCATTAGTTTTCTTGAGTCAACTTCCACAACGAGGTAGATAAAACATGAATGAAAGCTCTTAAGAATGTGAAATGCTTAGGTATAGAGTAAAGTTTTTGCTTCAAGCAATCCACACAATTCAAAAATATTCATGATAATTTTTTCCACATTCTAAGTCTTGTCATTTCAACATTGATTGATGGTTAAGGCATGTTTGTTTTCTTCTTTTCGAGTTTTCTTTTTATGCTTTTTTCCTCCTCACCTTACCCCCTCCCTCCCTCGGGAATGATTTGAATCCTTCCAAGGATTGGAGAGCAAAGGGCTAAGGGAGTTTAAGCGCCTTTGGGTGGGACATGACCTTACAGAAGCTAGCTATAGAATTTTGGGTTATATTCCAACTAAGCATGGTGGTTCATATCATGAGGTCTGGTTCCTACGTGTGTAATATAGGTTAGGACATCGGTGATAAGATCATTAGAGTTGATCCTACTAGCAATGTGTAGCTCTTCTTTAGTAAGGACTCGATGTAGGTAAGGGTGGCTCATGACATGATCTTCCAATGATTAATTTTAAGTGATGACCAACATCCTAAAAGAGGTAGGAGCTACGTAAGTGGGATCATACTCAGAGGTCATAATGGCACATCTGTTCAGTATTGGTCATGATTTGGAAACCTTTATGTTCTCACTAGAGTCGAAGAGCATACCATTTGTGTAAGAAAGAGGAATCGTTGGTAGTGAGCTGCTTCAACTTCTCAATTTCCTAGTCTATGGCAATGACTTTGCTCTTGACATAAGATGTGATCAGGTGTTGTTTGCGTGCTTGTTCAATGGAGAGTTCTATAGCAATGAGTTCCTCAACAGCTTGGGTAGTTTTTGACGAATAAAAATTCAGACTCCTCCCATGAGCAAGGTTGCATTCACACATTTGTTGCTAAAGGCTCGTCTAAAAAACCTAAGTTCAGCCGATCATAACTTTTAGCAAGCATGGTAAACATGGCATCCAACCATCTAATGCAAACAACCAATTTGTCACCTATATTCTCACCTAAGTCTACGATCAAGGTAAGAATGGATCTCCACTGGTAAGAGGGACTAAGGCCAAAAAAAGTGGCTTAGGTTTGGTTGGGCTTGATGGTTCCATAGCTATCGGGTGCAGCTTTGGATGTGGTTCTGGCTGGGGTTCTGGTCTTGGTACACTAGGCATGGCTACCATGGTGGGTAGCACACTACTAGACTTGGGTGGCAAAGGGGTACTAGCAGGGTAAGGTTGAGGTAGTTTAAGAGTAGTGGGTTGTGGGTTGGGTCGATAGACTTGTTGAGTCTTAATGGGTTTTGGAAGGGTAATGGGATGTGCGGTCAGAGGCTTTTGTGACATTGATGCTTGATTTGTCTTGATGCTTCGTGCGGTCAACAAGCTTGAGGGCAGTGTTTGAGTAGTGTGCTTGGCCGTCTTGGCTTTAGGCACCCAAATCTAGGTATTTCCCTTGTAATAGCCTTGCATTTGCAACAAGGTGTTGGGCACCCATCACGGGCTTGATCATTCATCGATGCTTGTAGTTTCTTCTAGGCCTCCTAGGTTTTGAGGGAAGGTTCCTACCCTTGCGAGTTTGTGGTTGGGTGCTTCTAGGAAGTGGTTTGGGATATTTTGATTCCCATTTGAATTGGTGATCAAGGGTTTTAGCTTTATGGTCGGATTTTCGGTGGTGCTGAGGGGCAAAGCAGAGACTACCTTGGTCAGTGTTAAAAAACACAGATCTAGAGCATGGCAAGAGCTATGGAGGATAAAAGATGAACACAAGACTCATGTTGACATAGGCAAAGAGAGACCAACTGTTGCACAAGTGAATTAGGTTCCAAGACAAATTAGCTTGGAATTATAAAGACAATCTTGTGTAATGGACTGACACTGACAAAGCACTAAGTGAAAGTACAAAGCATCATGAAATTGTATTCATCCATAGTCAAGTACAATGCTTTATAGAAGTTGGGTTGTTCCACTCTCCTCACTGGGCATATGGGATTTAGGACATCTCTTCCTGCAGCATACATCATTTGTTATTTCTCAACACCCCCCCTCAAATGATAAGTTCCTACACTTGCTGGCTTTTTCCTCCCCTTCATGATGACATGGCCCATGAGACTAGCTCATAGGCAGCCTAGTCAAGTTAAACCTTGAAACTTTACATCTTTGGCAAGGGTTTTTAAAGAGCAAATCCACTAAGGAAAAAAACATATGAAAGATACTATGAAAATTCTTTTAGAATAATCTATCAGAGTTGTTGATGGTAGCAAAAGCTTCTTCTTCTTCTTCTTCATTCATGAATTGGTTCTGGTGGTGATCTTTTTGCATTTGTTGTGCTCTTTTCTTGTGGAAAAATTTCATTGGCTATATGGCTAGTCTTACCAGAATAATGACATGTCATCCAATTTTTGTTGTCGGTGCCTCGACCTCTTCCTTTGGGTCCAGCCGCTCCTTTGGTGTATAGGAGATTTTCCCTAGATGATGGAATACCATCTTTTGCATTCTTGTTCTTCTATTTGTTCTCTTCATCAAGAAGAGAGTGCTCAATATCTTTAAGTGAGAGACTTGGAACATTACTTAGGGTGGACACAAGATTCTCATATGGATCCTTATTTACTCTTGCAAGCAGTATGACTATTGCTTCATCTTCATCAATATTCTTCTTAAGAGTTGCAAGCTGGGTTTTTAGGCACTTGAACTTGTTAATATGTATGGTCATGGAAGCATTGTCTTTTATACCCAGTTTATAAAACTACATGAGTAATTTTACCTTTGAATTCTTTGCTTGGGTACCAAACATCCTGTCAAGTTCCTCCCAAGTGGTTCTAGCATCTCTAATGCCAGAGATATGATGTAAGACATCATCACTTAGTCCCCAGGCAATGATGCCTAGTGCCTTGTTACTCATCTTCTTCCATTCTTTGGTTTTTGATGGAGTTACTACAAGGATCCCACTTTTTGAATCTTCTTCCCTATCATCTACATCACCTTCGTCATTTTCAAAGAGATCCCTGAGGTCTTTCCTCATGAGGTGGTACATGGTCTTTTCCTTCTAGACCTGGAAACTCTCTCCATTAAAATTTTCTATTTTCAAAGAGATCCCTGAGGTCTTTCCTCATGAGGTGGTACATGGTCTTTTCCTTCCAAACCTGGAAAATCTCTCCATTAAAATTTTCTATTTGCTCAAGCTCTACCATGTTGATAAGCTTCAATTATTCAACAAAAGAATTGTATTTCAATGTGCCAAGAGACACAAGTGCAAGGTAATGTGAAGACACACTCTGTGGTATCAAGAGATACTATGTCTAGTCTTTAAGCTTGAATCTTCTTCCTTCTTGATGGTGATTATTTGATGCTTGTCTTTTCCTTCAACTTGAGTTCCCTCCTTGCTGGTAAAATCACTAAGTAAACACTCAGATTAGAGTGACAGTATTTGCTTTGTGAAATGGAGGAAGAATGAGGCAAAGAAAGAAGCCTTGGTGTTGATACTATTGCTTGAGGTCTTCAAGACTTCAAAAAAAATCTTCAAAATATCCCATCTTGTTGAAACTTTCAAATTCAGTGCAATTAGAGTGGCAGGAGAGAGGATATGCAAAAAATGAAGTAATATGTAAGCTTTAAGAAAGCTAGCTATGGAGGTCTTGAGATCTGATTTTGTGGCTGCAACAGAGCATAGAGTTGATTATTTTGAAACAAGATTTGGTGAGAATAAAGATTAGGTGTTAGGCTTTATTTTCCCCATGAGCAGTGACGAATTCGTGTAGCACAAGAGGAGAACAAACAGTATGACCAAAGGAGGCATAGTTCTAGACAGCGATGGTGAATTTTTGCAATGCCGACTCCTACAACGCGCAACGTTGATGTTTGACATGATGAGGAGGAGTATCCAAAGTTGGGAAACAACTATCTTTAAGAGAGAAAGTTGAGATAGGCTCTGGTTGAGGAGATCGAAGAGCTCAACCAGAGGTGGGTGTAGGTTGGCTATGGCAGACACAATGTCAAGCTGAGGTGAAGTTGGAAATTGAGTCATGAGCCAGATGCGAATTGAATAGAGATGACGAGAGGGGAAGAGAGACTAGGAGAGTAGTGTATGGAGCTATGCCATGCTCAGATGAGCTCTGATATTATGTTAAAAAACACGGACCTAGAGCATGGCAGGAGCTATGGAGGCTGAAAGATGAAGACAAGACTCATGTTGACATAGGCAAAGAGAGACCAACTGTTGCACAAGTGAATTAGGTTCCAAGATAGATTAGCTTGGACTCATAAAGACAATATTGTGTAATGGATTGACACTGACAAGGCACTAAGTGAAAGTACAAAGCATCATGACATTGTATTCATCCATAGTCAAGTACAATGCTTTATAGAAGTTGGGTTGCTCCACTCTCCTCACTGTGCATATGGGATTCAGGGCATCTCTTCCTAGAGCATACATCATTTGTTATTTCTCAATAGTTAGGACATTTACCAAAATCTTATTTGTTGACTTTTCTTGGCCATTTACTTGAGGGTAATATGATGAGGATTTTTGATGGATGATCAAAAAGGTGGATAGGAGATGAGCAATCACCTCATTGATGAAGTGTGTGCCTTGATCATCACTAACAAGCTCGATGGGGCAACCAAATCACGAGATTACCTACTCCCATAAGAACTTAGTAGTGATTTGTGTGTTGTTCTTTCTGGTGGCTCGAACTTCCACCCACTTTGTGAGATAGTCGATGGCCACAATGATGTACTTGACTTGCGAATATTGAGCCGTGGGACTGATAGGCCCAGTGAAATCAATCCCCCACTTCTCAAACAGTTGTCTCGCAATAATGGGACTTAGCTTCATTTTGTCGTTGCAAAATGGCACCTTGGTCCATTGGCACTCGTCACAGTGTTTCATGAATTGTGCCACATTCTCAAAAAATTGTGGGCCACCATAGTTGAGATTGAAATACCTTGCGGGCTGTCGTATCTCCATTGAAGTGTCCTCCTATAATTCTGTCATGCACCTCAACTAGTACGTCGTGCATTTCGTGCTCACACATGCACCTCCACAATAATTCGTCTTACCCTAGCCGATAGAGTTGGCCTGCTATTAACTGATAGGGTTGGATTTTGAGAATGAGTCGCCTCAATTGGCCCTTTTCTATGGGTCAGTCATGTAGTCCATGCTCAAGCACTTGGACTATGTCATCTGCCTAGTATGGCATCAAGTCGGCTCTAAACATATCTCTTTCATTAGATACGGCCAATAGATGTGTGTTGGGCAGTTCATCTCTATTGCCCTATCCAGCAGCTTCTCTCATGGGTATGCGAGACATATGATCAGCCATATAACGTTTTTTTCCCTTGCATACGACAATGGAGAAGTCAAATTCAAGAAGCAAAAGTAACTGTCATGCTATGCGTCTTGTAGAGCACCATGTTTTTTTACTAGATACAGCAAGGCTTGATGGTCAACAAAGAAAGTAAAGAATGTAGCCAAGAGATGATGCCAAAATTTCTTTACAACAAACACCATAGTCAACCCCTCTCGTTTGGTTGTGGAGTAGTTCATTTCTGTATTTGTGAGTTGTCTGCTAGCAAAGCTCACTGGATAATCTAGATTGTGGTCACCAGGCGGCTGGCATAACACAGCTCCCACTACAATTTTCGAAGCCTCAATATGAACATGGAATATTATGTTCCAGTCTGGGTATCTTAAGATTGGTGTAGTGGTTAGAGTTTTCTTCAACTCCTCGTATGCGTGCTAGCATTCCTTAGTCCAATGGAATATTATTAGTACCTTGTATAAGGATCTAGCAATCAATGCATAGTTTAGCACAAATCATTGATAGTACCCTGTATGGTCTAGGAAGCATTGAACTCCCTTGTAATCGAGTGGGCGTAGAAGATTCCTGACTTTCGAGAAGTCAGTGTGGCAATGCCATTCTTGGACACCACGTGCCCTAGGATGCATTTGTGCTTTACCCAGAATTGGCACTTTAAGGGATTCAACGAGAGGCGATATAGTCTGCACCACTCAAATACTGGTCTAAGTGTTCCTTCCAGTTGGAATGAACACATAAGTCATCAACGAAGACCTCTAACTCCCTCCTAAGCATGTCCATGAATATTGTGCACATGAGCCTCTGAAAAGTAGTAGGTGTGTTAGTCAACCCCTGAAAGGCATGACTATGTTGACAAAGACACCCCACTCAATGGCAAAGGCGGTCTTATGCCTATCGTCAAGGTGCACTTGCACCTGATTGTATCCTAAGAAGCCATCCAAAAAACTGTAAGCCTCTTTGCCTGCCACTCTCTCAAGCATGGGTTCATTGTATGGCAATGGATAATTATCCCTCTTGGTGGCAACATTTACCTTCTTGTAGTTGACGCACACTCTAATCTTTCCATTCTTCTTCAGTATGATCACTATGGGTGAGACCTTATCCATGTGCTCAATCTTGTAAATGAATCCTGCCCTTAGCAGCTTGTCGATCTCTTCCTTTACAGCGTGAGTATGCTTGGGATTCATAGGGTATGGTTGCTGCTTGACCGGCATTGCATTGAGGGTCATGGGGATATTATGAGTTACGACACTTAGATATACCCCTTTAAGCTCATCGAGGGACCAAGCAAAGACGCCCATGTACTCTCGCAAGAGAGCCATGAGGCTTGATTTCTCTTCTTGGGTCAAGTCATCGACAATAAAGATAGGTCAGGGTGTCTCCCCTTCCTTAGCTAGATTAACCTCCTTGACCTTGGCTAGTCCTTCTATTGGTTCACTTGCTTGTCCTTGTTGTTTGGCTCCTTGCAAGATCACTACCTTGTCACCTTTCTTAAACTTAGTAAATCTCTTTGGCAAGTCTTGCAGTTTCCTTTTCTCTTTAGTATGTGTATCCCTAGGTGACTTGTGACAGTCTTCCTTCAACATTCAATGCCTCAGGTGGACTAGCAGGTCCCCTTTGGTGTGTTTGGTCTTAGGTGGTTGTGCCACCTTGGGATCATTGTCTGAACTTACCTCTGACTCTTAATCAAACCCTCCATCTTCGCTAGAAGAGGGAGTCTCACCAGGTGGTCGTAGTTCGGACGTGACTCTGTCCTAAGCACTGGCAAAGCACTTGGCTAGACAATGCGTGCTTGTCTGTAGTCAATTGCCCTCACATGCTTCGACCAACAAGCTCATTGGTTGCAATCCATGCAGATGAATCCTCTCTTGATTCTAAAGTCATTCTTCCTATGCGGTTTCAATTCAGCTTGAATTTTCTCTATCACCTTTCCCTCAGTGTCATATTATATTGTATCCAACTCTCCTTGGCTTCCATCACTGAAGGAACATCAATCCTTGTATTCTTTGCTAGAGTCATCCTCCTCTAATTTCTTATCATCTCCTAGGTCTTGATAGGGACTTTTCTTCTCGTCACTTGCTAAGGCCCAATTGTACATTACGTTTGAGTCGTGCACTTTGGTCCATCACCACTTTGGTTCATCTAAGAGATGGAGAGGTTTAAGGTTAACGGCTAGATTTCCTGCTAGCTTTCTTATCAGATATTCTAAGATCTCTAAGAGTTCTCGCTTGTTACTTAGGGCATGGAGTTCGATGGGGTTGGATCATCCATTCGAGCTTTTGGCCATCATGCAGATTGGCACTGAGGGTGCGTCTTTAGGCTTATCAGTTGTCTTAGCAACTTGCTTGTATTCCTCACTAACTGAGAATGGCAGGTCTATCATGGCGAGCGCATGCATCCAATCTCAGTCATCCTCAGGACATGGGATATATTTGGTTAGTGGCCTATAAGATTTCGTAATTTGTGTGTCAACCTTCTGCATGGTGGAGATGGCATCCAGGTCGACTAGTGTGGTCGTCCATGTATCCATCTCTACTCTTACTGCCTCCATTCAATTTCCTAGGAAGATCAAACTGTTGCCCCAATCTTTTATGACCCATGCATTGTGCATCCAAGGCCGGTATACAGATGTCATAATCTACTCCCTTCATAACTATAAAGTCAATAGAGAATTAGATCCTTGCGATCTTCAATGGCCAATTATTTAATACTCCAAATAGCTATATTTTCATTCCATTGGCTAGGGTGACATTGAAACTAGCATTCTCAATAGGAGGACTACCCCAATCCTGGAGTACTGCATGGCTCACCACACTAACTCCTACTCCCATATCTACAATACCCTTTCTCATGGTGTCTCCCAAAGCTAGGACTAGTAAGACTGTATGCCTTTCGATGCCTTCCCAAAAAGCATTAACATGCAAGGACTTGGGCACTGAGTGCAGCGTTAGGTTGGGTATCTGAGTTATTGCATCGTGATTGTGTAAATCATGTTGCCCCTTGCTCCATTGGTCCTTCAACCCACTGCTTTCGTTCTTGACATAGTGTCAGATGATGCCTAACCAGATCTCTTAGGCTTAGAGTCACTGGGGTGGTCACTAGCATGGTGAGGAGGCCGTTGACTACTTGCCTCTCTTCTAACTCTATGTTTCTGGGCTAGTGGCATTGATTGGTTTGCTAGCCCATAGTGTATAGGCTCCATTTAAGTGGCACTGCTTGTGGTACAGCCACACGTTCCTCGACTTTGGTCGTGGAGACAAGATTGGTATGCTTACGCTTGAGAGATCATCGATCTCATCTTCCAATATGGGCTCAGCATCCTTTAGATGCTCCTGGGCTTCTTTAACCCACTTCTTGACCTTTTTGATAGCCTCGAGTTGGCACTTCGGGTTGGGGTACTCCCAACCTTTGCACTCCCCTTCTCGGCTATCTTTGGAGCTAATGTTTCTACCTCTGCGTTTGTCACCTTTTTTACAGTAATTAGCATCGTGGCACTCTCGATTTTTAGCGTGACCTTAATGTCAGCTTTCTTTCTCCTTCACATACAACTTTTCTTTCTGATTGAGGTTATATCTAAGTTGATGGGTCCAGGTAGTGATATGATGGCCTACTTTGTCTCTGTGTAGCATGGGTCATGACATGCAATGGGATGGGTGTGTCCTCTCTGTTAAATGTCTCAACTTTGAACAATCCCAATGGTACACATGGCTCATTTGCAGAACTAGAGGGTGATCTTTGTCTAGGACATTCAGGAAATAGGTGAGTGATTCCGCACTCTAGGCATTTAAGATCGGCCTTTTCCTAATTAGCCCACTCCCGTTTAGAGCAGTGTGAGGAGATATGTCTTGGGTGTCCACAAGTCCAACACAAGATTGGTTCTTGGGTTTGCCCCCCAAAGCCTCTACCTGTACCTCTACCTAATGCCATCAACACTGGTATAGAGGGCAATAATCCTTAAGGATTGCATTGCCCTCTTCGCCATATGATACGTAGGGATGCACATAAGGCTCCTCGTCGTTCCGCTCCTCCACATAGTGGAATAGAGCATCACTTGTTGGTGGATGGGTTATGTAGGGTCCAAGTGGTCTAGGTATACCTATGGGGTTTATCTCCATCCTTAGAATGATTAGGTGCCAGGAGAGCCAACAGGGCTCCCCTTCGGAGGAAGTTTTGTGGCCTATTCGCTAGGTAAGGCTATCCATATGGTTGCGAGTACGGAAGTCTCCTCGGTAGTCGAAAATGCATGAGGTCATGACCAAACCTACCACAATTGGCCCGAGGTCCTGAGACTCTGCTGGCAGGTGTTTTCTGCCACAATACACGCATTGGACACAAGGGCTTTCTGGTCGTCTCAACATTTCTTATAATTTGGCTAGCTCTGCCTTCATCTCTACTAGCTCCTCGTGCCCTTCCCTTTATCCTAAGAACTTGGGCTTGATCTTTCACTTAACATTGAAACTCTTTCTGAGTTTATAGCATTCGTCTCCTCTCGGGTTGAGCTCTTGGAGCTTCTCTCTTTCAGTTGGTCATGCACTCTTATTGCCTCATTTAAGACCCTAGCTAGTGCATCTCGCTGCAAGGTTGAATTGCCTACCAAGGCCTTGTAGAGTTCCTTGCTTCATATCCCATTGATGAATACTATGAAGACTGCTCTTCTGGTAGGTCGCTAACTAGTTGGGATCCTCTTGGAGAGACTCCACACGTGGGTGTGGCGTAGTCTTTGATGTCCTCCTTGTCTTTCTACTTGATGTTCATTAGCTGCACTAGGAGGCTATCAGAGTACCCAGGCTCAGAGAATCTCTTAATGAAGAGACTCTTGAGGTTGTTGAAGTTAGTCTGCTCAACAACGTCCAGAATCGTATACCAGGGTCCTACTCTTATCTCCTAAGCATAGATCAAAAGCTTCTAAGTGCAAAAAAGTAAGATTGGTGAGGCCATTGGCCTCACAAACGTGCTTGAACTACTCCACAAAGCTATATGGGTCATCGTTTGGCTGGTACTTGTCAGCTGCTTAGCCATGATAGGGATTCTTGATTGGCTCTTAGCACCCTAGTTGACCCCTAATCCTGCAAGGAATGAGGTTGCCATTGTAGTGGCTCTCTACTTGGCAGAAGTGTTGTCTAGTAGTCACTTTATATAAGAAGCTTGCTCATTGTGAGATCTCCTTCCAGTGCTCTTTTCCTTTCTACGTTAGGTCCTGCTCTATTTCGACTTGCTAGGGCTAGCACTCACTAAATATCACCCATTTCTATGTTATCTCACAAGCTCCTAGCTTGCTGCTCCTAATTGTAAGTCACTATGCCCTACAAGGCTTCCGACGCTAGTCTCCTCTCCTCTTTGATGTCTGCTATGATATCCTTGGACCTCCTACCATGGTGGTTTGTCCGTGTCAAGCTCTTCCTCTCGTCTGTGGTCGTTAGTACTTGACTCTACCATGTTTGTGGTCTCTTATTCCACCATGGTGTCGACGAGATTGATCAAGTCAGTTAGATCCACTCCTCCAATGGTATCGGTTCTTGTTTGGTCCTATGCTTCGGTTCTCGATCACCTGACTATGTTTTAAGGTCTTCTACTACTAGTGGATTTGTTCTAATGGTTAGGTTTGAGTGATTTTCTTATTGTTTACAAACATTCCTTAGCTTAAACTCACTCAGTGTATGTGTATGCTCTCTCTTTCGTGCACTGTGAAAAATCAGACTCTTGGCTTTTCAGTGCACCTCAAGTGATAAAATCAATGTGGGGTGTGAATGCAGAATGGAAAATGTAACTCACACTATTTCCCTTTTTGTTCACAGCCTAATGTGGCTCTAGGCACATTCTCTGGCTGCTCCTAAGAATTGTCTAGGGTCTCTACTACTCCTCTCTACTCAATCACAGTGGAATTGGGGTCTGGCTTAGCTGGTACTGGGGTCATGGGGGGCTGGGTAATTTGCCCCTGTTTTTGTTCTACTCTATTGTTCCGATTCCCAGAGTCGGATAGTCTGATTCTAGGTGGTGGTACACCAACTGCGGGTGGTCCCAGATGGTTCGTGGTCTGCCGACTGTGGGTGGTTTGGACTGTGGGAGTCAAATGGTCCAAGTCTGACTGGGTATGTCCAACTAGACACAAAGTGGTCCAAATGGCGTGTCCGATTGGGGTTGTTTGATTCGACCAAAGGTTGTTCGAATGGCACCGCTCATCCGATTGACTAGTCTCGGCAGTCCCCGATCGGGGATGGTCCAATTCTATGAGTCGAACGGTTCAACTGGTAACGACTTTGGGAGTCATACACCAACAGTTGGTTCGACTGCGGCAAGTGTAAACACAGATGCTAGCACGATCAATGCTAGAGGTCCCTATAGTTTATCGCCTAACTTGTAACCTTCTAGAACAAGAAATTAGAGTACCAAGAAGGCTTAGAGGTACCTAGGATGAAAGATGGACTCAAAATCCACACGTTCGATTCATTTTGGATGGTCCCGCTGGCTGTGGATGGTCTTGACTATGGGAGTTAGACGGTCCAAGTCCAATTGGGTATCTTTGATTAGACACAAAGTGGTCCGAATGGCATGTCCAATTGGACAAAAGGTTGTTTGAATGGCACCGATCTAATTGATTAGTCTCCGTCCCTAGTAGGATGGTCCAATTCTACTAGTCGATAGTCCAACTGGTTTGACTTTGGGAGTCGAACACCGACAGTTGGTCCACAACTGCGGTGAGCATAAACACAAATGTCAGCGCGATCAATGCTAGAGGTCCCTAGGGTTTACCACCTAACCTGTAACCTTCTAGAACAAGAAATTAGAGCACCAGCAAGGCCTAGAGGTACCTGAAATGAATGATGGACTCGAAATACACATGCTCGATTTGTTCTATCCTTGCATCTCTCTCTCTCTCTCTCTCTTTCTCTCTCTCTGTCTCTCTCTCTCTCTCTCAAGCTCTCTCTCTCTCACTAAAGTTGTTTACTCCAAAGTGAAGGAAGCAAAAAATGAGGCATCAAGAGGAAAAGTGTAAGGTGGAACAAAGGAAAAGGTGCCCTATAAGAGAGTGGGCCTAGAAGAAATCTAAGAGCATGGGAACAACCATCAGGAGTACAAGACACAACCGTGGAAGCTGCAAGAAGCCAAACGCAAGAAGGGGCACCTTTAAATATAAAGGTGCAACCAAAACCTCTATAAAAGAGTGCTAGGCTCCCTCATGTGCAATTCGTAACCATGAACAAGTGGTAGAACTAAACTAGGAAGAGAGGAGGACAATGGGAAAAAGGGCCATGGCTGGCAGCCAATGTAAGAAAAGGGGGATAAGGGGATGACCACCCAAAAGGGATTTAGGGTTTTTTATATAAAGTTCAAAAAGTGAATGAGAGCTCATTCTTAGCGTGTAGCAAAAAAAATCTTCTTCTTCTCTTCTCTTATCTTCTTGCTTGTGCTTAATGAGGGAGTGTGAGAGAGTGAGGGATCGAGGAGAATAAGCTCCCCATCTTCTGTCTTCATCTTCTTCTCTTCTCTTCTCTTCTCTTATCTCACACAATTATGGAGGATGGATCTTGATGGAGATGTTGAAAATCAGAGTTGAAGACATGAGAGAGTGTGCACAAGAGGGAGAGAGAGAGCTCAAGTACAAGAATAAGATCTTGTTTAGTCAGTTGCTCAAAGTACAACTAGTACACTCTCCTCTACTTGAGTGTGTACTTTAGGCTATTTATATAGCCATTGGAGGAGTTAGGGTTAGGGTTTCTCTTGTCCTCCAGCCCTTTTACACCTAGCTACCCTTATCCTCTCTAGTGTAAGGAGAGTTCCTATGCTTATCTTTCAACACCCCCCCTCAATGCAAGGTGGCATTGGATAAAAAACATAATAGGATGCCTCCCCTTATTTCTCAATGAGATGTCTTTATAAATCAGGCTACAAGAAAAGTTTATAGGTAGAGAGTGTTACAAGATTCAAAAAATTCGGTCACCTGTGGATTGGGAGGCAAAGTTGACCTCCAATTCCTTAGGTACTTCTGGAACACCGGGACCCTTATTGGTGATATGCCTGGTCTTTTTGCATTTATTGCGCTTCATTTTGTTAGGATATTTCCTCCAACAGTTGCTCATAATATGCTCCTTTTTGTGACAGAAGGAGCACTTAGTAGAAGATGTATGGACTAAAACTTGCTCATGGGATGTAAATGCTGAAGACCCTTCAGTATGGTTTCTCTTCTCTTCATCCATGCATGATTGAATAGTACTTGCTAGAGTTGGGTTCAGGATATTAGTTAGGGTAGTCACAAGGGTTGGAAAGACCTTCTTCACAGACTTTAGCAAGATGGCAATATCATCTTCATCATGGATAGGTGCTTGAACGGAGGCAAGCTATGCCATAAGCCCCTTCATATGTGAAATGAACTTGCTTAGATCTTCTCCATGTTTATATTCCAAGCTAAAAAAACTCAATCTTGAGAAATATCTCGGAGGTCTTCGTTGTAGCACCGTAGAGCCTTTCAAGCTCATTCCACTTTTCTTTTGCAGTTGAGAGTTGGTCAATGTGATGAATTAAGGATTCATCTAAATGAAGCATGATGATGGCCTGAGCCCATTCATCATCTTCTACATCAAGGGGATTGGATGGGTCAATTACTTTGGTTCCTTTTATGAAGGGCTAATGTCCTCTTTCCATCATTTTGTATTTGATCAAAACTTGCCAAGGATGGAAATCTTTTCCATTAAATGTTTGAATTTGAGGATGGACATTAGCATACGCTGTGGCAATTGGGAAGGTATTACCACTTGCTAGAACAAGGGCAGTGTCTAGTCCCTTACAACCTTGCCACTGAATGCGGAACAAAAGCAAACAATTGATATCAAAGTTGTAATGAGAAGAAAGGCTGAAAATCATACATATGTGAGAGCGGAGTTTTGAGCCCCAGATGTGCCTAAAATTTGCCAAAAAATCCAGAATTTAGGGGAAAAATATTCAACATCGAAGGCGGCGGCTCCAGCTAGGATGATTTTAAGCACCAAGTGAAATACGACTTTTAAAAGGCGCCCGAGCGACACTTGTGGATTTTTGATAATTTTCCAGACTGCCGTGTGGGTTGTTAGGAGTTTCCAATCAATGCGGGATGTAAAGCCGGATGCCCAAAAATTAACAGCACTCGAATCGGATGCCAGACGGGAAAATGGCCAAGAAACCGGTCAAGATATGAAGAGGTGGACAAACTTTGGGCCAAATGGCTAGTGACCTTTGGGAGCCCAAGAATTTTATGCAACATGAAACTTAGCATGAAATCGTGGGGATGTAGGAGGAGCAAAAAATGTGAGGAAGAGGGAGCTATATCTGCGCCGAAAAATGCGCCATGTGATGAGGGAGAACATGATTGCAGCCTGCAAATAACCCATATAACCGATCATACCCCCGATCTTCTCCTTCCCTGCTGATCATATCACTTGTCTTCGCCCGTCCAATGGTGGCCTGAATGAAGAGAGCCAATTCTAGTCTTTCTCTCTTCTCCCTCTCTCTCCTCTAAGGGACTGTTCTTGTGTGCAAGAGGAAAATGAAGAATGGTGAAGGAAAGCTTGTCCGGTTGAGACCGGATTGCTTCCGGATCAATGAAGACATGAATATTGCTGATTGTAAAGATGCTGGACATTGAATGAGGGCTGACCCGCAGTCCCGCACCAAAACCGAGATCCCAAGACACGGAGCCTAAGCGGTAATTCAATTTTTATGAAGGAAAAATGAGTTTTTATGCTATTTGTTTGATAAAACATTGTTCCCATGGGCTGAATATACATTATGATGTTGTTTTCTATGAGTTTCAACAGTTTATAATCTGAAAATCTGAAAATCATAAGAGATATGGCTGAAATTAATGTTATAAAACCCGTAAAACATGCGTTTAAGGGGTAAAATGGGGTTTTTTGCAAAATAAATGGAAAATATGAGACATAATATCAAAAAAAAATGAAATTTTGTTGTCAAGGAACCTAAGGGCCACAGCCCACAATCAATCTTAATTTCTAGTCATTTTTTATTGAAGAAAATAGAGGAAAAATACCAAAAATGGTGAAAAATGGGTATTAAATGGGAGAAAATTAAGAAATGGTAAAAGGAAAATTCCAAAAAATTACATGTGTGTTTGTGCAATGTATAATAGAGGTAAAACACAAGGTTGGCCTCAGTTTACCCTCGTTTCTATGTTTCCGTCCGTGTTTATCGCTTTCTTTATAAGGAAATACACATAAAACGACTCTTTCACCTATCAACGAATGCAAAACATTATACGGTAGGGTAAGAGGGGAGGTTGAGCGTCAAAATATAAATTAAAATCTGTTTTATGTGTTGCATCATGCCTATATGACATCGTTTTAAAATAAAAGAGAAAGGCAGCATGAGCGTAAGGCTCGGTGTCTTGTCTCATTATATAAACGTTAGCATGGAAATCATGGAAAGAATTGTTTCACACATATGCAGAATGCTGATTTTCTTCTGTTTGTGCACTGAACCATTCACATTATGCACTATGCATAGTTCATGGTATCAAAGGAAAAGCTCTTGGACTGCATAGCAATTGTTTTTAGGAATTTGACCCACGATTGAGAGTGTGAGGTTATCCCTTGCCGTAGGATAGAGGGTCGGTTTCCTAAGGGACTGTTAAGTGAGGGCACATGGTATATCTCCTGGAAATATGAGAAATATGAAAGAGAGGAGTTTGTGTTCGGTTGTCTTATATGTTGAGCAGCGCATCAAGGGACCAATCCCTGCGATGTAGGAGAGCTGCAGTGGGGCCACGGTGTTTCTACTGAGAGGTTGCCTCCATGTATGTGATCGTGGCATTGCCAATGTGTATGGGTTCTCCCTCTGAGGAGCTTATGGAAAGGGAGACGTTGGACTATAAACTATAAACACATAGATTAGGCTTTAGGGCAGTTTGTCCTTTAGCATTAGATAGACGCTCCTGGTCTGCGAGGCCGTGAGGGTGTGTTTGTCTGTCATGATGAGAGTGGAATTTTAGTGCTGAGAAGTGCTTAAAAATAGCTAAAAATTACGAATATCAAGGGAAAAATATTTAACGTCGAAGGCGGCAGCTCGATCTAGGACGATTTTAAGCGTCAAAGTGCTTTAAAGGCATCCCGAGCGACACTTATTGATTTTTCATAATTTTTCAGACTGTCATGCGGGTTGACAAGAGTTACTGGACAATGCGGGATGTCAAGCCGGACGCCCAGGATTTTTCAGAGCTCAATTCAGAGTCCGGACGGGGAAATGGCCACAAAGTGGGCAAGATTTGAAGAGCTGGACTTGTTTTGGCCAAGAGTGGGTAGTGACCTTTGGGACCAAGAAGCATTTTATGCCACATGACAAATCGTGGAGAGAGAGAGAAGAGGAAAACATGAGCAGAATGCGCCCGATTTTTGCGCCATCATGGGAGATGCTCAACCTCCAGCCTGCAAACAACCCACACCACTGATCATTGCCCTTGCTTCCCTCCTGGATGCCAATCATTTCGCCATGCTTCGCTCCTGAATGGATGACGGATGCTTGTCCAATGAAGACCGGATTGCTCCGTGGTTCAAGAGGAATGAAGATTGCTAATTCCGGACTGTCATGAGCATTGATGGTGGCTGGAAATCAATCCCGAGAGATGGCAAATAAAAACCCGCAACCCGCAAAGAACGGTAATCTCATTTTTACAAAGGAAATTGATGTTTTATGCAATTTGCTTCATGAATACTTGTTCCCATGGGATGATTATGCATTATAATGTTGTTTGCAATGTCTTCCAACTGTTTATAGTCAGAAAATCAGAAAATCATAAGTGTTGTGAATGAAATTAATAGTGTAAAACCCATAAAACACGCGAAATATGGAAAAATTGGGTGTTTTTGATATATAAATGGAAAATATAGTAAGACATACCAACTAAATTTATGGTTTTGCTGCAAATGAACCTAAGGGCCATAGCCCACAACTCATTTTGAATTTTTAGTCATTTAATATTGCAAAAAATATAAGAAAAATAGGAAAAATAGAAAAAAATAAGAAAAAAATGGATTTTGAGTGCCAAAAATTAAGGAAAAATAAGAACCATGTTTGTGGATGTATGGAGGGTCTGAAGTATGAGGTTTAGCCTTAGTTCAGCCCTACCTTTATGTTTTAGTGAGTTTTTATTACTTTTCATACAAAAAAAATGTGAAAAATGAACCCTAAACCGATCAATAATGCACAATCTAAACAGGTGAGGGGGTAGAGTGTATAAAAGGTGTTTAAATGCTGAATGGAATGATGAAAATCTTGCTAGTTTTTATGCATATCATATAGATCGGTCGTTAATTTAAAGTAAGGATCTAGTAGCACGAGGGTCTCCTCGGTGCTAGGTTCATGCAACGTCACATACGAGCGATAGTCGAAATCATTGAAAGAATGCTTTTGCACTAAGCACAATGTTGATTTTCTATTGTTTGTGCACTAAACCATTCACATTATGCACTATGCATGGTTCATGTATCGAAGGAAAATCTCCTGGACTGCATAGCAATTGTTTTCTTAGGACTTTGACTCACGATTGAGAGTGTGAGGGTATCCCTTGCCATAGGGTAGAGGGCCGATTTCCTAAGGGACTGGAAGTGAGGAAGCATGGTATATCTCTTGGAAATACGAGAAATATAAAAGAGAGGAGTTTGTGTTCGTTTGTGTTATATGTTTAGCAGCGCATCAAAGGGCCAATGATGCCAGGAGGCATATTCCACGGTGGATTCCGTGAGGTTTTACGGTGGATTCCGTAAACTTAGATGACCGGGGCTCATACGCAAAGAGGATTCTTTGTGCGAGAAGTTGATGGGGACGCCTGTCCTTTTCGGGCGTTTCATTAATTTAGTGTGTACATGGGTGATTCCATAGCGGGTGATTCCGCAAAATGCATATTAAATTAATAAACGTTTATGAGTTTAGAGTGCGCACTCGTAATAAATTAAGGTTAGGATTTATTTCTAACCAGTTGATTTATTTATGTAGCTGAAGACTGCTAGGTATTCACTTTTGTCGGTTTAATTGTATTATTTTACTAACGATTGTGAATGCTTCAGTTGATGTGTAGAGATAGCAGCAGTGGCGGAGGAAAGCATTGGAGTCTAGCGGGTTTTCGACTTTTGGACTAGATTTTGATAGGCGCCACGCCTATATTTTGTTATGTCTATTGAGACATCGATTATTTATTATTATTTTGTATGCGCTTATGCGCCCGGATATGTTATTTCTATTTGGACATTGAGATTGGGCGTGCCAGATTCTATGGGCACCGTCCATTAGCTTTATTTTCCTATTTTTGGTAGAAAGCAAACTCAAAAAGCTAAAAGCTTGTCATATTTTTGTAATTGGGCTATTATTGAGCATGAAGATTGGAAATATACATTAAATACATGCTTTGTGAAGCGCTCACACAAGGCATGGGGGAGATTGAACCCAATTTGTCTCTTGCCTCTTGTCGTGCTTGCTTTTACATGGGTTTTTGTGCTAAAAAGTAGAGTACTTTGTTCTTGGGGACCTTCCGGGATTCACCACGTGAGCTATCTGCGTCCGATCTGCGCACCAGTGGTATCAGAGCGGAGCAGAGATCAAGAGCTTCCAATCGCTACCAATCTCGAGCGAAGGCGGAGCTCCAGGAACAAACGGGCTCTACAGTCAATCTCATCGCGAACCGTCGATACAGGCAGACTTCTGGTGATCAAGAACCCCTGTTTCCACTGTCAGATCGCGAAGGACCAAGCTCTGCAGGCGGACTATCGCATAAAAGCTGCATTTTTAGGCACTAGGTACAATGGCACACAAGAAGTTCAAGATTTAGAAATTCAAATTGGTCCATATATTGAAAGAAGAAATTTCTTAGTTGTCCCATTACAGTCTAGCGACATTATTCTAGGAATGCCATGGAGACACCAACATAATCCCAATATAGATTATTCCACACACACAATGAATATAAATTTTCAACGAAAATCTATTACATTATTTGGTATGCATGCATCTCATATTTTTCCACTGCTTTCGCATACTCAAGCAAAACGTGCACTACGCAAGAATACTAAATCATATCTCATTTGGGTGAATGAATTGCACGCAAAGGAAAATCATATGCACCCTAAGCATAAGGAATTTCTTGCATATTTTAAGGACTGTTTTGCAGAAGACCTACCACCAGGTTTACCACCATCACGTCCAGAAGACCATAAGATTGATCTAATACCTGGCACACAACCACCTTGCAAAGCCCCATATAGGCACAATCAAATAGAGCAAAAAGAAATCCAGAGTCAAGTTGAAGAATTACTAAATAGAGGCTTAATTCGACCTAGCAGTTCTCCACTCAGTGCACCTGTGCTCTTAGTCAAGAAAAAGAATAATACTTATCGGATGTGTATTGACTACCGAGCATTAAACAAGATCACTGTAAAGAATAGGTATCCTATACCTAGAGTTGATGACCTTATGGACAAACTGCAAGGATCTTCTATATTTAGTAAAATTGACCTTAAGTCTGGATATCATCAGGTGAGGTTAGATAAATCCGACATATTTAAGACTGCATTCAGGACACAGTTTGGCCATTACGAATTCTTAGTTATGCCATTCGGATTAACTAATGCACCTGCTACTTTCAGTAGAATGATGAACCGTATTTTTCTAAAATATCAATATTGTGTGATTGTTTTCTTTGATGATATTTTAGTATTCAGTCAAAGTGAAAAAGAGCATTATGAGCATTTATCATTAGTTTTTCAATTACTGAAAGAAAATCAATTGTTTGCAAATCCTGACAAGAGTGAATTCTTTAAGACAGAAATAGAATATCTAGGTCATATTGTATCAAAAGAAGGAATAAAAGTTGATCCTAAGAAAATTGATGCAATATTGCATTGGCCTGTTCCTAAAAATGTACATGAATTACGCTCATTCCTTGGTCTTGCTAGTTTCTATAGGAAGTTTATACGTAATTTCTCATTACTTGCTTTACCATTGACCAAACTTCTTAAGAAAGGCATTGTTTATCAATGCACTGACAACCAGCAGAAATCCTTTGACTTACTCAAACGTGCATTAACCAATGCCCCTGTTCTACAATTGCCTGACTTTAACAGACCATTCTTTTTAGTTGTGACCGATGCTAGCGGATCAGGAATAGGAGCCGTGCTAATGCAAGACAACCATCCAATAGCATATTCTAGTTCTAAGCTGAAACCCTCTGAGCTTAAATATTCCACTTATGACAAGGAACTCTTAGCAGTTGTACAAGCATTAAAACAATGGAAGCATTATTTAATGGGTTCAGAATTCATGATAAAGACTGACCAGCAAAGTATTAGACATCTACTTAGCCAACCCCAAATTTCTGACCGTCATATCAAATGGGCTTCATTCATTCAAAGTTTCCATCCTATCATTCAATACCAACCTGGAAAAGAAAATGTAGTTGCTGATGCATTGAGTAGAAGACCTGCAATTCATAACATTTCTATCATATCTTTTGATTCTTTGATTGCCATGAAAGACACATATCACCAAGATATTACTTTTCATTCTGATTGGCAAAAATTAGTTCAAAATAATTTCATTCCTGTTGATTCATTGTCATATAATGATGGATTCATGTTCTTTGAAAAGAGACTGTGTGTTACTATTCCATTCCGATCTTTTGTTTTGAATGAAATTCATTGTCCCCCATATCAAGGTCATAGAGGTATCATTTCTACATTATGCATGTTAACTGAAGATTTTTATTGGCCGCATATGGATGCAGATGTATCTAATTTCGTTTTTGAATGTTTGATTTGTCAAAGAATAAAGAGACATCATGGTAAACAGTATGGATTATTAATGCCTTTATCTATTCCATCTAAACCTTGGGAACATATATCTATGGATTTCATTACTGGCTTACCAAATACTAAATCTAACCATGACATGATTTGGACAATTGTAGATAGATTTAGTAAGCAAGCATATTTCATTGCATGTAAGAAAACTTTAACAGCATCACAAGCAGCACAGTTATTTTTGAAAACTGTCTTTACTAACCATGGATTGCCGAAAGTGATTATTTCAGATAGAGATTCTAGATTTTGTAATAATTTTTGGATTACACTGTTTGCAAATCTAGGCACAAAGATTGATTTCTCATCTGCATTTCATCCAGAAACAAATGGACAAACAGAAGCCACAAATAGCACCATTTTAGATCTTTTACGTGCATACACTATCTCTAAACCTCAGACATGGGATACTCATTTGCATTTATTACAGTTTGCATATAACAATACACCGCACACATCTATAAAGAAAGCACCTTTTGAAGTTATTTATGGATATAGATTATCTACACCTGTTGCATCTTTGTCTAATAGAATACAGACTGCTGATGATATTGCTGTTATGCATAACACTATTTTTGATGAGGTAAAGGATATGATTGCTAAAGCCCAACAATCATATACCAAACAAGCCAACAAGAAAAGACAAGCCATGAATTTCAAAGTTGATGATTATGTTTGGCTTAGAATAGAAAAGCGTAGACTGCAAAGTGTAGATAGACATCCAGTTGTCAAATTAGCTCCTAGATTCTACGGACCATTTAGAATCATTCATAAGATTAATGACAATGCATTCAAGTTAGAACTGCCATCTCATTGGAAAATTCATAATACATTTCATATTAGTTTATTGAGACCATTTAGAGGCCAATTACCTATCCACCCTGTCTATGAAAACCCACCTTTACTAGAAGAAGAGACTGAAATACTTGAACCAGAAGCCATCATAGACACTGACTACATGACCACTAGAACTGGCCGAAGGTATTCTAGATATCTAGTGAAATTTAAGAACCATCCTGTAGAGGAAGCACAATGGATGCACGCTAGAGACTTAAATGCTTTCCCCACTCTGTTAGCTCCACATTGAGCTAATAGCAATTGAGGTCAATTGCTATCCCACCCCGGGGGTATGATGCCAGGAGGCATATTCCACGGTGGATTCCGTGAGGTTTTACGGTGGATTCCGTAAACTTAGATGACCGGGGCTCATACGCAAAGAGGATTCTTTGTGCGAGAAGTTGATGGGGACGCCTGTCCTTTTCGGGCGTTTCATTAATTTAGTGTGTACATGGGTGATTCCATAGCGGGTGATTCCGCAAAATGCATATTAAATTAATAAACGTTTATGAGTTTAGAGTGCGCACTCGTAATAAATTAAGGTTAGGATTTATTTCTAACCAGTTGATTTATTTATGTAGCTGAAGACTGCTAGGTATTCACTTTTGTCGGTTTAATTGTATTATTTTACTAACGATTGTGAATGCTTCAGTTGATGTGTAGAGATAGCAGCAGTGGCGGAGGAAAGCATTGGAGTCTAGCGGGTTTTCGACTTTTGGACTAGATTTTGATAGGCGCCACGCCTATATTTTGTTATGTCTATTGAGACATCGATTATTTATTATTATTTTGTATGCGCTTATGCGCCCGGATATGTTATTTCTATTTGGACATTGAGATTGGGCGTGCCAGATTCTATGGGCACCGTCCATTAGCTTTATTTTCCTATTTTTGGTAGAAAGCAAACTCAAAAAGCTAAAAGCTTGTCATATTTTTGTAATTGGGCTATTATTGAGCATGAAGATTGGAAATATACATTAAATACATGCTTTGTGAAGCGCTCACACAAGGCATGGGGGAGATTGAACCCAATTTGTCTCTTGCCTCTTGTCGTGCTTGCTTTTACATGGGTTTTTGTGCTAAAAAGTAGAGTACTTTGTTCTTGGGGACCTTCCGGGATTCACCACGTGAGCTATCTGCGTCCGATCTGCGCACCAGCCAACCCCTGCGATGTAGGAGAGCTGCAGTGGGGCTCTGACTATTAGTCGCTGGAGTGCCTCCCATATGTGTGTGATCGTGGCATTGCCAATGTATAAGGGTTCTCCCTTTGAGGAGTTTTAGGGAAACGTTGGACTATGAACTATAAACGCATGAATTAAGCTTTAGGGCAAGTTTGTCCTTTAGCATTAGATTGACGCTCCTGGTCCGCGAGGCCGTGAGGGTGTTTGTGTGTCATGAGCATGAGGTCCGGCTAGTGCCATAGCCAGTGCCGGCCCATTTTAGGTCCCATCAGTGGTGCGTCTGCCGGGAGCCGCTTAGAAGTGGAAGTCCTCGAATCCTGGTTGTCTAGGGACCAGTTAGCAGTTTATGCCAAAGGATACTGAGATTGACCCGTTATTCATTGATAAGCATCGTCTAGCCGAAATCCAAAAACAAGAGAGAGACGAAAGAGCTAGGCGACGTGTTGAAATTCTTAGGAGGTATTCCCCTAAGCGTAGCGGTGCTGAATCCTTACGAGGGAGTGGATCTAGTGGTCTTGGTGCCACAAGTAGTAAGTTAGGAGAAGGTGGAAGCTCTAGTGCTCCCCTTTCTTCCATAAGGCAGTCTGCATCAAGTGCAGGAGGTGTAACCTCACCGTCCCCTATTCCTAGTGCAAATCCAATTTCCGTCATGGCGCAGCCCATTGCAATTCCTGCAGGAACGACGGATTTACCGGCTCTAGGTTACCCACTACCCATTTTTAATGGGCTAGTTGAGGAAGATGCAGAACTCCACATCAGGGAGTTTCAAAAGCTGATGTTTAACTGTCGCATCCAAGAAGAAGGACATTTAATGATGTTCTTCAACATGACTCTCAAAGGAAGAGCTGCCATATGGTATCATGGCTTAGAAGCTGGAACCATATTGAATATTGACTCATTTTACGGAGCTTTTCAAAGGGAGTTTGCCCCTGAAAGGGGTGGGCAATATTGGCTCAACATTACCTGCCAAGAACCACACGAGGATATTCGTAAGTTGGACACCTCTATTCCTATCCCCGTAGCTGCCCAATTGCAATATTTTCTGCATGGTTTGGACTTTAATATCCAGTTGCAGTTGAGTAGTGTCCCTTTGGGGGATATAGATACTGCCATTACACGAGCACAAGAAGTGGAATCCCGACTACAAGCAGCCTATGCCTCCCCTGCCAATCCGAATATAGGTCTAGCATTGGGAAATAATATGGCGACGGCAAATGGCAGTAGTAGCCAAGGGATAGCGATGGCTAATCCTAATGGGAGAGGGAACATGATGCATAATGTGCCTTTATTACCAACTCCCCCTACTATGTCGATGCCTACGGGCAGTCAAATGGCTCCAAATGGTGGAGGCCAGGCAGTTAATCCTAATACCATGCCTGTGGTTCAACAACCAGTGCCTAATCGAATTGTTAGGCTGATGGAACGGCAAGGTAATGATCAAGGCTACGAGTCGAGCGCTTCCAATGTTCTTGGCGAGGTTAAGGACATGATGAAGCATTATACCGACATGATTATGGAGCAATATCGACAAATAGCCGTTGATGTCAACTTTCTTAAAAAACAACAAAATTTGATAGGAAGTAGATACCCAGATGAGGGTGCACCTTCAAGGTTTAGCTGCAAATGGTGTGGTGGGCAACATTATCCACGAAATTGCCCAAATGTCAAGTGCGACATTTGTGGAAAATCTGGCCATTTAGCAGCTACTTGCTGGAGTAAGATTAGTTCCCTCCAGCGAGGTAGTCGGCAACCAGGGCCTGTTAATCATCGTGCGCAAGGAAATGATTCCCAACGAGAAGACGGACCTAAACAAATACTCCAACGACCAAAGACTACAGTGGAGGAGCTGCCTAGTGGTAGTGGGGTTAGTTTGATTGAGGTTGTGCGTGTTAATGACGCTGAAACCTCTAATCTGCGAGCTATTCTTACAAGAGGTCAAAAGGGTAGAGAGGCCGACAAGGATAAGCCTAAACAAGGCGACAAAGGAACGCAAGTTCTGGATCCTGCCATGGAAGGGGGACCTCTGAAGCCCGTGGAGAGTAAAGCCGATGTTAAGAAGGATAAGGAACCACCGAGGAAGAAGGTGAAAGTTAAAAAAGAGGCAATAAAGCCAGTTCAGCGACCTAAAGAGCGGATGGTTTGGCGTGAAAAGCCAACTCTACCGAACTATCATGAATTTGATTTGGCGAGCTCTCTTTGCGAAGTCAAGCCGGATGTGAACCTTTTACAGCTTATTAAGCTTTCCCGAGGAGTACGCAAGGAATTTAGAAAGATCCTGCGTACCGGGTATATCATAGAACTTTTGGGTATTGCGCGAGTTGGTGATGATTGGTTCGAGCATGCTGAGAAGCATTGCCCAAGGGTTGCAGCCTATGTCGATGGGATATTAGTAGATTATGCCATTGTTGACACGGGATCATCTGTTAACATTATGAGTTCTGAACTGATGGAAAGGTTGGGTCTTGCGATCCAAAAAGATACCTCCACAATTCTCAGAATGGCGGATGATAGTTTGAGACAGCTGGAAGGCTGCATTACTAAGGTCCATGTCACAGTTGCAAATGTAGAATGCCTATTGGACTTTAGGGTAATTCGTTTTGCAGGGCGTCCAAGTTACCAAGTATTACTTGGACGACCTTGGATCTTGCAAGCAGACTGCCAAGTGGATATACCCGTCGGTCGGCTGATATTCGGCAGAGGTGCTCAGGCCTATCTTGAGTCCCCGCAGAGTGAGAGAGCTCCTCTATCTTCTACAGAATTGGAGACATTAGAGGATTTGTCCGCCAGTGAGACATCATCAAGTGATGAGTCCAAAGAGGAATCCACTATAGAGGACATCTATCAGATCACTTTGAACGAGCCGATAGAGGCCCAAGATCGTATAAGAGATGCAGATGTTATCGAGCTAGACCTTGGTGCACCTGATGAGCCGCGACCAATCAAATTAGGTTCTATGCTCAGTTCAGCAGAAAGGGAGGACTATGCGTCCTTGATTCAAGAATTTCGCGATATCTTTGCCTAGAGTTATGATGAGCTGAGAGCATTCCTCCCAGCCTTGCCGTCCATACAATTCCGTTGAAGGAAGGAAGCCACCCTGTACGATAGAAAGTAAGGCATATGCCTTTCGAACTGAGGGACGGGCTGTTTGAAGAGTTACGGAAGCTTTGGAGAGCGGGTTTGATTTTTCCTGTGCAACACATGGAATGGTGTTCGCCAGTTGTGATCAGAAAGAAGAAAAATAATCAAATCTGATTATGTATGGATTTTAGAGAGCTGAATAAGCAGACGGTTAAGGATTACTACCCGTTGCCATTCATTTTCTAGATTTTGGATCAACTAGTGGGTAGGGAGATATGTTCGTTTATGGATTGCTTTGCAGGATATAACCAAAGGCAATTGCAGAAGGTTCGTGGCAACGAACAGCAGATAAGACATTCGGTGACATATCCCCTGAAGAGTTGAAGGTGTTTATTGATGACTTAGGGGCCGCCACCGTGAGAGAAAGGCAGTTGATCATTTTAAGAAAATGCTTTGAGCACTGGAGACAATTTTGTATCGCTCTAAACCCACGGAAGTGTGTTTTTGGTGTACCTTATGGGCTATTGCTGGGCCATGTGGTCAGTTCGGTAGGTATTGCGAGACAGATCCCGAGAATTTCAAAGCCATAGTTGCCATGGGTCCACCACGCACTCCGAAAGAAGTTCATAGCTTTCTGTCTTCGGTTGGTTATTACCGTAGATTCATAAACGCCTTGGCAGAAAGAACGTTGCCGCTTACAAATCTATTGTCCTTCAGCTGTTTGTTTGTATGGGGTGACCCCTGTAAGGTAGCTTTCGAGGATGTGAAGTAGGAACTAGTAAAAGCTCCCATTTTAAAAGCACCTAAAAGAGGTGAGGTGTTCTATATATTTTCAGTAGCCACCATGCATAGTATCAACCTGCTGTTTAGCCCAAATTTGGGAGGAAAAGTGGTATCATCCGATAGCCTTTGCTAGTCGAAAATTGGGCATTTCAGAGAGCAATTATACCTACATGGAGAAGTTGTGTCTTGCGATGGTCTTTGGGACCAAGAAATTCAGGCACTATATCCTCTATGAGAAAGTTGTGCTTTATACAAAGGCGGAGGGGCTTCGATTATTGATGAATAAGCTGCAGCCGCCTGATCATCTAGCGAAGTGGTTAATCACTTTGCAGGAGTTTGATTATGAGATTAGGAGTAAGCTACCAAGGTTACAGGGTATTGTGGAATGTCTTGTGGACTTTGGGGAGCCGAAAGAATCTGTGGGGCTGAAGGTAGTAACATGGAGTCATTATTTAAGATAGATACGGCGTCTATTCCCTCCTGATATGCTGCAATAACACATTATTTATCGACAGGAGAGGCTGGATCCGAACTATCTAAAGCTGAGAGAAGGAAAATTAAGCAGCAGGCATTAAAGTTTGCCTTGATCGCAGGTACATTATATTGGCAAGGGGTTGATGACATCTATCGCCGATGTGTGATGCCTGACGAGGTGCCATTCATTTTGGAAGAGTGCCATGATTCCGCTTGCAGAGGTCATTTTGCTGGATGGCTTACAGCACAAAAGGCTTTAAGAGCAGGTTACTGGTGGCCCGCCATCTTCCAGGATGCGTTTGCGTATGTTAAGAGATACGATATTTATCAACGACATGATAGTCGAGAGAATAGGAAAAGACCACTCACTCCTATTATGGCGATACTTCCATTTGAGAAGTGGGGAATAGACTTTGTGGGTCCTATTACTCCGTCGTTGACTGCGCAAAAGAGGTATATTATTGTAGCAACTGACTACTTCAAAAAGTGGTCAGAAGCACGTGCAACAAGGAAAGATGATGCTAAAGAAACTGCTAGTTTCCTTTTAGAGCAGATAATATGCCGTTTTGGTCCACCGAAAGAATTAGTATCGGACCGTGGAACCCATTTCCTGAACAAGGTTAATATCAAAAGCTTGACTGAGGCTTGGCAATTCAAGCACAATAAAACGACTCCTTATAATCCGCAAGCAAATGGACAAGTTGAAAGTACCAACAAGCAGCTTGTGGGTATCCTATCGAAAGTCGTATCTGAAAAGAAACGTGACTAGGATAAGAAGCTATATGTGGCAGTATGGGCATATAATACCACATTCAAGCGAGCCACTAGCCACACGCCGTTCAAACTAGTTTATGGTGAGGAGTGTGTTTTACCCTTAGAAATTGAGTTGGCGACCATTAGATTCTCAATAAACCATTCTTTGGGTCATGAGGACGCCCAATTAGAGCGATTTACGACCTTAGCACACCTAGATGAAATTAAGTTGCAAAGTCTATTACACCAAGAGGTGGCTAAATGTTGCATGAAATAGTTGCATGACCTGAAAGCGAAGAAGTATACCTTTAAGAAAGGACAACTGGTTTTGTATTATGATGCGCGTAGGGAGCTGTTTCCAGGGAAGCTAGAACCTAAATGGGATGGCCCCTACAAAATCGTCAGGTTAGGGAAGAATAGGTCTACAGCCCTATTAGCTGATCTACAGGGAGTAGAGTTTAAGAATAAGGTTAATCTTAATAAGATTAAACCTTATTACTTCTAAGTATGCTAATATATAGAGAAATGCACTGCAGGTCCATGCTAGGAATGATCTGAGACCTACGGAAGAGCTTAAAGCTGGTTGATGGGTCGGTAAATCCCATATTTGGAGCACCCATATCTGGAGCAAAGATACCATCAGGGGAAACTCATCTGGTGGAGCAAAGAGTATAAAGTGATTGAGCAAGAAGACGGAACCTTTGTGTGGGAGATCAAAGTCTTCTGCCATCACTGTTTACGACTGTTAACGAGTATCCCTGTTGAGTTCAATGAAGAAGGTGGGATGGAGTCGTCAGTTTATCCTCTCAACACGCTAAAATTTGATTATCATAATTATGAGTAGAGGAGTTCGTGATGGCAGGCTGTGTAAACCCATTGTGGACGTACACATTATATTTTGATGGAGCGTCCAAGGGCCCTAATAAAAAAGGGAGTGTTGGAGTAGTAATTCGAGATCCCCGACGTAGTGTTACAATGAAGTTAGCTGCTTATCTCGGGGTAGGATTCACTAATAATATGGCGGAGTATAAAGCCTTGATTATGGGACTGCATATTGCCAAGCAAGATGTATTCGTCGGTTGTTAGTAAAAGGGGATTCCCAGTTGATCCTGAATCAGCTAGATGGGACATACACAGTGCGGAATCCCATTCTTTGTATGTATCATCGGACTGCGACGACCCTACTTGAAGAGTTTGAGAGAGTGTCTTTTCAGCTGATTCCACGTTACTAGAATCAGTTTGCGGATTCATTAGCAAATTTTGCTTATGAAGAAGACCTCTTCTTTAATTGTGGTCCTTGTTTGGATATTGTGATCAATGATGAAACAGGACCCGGCCGCTTGTGGGGAATGTTATCAGAACATGCAATATATGGCAGACGATGGTTGATATGGGTTATGCAAAGAGTAGCCGAGACCAATCTACCGTTATTATCTGGGACCCATAGGTTAATTAGACAACATATTATGCGTATGCCTCTTGCTATATATGCAGGAGGGATGGGTCATAACCTTATGCATTTAGTTTAGGGCTACGAGCCTGTTTTTCCTCCCTGTGCTATTCCAGGGAAGGATGTGTAGGTGCTACTTTGTTTGCTCTCGTTAGGCCAAGAGGGCCAGTGTTGCGAGGTTTTGAATGCTTTATTTCATTAGGCCAAGAGGGCCGATTCAGTTTGGTAGTGAAGTGCTTTATTTCATTAGGCCAAGAGGGCCAGTTGTCTGTTTAGTGCAGGTGCAATTAATGGTTTCTTGGTTGAGTTTTGTGCTCGACAGGTTCGGAAGAAGAGCTTGGAAGGAGCCTTTTGTTGCGTGGAAGCTTCGTGTGGCCCTATCCAGGTGATATATTTCCTTTATGAGTACTGTGGTTTTTATGTTATATGTGTTTGTGTACTTGTTTAGGGGTTTTTCGTTTCTTGTTGGGGACCGACGTCCAAGGCATGAAGTCCTAGGTTTAGGTTCAGTATGTTTGAGGGAGGTCTGAGTGGTTGTTGCCTCCTGTAATGACATTGTCAGGCATTGAAAGACCTGTTTTAGAAGGGAGTTCTAGTGACCCTATTTTGCTAACCTACTAGGCAGCCGTTCTAGGAGTTCCTGTTAGTTGTGGGGCTATTAGAGAAGCCTGCAGAAGAAAAATAATGCTGATAAAGGGAAATAAAACCCTGAATATCTGACAAGATAATGAATATAAATACAAAGGTGTGTAAAAAGGGGTTCTAACCCCTATCAAAATAGAAAAGGAAAGGAAATGAAAATATATGCACAGTTGATCATCGCCTTGCGAAGGCTTGGTAGGTTCCTGGGGATGAGTCAGACCCGGGGCCAATGCCTTGTCTTCCTAGGGGTGGCATCATGCTGGAAAAAGAAGAATTAAGGAAGGCTGGAGCGAAAATAAAAGTGAGTGTCAGAAAAGGATTAAGTGTCGCCTTGCGAGGGCTTGGTAGGTTCTTAGGTACCGAAACAGGTCCTGAGGCTGATGCCCTATTCTCCCTAGGTCACTACGCTCAGCTCCCTCCTTTTTACATGTCCGAGTATATGAATAAAATAAAACCCTAAAAGAAGAAATGTGCTGAAAGAAGATACTTCTTGATCAGGCTATAGGAGTCCTCGCCTAGTAGGAGCTCCTACTTGTGTTGTCCTTAGTTAGGTAGGCAGTTCAGACCACCACTTAGGGCAACCTCTTTGACAGTTCTTTTTCGTTTGGCCGTGTTGGAGCAGTTGGATAGTGACTAGCTTCGAAACCTTTTATCAGATTATGCTAGGCCTACTCCTTGTGGATGTCATGCCTTAGTTTTGTCAGGGGGTAGGGTGAGCATTATGCTGAGTTTTATTGCATTTTTGTTTTGTATCAGCTTGATGCTTCCTTTGGTTGTTTATGTGCAGATATGTTCGTGGGTTTGACGGGCTGAGTCGCCCTATCCCGTGGTCGCCAATGAGAGTGAAATTTTGGTGCTAAGAAGTGCTTAAAAATAGCTAAAAATTACGAATATCGAGGGAAAAATATTCAACGTCGAAGGTGGCGGCTCGATCTAGGACGATTTTAAGTGTCAAAGTGCTTTAAAGGCGCCCGAGCGACATTTTTTGATTTTTTATAAATTTTCAGACTGTTGTGTGGGTTGACAAGAGTTATTGGCCAATGTGGGATGTCAAGCCGAACGCCCAGGATTTTTCAGAGCTCAATTCGGAGTCTGGACGAGGAAATGGCCACAAAGTGGGCAAGATTTGAAGAGGTGGACTTGTTTTAGCCAAGAGTGGGTAGTGACCTTTGGGGCCAAGAAGCATTTTATGCCACATGGCAAATCGTGGAGAGAGAGAGAAGAGGAAAACGTGAGCAGAATGCGCCCGATTTTTGCGCCATCATGGGAGATGCTCAACCTCCAGCCTGCAAACAACCCACACCACTGATCATTGCCCTTGCTTCCCTCCTGGATGCCAATCATTTCGCCGTGCTTTGCTCCTCCAATGGCGGTCTCTATGAAGAATTCTGATTTCAGTCTTTCTCTCTCCTCCCTCTCTCTCCCCTAAGGGCAGATTCATGTGGTGAAGAAGAAGAAGAAGAATGGATGATGGATGCTTGTCCAATGAAGACCGGATTGCTCCGTGGTTCAAGAGGAATGAAGATTGCTGATTCCGGACTGTCATGAGCATTAATGGTGGCTGGAAATCAGTCCCGAGAGATGGCAAATAAAAACCCGCAACCTACAAAGAACGGTAATCTCATTTTTACAAAGGAAATTGATGTTTTATGCAATTTGCTTCATGAATACTTGTTCCCATGGGATGATTATGCATTATAATGTTGTTTGCAATGTCTTCCAACTGTTTATGGTCAGAAAATCAGAAAATCATAAGTGTTGTGAATAAAATTAATAGTGTAAAACCCGTAAAACACGTAAAATATGGAAAAATTGAGTGTTTTTTATATATAAATAGAAAATATAGTAAGAAACACCAACTAAATTTATGGTTTTTCTGCAAATGAACCTAAGGGCCACAGCCCACAACTCATTTTGAATTTTCAGTCATTTAATATTGCAAAAAATATAAGAAAAATAGGGAAAATGGAAAAAAATAAGGGAAAAATGGATTTTGAGTGCCGAAAATTAAGGAAAAATGAGAACCATGTTTGTGGATGTATGGGGGGGTCTGAAGTATGAGGTTTAGCCTCAGTTCAGCCCTATCTTTATGTTTTAGTGAGTTTTTATTGCTTTTCATACAGAAAAAATGTGGAAAATGAACCCTAAACCGATCAATAATGCACAATCTAAACGGGTGAGGGGGTAGAGTGTATAAAAGGTGTTTAAATGCTGAATGAAATGATGAAAAGCTTGCTAGTTTTTATGCATATCATATAGATCGATCGTTAATTTAAAGTAAGGATCTAGTAGCACGAGGGTCTCCTCGGTGCTAGGTTCATGCAATGCCGCATACGAGCGATAGACAAAATCATTGAAAGAATGCTTTTGCACTAAGCACAATGCTGATTTTCTATTGTTTGTGCACTAAACCATTCACATTATGCACTATGCATGGTTCATGGTATCGAAGGAAAATCTCCTGGACTGCATAGCAATTGTTTTCTTAGGACTTTGACTCACGATTGAGAGTGTGAGGTTATCCCTAGGGTAGAGGGCCAGTTTCCTAAGGGACTGTGAAGTGAGGAAGCATGGTATATCTCCTGGAAATACGAGAAATATAAAAGAGAGGAGTTTGTGTTCGTTTGTGTTATATATTTAGCAGCGCATCAAAGGGCCAATCCCTGCGATGTAAGAGAGCTGCAGTGGGGCTCCGACTATTAGTCGCTGGAGTACCTCCCATATGTGTGTGATCGTGGCATTGCCAATGTATAAGGGTTCTCCCTTTGAGGAGTTTTAGGGAAACGTTGGACTATGAACTATAAACGCATGAATTAAGCTTTAGGGCAAGTTTGTCCTTTAGCATTAGATTGACGCTCCTGGTCCGCGAGGCCGTGAGGGTGTTTGTGTGTCATGAGCATGAGGTCCGGCTAGTGCCATAGCCAGTGCCGGCCCATTTTAGGTCCCATCACATGAGCATGAGGTCCGGCTAGTGCCATAGCCAGTGCTGGCCCATTTCAAGTCCCATCAGTGGTGTGTCTACTGGGAGCTGCCAACAAGTGGTTGTTCTCGAATCTAGGGTTTTTAGGGACCAAGAAAGTTGGTTTATGTCCTTTGAAAAGGACTGTCAAGCTGAAATACAGAAAGCAGAACATGCTGAGAGGGCTAGATGGAGGTTAGAGATTATAAGTCATTATTCTCCTCAAAGGAGTAGCCCGATACGCATAAGAGACAGTGGCCTTAGTAACCCAACTACTGCACATAGTCCTTTAGGTGCAGGAGGAAGCACAAGTTCTTCCTCTCTTCCACCAAGTCTACCCACTTCAAGTAGGGGTGTGAATCCATCAGTTCAAGCTCCTATTGTTAATCCGATTGTCACCATGGCACAACCATTGCAATTCTTGCAGGGATGCTAGATTTGCCCGTTTTAGGAGTTCCTTTGCCCATTTTCAATGGGTTAGCTGAAGAGGATGCAGAGTTTCACATTTGTGAATTCCAAAGGTTAATGTTTAATTATCGCATCCAAGATGAGGGACACCTTATGATGTTCTTTAACATGACATTAAAAGAAAGGGCTGTGGTATGGTATCATAGCATAGAGTCTGGAACCATAACCACCATTGACCAATTTTATGCAGCTTTCCGAGGAGAATATGCCCCTGAAAGAGGTGGCCAATATTGGTTGTGTGTTTTGAATGTAATACGCCAAGATCCCCATGAGAATGTGAAAGCTTATGCCAAGAAGTTGAAGTATTTCGTAAGTTAAAAACTTACATTCCTATTCCGTCGGCTGCCCAATTGCAATACTTCTTGCATGGATTGGATTTCAATATTCAGATACAATTGAGCAGTGTGACTTTGGTTGATATAGACACTGCCATTGCGCAGGCAGAAGGAGTAGAAGCACGATTACAAACAGCCTACTCCTCTGGAATAAATCTTAATGCGGGTCTAGCACCTGGAGGCAATCTACCATTGACAAATGGAAGTCAAGGGATGCCTATGACTAACCCTAATGGGAGAGGAAGCATGGTTCAAAATGTACCTTTATTGCCAGCTCCTCCCAGTGTGACTATGCCTATGGCTAGTCAGTTGGCTCCACCAAATGTTGGAGGCCAAGTTTCGAACCCTAATATTGTTCCTATGGGTCAACAACCAATGCCCAATCAAATTGTTAGGCCAATGGAACGACAGGTAGACGATCAAGGCTATGAGTCGAGTGCATCTAATGTCCTTGGGGAAGTTAAGGACATGATGAAGCATTACACCGACATGATTTCTGAACAATATCGGCAAATAGCTGTTGACGTCAATTTCTTGAAGAAGCAGCAGAATTTGATAGGGAGTCGACGCCCCGAAGAGGGTGGACCCTCAAGATTCACCTGTAAGTGGTGTGGCGGACAACATTTCCCTAGAAACTGTCCAAATGTTAAATGTGATATTTGTGGGAAGTCGGGTCATTTAGCCGCTACCTGTTGGAGTAAGATTAGTTCCCTCCAAAAAGGGAGTAAACAGCCAGGTCCAATTAATCATAGAGTGCAAGGTAATAACCTGTAGCAAAATGATGGACCAAGACAAATATTGCAAAGGGGAAAGACCACTATAGAAGAGTTGCTACAAGGCAATGGAGTCAGCCTTATTGAGGCTGTACGCGTCAATGACGCTAAAACCTCTAACCTAAGAGCCGTGACAAGAGGCCAAAAGGAGGTTGACAAAGATAAGGAAAAACCGATTGAAACCCTAAGCAAGGGGATAAGGGGACGCAAGTTATGAATCCTGGCGTGGAAGGTAGACCTCTAAGGCCTGTTGACAAAAAAGTCGATCCTAAGAAGGATGAGGAAGTGCCAAGAAAAAAGGCAAGAGCTAAAAAAGAAGCACCAAAACCGGTCCCGAGACCAAAAGAAAGAATGGTTTGGCGAGTAAAGAGAGCTTTGGCTACCTATCATGATTTTGATTTAGCAGGTTCTCTTTGCGAAGTCAAACCACATGTAAAACTCTTAAAGTTGATTAAATTATCTCCACGAGTACGCAAGGAATTCAAGAAGATCTTGCGTATTGGGTATATTGTAGAACCTTTGGGCATAGCATAAGTAGGGGAAGATTGGTTTGATCATGCTGACAAGAATTGCCCTAGGGTTCTAGCATATGTGGATGGAATACTAGTGGAGCATGCTATTGTAGACACTGGGTCCTCCATCAATATCATGAGTTCAGAGTTGATGGAGAGGTTGGGTCTAGGCATCCAAAAAGATAGCTCCACCCTTCTTAGAATGGCTAATGATAGTCTAAGACAACCAGAAGGTTGTGTTACTAGAGTCCATGTTACAGTTGCAAGTGTAGAATGCTTCTTGGACTTTAGGGTGATAAGGTTTGCAGGACGTCCTAGCTATCGAGTCTTGCTAGGTAGGCCTTGGATCTTACAAACCGATTGTCAAGTCGATATACCCGCCGATCGAGTGGTTCTAGGTAGAGGTACTAATAGAGTAATAGTCGACGCTTACCCTGAGTCTCCTCAGAGTGAGAGAGCTCCTTTACCCTCTACTGAATTAGAAACAACAGATGATCCATCTGGTAGTGAGACATCATTCAGTGACGAGTCTAAAGAGGGGTCCACTACAGAGGATATTTATCAGACAACTCTAAATGAGCCGATAGAGCCGTAAGATAGGATAAGAGAAATGACGAGTTGAGAGGCATTCCTCCCAGCATGGCTGTTCATACTATTCCTATAAAAGAAGGCAGTCGTCCTGTGCATCAGAAAGTAAGGCGTATGCCTTTTGAATTGAGGGACGGGCTGTTTGAGGAGTTACAGAAGTTAAGGAAAGCTAGGTTAATCTTCCCTGTACAACACACAGAATGGTGTTCACCAGTGGTTATCAGGAAGAAGAAAAACAACCTGATCCGATTATGTGTAGATTTTAGAGAGCTGAATAAGCAAACAGTTAAGGATTACTACCTGTTGCCGTTTATTGACCAGATTTTGGATCAATTAGCGGGTAGGGAAATATATTCGTTTATGGATTGCTTTGCGGGATACAACCAGATGGCAATTGCAGAAGAGGACAACTTGAAAACGACTTTTATTACTGTCTTTGATACTTTTGCATACCATGTGATGGCCTTTGGTTTGTGCAATGCACCTGGATCATGGCAACGAACAGCAGACAAGACCTTTGGTGACACCTCCCTAGATGAGTTGAAAGTATTTATTGATGACCTGGGGGCAGCCATTGTAAGGGAAAGGATGTTGATTATTTTGAGAAAGTGCTTTGAGTGCTGCAGACAATTTTGTATTGCTCTTAACCCACGAAAGTGTGTCTTTGGAGTGCCTTATGGGCTATTGCTAGGTCATGTGGTCAGTTCAGTCGGGATCGCAACAACTGACCCTGAAAAGATCAAGGTTATAGTTGCTATGAGTCCACCATGCACTCCGAAAGAGGTTCATAGCTTTCTGTCATCGATAGGGTACTATCAGAGGTTTATAAATGCCTTGGCAGAAAGGACCTTGCCATTAACAAACTTATGATCCTTTAGTTGTCTATTTGAATGGAGCGACCCTTGTAAGGTAGCTTTCGAGGATGTGAAACAGGAGCTAGCAAAAGTACCAGTTTTAAAAGCACCTAAAAGAGGCGAGATATTCTACATATTCTCTGCAGCCACCATGCATAGTATCAGCTGTCTGCTATTTAGCCCAAATCTAGGAGGAAAAGTGGTATCATCCGATAGCTTTTGCTAGTCAAAAATTGGGCATTTCAGAAATTAACTACACCTACATGGAGAAATTGTGTCTTACGATGGTCTTTGCGACTAAGAAATTCAGGCACTACATCCTCTATGAGAAGGTAGTTTTTTATACGAAGGCGAAAGGGCTTAGATTGCTTATGAACAAGGTATAGCCACCTAATCGTCTAGCAAAGTGGTTAATCACTTTGCAGGAGTTTGATTATGAGATTAAGAGTAAGCCACCGAGGTTGCAGGGGATTGTGAAATGCCTTGTGGATTTTCGGGAGCCAAAAGAGACTTTGGCTGAAGGAAGTGATATTGAAGAAATGTTTAAAATTGATACAGCTTCTATCCCATCTTGGTATGCTGCTATTAGGCATTATCTATCAACAGGAGAGACTGGAGCTGGTCTATCAAAATCTGAAAGGAGGAAAATCAGACAACAGGCTTTGAAGTTTTCCTTGATCGCAGGAACACTATATCGGCAGGGTGTTGATGATATCTACCACCGATGTGTGATGCCTGACGAGGTTCCTTTCATCTTGGAAGAGTGCCATGACTCTACATGTGGAGGGCACTTTGCGGGACGGTTGACAGCACAAAAAGCTTTAAGAGCTGGATACTGGTGGCCTGTTGAGATATCGAGCTCCACTCGTGATATGCCAGGGTGACCGTTGTGCATTTATGTCACCGACGTGTCATTGCAGATGCGGTTGGTACACCGCCCATGAATAATAGCTACATGACAGCTATCCTTATCTACTCTAGTTCGTGGCTCAGTTAGTATGCCACCTTAGTTAGTTGAGTTTGGTTTGAGACCCATATATAGGGTTCTTCTATTTCTTTGTATCAGACTTCTTTTTGGCTTACACAACTAAGAAGAGGAAAACAGTTTTCAGCCTCCACCTTTGTGTGTATTCCCCCATTGTGCAAGCAAGAAAGCTACAAGTGAGACTCCTTCCTTCTCTCCCACAATCTTGACATGGTATTAGAGCCTTGTTCGTGGTAAGGAGCTCAAGAAAGCAAGCCAAGCTCGCGGTGTTTTGGTAAGAGGAGCAGTGTTGCTTTCATTTTTTGTTTTGGGAGCAGATCTCTGCAGGTAGCATAGCCGAAAATTGCAAGAGTACATTGTCTCAGGTTGAGACGCCCTTCGCGGTGAAGCAAGAGGGCAGTATATGCTGCGGGTAAGGGCTTTAGCCCTTGGTGACACTGTTTTTTTTATTTGAGGCCATTTCGGGGCCTGTTTTGGAGGCAGACTGCACGCACTTAGGAAAAGGCCCAGTTTTATGCTGTGCAACCACTGTTCTACAGGTCAGTGAAAAGTTACTGTAGAAATTACATCTATGCCTATGCGCAGAGACATTGGGAGTTACAGAATCATCCTTGGTTCCTGTTTATGCAAAATCGTCACTAGGAAGTGACTGTGTAGTCAAATACCACTTTCGCCAGTTTTGCAGATTTGCCCTTGTGAGGGTGAAGCTGTGTTTTTTGCAGTGACAGAATTTTTTGCAGTGTTCTGTAATGGCGTCTGATTCTCTTTCACAGATTATAACTGAAAAGCTTGACAAGAACAACTTCCAGGCATGGAAGTTTAGAATGACGAATTTCCTTATGGGAAAAGGATATTGGGAATTTGTTGCAGGAAATGAAGAAGAACCAGTTCTTCCTGATGTTCCCAATCAACAGCAAATGCAGGCATTTAAAGCATGGCATGAGAGAGCCAGGAAAGTTATGTACTGGATGTCTATCAGCATTTCAGACTCTATGATTGTGCATATTCAAGATGCAAGTACGCCAAAGGAGGCATGGGATACTTTGTCAAAAATGTATAGCACAAATACTCAAGCTAGGAAAATGCAGCTCAAGCAAGAGTTGCATAATGTGCAAAGAGAAAATATGAGCATCAATGACTACCACATGAAGGTGAAGAAGATTGCAGATGCACTTACTTCCATTGGGTCACCAGTGGAAGATGATGATTTAGTTTCTGTGACCTTGAATGGTCTAGGAAAGGATTATGCACAGTTCCGAACATCCATTTCCGTCCGTGAAAGATTTCCTGATTTTGAGGAGTTGATTGCTCTTCTAATTTCTGAGGAGCAGAGAAATGGTGGTGCATCTTCTTCAGGAGGAACTTCAAAAGAAGCTGTCTTCTACTCAAATGCTGGAAGTGTCAAGATTGTGGGAGAGAAGGAAGGAGTCTCACTTGTAGCTTTCTTGCTTGCACAATGAGGGAAGACACACAAGGGTGGAGGCTGAAAACAGTTTTCCTCTTCTTAGTTGTGTAAGCCAAAAGAACTCTCATACAAAGAAATAGAAGAACCCTATATATGGGTCTCAAACCAAACTCAACTAACTAAGGTGGCATACTAACTGAGCCACAAACTAGAGTAGATAAGGATAGCTATCATGTAGCTATTATTCATCGGCGGTGTACCAACCGCGTCTGCAAACAACTGACAAGTCGGTGACATAAGTACTCAACAGTCACCCTGGCGTATCACGAGTGGAGCTCGATATCTCAACACTCCCCCTCGAGCTCAATCCCAATTCCTGCACACCAAGCAGGTCTCTGAACTTGCGCAGCTTCTCTGCGCCCAATGCCTTCGTGAATATGTCAGCTACCTGATCCTCTGTGCTGACATAAACTAGATCAATAAGACCTAGTAAAACCCTCTCTCGCACATAGTGATAATGCACCTCAATGTGCTTTGTTCTAGCATGATAGACTGGGTTATTTGCCAAGTGTATACTGCTCATGTTGTCACAATAAATGACAACTGGCCCATCTGCAGGCTGATGCATATCATAAAGTAGCTTATGCAACCAAGCTACCTCACATGCAGCCATTGCTGCACCCCTGTACTCAGCCTCTGTGCTCGACAAGGCAACTGTAGGCTGTTTCTTGCTGCTCCAAGTGACTGCAGCACTCCCAAAAGAGAACACATATCCACTGGTAGATCGTCTATCAGAAATGCTACCAGCCCAATCAGCATCAGTGTATCCATGCAACTGTATCTGAACCCCAGTCTCATAAAATAGTCCATACTGCAATGTGGACTTCACATACCTGAGTATGCGTCTAGCCGCATCCAAATGCGATTTCCTTGGAGCCTGCATAAACTGACTTACCAATCCAACAGCATAGCTCAAATCTGGCCTGGTAATAGTCATATAAATCAAGCTTCCTACTATGCGTCTGTACATAGTAGGGTCTTCCAGAAGCTCACCTGCATCTGCGCTCAGCTTCACATTCTGCTCCAAAGGAACTGAAATAGGCTTACAGCCTGTCATCCCATATTTGGACAGCATGTCCAATCCATACTGCCTCTGCAAGAGCTGTATCCCACTTGGTGATCTAATCACCTCAATGCCCAAGAAATAACGCAGCTCTCCCAAATCCTTCATCTCAAACTTCTGCTTCAATAGCATTTTCACATGAAGGATATCTTCATCACTGTCACCTGTCATAATCAAATCATCAACATAAATGACAAGTAGCATAATACCTTTCTCTGTTTTTCTCACATAAAGTGAGAAATCTGCCTTGGAAATCTGAAAGCCAATAGTGACAAGATACTGTCCTATCTTGTCAGACCATGCTCTAGGTGCTTGCTTCAAGCCATACAAGGCTTTCTTCAACCTGCAAACAAACTCAGGATGAACAGCATGCACATAACCTGGTGGCTGCTCCATATAGACCTCTTCTTGCAAATCACCATGCAAGAAGGCATTCTTTACATCCATCTGATGTAAAGACCATCCCTTTGATGCAGCCATAGCAATGACTGCTCTTACGGTTGCCATCCTTGCAACCGGACTGAATGTTTCTTCATAGTCAATGCCATATGTTTGTGCATACCCCTTGACTACTAATCTTGCCTTGTATCTGTTCACAGAACCATCTACATTGTGCTTCACCTTATAGACCCACTTACAGCCAATTGCATTCTTACCTTTAGGCAAAGGTACCAATTCCCATGTAGCATTTGCTTCCAAGGCATCCATTTCTTCATCCATGGCTTTCTCCCATTTTTCTTTTCCCATGGCTTCCTCAAAAGAAGTGGGTTCTGGTTCCTGTATCACTTTAACCATATATGCATAATGAATGGCTGTAAATCCATCATATTTCAGCCTATCCACAGGATACCTAGCTCTGGTAGACCTGCGCAAAGTAGGTTCACTCCCAGGTGCTCTCAAAACATCCCTGGTCTTCCTTACTCCAGGTGTAACAATAGAAGGAATACCCAACTCATCATCAATGCTCTGTTCTGAGCCACTGGATTCACCATCCACATAAGAATGACCTGCATTCACATCAAACATGGGCTGATCAACCTTCTCTTTTCCTTTTCGTGATACCTGCATACCACCATCTGCATTGCTTTGAGAAGATTCTCCTGATCTCAATCTGCCTGTCCATGGCGAAGAATGTGAACCACTGCTAGAAGACGCTCCAGGTCCACTAATATTTTGTGATTGCTGCTGTGAATTCTGTGCAGCATTACCATTTTGTGCATCTACATCATCAATCACATTTATTGGTTTATACCAGCTACTCATCTCATCAAAAACAACATCTCTGCTCACTGTAAACTTACGAGTAGAAGGGTTATAGCATCTATACCCTTTTTGCTGCAGAGAGTAACCAATAAAGATGCACTTCTCAGCTTTTGGATCCAACTTGGATCTCAGCTCATCTGGCACATGTACATAGGCAATGCAACCAAACATTTTCAAATGAGAAATATCTGGTTTCCTACCAGTATACCTCTCCTCTGGAGTCATTCCATGTATTGCTGCAGTGGGAGTCCTGTTCATTATGTAGACTGCTGTAGCAACTGCTTCAGCCCAATAAAAATCCGGCAAGTCTTTTTCATTGAGCATGGCACGAGATACCTCTCCAATATGCCTGTTTTTCCTTTCTGCAATTCCATTTTGTTGTGGGGTATAACTGCATGAATATTGCTGCTTTATGCCATGCTCCTGCAAGAACTTTGCAAACTCATTTGAGAGGTACTCTCCCCCTCCATCTGACCTTAGGCATTTTATTTGCAGACCTGTTTCTTTTTCAGCAATAGCTTTAAGGGTTTTGAAATGCCCAAAAACTTCACTTTTCTTTTTCATAAAATACACCCAAACTTTTCTGCTATAGTCATCAATAAAAGTGACAAAATAATGACAGCCTCCAAGAGATGCAGCTTTAGTAGTCCACACATCAGAGTGGATTAATTCCAATGGCTTCTCACTCTCTTGAACATGTCTAGGAAATGGTTTCCTTGCCTGTTTTCCAAACTGACAGGCTTCACATACCTTATGCATTTCTGCAACCTTGAATTTTGGCAATCCTGCAACAATATTTTGGGCCTGCATTGATTTAAGTCGCTGTACATTAACATGACCAATGCGTTTATGCCAGATATCAATATCTGCAACTACACCGGTCCCATGTGCAAACATTGCTGCACTCAATTCAGACATGTCTGCATCCAACGTAAACATTCTGCCCTTCTTCTTTCCTTTTGCTATCAAGCGACCTTTATTTTTCATATCCTCAACAAAGCATCCATGAGGATTAAATCTGACCTGCAAGCCCTGCTCAACCATTTGACCAACAGAAACCAGATTCTTGGTGATATTCGGGACATGAAATACATCGGACATGTATTTCTTTTTCCCATCCTGCATAGACAAGGGAATTTTTCCAATCTGCACAATAGGATGTGCAGTATCATCACCAGTCTCCACAAATCCTGGTTTTTCCATTTTCCTTGCATCCTCCATCCATTCTGCATGACCTGTCATGTGGTTTGATGCACCTGAGTCAACATACCATACATCATTGCTTTCTTCTGCACTTGTCACAGAATTGTTCATGTGCTGCACCATGAACAAATGCTCATTTCTGTCATCACCCTGTCTGCTAGAAGATGCATAATTCCCTTGTTGCAGTTTTCCATTCATGATGTCATTCTGCTTTTTATAGCAGTCTTTAGCCATATGACCCATTTTACCACAGTAGTAGCATTCAACATTACTGTTTGCATTTTGACCTCTTTGCCATCCACCACGACCTCTTTGGCTCCCCCTGCCTCTAGAGTTACCACGTCCTCCTCCATAGGACTGGTTTTCTTGAGTTTGCTGCATATTCTGATTTCTACCACGGCCTCCAAATCGGCCTCCTCTACCTCTGCCTCTACCTCTTCTAGCATTTGAGTAGAAGACAGCTTCTTTTGAAGTTCCTCCTGAAGAAGATGCACCACCATTTCTCTGTTCCTCAGAAATTAGAAGAGCAATCAACTCCTCAAAATCAGGAAATCTTTCACGAACTGAAATGGATGTCCGAAACTGTGCATAATCCTTTCCTAGACCATTCAAGGTCACAGAAACTAAATCATCATCTTCCACTGGTGACCCAATGGAAGCAAGTGCATCTGCAATCTTCTTCACCTTCATATGGTAGTCGTTGATGCTCATATTTTCTCTTTGCACATTGTGCAACTCTTGCTTGAGCTGCATTTTCCTGGCTTGCGTATTTGTGCTATACATTTTTGACAAAGTATCCCATGCCTCCTTTGGCGTACTTGCATCCTGAATATGCACAATCATAGAGTCTGAAATGCTGATAGACAGCCAATACATAACTTTCCTGGCTCTCTCATGCCATGCTTTAAATGCCTGCATTTGCTGTTGATTGGGAACATCAGGAAGAACTGGTTCTTCTTCATTTCCTGCAACAAATTCCCAATATCCTTTTCCCATAAGGAAATTCGTCATTCTAAACTTCCATGCTTGGAAGTTGTTCTTGTCAAGCTTTTCAGTGACAATCTGTGAAAGAGAATCAGATGCCATTATAGAAGACTGCAAAAAATTTCTGTCACTGCAAAAACCACAACTTCACCCTCACAAGGGAAAATCTGCAAAACTGGCGAAAGTGGTATTTGACCACACAGTCACTTCCTAGTGACGATTTTGCATCAACAGGCAACAAGGATGATTCTGTAACTCCCAATGTCTCTGCGCACAAGCATACAATGCAATTTTTACAGTAACTATTCACCGACCTGTAGAACAGTGGCTGCACATCATAAAACTGGGCCTTTTCCTGAGTGCGTGCAGAAAACTTCCGCCTCCAAAACAGGCCCCGAAATGGCCTCAAATCAAAAAAACAAGGTCGCCAAGGGCTAAAGGCCTCCCCCGCAGCATATACTGCCCTCTTGCTTCACCGCGAAGGGCGTCTCAACCTGAGACAATGCACTCCTGCACTTTCCGGCTGTGCTACCTGCAGAGATCTGCTCCCAAAACAGAAAATGAAAGCAACACTGCTCCTCTTACCAGAACAGCGCGAGCTTGGCTTGCTTTCTTGAGCTCCTTACCACGAACAAGGCTCTGATACCATGTCAAGATTGTGGGAGAGAAGGAAGGAGTCTCACTTGTAGCTTTCTTGCTTGCACAATGAGGGAAGACACACAAGGGTGGAGGCTGAAAACAGTTTTCCTCTTCTTAGTTGTGTAAGCCAAAAGAACTCTCATACAAAGAAATAGAAGAACCCTATATATGGGTCTCAAACCAAACTCAACTAACTAAGGTGGCATACTAACTGAGCCACAAACTAGAGTAGATAAGGATAGCTATCATGTAGCTATTATTCATTGGCGGTGTACCAACCGCGTCTGCAAACAACTGACAAGTCGGTGACATAAGTACTCAACAGTCACCCTGGCGTATCACGAGTGGAGCTCGATATCTCAACAGGAAGAGGTAGAGGCAGAGGTAGAGGAGGCCGATTGTCATGACATGCAATGGGATGGGTGTGTCCTCTCTGTTAAATGTCTCAACTTTGAACAATCCCAATGGTACACATGGCTCATTTGCAGAACTAGAGGGTGATCTTTGTCTAGGACATTTAGGAAATAGGTGAGTGATTCCGCACTCTAGGCATTTAAGATCGGCCTTTTCCTAATTAGCCCACTCCCGTTTAGAGCAGTGTGAGGAGATATGTCTTGGGTGTCCACAAGTCCAACACAAGATTGGTTCTTGGGTTTGCCCCCCAAAGCCTCTACCTGTACCTCTACCTAATGCCATCAACACTGGTATAGAGGGCAATAATCCTTAAGGATTGCATTGCCCTCTTCGCCATATGATACGTAGGGATGCACATAAGGCTCCTCATCGTTCCGCTCCTCCACATAGTGGAATAGAGCATCACTTGTTGGTGGATGGGTTATGTAGGGTCCAAGTGGTCTAGGTATACCTATGGGGTTTATCTCCATCCTTAGAATGATTAGGTGCCAGGAGAGCCAACAGGGCTCCCCTTCGGAGGAAGTTTTGTGGCCTATTCGCTAGGTAAGGCTATCCATATGGTTTCGAGTACGGAAGTCTCCTCGGTAGTCGAAAATGCATGAGGTCATGACCAAACCTACCACAATTGGCCCGAGGTCCTGAGACTCTGCTGGCAGGTGTTTTCTGCCACAATACACGCATTGGACACAAGGGCTTTCTGGTCGTCTCAACATTTCTTATAATTTGGCTAGCTCTGCCTTCATCTCTACTAGCTCCTCGTGCCCTTCCCTTTATCCTAAGAACTTGGGCTTGATCTTTCACTTAACATTGAAACTCTTTCTGAGTTTATAGCATTCGTCTCCTCTCGGGTTGAGCTCTTGGAGCTTCTCTCTTTCAGTTGGTCATGCACTCTTATTGCCTCATTTAAGACCCTAGCTAGTGCATCTCGCTGCAAGGTTGAATTGCCTACCAAGGCCTTGTAGAGTTCCTTGCTTCATATCCCATTGATGAATACTATGAAGACTGCTCTTCTGGTAGGTCGCTAACTAGTTGGGATCCTCTTGGAGAGACTCCACACGTGGGTGTGGCGTAGTCTTTGATGTCCTCCTTGTCTTTCTACTTGATGTTCATTAGCTGCACTAGGAGGCTATCAGAGTACCCAGGCTCAGAGAATCTCTTAATGAAGAGACTCTTGAGGTTGTTGAAGTTAGTCTGCTCAACAACGTCCAGAATCGTATACCAGGGTCCTACTCTTATCTCCTAAGCATAGATCAAAAGCTTCTAAGTGCAAAAAAGTAAGATTGGTGAGGCCATTGGCCTCACAAACGTGCTTGAACTACTCCACAAAGCTATATGGGTCATCGTTTGGCTGGTACTTGTCAGCTGCTTAGCCATGATAGGGATTCTTGATTGGCTCTTAGCACCCTAGTTGACCCCTAATCCTGCAAGGAATGAGGTTGCCATTGTAGTGGCGCTCTACTTGGCAGAAGTGTTGTCTAGTAGTCACTTTATATAAGAAGCTTGCTCAGTGTGAGATCTCCTTCCAGTGCTCTTTTCCTTTCTACGTTAGGTCCTGCTCTATTTCGACTTGCTAGGGCTAGCACTCACTAAATATCACCCATTTCTATGTTATCTCACAAGCTCCTAGCTTGCTGCTTCTAATTGTAAGTCACTATGCCCTACAAGGCTTCCGACGCTAGTCTCCTCTCCTCTTTGATGTCTGCTATGATATCCTTGGACCTCCTACCATGGTGGTTTGTCCGTGTCAAGCTCTTCCTCTCGTCTGTGGTCGTTAGTACTTGACTCTACCATGTTTGTGGTCTCTTATTCCACCATGGTGTCGACGAGATTGATCAAGTCAGTTAGATCCACTCCTCCAATGGTATCGGTTCTTGTTTGGTCCTATGCTTCGGTTCTCGATCACCTGACTATGTTTTAAGGTCTTCTACTACTAGTGGATTTGTTCTAATGGTTAGGTTTGAGTGATTTTCTTATTGTTTACAAACATTCCTTAGCTTAAACTCACTCAGTGTATGTGTATGCTCTCTCTTTCGTGCACTGTGAAAAATCAGACTCTTGGCTTTTCAGTGCACCTCAAGTGATAAAATCAATGTGGGGTGTGAATGCAGAATGGAAAATGTAACTCACACTATTTCCCTTTTTGTTCACAGCCTAATGTGGCTCTAGGCACATTCTCTGGCTGCTCCTAAGAATTGTCTAGGGTCTCTACTACTCCTCTCTACTCAATCACAGTGGAATTGGGGTCTGGCTTAGCTGGTACTGGGGTCATGGGGGGCTGGGTAATTTGCCCCTGTTTTTGTTCTACTCTATTGTTCCGATTCCCAGAGTCGGATAGTCTGATTCTAGGTGGTGGTACACCAACTGCGGGTGGTCCCAGATGGTTCATGGTCTGCCGACTGTGGGTGGTTTGGACTGTGGGAGTCAAATGGTCCAAGTCTGACTGGGTATGTCCAACTAGACACAAAGTGGTCCAAATGGCGTGTCCGATTGGGGTTGTTTGATTCGACCAAAGGTTGTTCGAATGGCACCGCTCATCCGATTGACTAGTCTCGGCAGTCCCCGATCGGGGATGGTCCAATTCTATGAGTCGAACGGTTCAACTGGTAACGACTTTGGGAGTCATACACCAACAGTTGGTTCGACTGCGGCAAGTGTAAACACAGATGCTAGCACGATCAATGCTAGAGGTCCCTATAGTTTATCGCCTAACTTGTAACCTTCTAGAACAAGAAATTAGAGTACCAAGAAGGCTTAGAGGTACCTAGGATGAAAGATGGACTCAAAATCCACACGTTCGATTCATTTTGGATGGTCCCGCTGGCTGTGGATGGTCTTGACTATGGGAGTTAGACGGTCCAAGTCCAATTGGGTATCTTTGATTAGACACAAAGTGGTCCGAATGGCATGTCCAATTGGACAAAAGGTTGTTTGAATGGCACCGATCTAATTGATTAGTCTCCGTCCCTAGTAGGATGGTCCAATTCTACTAGTCGATAGTCCAACTGGTTTGACTTTGGGAGTCGAACACCGACAGTTGGTCCACAACTGCGGTGAGCATAAACACAAATGTCAGCGCGATCAATGCTAGAGGTCCCTAGGGTTTACCACCTAACCTGTAACCTTCTAGAACAAGAAATTAGAGCACCAGCAAGGCCTAGAGGTACCTGAAATGAATGATGGACTCGAAATACACATGCTCGATTTGTTCTATCCTTGCATCTCTCTCTCTCTCTCTCTCTTTCTCTCTCTCTGTCTCTCTCTCTCTCTCTCAAGCTCTCTCTCTCTCACTAAAGTTGTTTACTCCAAAGTGAAGGAAGCAAAAAATGAGGCATCAAGAGGAAAAGTGTAAGGTGGAACAAAGGAAAAGGTGCCCTATAAGAGAGTGGGCCTAGAAGAAATCTAAGAGCATGGGAACAACCATCAGGAGTACAAGACACAACCGTGGAAGCTGCAAGAAGCCAAACGCAAGAAGGGGCACCTTTAAATATAAAGGTGCAACCAAAACCTCTATAAAAGAGTGCTAGGCTCCCTCATGTGCAATTCGTAACCATGAACAAGTGGTAGAACTAAACTAGGAAGAGAGGAGGACAATGGGAAAAAGGGCCATGGCTGGCAGCCAATGTAAGAAAAGGGGGATAAGGGGATGACCACCCAAAAGGGATTTAGGGTTTTTTATATAAAGTTCAAAAAGTGAATGAGAGCTCATTCTTAGCGTGTAGCAAAAAAAATCTTCTTCTTCTCTTCTCTTATCTTCTTGCTTGTGCTTAATGAGGGAGTGTGAGAGAGTGAGGGATCGAGGAGAATAAGCTCCCCATCTTCTGTCTTCATCTTCTTCTCTTCTCTTCTCTTCTCTTATCTCACACAATTATGGAGGATGGATCTTGATGGAGATGTTGAAAATCAGAGTTGAAGACATGAGAGAGTGTGCACAAGAGGGAGAGAGAGAGCTCAAGTACAAGAATAAGATCTTGTTTAGTCAGTTGCTCAAAGTACAACTAGTACACTCTCCTCTACTTGAGTGTGTACTTTAGGCTATTTATATAGCCATTGGAGGAGTTAGGGTTAGGGTTTCTCTTGTCCTCCAGCCCTTTTACACCTAGCTACCCTTATCCTCTCTAGTGTAAGGAGAGTTCCTATGCTTATCTTTCAACACCCCCCCTCAATGCAAGGTGGCATTGGATAAAAAACATAATAGGATGCCTCCACTTATTTCTCAATGAGATGTCTTTATAAATCAGGCTACAAGAAAAGTTTATAGGTAGAGAGTGTTACAAGATTCAAAAAATTCGGTCACCTGTGGATTGGGAGGCAAAGTTGACCTCCAATTCCTTAGGTACTTCTGGAACACCGGGACCCTTATTGGTGATATGCCTGGTCTTTTTGCATTTATTGCGCTTCATTTTGTTAGGATATTTCCTCCAACAGTTGCTCATAATATGCTCCTTTTTGTGACAGAAGGAGCACTTAGTAGAAGATGTATGGACTAAAACTTGCTCATGGGATGTAAATGCTGAAGACCCTTCAGTATGGTTTCTCTTCTCTTCATCCATGCATGATTGAATAGTACTTGCTAGAGTTGGGTTCAGGATATTAGTTAGGGTAGTCACAAGGGTTGGAAAGACCTTCTTCACAGACTTTAGCAAGATGGCAATGTCATCTTCATCATGGATAGGTGCTTGAACGGAGGCAAGCTATGCCATAAGCCCCTTCATATGTGAAATGAACTTGCTTAGATCTTCTCCATGTTTATATTCCAAGCTAAAAAAACTCAATCTTGAGAAATATCTCGGAGGTCTTCGTTGTAGCACCGTAGAGCCTTTCAAGCTCATTCCACTTTTCTTTTGCAGTTGAGAGTTGGTCAATGTGATGAATTAAGGATTCATCTAAATGAAGCATGATGATGGCCTGAGCCCATTCATCATCTTCTACATCAAGGGGATTGGATGGGTCAATTACTTTGGTTCCTTTTATGAAGGGCTAATGTCCTCTTTCCATCATTTTGTATTTGATCAAAACTTGCCAAGGATGGAAATCTTTTCCATTAAATGTTTGAATTTGAGGATGGACATTAGCATACGCTGTGGCAATTGGGAAGGTATTACCACTTGCTAGAACAAGGGCAGTGTCTAGTCCCTTACAACCTTGCCACTGAATGCGGAACAAAAGCAAACAATTGATATCAAAGTTGTAATGAGAAGAAAGGCTGAAAATCATACATATGTGAGAGCGGAGTTTTGAGCCCCAGATGTGCCTAAAATTTGCCAAAAAATCCAGAATTTAGGGGAAAAATATTCAACATCGAAGGCGGCGGCTCCAGCTAGGATGATTTTAAGCACCAAGTGAAATACGACTTTTAAAAGGCGCCCGAGCGACACTTGTGGATTTTTGATAATTTTCCAGACTGCCGTGTGGGTTGTTAGGAGTTTCCAATCAATGCGGGATGTAAAGCCGGATGCCCAAAAATTAACAGCACTCGAATCGGATGCCAGACGGGAAAATGGCCAAGAAACCGGTCAAGATATGAAGAGGTGGACAAACTTTGGGCCAAATGGCTAGTGACCTTTGGGAGCCCAAGAATTTTATGCAACATGAAACTTAGCATGAAATCGTGGGGATGTAGGAGGAGCAAAAAATGTGAGGAAGAGGGCGCTATATCTGCGCCGAAAAATGCGCCATGTGATGAGGGAGAACATGATTGCAGCCTGCAAATAACCCATATAACCGATCATACCCCCGATCTTCTCCTTCCCTGCTGATCATATCGCTTGTCTTCGCCCGTCCAATGGTGGCCTGAATGAAGAGAGCCAATTCTAGTCTTTCTCTCTTCTCCCTCTCTCTCCCCTAAGGGACTGTTCTTGTGTGCAAGAGGAAAATGAAGAATGGTGAAGGAAAGCTTGTCCGGTTGAGACCGGATTGCTTCCGGATCAATGAAGACATGAATATTGTTGATTGTAAAGATGCTCGACATTGAATGAGGGCTGACCCGCAGTCCCGCACCAAAACCGAGATCCCAAGACACGGAGCCTAAGCGGTAATTCAATTTTTATGAAGGAAAAATGAGTTTTTATGCTATTTGTTTGATAAAACATTGTTCCCATGGGCTGAATATACATTATGATGTTGTTTTCTATGAGTTTCAACAGTTTATAATCTGAAAATCTGAAAATCATAAGAGATATGGCTGAAATTAATGTTATAAAACCCGTAAAACATGCGTTTAAGGGGTAAAATGGGGTTTTTTGCAAAATAAATGGAAAATATGAGACATAATATCAAAAAAAAAATGAAATTTTGTTGTCAAGGAACCTAAGGGCCACAGCCCACAATCAATCTTAATTTCTAGTCATTTTTTATTGAAGAAAATAGAGGAAAAATACCAAAAATGGTGAAAAATGGGTATTAAATGGGAGAAAATTAAGAAATGGTAAAAGGAAAATTCCAAAAAATTACATGTGTGTTTGTGCAATGTATAATAGAGGTAAAACACGAGGTTGGCCTCAGTTTACCCTCGTTTCTATGTTTCCGTCCGTGTTTATCGCTTTCTTTATAAGGAAATACACATAAAACAACTCTTTCACCTATCAACGAATGCAAAACATTATACGGTAGGGTAAGAGGGGAGGTTGAGCGTCAAAATATAAATTAAAATCTGTTTTATGTGTTGCATCATGCCTATATGACATCGTTTTAAAATAAAAGAGAAAGGCAGCATGAGCGTAAGGCTCGGTGTCTTGTCTCATTATATAAACGTTAGCATGGAAATCATGGAAAGTATTGTTTCGCACATATGCAGAATGCTGATTTTCTTCTGTTTGTGCACTGAACCATTCACATTATGCACTATGCATAGTTCATGGTATCAAAGGAAAAGCTCTTGGACTGCATAGCAATTGTTTTTAGGAATTTGACCCACGATTGAGAGTGTGAGGTTATCCCTTGCCGTAGGATAGAGGGTCGGTTTCCTAAGGGACTGTTAAGTGAGGGCACATGGTATATCTCCTGGAAATATGAGAAATATGAAAGAGAGGAGTTTGTGTTCGGTTGTCTTATATGTTGAGCAGCGCATCAAGGGACCAATCCCTGCGATGTAGGAGAGCTGCAGTGGGGCCACGGTGTTTCTACTGAGAGGTTGCCTCCATGTATGTGATCGTGGCATTGCCAATGTGTATGGGTTCTCCCTCTGAGGAGCTTATGGAAAGGGAGACGTTGGACTATAAACTATAAACGCATAGATTAGGCTTTAGGGCAGTTTGTCCTTTAGCATTAGATAGACGCTCCTGGTCTGCGAGGCCGTGAGGGTGTGTTTGTCTGTCATGATGAGAGTGGAATTTTAGTGCTGAGAAGTGCTTAAAAATAGCTAAAAATTATGAATATCAAGGGAAAAATATTCAACGTCGAAGGCGGCAGCTCGATCTAGGACGATTTTAAGCGTCAAAGTGCTTTAAAGGCGTCCCGAGCGACACTTATTGATTTTTCATAATTTTTCAGACTGTCATGTGGGTTGACAAGAGTTACTGGACAATGCGGGATGTCAAGCCGGACGCCCAGGATTTTTCAGAGCTCAATTCAGAGTCCGGACGGGGAAATGGCCACAAAGTGGGCAAGATTTGAAGAGCTGGACTTGTTTTGGCCAAGAGTGGGTAGTGACCTTTGGGACCAAGAAGCATTTTATGCCACATGACAAATCGTGGAGAGAGAGAGAAGAGGAAAACATGAGCAGAATGCGCCCGATTTTTGCGCCATCATGGGAGATGCTCAACCTCCAGCCTGCAAACAACCCACACCACTGATCATTGCCCTTGCTTCCCTCCTGGATGCCAATCATTTCGCCATGCTTCGCTCCTGAATGGATGACGGATGCTTGTCCAATGAAGACCGGATTGCTCCGTGGTTCAAGAGGAATGAAGATTGCTAATTCCGGACTGTCATGAGCATTGATGGTGGCTGGAAATCAATCCCGAGAGATGGCAAATAAAAACCCGCAACCCGCAAAGAACGGTAATCTCATTTTTACAAAGGAAATTGATGTTTTATGCAATTTGCTTCATGAATACTTGTTCCCATGGGATGATTATGCATTATAATGTTGTTTGCAATGTCTTCCAACTGTTTATAGTCAGAAAATCAGAAAATCATAAGTGTTGTGAATGAAATTAATAGTGTAAAACCCATAAAACACGCGAAATATGAAAAAATTGGGTGTTTTTGATATATAAATGGAAAATATAGTAAGACATACCAACTAAATTTATGGTTTTGCTGCAAATGAACCTAAGGGCCATAGCCCACAACTCATTTTGAATTTTTAGTCATTTAATATTGCAAAAAATATAAGAAAAATAGGAAAAATAGAAAAAAATAAGAAAAAAATGGATTTTGAGTGCCAAAAATTAAGGAAAAATAAGAACCATGTTTGTGGATGTATGGAGGGTCTGAAGTATGAGGTTTAGCCTTAGTTCAGCCCTACCTTTATGTTTTAGTGAGTTTTTATTACTTTTCATACAAAAAAAATGTGAAAAATGAACCCTAAACCGATCAATAATGCACAATCTAAACAGGTGAGGGGGTAGAGTGTATAAAAGGTGTTTAAATGCTGAATGGAATGATGAAAATCTTGCTAGTTTTTATGCATATCATATAGATCGGTCGTTAATTTAAAGTAAGGATCTAGTAGCACGAGGGTCTCCTCGGTGCTAGGTTCATGCAACGTCACATACGAGCGATAGTCGAAATCATTGAAAGAATGCTTTTGCACTAAGCACAATGTTGATTTTCTATTGTTTGTGCACTAAACCATTCACATTATGCACTATGCATGGTTCATGTATCGAAGGAAAATCTCCTGGACTGCATAGCAATTGTTTTCTTAGGACTTTGACTCACGATTGAGAGTGTGAGGGTATCCCTTGCCGTAGGGTAGAGGGCCGATTTCCTAAGGGACTGGAAGTGAGGAAGCATGGTATATCTCTTGGAAATACGAGAAATATAAAAGAGAGGAGTTTGTGTTCGTTTGTGTTATATGTTTAGCAGCGCATCAAAGGGCCAATGATGCCAGGAGGCATATTCCACGGTGGATTCCGTGAGGTTTTACGGTGGATTCCGTAAACTTAGATGACCGGGGCTCATACGCAAAGAGGATTCTTTGTGCGAGAAGTTGATGGGGACGCCTGTCCTTTTCGGGCGTTTCTGTGTACATGGGTGATTCCATAGCGGGTGATTCCGCAAAATGCATATTAAATTAATAAACGTTTATGAGTTTAGAGTGCGCACTCGTAATAAATTAAGGTTAGGATTTATTTCTAACCAGTTGATTTATTTATGTAGCTGAAGACTGCTAGGTATTCACTTTTGTCGGTTTAATTGTATTATTTTACTAACGATTGTGAATGCTTCAGTTGATGTGTAGAGATAGCAGCAATGGCGGAGGAAAGCATTGGAGTCTAGCGGGTTTTCGACTTTTGGACTAGATTTTGATAGGCGCCACGCCTATATTTTGTTATGTCTATTGAGACATCGATTATTTATTATTATTTTGTATGCGCTTATGCGCCCGGATATGTTATTTCTATTTGGACATTGAGATTGGGCGTGCCAGATTCTATGGGCACCGTCCATTAGCTTTATTTTCCTATTTTTGGTAGAAAGCAAACTCAAAAAGCTAAAAGCTTGTCATATTTTTGTAATTGGGCTATTATTGAGCATGAAGATTGGAAATATACATTAAATACATGCTTTGTGAAGCGCTCACACAAGGCATGGGGGAGATTGAACCCAATTTGTCTCTTGCCTCTTGTCGTGCTTGCTTTTACATGGGTTTTTGTGCTAAAAAGTAGAGTACTTTGTTCTTGGGGACCTTCCGGGATTCACCACGTGAGCTATCTGCGTCCGATCTGCGCACCAGTGGTATCAGAGCGGAGCAGAGATCAAGAGCTTCCAATCGCTACCAATCTCGAGCGAAGGCGGAGCTCCAGGAACAAACGGGCTCTACAGTCAATCTCATCGCGAACCGTCGATACAGGCAGACTTCTGGTGATCAAGAACCCCTGTTTCCACTGTCAGATCGCGAAGGACCAAGCTCTGCAGGCGGACTATCGCATAAAAGCTGCATTTTTAGGCACTAGGTACAATGGCACACAAGAAGTTCAAGATTTAGAAATTCAAATTGGTCCATATATTGAAAGAAGAAATTTCTTAGTTGTCCCATTACAGTCTAGCGACATTATTCTAGGAATGCCATGGAGACACCAACATAATCCCAATATAGATTATTCCACACACACAATGAATATAAATTTTCAACGAAAATCTATTACATTATTTGGTATGCATGCATCTCATATTTTTCCACTGCTTTCGCATACTCAAGCAAAACGTGCACTACGCAAGAATACTAAATCATATCTCATTTGGGTGAATGAATTGCACGCAAAGGAAAATCATATGCACCCTAAGCATAAGGAATTTCTTGCATATTTTAAGGACTGTTTTGCAGAAGACCTACCACCAGGTTTACCACCATCACGTCCAGAAGACCATAAGATTGATCTAATACCTGGCACACAACCACCTTGCAAAGCCCCATATAGGCACAATCAAATAGAGCAAAAAGAAATCCAGAGTCAAGTTGAAGAATTACTAAATAGAGGCTTAATTCGACCTAGCAGTTCTCCACTCAGTGCACCTGTGCTCTTAGTCAAGAAAAAGAATAATACTTATCGGATGTGTATTGACTACCGAGCATTAAACAAGATCACTGTAAAGAATAGGTATCCTATACCTAGAGTTGATGACCTTATGGACAAACTGCAAGGATCTTCTATATTTAGTAAAATTGACCTTAAGTCTGGATATCATCAGGTGAGGTTAGATAAATCCGACATATTTAAGACTGCATTCAGGACACAGTTTGGCCATTACGAATTCTTAGTTATGCCATTCGGATTAACTAATGCACCTGCTACTTTCAGTAGAATGATGAACCGTATTTTTCTAAAATATCAATATTGTGTGATTGTTTTCTTTGATGATATTTTAGTATTCAGTCAAAGTGAAAAAGAGCATTATGAGCATTTATCATTAGTTTTTCAATTACTGAAAGAAAATCAATTGTTTGCAAATCCTGACAAGAGTGAATTCTTTAAGACAGAAATAGAATATCTAGGTCATATTGTATCAAAAGAAGGAATAAAAGTTGATCCTAAGAAAATTGATGCAATATTGCATTGGCCTGTTCCTAAAAATGTACATGAATTACGCTCATTCCTTGGTCTTGCTAGTTTCTATAGGAAGTTTGTACGTAATTTCTCATTACTTGCTTTACCATTGACCAAACTTCTTAAGAAAGGCATTGTTTATCAATGCACTGACAACCAGCAGAAATCCTTTGACTTACTCAAACGTGCATTAACCAATGCCCCTGTTCTACAATTGCCTGACTTTAACAGACCATTCTTTTTAGTTGTGACCGATGCTAGCGGATCAGGAATAGGAGCCGTGCTAATGCAAGACAACCATCCAATAGCATATTCTAGTTCTAAGCTGAAACCCTCTGAGCTTAAATATTCCACTTATGACAAGGAACTCTTAGCAGTTGTACAAGCATTAAAACAATGGAAGCATTATTTAATGGGTTCAGAATTCATGATAAAGACTGACCAGCAAAGTATTAGACATCTACTTAGCCAACCCCAAATTTCTGACCGTCATATCAAATGGGCTTCATTCATTCAAAGTTTCCATCCTATCATTCAATACCAACCTGGAAAAGAAAATGTAGTTGCTGATGCATTGAGTAGAAGACCTGCAATTCATAACATTTCTATCATATCTTTTGATTCTTTGATTGCCATGAAAGACACATATCACCAAGATATTACTTTTCATTCTGATTGGCAAAAATTAGTTCAAAATAATTTCATTCCTGTTGATTCATTGTCATATAATGATGGATTCATGTTCTTTGAAAAGAGACTGTGTGTTACTATTCCATTCCGATCTTTTGTTTTGAATGAAATTCATTGTCCCCCATATCAAGGTCATAGAGGTATCATTTCTACATTATGCATGTTAACTGAAGATTTTTATTGGCCGCATATGGATGCAGATGTATCTAATTTCGTTTTTGAATGTTTGATTTGTCAAAGAATAAAGAGACATCATGGTAAACAGTATGGATTATTAATGCCTTTATCTATTCCATCTAAACCTTGGGAACATATATCTATGGATTTCATTACTGGCTTACCAAATACTAAATCTAACCATGACATGATTTGGACAATTGTAGATAGATTTAGTAAGCAAGCATATTTCATTGCATGTAAGAAAACTTTAACAGCATCACAAGCAGCACAGTTATTTTTGAAAACTGTCTTTACTAACCATGGATTGCCGAAAGTGATTATTTCAGATAGAGATTCTAGATTTTGTAATAATTTTTGGATTACACTGTTTGCAAATCTAGGCACAAAGATTGATTTCTCATCTGCATTTCATCCAGAAACAAATGGACAAACAGAAGCCACAAATAGCACCATTTTAGATCTTTTACGTGCATACACTATCTCTAAACCTCAGACATGGGATACTCATTTGCATTTATTACAGTTTGCATATAACAATACACCGCACACATCTATAAAGAAAGCACCTTTTGAAGTTATTTATGGATATAGATTATCTACACCTGTTGCATCTTTGTCTAATAGAATACAGACTGCTGATGATATTGCTGTTATGCATAACACTATTTTTGATGAGGTAAAGGATATGATTGCTAAAGCCCAACAATCATATACCAAACAAGCCAACAAGAAAAGACAAGCCATGAATTTCAAAGTTGATGATTATGTTTGGCTTAGAATAGAAAAGCGTAGACTGCAAAGTGTAGATAGACATCCAGTTGTCAAATTAGCTCCTAGATTCTACGGACCATTTAGAATCATTCATAAGATTAATGACAATGCATTCAAGTTAGAACTGCCATCTCATTGGAAAATTCATAATACATTTCATATTAGTTTATTGAGACCATTTAGAGGCCAATTACCTATCCACCCTGTCTATGAAAACCCACCTTTACTAGAAGAAGAGACTGAAATACTTGAACCAGAAGCCATCATAGACACTGACTACATGACCACTAGAACTGGCCGAAGGTATTCTAGATATCTAGTGAAATTTAAGAACCATCCTGTAGAGGAAGCACAATGGATGCACGCTAGAGACTTAAATGCTTTCCCCACTCTGTTAGCTCCACATTGAGCTAATAGCAATTGAGGTCAATTGCTATCCCACCCCGGGGGTATGATGCCAGGAGGCATATTCCACGGTGGATTCCGTGAGGTTTTACGGTGGATTTCGTAAACTTAGATGACCGGGGCTCATACGCAAAGAGGATTCTTTGTGCGAGAAGTTGATGGGGACGCCTGTCCTTTTCGGGCGTTTCATTAATTTAGTGTGTACATGGGTGATTCCATAGCGGGTGATTCCGCAAAATGCATATTAAATTAATAAACGTTTATGAGTTTAGAGTGCGCACTCGTAATAAATAAAGGTTAGGATTTATTTCTAACCAGTTGATTTATTTATGTAGCTGAAGACTGCTAGGTATTCACTTTTGTCGGTTTAATTGTATTATTTTACTAACGATTGTGAATGCTTCAGTTGATGTGTAGAGATAGCAGCAGTGGCGGAGGAAAGCATTGGAGTCTAGCGGGTTTTCGACTTTTGGACTAGATTTTGATAGGCGCCACGCCTATATTTTGTTATGTCTATTGAGACATCGATTATTTATTATTATTTTGTATGCGCTTATGCGCCCGGATATGTTATTTCTATTTGGACATTGAGATTGGGCGTGCCAGATTCTATGGGCACCGTCCATTAGCTTTATTTTCCTATTTTTGGTAGAAAGCAAACTCAAAAAGCTAAAAGCTTGTCATATTTTTGTAATTGGGCTATTATTGAGCATGAAGATTGGAAATATACATTAAATGCATGCTTTGTGAAGCGCTCACACAAGGCATGGGGGAGATTGAACCCAATTTGTCTCTTGCCTCTTGTCGTGCTTGCTTTTACATGGGTTTTTGTGCTAAAAAGTAGAGTACTTTGTTCTTGGGGACCTTCCGGGATTCACCACGTGAGCTATCTGCGTCCGATCTGCGCACCAGCCAACCCCTGCGATGTAGGAGAGCTGCAGTGGGGCTCTGACTATTAGTCGCTGGAGTGCCTCCCATATGTGTGTGATCGTGGCATTGCCAATGTATAAGGGTTCTCCCTTTGAGGAGTTTTAGGGAAACGTTGGACTATGAACTATAAACGCATGAATTAAGCTTTAGGGCAAGTTTGTCCTTTAGCATTAGATTGACGCTCCTGGTCCGCGAGGCCGTGAGGGTGTTTGTGTGTCATGAGCATGAGGTCCGGCTAGTGCCATAGCCAGTGCCGGCCCATTTTAGGTCCCATCAGTGGTGCGTCTGCCGGGAGCCGCTTAGAAGTGGAAGTCCTCGAATCCTGGTTGTCTAGGGACCAGTTAGCAGTTTATGCCAAAGGATACTGAGATTGACCCGTTATTCATTGATAAGCATCGTCTAGCCGAAATCCAAAAACAAGAGAGAGACGAAAGAGCTAGGCGACGTGTTGAAATTCTTAGGAGGTATTCCCCTAAGCGTAGCGGTGCTGAATCCTTACGAGGGAGTGGATCTAGTGGTCTTGGTGCCACAAGTAGTAAGTTAGGAGAAGGTGGAAGCTCTAGTGCTCCCCTTTCTTCCATAAGGCAGTCTGCATCAAGTGCAGGAGGTGTAACCTCACCGTCCCCTATTCCTAGTGCAAATCCAATTTCCGTCATGGCGCAGCCCATTGCAATTCCTGCAGGAACGACGGATTTACCGGCTCTAGGTTACCCACTACCCATTTTTAATGGGCTAGTTGAGGAAGATGCAGAACTCCACATCAGGGAGTTTCAAAAGCTGATGTTTAACTGTCGCATCCAAGAAGAAGGACATTTAATGATGTTCTTCAACATGACTCTCAAAGGAAGAGCTGCCATATGGTATCATGGCTTAGAAGCTGGAACCATATTGAATATTGACTCATTTTACGGAGCTTTTCAAAGGGAGTTTGCCCCTGAAAGGGGTGGGCAATATTGGCTCAACATTACCTGCCAAGAACCACACGAGGATATTCGTAAGTTGGACACCTCTATTCCTATCCCCGTAGCTGCCCAATTGCAATATTTTCTGCATGGTTTGGACTTTAATATCCAGTTGCAGTTGAGTAGTGTCCCTTTGGGGGATATAGATACTGCCATTACACGAGCACAAGAAGTGGAATCCCGACTACAAGCAGCCTATGCCTCCCGTGCCAATCCGAATATAGGTCTAGCATTGGGAAATAATATGGCGACGGCAAATGGCAGTAGTAGCCAAGGGATAGCGATGGCTAATCCTAATGGGAGAGGGAACATGATGCATAATGTGCCTTTATTACCAACTCCCCCTACTATGTCGATGCCTACGGGCAGTCAAATGGCTCCAAATGGTGGAGGCCAGGCAGTTAATCCTAATACCATGCCTGTGGTTCAACAACCAGTGCCTAATCGAATTGTTAGGCTGATGGAACGGCAAGGTAATGATCAAGGCTACGAGTCGAGCGCTTCCAATGTTCTTGGCGAGGTTAAGGACATGATGAAGCATTATACCGACATGATTATGGAGCAGTATCGACAAATAGCCGTTGATGTCAACTTTCTTAAAAAATAACAAAATTTGATAGGAAGTAGATACCCAGATGAGGGTGCGCACCTTCAAGGTTTAGCTGCAAATGGTGTGGTGGGCAACATTATCCACGAAATTGCCCAAATGTCAAGTGCGACATTTGTGGAAAATTCGGCCATTTAGCAGCTACTTGCTGGAGTAAGATTAGTTCCCTCCAGCGAGGTAGTCGGCAACCAGGGCCTGTTAATCATCGTGCGCAAGGAAATGATTCCCAACGAGAAGACGGACCTAAACAAATACTCCAACGACCAAAGACTACAGTGGAGGAGCTGCCTAGTGGTAGTGGGGTTAGTTTGATTGAGGTTGTGCGTGTTAATGACGCTGAAACCTCTAATCTGCGAGCTATTCTTACAAGAGGTCAAAAGGGTAGAGAGGCCGACAAGGATAAGCCTAAACAAGGCGACAAAGGAACGCAAGTTCTGGATCCTGCCATGGAAGGGGGACCTCTGAAGCCCGTGGAGAGTAAAGCCGATGTTAAGAAGGATAAGGAACCACCGAGGAAGAAGGTGAAAGTTAAAAAAGAGGCAATAAAGCCAGTTCAGCGACCTAAAGAGCGGATGGTTTGGCGTGAAAAGCCAACTCTACCGAACTATCATGAATTTGATTTGGCGAGCTCTCTTTGCGAAGTCAAGCCGGATGTGAACCTTTTACAGCTTATTAAGCTTTCCCGAGGAGTACGCAAGGAATTTAGAAAGATCCTGCGTACCGGGTATATCATAGAACTTTTGGGTATTGCGCGAGTTGGTGATGATTGGTTCGAGCATGCTGAGAAGCATTGCCCAAGGGTTGCAGCCTATGTCGATGGGATATTAGTAGATTATGCCATTGTTGACACGGGATCATCTGTTAACATTATGAGTTCTGAACTGATGGAAAGGTTGGGTCTTGCGATCCAAAAAGATACCTCCACAATTCTCAGAATGGCGGATGATAGTTTGAGACAGCTGGAAGGCTGCATTACTAAGGTCCATGTCACAGTTGCAAATGTAGAATGCGTATTGGACTTTAGGGTAATTCGTTTTGCAGGGCGTCCAAGTTACCAAGTATTACTTGGACGACCTTGGATCTTGCAAGCAGACTGCCAAGTGGATATACCCGTCGGTCGGCTGATATTCGGCAGAGGTGCTCAGGCCTATCTTGAGTCCCCGCAGAGTGAGAGAGCTCCTCTATCTTCTACAGAATTGGAGACATTAGAGGATTTGTCCGCCAGTGAGACATCATCAAGTGATGAGTCCAAAGAGGAATCCACTATAGAGGACATCTATCAGATCACTTTGAACGAGCCGATAGAGGCCCAAGATCGTATAAGAGATGCAGATGTTATCGAGCTAGACCTTGGTGCACCTGATGAGCCGCGACCAATCAAATTAGGTTCTATGCTCAGTTCAGCAGAAAGGGAGGACTATGCGTCCTTGATTCAAGAATTTCGCGATATCTTTGCCTAGAGTTATGATGAGCTGAGAGCATTCCTCCCAGCCTTGCCGTCCATACAATTCCGTTGAAGGAAGGAAGCCGCCCTGTACGATAGAAAGTAAGGCATATGCCTTTCGAACTGAGGGACGGGCTGTTTGAAGAGTTACGGAAGCTTTGGAGAGCGGGTTTGATTTTTCCTGTGCAACACATGGAATGGTGTTCGCCAGTTGTGATCAGAAAGAAGAAAAATAATCAAATCTGATTATGTATGGATTTTAGAGAGCTGAATAAGCAGACGGTTAAGGATTACTACCCGTTGCCATTCATTTTCTAGATTTTGGATCAACTAGTGGGTAGGGAGATATGTTCGTTTATGGATTGCTTTGCAGGATATAACCAAAGGCAATTGCAGAAGGTTCGTGGCAACGAACAGCAGATAAGACATTCGGTGACATATCCCCTGAAGAGTTGAAGGTGTTTATTGATGACTTAGGGGCCGCCACCGTGAGAGAAAGGCAGTTGATCATTTTAAGAAAATGCTTTGAGCACTGGAGACAATTTTGTATCGCTCTAAACCCACGGAAGTGTGTTTTTGGTGTACCTTATGGGCTATTGCTGGGCCATGTGGTCAGTTCGGTAGGTATTGCGAGACAGATCCCGAGAATTTCAAAGCCATAGTTGCCATGGGTCCACCACGCACTCCGAAAGAAGTTCATAGCTTTCTGTCTTCGGTTGGTTATTACCGTAGATTCATAAACGCCTTGGCAGAAAGAACGTTGCCGCTTACAAATCTATTGTCCTTCAGCTGTTTGTTTGTATGGGGTGACCCCTGTAAGGTAGCTTTCGAGGATGTGAAGTAGGAACTAGTAAAAGCTCCCATTTTAAAAGCACCTAAAAGAGGTGAGGTGTTCTATATATTTTCAGTAGCCACCATGCATAGTATCAACCTGCTGTTTAGCCCAAATTTGGGAGGAAAAGTGGTATCATCCGATAGCCTTTGCTAGTCGAAAATTGGGCATTTCAGAGAGCAATTATACCTACATGGAGAAGTTGTGTCTTGCGATGGTCTTTGGGACCAAGAAATTCAGGCACTATATCCTCTATGAGAAAGTTGTGCTTTATACAAAGGCGGAGGGGCTTCGATTATTGATGAATAAGCTGCAGCCGCCTGATCATCTAGCGAAGTGGTTAATCACTTTGCAGGAGTTTGATTATGAGATTAGGAGTAAGCCACCAAGGTTACAGGGTATTGTGGAATGTCTTGTGGACTTTGGGGAGCCGAAAGAATCTGTGGGGCTGAAGGTAGTAACATGGAGTCATTATTTAAGATAGATACGGCGTCTATTCCCTCCTGATATGCTGCAATAACACATTATTTATCGACAGGAGAGGCTGGATCCGAACTATCTAAAGCTGAGAGAAGGAAAATTAAGCAGCAGGCATTAAAGTTTGCCTTGATCGCAGGTACATTATATTGGCAAGGGGTTGATGACATCTATCGCCGATGTGTGATGCCTGACGAGGTGCCATTCATTTTGGAAGAGTGCCATGATTCCGCTTGCAGAGGTCATTTTGCTGGATGGCTTACAGCACAAAAGGCTTTAAGAGCAGGTTACTGGTGGCCCGCCATCTTCCAGGATGCGTTTGCGTATGTTAAGAGATACGATATTTATCAACGACATGATAGTCGAGAGAATAGGAAAAGACCACTCACTCCTATTATGGCGATACTTCCATTTGAGAAGTGGGGAATAGACTTTGTGGGTCCTATTACTCCGTCGTTGACTGCGCAAAAGAGGTATATTATTGTAGCAACTGACTACTTCAAAAAGTGGTCAGAAGCATGTGCAACAAGGAAAGATGATGCTAAAGAAACTGCTAGTTTCCTTTTAGAGCAGATAATATGCCATTTTGGTCCACCGAAAGAATTAGTATCGGACCGTGGAACCCATTTCCTGAACAAGGTTAATATCAAAAGCTTGACTGAGGCTTGGCAATTCAAGCACAATAAAACGACTCCTTATAATCCGCAAGCAAATGGACAAGTTGAAAGTACCAACAAGCAGCTTGTGGGTATCCTATCGAAAGTCGTATCTGAAAAGAAATGTGACTAGGATAAGAAGCTATATGTGGCAGTATGGGCATATAATACCACATTCAAGCGAGCCACTAGCCACACGCCGTTCAAACTAGTTTATGGTGAGGAGTGTGTTTTACCCTTAGAAATTGAGTTGGCGACCATTAGATTCTCAATAAACCATTCTTTGGGTCATGAGGACGCCCAATTAGAGCGATTTACGACCTTAGCACACCTAGATGAAATTAAGTTGCAAAGTCTATTACACCAAGAGATGGCTAAATGTTGCATGAAATAGTTGCATGACCTGAAAGCGAAGAAGTATACCTTTAAGAAAGGACAACTGGTTTTGTATTATGATGCGCGTAGGGAGCTGTTTCCAGGGAAGCTAGAACCTAAATGGGATGGCCCCTACAAAATCGTCAGGTTAGGGAAGAATAGGTCTACAGCCCTATTAGCTGATCTACAGGGAGTAGAGTTTAAGAATAAGGTTAATCTTAATAAGATTAAATCTTATTACTTCTAAGTATGCTAATATATAGAGAAATGCACTGCAGGTCCATGCTAGGAATGATCTGAGACCTACGGAAGAGCTTAAAGCTGGTTGATGGGTCGGTAAATCCCATATTTGGAGCACCCATATCTGGAGCAAAGATACCATCAGGGGAAACTCATCTGGTGGAGCAAAGAGTATAAAGTGATTGAGCAAGAAGACGGAACCTTTGTGTGGGAGATCAAAGTCTTCTGCCATCACTGTTTACGACTGTTAACGAGTATCCCTGTTGAGTTCAATGAAGAAGGTGGGATGGAGTCGTCAGTTTATCCTCTCAACACGCTAAAATTTGATTATCATAATTATGAGTAGAGGAGTTCGTGATGGCAGGCTGTGTAAACCCATTGTGGACGTACACATTATATTTTGATGGAGCGTCCAAGGGCCCTAATAAAAAAGGGAGTGTTGGAGTAGTAATTCGAGATCCCCGACGTAGTGTTACAATGAAGTTAGCTGCTTATCTCGGGGTAGGATTCACTAATAATATGGCGGAGTATAAAGCCTTGATTATGGGACTGCATATTGCCAAGCAAGATGTATTCGTCGGTTGTTAGTAAAAGGGGATTCCCAGTTGATCCTGAATCAGCTAGATGGGACATACACAGTGCGGAATCCCATTCTTTGTATGTATCATCGGACTGCGACGACCCTACTTGAAGAGTTTGAGAGAGTGTCTTTTCAGCTGATTCCACGTTACTAGAATCAGTTTGCGGATTCATTAGCAAATCTTGCTTATGAAGAAGACCTCTTCTTTAATTGTGGTCCTTGTTTGGATATTGTGATCAATGATGAAACAGGACCCGGCCGCTTGTGGGGAATGTTATCAGAACATGCAATATATGGCAGACGATGGTTGATATGGGTTATGCAAAGAGTAGCCGAGACCAATCTACCGTTATTATCTGGGACCCATAGGTTAATTAGACAACATATTATGTGTACGCCTCTTGCTATATATGCAGGAGGGATGGGTCATAACTTTATGCATTTAGTTTAGGGCTACGAGCCTGTTTTTCCTCCCTGTGCTATTCCAGGGAAGGATGTGTAAGTGCTACTTTGTTTGCTCTCGTTAGGCCAAGAGGGCCAGTGTTGCGAGGTTTTGAATGCTTTATTTCATTAGGCCAAGAGGGCCGATTCAGTTTGGTAGTGAAGTGCTTTATTTCATTAGGCCAAGAGGGCCAGTTGTCTGTTTAGTGCAGGTGCAATTAATGGTTTCTTGGTTGAGTTTTGTGCTCGACAGGTTCGGAAGAAGAGCTTGGAAGGAGCCTTTTGTTGCGTGGAAGCTTCGTGTGGCCCTATCCAGGTGATATATTTCCTTTATGAGTACTGTGGTTTTTATGTTATATGTGTTTGTGTACTTGTTAAGGGGTTTTTCGTTTCTTGTTGGGGACCGACGTCCAAGGCATGAAGTCCTAGGTTTAGGTTCAGTATGTTTGAGGGAGGTCTGAGTGGTTGTTGCCTCCTGTAATGACATTGTCAGGCATTGAAAGACCTGTTTTAGAAGGGAGTTCTAGTGACCCTATTTTGCTAACCTACTAGGCAGCCGTTCTAGGAGTTCCTGTTAGTTGTGGGGCTATTAGAGAAGCCTGCAGAAGAAAAATAATGATGATAAAGGGAAATAAAACCCTGAATATCTGACAAGATAATGAATATAAATACAAAGGTGTGTAAAAAGGGGTTCTAACCCCTATCAAAATAGAAAAGGAAAGGAAATGAAAATATATGCACAGTTGATCATCGCCTTGCGAAGGCTTGGTAGGTTCCTGGGGATGAGTCAGACCCGGGGCCAATGCCTTGTCTTCCTAGGGGTGGCATCATGCTGGAAAAAGAAGAATTAAGGAAGGCTGGAGCGAAAATAAAAGTGAGTGTCAGAAAAGGATTAAGTGTCGCCTTGCGAGGGCTTGGTAGGTTCTTAGGTACCGAAACAGGTCCTGAGGCTGATGCCCTGTTCTCCCTAGGTCACTACGCTCAGCTCCCTCCTTTTTACATGTCCGAGTATATGAATAAAATAAAACCCTAAAAGAAGAAATGTGCTGAAAGAAGATACTTCTTGATCAGGCTATAGGAGTCCTCGCCTAGTAGGAGCTCCTACTTGTGTTGTCCTTAGTTAGGTAGGCAGTTCAGACCACCACTTAGGGCAACCTCTTTGACAGTTCTTTTTCGTTTGGCCGTGTTGGAGCAGTTGGATAGTGACTAGCTTCGAAACCTTTTATCAGATTATGCTAGGCCTACTCCTTGTGGATGTCATGCCTTGGTTCTGTCAAGGGGTAGGGTGAGCATTATGCTGAGTTTTATTGCATTTTTGTTTTGTATCAGCTTGATGCTTCCTTTGGTTGTTTATGTGCAGATATGTTCGTGGGTTTGACGGGCTGAGTCGCCCTATCCCGTGGTCGCCAATGAGAGTGAAATTTTGGTGCTAAGAAGTGCTTAAAAATAGCTAAAAATTACGAATATCAAGGGAAAAATATTCAACGTCGAAGGCGGCGGCTCGATCTAGGACGATTTTAAGTGTCAAAGTGCTTTAAAGGCGCCCGAGCGACATTTTTTGATTTTTTATAAATTTTCAGACTGTTGTGTGGGTTGACAAGAGTTATTGGCCAATGTGGGATGTCAAGCCGAACGCCCAGGATTTTTCAGAGCTCAATTCGGAGTCTGGACGGGGAAATGGCCACAAAGTGGGCAAGATTTGAAGAGGTGGACTTGTTTTAGCCAAGAGTGGGTAGTGACCTTTGGGGCCAAGAAGCATTTTATGCCACATGGCAAATCGTGGAGAGAGAGAGAAGAGGAAAACGTGAGCAGAATGCGCCCGATTTTTGCGCCATCATGGGAGATGCTCAACCTCCAGCCTGCAAACAACCCACACCACTGATCATTGCCCTTGCTTCCCTCCTGGATGCCAATCATTTCGCCGTGCTTTGCTCCTCCAATGGCGGTCTCTATGAAGAATTCTGATTTCAGTCTTTCTCTCTCCTCCCTCTCTCTCCCCTAAGGGCAGATTCATGTGGTGAAGAAGAAGAAGAAGAATGGATGATGGATGCTTGTCCAATGAAGACCGGATTGCTCCGTGGTTCAAGAGGAATGAAGATTGCTGATTCCGGACTGTCATGAGCATTAATGGTGGCTGGAAATCAGTCCCGAGAGATGGCAAATAAAAACCCGCAACCTGCAAAGAACGGTAATCTCATTTTTACAAAGGAAATTGATGTTTTATGCAATTTGCTTCATGAATACTTGTTCCCATGGGATGATTATGCATTATAATGTTGTTTGCAATGTCTTCCAACTGTTTATGGTCAGAAAATCAGAAAATCATAAGTGTTGTGAATAAAATTAATAGTGTAAAACCCGTAAAACACGTAAAATATGGAAAAATTGAGTGTTTTTTATATATAAATAGAAAATATAGTAAGAAACACCAACTAAATTTATGGTTTTTCTGCAAATGAACCTAAGGGCCACAGCCCACAACTCATTTTGAATTTTCAGTCATTTAATATTGCAAAAAATATAAGAAAAATAGGGAAAATGGGAAAAAATAAGGGAAAAATGGATTTTGAGTGCCGAAAATTAAGGAAAAATGAGAACCATGTTTGTGGATGTATGGGGGGGTCTGAAGTATGAGGTTTAGCCTCAGTTCAGCCCTATCTTTATGTTTTAGTGAGTTTTTATTGCTTTTCATACAGGAAAAATGTGGAAAATGAACCCTAAACCGATCAATAATGCACAATCTAAACGGGTGAGGGGGTAGAGTGTATAAAAGCTGTTTAAATGCTGAATGAAATGATGAAAAGCTTGCTAGTTTTTATGCATATCATATAGATCGATCGTTAATTTAAAGTAAGGATCTAGTAGCACGAGGGTCTCCTCGGTGCTAGGTTCATGCAATGCCGCATACGAGCGATAGTCAAAATCATTGAAAGAATGCTTTTGCACTAAGCACAATGCTGATTTTCTATTGTTTGTGCACTAAACCATTCACATTATGCACTATGCATGGTTCATGGTATCGAAGGAAAATCTCCTGGACTGCATAGCAATTGTTTTCTTAGGACTTTGACTCACGATTGAGAGTGTGAGGTTATCCCTAGGGTAGAGGGCCAGTTTCCTAAGGGACTGTGAAGTGAGGAAGCATGGTATATCTCCTGGAAATACGAGAAATATAAAAGAGAGGAGTTTGTGTTCATTTGTGTTATATATTTAGCAGCGCATCAAAGGGCCAATCCCTGCGATGTAAGAGAGCTGCAGTGGGGCTCCGACTATTAGTCGCTGGAGTACCTCCCATATGTGTGTGATCGTGGCATTGCCAATGTATAAGGGTTCTCCCTTTGAGGATTTTTAGGGAAACGTTGGACTATGAACTATAAACGCATGAATTAAGCTTTAGGGCAAGTTTGTCCTTTAGCATTAGATTGACGCTCCTGGTCCGCGAGGCCGTGAGGGTGTTTGTGTGTCATGAGCATGAGGTCCGGCTAGTGCCATAGCCAGTGCCGGCCCATTTTAGGTCCCATCACATGAGCATGAGGTCCGGCTAGTGCCATAGCCAGTGCTGGCCCATTTCAAGTCCCATCAGTGGTGTGTCTACTGGGAGCTGCCAACAAGTGGTTGTTCTCGAATCTAGGGTTTTTAGGGACCAAGAAAGTTGGTTTATGTCCTTTGAAAAGGACTGTCAAGCTGAAATACAGAAAGCAGAACATGCTGAGAGGGCTAGATGGAGGTTAGAGATTATAAGTCATTATTCTCCTCAAAGGAGTAGCCCGATACGCATAAGAGACAGTGGCCTTAGTAACCCAACTACTGCACATAGTCCTTTAGGTGCAGGAGGAAGCACAAGTTCTTCCTCTCTTCCACCAAGTCTACCCACTTCAAGTAGGGGTGTGAATCCATTAGTTCAAGCTCCTATTGTTAATCCGATTGTAACCATGGCACAACCATTGCAATTCCTGCAGGGATGCCAGATTTGCCCGTTTTAGGAGTTCCTTTGCCCATTTTCAATGGGTTAGCTGAAGAGGATGCAGAGTTTCACATTTGTGAATTCCAAAGGTTAATGTTTAATTATCGCATCCAAGATGAGGGACACCTTATGATGTTCTTTAACATGACATTAAAAGAAAGGGCTGTGGTATGGTATCATAGCATAGAGTCTGGAACCATAACCACCATTGACCAATTTTATGCAGCTTTCCGAGGAGAATATGCCCCTGAAAGAGGTGGCCAATATTGGTTGTGTGTTTTGAATGTAATACGCCAAGATCCCCATGAGAATGTGAAAGCTTATGCCAAGAAGTTGAAGTATTTCGTAAGTTAAAAACTTACATTCCTATTCCGTCGGCTACCCAATTGCAATACTTCTTGCATGGATTGGATTTCAATATTCAGATACAATTGAGCAGTGTGACTTTGGTTGATATAGACACTGCCATTGCGCAGGCAGAAGGAGTAGAAGCACGATTACAAACAGCCTACTCCTCTGGAATAAATCTTAATGCGGGTCTAGCACCTGGAGGCAATCTACCATTGACAAATGGAAGTCAAGGGATGCCTATGACTAACCCTAATGGGAGAGGAAGCATGGTTCAAAATGTACCTTTATTGCCAGCTCCTCCCAGTGTGACTATGCCTATGGCTAGTCAGTTGGCTCCACCAAATGTTGGAGGCCAAGTTTCGAACCCTAATATTGTTCCTATGGGTCAACAACCAATGCCCAATCAAATTGTTAGGCCAATGGAACGACAGGTAGACGATCAAGGCTATGAGTCGAGTGCATCTAATGTCCTTGGGGAAGTTAAGGACATGATGAAGCATTACACCGACATGATTTCTGAACAATATCGGCAAATAGCTGTTGACGTCAATTTCTTGAAGAAGCAGCAGAATTTGATAGGGAGTCGACGCCCCGAAGAGGGTGGACCCTCAAGATTCACCTGTAAGTGGTGTGGCGGACAACATTTCCCTAGAAACTGTCCAAATGTTAAATGTGATATTTGTGGGAAGTCGGATCATTTAGCCGCTACCTGTTGGAGTAAGATTAGTTCCCTCCAAAAAGGGAGTAAACAGCCAGGTCCAATTAATCATAGAGTGCAAGGTAATAACCTGTAGCAAAATGATGGACCAAGACAAATATTGCAAAGGGGAAAGACCACTATAGAAGAGTTGCTACAAGGCAATGGAGTCAGCCTTATTGAGGCTGTACGCGTCAATGACGCTAAAACCTCTAACCTAAGAGCCGTGACAAGAGGCCAAAAGGAGGTTGACAAAGATAAGGAAAAACCGATTGAAACCCTAAGCAAGGGGATAAGGGGACGCAAGTTATGAATCCTGGCGTGGAAGGTAGACCTCTAAGGCCTGTTGACAAAAAAGTCGATCCTAAGAAGGATGAGGAAGTGCCAAGAAAAAAGGCAAGAGCTAAAAAAGAAGCACCAAAACCGGTCCCGAGACCAAAAGAAAGAATGGTTTGGCGAGTAAAGAGAGCTTTGGCTACCTATCATGATTTTGATTTAGCAGGTTCTCTTTGCGAAGTCAAACCACATGTAAAACTCTTAAAGTTGATTAAATTATCTCCACGAGTACGCAAGGAATTCAAGAAGATCTTGCGTATTGGGTATATTGTAGAACCTTTGGGCATAGCATAAGTAGGGGAAGATTGGTTTGATCATGCTGACAAGAATTGCCCTAGGGTTCTAGCATATGTGGATGGAATACTAGTGGAGCATGCTATTGTAGACACTGGGTCCTCCATCAATATCATGAGTTCAGAGTTGATGGAGAGGTTGGGTCTAGGCATCCAAAAAGATAGCTCCACCCTTCTTAGAATGGCTAATGATAGTCTAAGACAACCAGAAGGTTGTGTTACTAGAGTCCATGTTACAGTTGCAAGTGTAGAATGCTTCTTGGACTTTAGGGTGATAAGGTTTGCAGGACGTCCTAGCTATCGATTCTTGCTAGGTAGGCCTTGGATCTTACAAACCGATTGTCAAGTCGATATACCCGCCGATCGAGTGGTTCTAGGTAGAGGTACTAATAGAGTAATAGTCGACGCTTACCCTGAGTCTCCTCAGAGTGAGAGAGCTCCTTTACCCTCTACTGAATTAGAAACAACAGATGATCCATCTGGTAGTGAGACATCATTCAGTGACGAGTCTAAAGAGGGGTCCACTACAGAGGATATTTATCAGACAACTCTAAATGAGCCGATAGAGCCGTAAGATAGGATAAGAGAAATGACGAGTTGAGAGGCATTCCTCCCAGCATGGCTGTTCATACTATTCCTATAAAAGAAGGCAGTCGTCCTGTGCATCAGAAAGTAAGGCGTATGCCTTTTGAATTGAGGGACGGGCTGTTTGAGGAGTTACAGAAGTTAAGGAAAGCTAGGTTAATCTTCCCTGTACAACACACAGAATGGTGTTCACCAGTGGTTATCAGGAAGAAGAAAAACAACCTGATCCGATTATGTGTAGATTTTAGAGAGCTGAATAAGCAAACAGTTAAGGATTACTACCTGTTGCCGTTTATTGACCAGATTTTGGATCAATTAGCGGGTAGGGAAATATATTCGTTTATGGATTGCTTTGCGGGATACAACCAGATGGCAATTGCAGAAGAGGACAACTTGAAAACGACTTTTATTACTGTCTTTGATACTTTTGCATACCATGTGATGGCCTTTGGTTTGTGCAATGCACCTGGATCATGGCAACGAACAACAGACAAGACCTTTGGTGACACCTCCCTAGATGAGTTGAAAGTATTTATTGATGACCTGGGGGCAGCCATTGTAAGGGAAAGGATGTTGATTATTTTGAGAAAGTGCTTTGAGTGCTGCAGACAATTTTGTATTGCTCTTAACCCACGAAAGTGTGTCTTTGGAGTGCCTTATGGGCTATTGCTAGGTCATGTGGTCAGTTCAGTCGGGATCGCAACAACTGACCCTGAAAAGATCAAGGTTATAGTTGCTATGAGTCCACCATGCACTCCGAAAGAGGTTCATAGCTTTCTGTCATCGATAGGGTACTATCAGAGGTTTATAAATGCCTTGGCAGAAAGGACCTTGCCATTAACAAACTTATGATCCTTTAGTTGTCTATTTGAATGGAGCGACCCTTGTAAGGTAGCTTTCGAGGATGTGAAACAGGAGCTAGCAAAAGTACCAGTTTTAAAAGCACCTAAAAGAGGCGAGATATTCTACATATTCTCTGCAGCCACCATGCATAGTATCAGCTGTCTGCTATTTAGCCCAAATCTAGGAGGAAAAGTGGTATCATCCGATAGCTTTTGCTAGTCAAAAATTGGGCATTTCAGAAATTAACTACACCTACATGGAGAAATTGTGTCTTACGATGGTCTTTGCGACTAAGAAATTCAGGCACTACATCCTCTATGAGAAGGTAGTTTTTTATACGAAGGCGAAAGGGCTTAGATTGCTTATGAACAAGGTATAGCCACCTAATCGTCTAGCAAAGTGGTTAATCACTTTGCAGGAGTTTGATTATGAGATTAAGAGTAAGCCACCGAGGTTGCAGGGGATTGTGAAATGCCTTGTGGATTTTCGGGAGCCAAAAGAGACTTTGGCTGAAGGAAGTGATATTGAAGAAATGTTTAAAATTGATACAGCTTCTATCCCATCTTGGTATGCTGCTATTAGGCATTATCTATCAACAGGAGAGACTGGAGCTGGTCTATCAAAATCTGAAAGGAGGAAAATCAGACAACAGGCTTTGAAGTTTTCCTTGATCGCAGGAACACTATATCGGCAGGGTGTTGATGATATCTACCACCGATGTGTGATGCCTGACGAGGTTCCTTTCATCTTGGAAGAGTGCCATGACTCTACATGTGGAGGGCACTTTGCGGGACGGTTGACAGCACAAAAAGCTTTAAGAGCTGGATACTGGTGGCCTGTTGAGATATCGAGCTCCACTCGTGATATGCCAGGGTGACCGTTGTGCATTTATGTCACCGACGTGTCATTGCAGATGCGGTTGGTACACCGCCCATGAATAATAGCTACATGACAGCTATCCTTATCTACTCTAGTTCGTGGCTCAGTTAGTATGCCACCTTAGTTAGTTGAGTTTGGTTTGAGACCCATATATAGGGTTCTTCTATTTCTTTGTATCAGACTTCTTTTTGGCTTACACAACTAAGAAGAGGAAAACAGTTTTCAGCCTCCACCTTTGTGTGTATTCCCCCATTGTGCAAGCAAGAAAGCTACAAGTGAGACTCCTTCCTTCTCTCCCACAATCTTGACATGGTATTAGAGCCTTGTTCGTGGTAAGGAGCTCAAGAAAGCAAGCCAAGCTCGCGGTGTTTTGGTAAGAGGAGCAGTGTTGCTTTCATTTTTTGTTTTGGGAGCAGATCTCTGCAGGTAGCATAGCTGAAAATTGCAAGAGTACATTGTCTCAGGTTGAGACGCCCTTCGCGGTGAAGCAAGAGGGCAGTATATGCTGCGGGTAAGGGCTTTAGCCCTTGGTGACCCTGTTTTTTTTATTTGAGGCCATTTCGGGGCCTGTTTTGGAGGCAGACTGCACGCACTTAGGAAAAGGCCCAGTTTTATGCTGTGCAACCACTGTTCTACAGGTCAGTGAAAAGTTACTGTAGAAATTACATCGTATGCCTATGCGCAGAGACATTGGGAGTTACAGAATCATCCTTGGTTCCTGTTTATGCAAAATCGTCACTGGGAAGTGACTGTGTAGTCAAATACCACTTTCGCCAGTTTTGCAGATTTGCCCTTGTGAGGGTGAAGCTGTGTTTTTTGCAGTGACAGAATTTTTTGCAGTGTTCTGTAATGGCGTCTGATTCTCTTTCACAGATTATAACTGAAAAGCTTGACAAGAACAACTTCCAGGCATGGAAGTTTAGAATGACGAATTTCCTTATGGGAAAAGGATATTGGGAATTTGTTGCAGGAAATGAAGAAGAACCAGTTCTTCCTGATGTTCCCAATCAACAGCAAATGCAGGCATTTAAAGCATGGCATGAGAGAGCCAGGAAAGTTATGTACTGGATGTCTATCAGCATTTCAGACTCTATGATTGTGCATATTCAAGATGCAAGTACACCAAAGGAGGCATGGGATACTTTGTCAAAAATGTATAGCACAAATACTCAAGCCAGGAAAATGCAGCTCAAGCAAGAGTTGCATAATGTGCAAAGAGAAAATATGAGCATCAATGACTACCACATGAAGGTGAAGAAGTTTGCAGATGCACTTACTTCCATTGGGTCACCAGTGGAAGATGATGATTTAGTTTCTGTGACCTTGAATGGTCTAGGAAAGGATTATGCACAGTTCCGAACATCCATTTCCGTCCGTGAAAGATTTCCTGATTTTGAGGAGTTGATTGCTCTTCTAATTTCTGAGGAGCAGAGAAATGGTGGTGCATCTTCTTCAGGAGGAACTTCAAAAGAAGCTGTCTTCTACTCAAATGCTGGAAGTGTCAAGATTGTGGGAGAGAAGGAAGGAGTCTCACTTGTAGCTTTCTTGCTTGCACAATGAGGGAAGACACACAAGGGTGGAGGCTGAAAACAGTTTTCCTCTTCTTAGTTGTGTAAGCCAAAAGAACTCTCATACAAAGAAATAGAAGAACCCTATATATGGGTCTCAAACCAAACTCAACTAACTAAGGTGGCATACTAACTGAGCCACAAACTAGAGTAGATAAGGATAGCTATCATGTAGCTATTATTCATCGGCGGTGTACCAACCGCGTCTGCAAACAACTGACAAGTCGGTGACATAAGTACTCAACAGTCACCCTGGCGTATCACGAGTGGAGCTCGATATCTCAACACTCCCCCTCGAGCTCAATCCCAATTCCTGCACACCAAGCAGGTCTCTGAACTTGCGCAGCTTCTCTGCGCCCAATGCCTTCGTGAATATGTCAGCTACCTGATCCTCTGTGCTGACATAAACTAGATCAATAAGACCTAGTAAAACCCTCTCTCGCACATAGTGATAATGCACCTCAATGTGCTTTGTTCTAGCATGATAGACTGGGTTATTTGCCAAGTGTATACTGCTCATGTTGTCACAATAAATGACAACTGGCCCATCTGCAGGTTGATGCATATCATAAAGTAGCTTATGCAACCAAGCTACCTCACATGCAGCCATTGCTGCACCCCTGTACTCAGCCTCTGTGCTCGACAAGGCAACTGTAGGCTGTTTCTTGCTGCTCCAAGTGACTGCAGCACTCCCAAAAGGGAACACATATCCACTGGTAGATCGTCTATCAGAAATGCTACCAGCCCAATCAGCATCAGTGTATCCATGCAACTGTATCTGAACCCCAGTCTCATAAAATAGTCCATACTGCAATGTGGACTTCACATACCTGAGTATGCGTCTAGCCGCATCCAAATGCGATTTCCTTGGAGCCTGCATAAACTGACTTACCAATCCAACAGCATAGCTCAAATCTGGCCTGGTAATAGTCATATAAATCAAGCTTCCTACTATGCGTCTGTACATAGTAGGGTCTTCCAGAAGCTCACCTGCATCTGCGCTCAGCTTCACATTCTGCTCCAAAGGAACTGAAATAGGCTTACAGCCTGTCATCCCATATTTGGACAGCATGTCCAATCCATACTGCCTCTGCAAGAGCTGTATCCCACTTGGTGATCTAATCACCTCAATGCCCAAGAAATAACGCAGCTCTCCCAAATCCTTCATCTCAAACTTCTGCTTCAATAGCATTTTCACATGAAGGATATCTTCATCACTGTCACCTGTCATAATCAAATCATCAACATAAATGACAAGTAGCATAATACCTTTCTCTGTTTTTCTCACATAAAGTGAGAAATCTGCCTTGGAAATCTGAAAGCCAATAGTGACAAGATACTGTCCTATCTTGTCAGACCATGCTCTAGGTGCTTGCTTCAAGCCATACAAGGCTTTCTTCAACCTGCAAACAAACTCAGGATGAACAGCATGCACATAACCTGGTGGCTGCTCCATATAGACCTCTTCTTGCAAATCACCATGCAAGAAGGCATTCTTTACATCCATCTGATGTAAAGACCATCCCTTTGATGCAGCCATAGCAATGACTGCTCTTACGGTTGCCATCCTTGCAACCGGACTGAATGTTTCTTCATAGTCAATGCCATATTTTTGTGCATACCCCTTGACTACTAATCTTGCCTTGTATCTGTTCACAGAACCATCTACATTGTGCTTCACCTTATAGACCCACTTACAGCCAATTGCATTCTTACCTTTAGGCAAAGGTACCAATTCCCATGTAGCATTTGCTTCCAAGGCATCCATTTCTTTATCCATGGCTTTCTCCCATTTTTCTTTTCCCATGGCTTCCTCAAAAGAAGTGGGTTCTGGTTCCTGTATCACTTTAACCATGTATGCATAATGAATGGCTGTAAATCCATCATATTTCAGCCTATCCACAGGATACCTAGCTCTGGTAGACCTGCGCAAAGTAGGTTCACTCCCAGGTGCTCTCAAAACATCCCTGGTCTTCCTTACTCCAAGTGTAACAATAGAAGGAATACCCAACTCATCATCAATGCTCTGTTCTGAGCCACTGGATTCACCATCCACATAAGAATGACCTGCATTCACATCAAACATGGGCTGATCAACCTTCTCTTTTCCTTTTCGTGATACCTGCATACCACCATCTGCATTGCTTTGAGAAGATTCTCCTGATCTCAATCTGCCTGTCCATGGCGAAGAATGTGAACCACTGCTAGAAGACGCTCCAGGTCCACTAATATTTTGTGATTGCTGCTGTGAATTCTGTGCAGCATTACCATTTTGTGCATCTACATCATCAATCACATTTATTGGTTTATACCAGCTACTCATCTCATCAAAAACAACATCTCTGCTCACTGTAAACTTACGAGTAGAAGGGTTATAGCATCTATACCCTTTTTGCTGCAGAGAGTAACCAATAAAGATGCACTTCTCAGCTTTTGGATCCAACTTGGATCTCAGCTCATCTGGCACATGTACATAGGCAATGCAACCAAACATTTTCAAATGAGAAATATCTGGTTTCCTACCAGTATACCTCTCCTCTGGAGTCATTCCATGTATTGCTGCAGTGGGAGTCCTGTTCATTATGTAGACTGCTGTAGCAACTGCTTCAGCCCAATAAAAATCCGGCAAGTCTTTTTCATTGAGCATGGCACGAGATACCTCTCCAATATGCCTGTTTTTCCTTTCTGCAATTCCATTTTGTTGTGGGGTATAACTGCATGAATATTGCTGCTTTATGCCATGCTCCTGCAAGAACTTTGCAAACTCATTTGAGAGGTACTCTCCCCCTCCATCTGACCTTAGGCATTTTATTTGCAGACCTGTTTCTTTTTCAGCAATAGCTTTAAGGGTTTTGAAATGCCCAAAAACTTCACTTTTCTTTTTCATAAAATACACCCAAACTTTTCTGCTATAGTCATCAATAAAAGTGACAAAATAATGACAGCCTCCAAGAGATGCAGCTTTAGTAGTCCACACATCAGAGTGGATTAATTCCAATGGCTTCTCACTCTCTTGAACATGTCTAGGAAATGGTTTCCTTGCCTGTTTTCCAAACTGACAGGCTTCACATACCTTATGCATTTCTGCAACCTTGAATTTTGGCAATCCTGCAACAATATTTTGGGCCTGCATTGATTTAAGTCGCTGTACATTAACATGACCAATGCGTTTATGCCAGATATCAATATCTGCAACTACACCGGTCCCATGTGCAAACATTGCTGCACTCAATTCAGACATGTCTGCATCCAATGTAAACATTCTGCCCTTCTTCTTTCCTTTTGCTATCAAGCGACCTTTATTTTTCATATCCTCAACAAAGCATCCATGAGGATTAAATCTGACCTGCAAGCCCTGCTCAACCATTTGACCAACAGAAACCAGATTCTTGGTGATATTCGGGACATGAAATACATCGGACAGGTATTTCTTTTTCCCATCCTGCATAGACAAGGGAATTTTTCCAATCTGCACAATAGGATGTGCAGTATCATCACCAGTCTCCACAAATCCTGGTTTTTCCATTTTCCTTGCATCCTCCATCCATTCTGCATGACCTGTCATGTGGTTTGATGCACCTGAGTCAACATACCATACATCATTGCTTTCTTCTGCACTTGTCACAGAATTGTTCATGTGCTGCACCATGAACAAATGCTCATTTCTGTCATCACCCTGTCTGCTAGAAGATGCATAATTCCCTTGTTGCAGTTTTCCATTCATGATGTCATTCTGCTTTTTATAGCAGTCTTTAGCCATATGACCCATTTTACCACAGTAGTAGCATTCAACATTACTGTTTGCATTTTGACCTCTTTGCCATCCACCACGACCTCTTTGGCTCCCCCTGCCTCTAGAGTTACCACGTCCTCCTCCATAGGACTGGTTTTCTTGAGTTTGCTGCATATTCTGATTTCTACCACGGCCTCCAAATCGGCCTCCTCTACCTCTGCCTCTACCTCTTCCAGCATTTGAGTAGAAGACAGCTTCTTTTGAAGTTCCTCCTGAAGAAGATGCACCACCATTTCTCTGTTCCTCAGAAATTAGAAGAGCAATCAACTCCTCAAAATCAGGAAATCTTTCACGAACTGAAATGGATGTCGGAAACTGTGCATAATCCTTTCCTAGACCATTCAAGGTCACAGAAACTAAATCATCATCTTCCACTGGTGACCCAATGGAAGCAAGTGCATCTGCAATCTTCTTCACCTTCATATGGTAGTCGTTGATGCTCATATTTTCTCTTTGCACATTGTGCAACTCTTGCTTGAGCTGCATTTTCCTGGCTTGCGTATTTGTGCTATACATTTTTGACAAAGTATCCCATGCCTCCTTTGGCGTACTTGCATCCTGAATATGCACAATCATAGAGTCTGAAATGCTGATAGACAGCCAATACATAACTTTCCTGGCTCTCTCATGCCATGCTTTAAATGCCTGCATTTGCTATTGATTGGGAACATCAGGAAGAACTGGTTCTTCTTCATTTCCTGCAACAAATTCCCAATATCCTTTTCCCATAAGGAAATTCGTCATTCTAAACTTCCATGCTTGGAAGTTGTTCTTGTCAAGCTTTTCAGTGACAATCTGTGAAAGAGAATCAGATGCCATTATAGAAGACTGCAAAAAATTTCTGTCACTGCAAAAACCATAACTTCACCCTCACAAGGGAAAATCTGCAAAACTGGCGAAAGTGGTATTTGACCACACAGTCACTTCCTAGTGACGATTTTGCATCAACAGGCAACAAGGATGATTCTGTAACTCCCAATGTCTCTGCGCACAAGCATACAATGCAATTTTTACAGTAACTATTCACCGACCTGTAGAACAGTGGCTGCACAGCATAAAACTGGGCCTTTTCCTGAGTGCATGCAGAAAACTTCCGCCTCCAAAACAGGCCCCGAAATGGCCTCAAATCAAAAAAACAAGGTCGCCAAGGGCTAAAGGCCTCCCCCGCAGCATATACTGCCCTCTTGCTTCACCGCGAAGGGCGTCTCAACCTGAGACAATGCACTCCTGCACTTTCCGGCTGTGCTACCTGTAGAGATCTGCTCCCAAAACAGAAAATGAAAGCAACACTGCTCCTCTTACCAGAACAGCGCGAGCTTGGCTTGCTTTCTTGAGCTCCTTACCACGAACAAGGCTCTGATACCATGTCAAGATTGTGGGAGAGAAGGAAGGAGTCTCACTTGTAGCTTTCTTGCTTGCACAATGAGGGAAAACACACAAGGGTGGAGGCTGAAAACAGTTTTCCTCTTCTTAGTTGTGTAAGCCAAAAGAACTCTCATACAAAGAAATAGAAGAACCCTATATATGGGTCTCAAACCAAACTCAACTAACTAAGGTGGCATACTAACTGAGCCACAAACTAGAGTAGATAAGGATAGCTATCATGTAGCTATTATTCATTGGCGGTGTACCAACCGCGTCTGCAAACAACTGACAAGTCGGTGACATAAGTACTCAACAGTCACCCTGGCGTATCACGAGTGGAGCTCGATATTTCAACAGGAAGAGGTAGAGGCAGAGGTAGAGGAGGCCGATTTGGAGGCCGTGGTAGAAATCAGAATATGCAGCAAACTCAAGAAAACTAGTCCTATGGAGGAGGACGTGGTAACTCTAGAGGCAAGGGGAGCCAAAGAGGTCGTGGTGGATGGCAAAGAGGCCAAATTGCTAACAGCAATGTTGAATGCTACTACTGTGGTAAAATGGGTCATATGGCTAAAGACTGCTATAAAAAGCAGAATGACATCATGAATGGGAAATTGCAACAAGGGAATTATGCATCTTCTAGTAGATAGGGTGATGACATAAATGAGCATTTGTTTATGGTGCAGCACATGAACAATTCTGTGACAAGTGCAGAAGAAAGCAACGATGTGTGGTATGTTGACTCAGGTGCATCAAACCACATGACAGGTCATGCAGAATGGATGGAGTATGCAAGGAAAATGGAAAAACCAGGATTTGTGGAGACTGGTGATGATACTGCACATCCTATTATGCAGATTGGAAAAATTCCTTTGTCTATGCAGGATGGGAAAAAGAAATACCTGTTTGATGTATTTCATGTCCCGAACATCACCAAGAATCTGGTTTCTGTTGGTCAAATGGTTGAGCAGGGCTTGCAGGTCAGATTTAATCCTCATGGATGCTTTGTTGAGGATATGAAAAATAAAGGTTGCTTGATAGAAAAAGGAAAGAAGAAGGGCAGAATGTTTACATTGGATGCAGACATGCCTGAATTGAGTGCAGCAATGTTTGCACATGGGACCGGCGTAGTTGCAGATATTGATATCTGACATAAACGCATTGGTCATGTTAATGTACAACGACTTAAATCAATGCAGGCCCAAAATATTGTTGCAGGATTTCCTAAATTCAAGGTTGCAGAAATGCATAAGGTATGTGAAGCCTGTCAGTTTGGAAAACAGGCAAGGAAACCATTTTCTAGACATGTTCAAGAGAGTAAGAAGCCATTGGAATTAATCCACTCTGATGTGTGGACTACTAAAGCTGCATCTCTTGGAGGCTGTCATTATTTTGTCACTTTTATTGATGACTATAGCAGAAAAGTTTGGGTGTATTTTATGAAAAAGAAAAGTGAAGTGTTTGGGCATTTCAAAACTCTTAAAGCTATGGTTGAAAAAGAAACAGGCCTGCAAATAAAATACCTAAGGTCAGATGGAGGGGGAGAGTACCTCTCAAATGAGTTTGCAAGGTTCCTGCAGGAGCATGGCATAAAGCAGCAATATTCATGCAGTCATACCCCACAACAAAATGGAATTGCAGAAAGGAAAAACAGGCATATTGGAGAGGTATCTCGTGCCATGCTCAACGAAAAAGACTTGCCAGATTTTTACTGGGCTAAAGCAGTTGCTACAGCAGTCTACATAATGAACAGGACTCCCACTGCAGGCAAGTCTTTTTCTGGGCTGAAGCAGTTGCTACAGCAATCTACATAATGAACAGGACTCCCACTGCAGCAATACATGGGATGACTCCAGAGGAGAGGCATACTGGTAGGAAACCAGATATTTCTCATTTGAAGATTTTTGGTTGCATTGCCTATGTTCATGTGCCAGATGAGTTGAGATCCAAGTTGGATCCAAAAGCTGAGAAGTGCATCTTTATTGGTTATTCTCTACAGCAAAAAGGGTATAGATGCTATAACCCTTCTACTCGTAAGTTTACAGTGAGAAGAGATGTTGTTTTTTATGAGATGAGTAGCTGGTATAAACCAGTAAATGTGATTGATAATGTAGATGCACAAAATGGTAATGCTGCACAGAATTCACAGCAACAGTCACAAGATATTAGTGGACCTGGAGCGTCCTCTAGCAGTGGTTCACATTCTTCGCCATGGACAGGCAGATTGAGATCAGGAGAATCTTCTCAAAGCAATGCAGATAGTGGTATGCAGGTATCACGAAAAGGAAAACAGAAGGTAGATCAGCCCATGTTTGATGTGAATGCAGGTCACTCTTATGTGGATGGTGAATCCAGTGGCTCAGAACAGAGCATTGATGATGAGTTTGGTATTCCTTCTATTGTTACACCTAGAGTAAGGAAGACCAGGGATGTTTTGAGAGAACCTGGGAGTGAACCTACTTTGCGCAGGTCTACCAGAGCTAGGTATCCTGTGGATAGGCTGAAATATGATGGATTTACAGCCATTCACTATGCATATATGGTCAAAGTGATACAGGAATCAGAACCCACTTCTTTTGAGCAAGCCATCGGAAAAGAAAAATGGGAGAAAGCCATGGATGAAGAAATGGATGCCTTGGAAGCAAATGCTACATGGGAATTGGTACCTTTGCCTAAAGGTAAGAATGTGATTGGCTGTAAGTGGGTTTATAAGGTGAAGCACAATGCAGATGGTTCTGTGAACAAATACAAGGCAAGATTAGTAGTCAAGGGGTATGCACAAACATATGGCATTGATTATGAAGAAACATTCAGTCCGGTTGCAAGGATGGCAACCGTAAGAGCAGTCATTGCTATGGCTGCATCAAAGGAATGGTCTTTACATCAGATGGATGTAAAGAATGCCTTCTTGCATGGTGATTTGCAAGAAGAGGTCTATATGGAGCAGCCACAAGGTTATGTGCATGCTGTTCATCCTGAGTTTATTTGCAGGTTGAAGAAAGCATTGTATGGCTTGAAGCAAGCACCTAGAGCATGGTCTGACAAGATATGACAATATCTTGTCACTATTGGCTTTCAGATTTCCAAGGCAGACTTCTCACTTTATGTGAGAAAAACAGAGAAAGGTATTATGCTACTTGTCATTTATGTTGATGATTTGATTATGACAGGTGACAGTGATGAAGATATCCTTCATGTGAAAATGCTATTGAAGCAGAAGTTTGAGATGAAGGATTTGGGAGAACTGTGTTATTTCTTGGGCATTGAGGTGATTAGATCACCAAGTGGGATACAGCTCTTTAGAGGCAGTATGGATTGGACATGCTGTCCAAATATGTGATGACAGGCTGTAAGCCTATTTCAGTTCCTTTGGAGCAGAATGTGAAGCTGAGCGCAGATGTAGGTGAGCTTCTGGAAGACCCTACTATGTACAGATGCATAGTAGGAAGCTTGATTTATATGACTATTACCAGGCCAGATTTGAGCTATGTTGTTGGACTGGTAAGTCAGTTTATGCAGGCTCCAAGAAAACCGCATTTGGATGCGGCTAGACGCATGCTCAGGTATGTGAAGTCCACATTGCAGTATGGACTACTTTATGAGACTGGGGTTCAGATACAGTTGCATGGATACACTGATGCTGATTGGATTGGTAGTATTTCTGATAGACGATCTACCAGTGGATATGTGTTCTCTTTTGGGAGTGCTGCAGTCACTTGGAGCAGCAAGAAACAGCCTACAGTTGCCTTGTCGAGCACAGAGGCTGAGTACAGGGGCGCAGCAATGGCTGCATGTGAGGTAGCTTGGTTGCATAAGCTACTTTATGATATGCATCAGCCTACAGATGGGCCAGTTGTCATTTATTGTGACAACATGAGTAGTATACACTTGGCAAATAACCCAGTCTATCATGCTAGAACAAAGCACATTGAGGTGCATTATCACTATGTGCGGGAGAGGGTTTTACTAGGTCTTATTGATCTAGTTTATGTCAGCACAGAGGATCAGGTAGCTGACATATTCACGAAGGCATTGGGCGCAGAGAAGCTGCGGAAGTTCAGAGACCTGCTTGGTATGCAGGAATTGGGATTGAGCTCGAGGGGGAGTGTTGAGATATCGAGCTCCACTTGTGATATGCCAGGGTGACCGTTGTGCATTTATGTCACCGACGTGTCAGTTGTTGCAGATGCGGTTGGTACACCACCCATGAATAATAGCTACATGACAGCTATCCTTATCTACTCTAGTTCGTGGCTCAGTTAGTATGCCACCTTAGTTAGTTGAGTTTGGTTTGAGACCCATATATAGGGTTCTTCTATTTCTTTGTATCAGACTTCTTTTTGGCTTACAGAACTAAGAAGAGAAAAACAGTTTTCAGCCTCCACCTTTGTGTGTATTCCCCCATTGTGCAAGCAAGAAAGCTACAAGTGAGACTCCTTCCTTCTCTCCCACAATCTTGACATGACCGTCCATCTTCCAAGATTCCTTTGAGTATGTTAAGATATGTGATACCTGTCAAAGACATGACAGTAGAGAGAACAGGAAATGCCCACTTATGGCTATCATGGCTATCCTTCCATTTGAGAAGTGGGGCATTGACTTTGTGGGTCCTATTACCCCGTCGTCTACTACTCAGAAGAGGTATATTATAGTAGCAACTGATTAGTTTACAAAATGGTCAGAAGCACGGGCGACGAGGTAGGACAATGCAAAAGAGACTGCAAGTTTCCTCTTAGAGTAGATTATCTGCCATTTCGGTCCACCGAAGGAGCTAGTATCGGACCGTGGAACCCACTTTTTGAATAAAGTGATTAAAAGCTTGACTGAAGCTTGGCAAATCAAGCACAATAAAACAACCCCTTATAATCCACAAGCAAATGGGCAAGTCGAAAGTACTAATAATCAGCTTGTGGGTATCTTGTCTAAAATAGTCTCTAAGAAGAAACGAGACTGGGACAGGAAGTTGTATGTGGCAGTATGGGTGTACAATACAATGTTTAAGCAAGCTACTGGCCATACTCCATTTAAATTAGTTATAGGAAAGAGTGTGTGTTACCCCTCGAAATTGAGTTTCCAACCATACGGTTTGCAATTAACCACTCTTTGGGAGATAAGGACTCACTCCTTGAGCGTTTCACGACCATAGCCCATCTGGATGAGCTGAAATTGCAGAGCTTATTACACCAGGAGGTAGCTAAACGTCGGATAAAGCAGTTGCACGACCTTAATGCAAAGAAGTATACCTTTCAAAAAGGAAAATTAGTTCTGTGTTACGATGCTGGAGGGAGCTGTTTCCAGGGAAGTTGGAACCTAGATGGGATGGCCCCTACAAGATTATTAGAATAGGGAAAAATAGGTCTACAGCTGCATGGAGTAGAGTTTAAAAATAAGGTTAATCTTAATAAGATTAAACCTTATTATTTCTAAGTATGCTAACACAGGGAAAATGCATTGCAGGTCCATGCTGGGGCTGATTTGAGACCTGCAAAAGAGCTTAAAGCTGGTTGATGGGGCGATTAATTCCTTATTTGGAGCACCCATATCTGGAGCAGAGATACCATCAGGGGAAACTTATTTGGTGGAGCAAAGGATACAAAGTGATTGAGCAAGAAGACGCAACCTTTGTGTGGGAGATCAAAGTCTTCTGCCATCACTGCTTATGACTGTTGACAAGTATCCCTATTAAGTTCAATGAAGAAGGTGGGATGGAGCCGTCAGTTCATCCTCTCAACATGCTAACCTTTGATTATCATAATTATGAATAGAGGAGTTCGTGATGGTCGACTGTGTAAACCCATTGTGGACGTACACATTATATTTTGACAGAGCGTCCAGGGGCCCTAATAAAAAAGGGAGTGTTGAAGTAGTAATCCGAGATCCCCGACGTAGAGTTACGATGAAGTTAGCTGCTTATCTCGAGGTAGGATTTACTAACAATATGGCGGAGTATAAAGCCTTGATTATGGGACTGCATATTGCCAAACAAGGTGGTATTCGGCGGTTGTTAGTAAAAGGGGATTCCCAGTTGATCCTGAATCAGCTAGATGGGACATACACAGTGCGAAAACCCATCCTTTGTATGTATCATCGAACTGCGATGACCCTAATTGAGGAGTTTGAGAGAGTATCTTTTCAGCTAATTCCACGTTACTGGAATCAGTTTGCGGATTCATTGGCCAATCTTGCTTATGAAGAAGACCTTTTCTTCAACTGTGGTCCTAGTTTGGATATTGTGATCAATGATGAAATAGGACCTGGTCGCTTATGGGGAATGTTATCAGAGCATGCAATATATGGCAGATGATGGTTGATATGGGTGATGCAGAGAGTAGCTGAGACCAATCTACCGTTGTTATCTTGGACCCATAGGCTGATTAGATAACATGTTATGTGTACACCTCTTGCTATATATGCAGGAGGGATGGGTCATAACCTTATGCATTTAGTTTAGGGTTGGGAGCCCTGGTTTTTCCTCCTTGGAAAGGAGCCTATTATTGTATATCTGTACTATTCTAGGGAGGGATGTGTAGGTGCTATTCTGTTTGATCTTGTTAGGCCAAGAGGGCTTGTTTTGCGAGGTTTTACTGTTTTATTTCATTAGGCCAAGAGGGCCGATCAAGTTTTGTAGTGAAGTGCTTTATTTCATTAGGCCAAGAGGGCTAGTTGTCTGTTTAGTGCAGGTGTGGTTAATGGTTTCTTGTTGTAGTTCTGTGCTAGACAGGCTCGAAGAAGAGCTTGGAAGGAGCCTTTGTTGCGTGGAAGCTTCTCGTGGCCCTATCCAGGTGATATCTCTCCTTTTCGAGTACCGTGTTTTCTGCTATATGTGTCTGTGTACTTATTGGGGGATTTTTCTTTTCTTGTTGGGGACTAGCGTCCAAGGCATGAAGTCCCAGGTTTAGGTTAGGTATGTCTGAGGGAGGTCTGAGTAGTCGTTGCCTCATGTAAAGACATTGTCAGACGTCGCAAGGCCTGTTTTAGAAGGGAGTTCAAGTGACCCTATTCTGCTAGCCTGCTAGGCAGCCATTCTAGAAGCTCCTGTTAGTTGTGAGGCAGCTAGAGAAGCTTGCTGGAAGAAAAATGATAATGATAGAGGAAGAGAAACCCTGAATATTTTTAAAGAAAATAAATATATACAAAGGTGTGTAAAAAGGGATTCTAACCCCTATAACAATAGAAAAGGAAAGAATGAAAATTTGTAAGCAGTTGATCATCGCCTTGCGAAGGCCTGGTAGGTTCCTGGGGACGAGTCAGACCCGGGGCCGATGCTTGTCTTCCTAGGGGTGGCATCTTGCTGGAAAACAAGAAAGTAATTAAGGTTGGAGCGAAAATAAAAGTGAGCGTCAGAAAATGATTAAGTGTCGCATTGCGAGGGTTTGGTAGGTTTTTGGGTACCGAGACAGGACCTGAGGCTGATGCCCTGTTCTCCTTGGGTCACTACGCTCAGCTCCCTCCTTTTTACATGCTTAGTATGGAAATATAAAAAACCTAGAAGAAAAAATGTGCTAAAAGAAAATACTTATTGATCAGGCTATAGAAGTCCTCGCCTAGTAGGAGCTCCTGGTTGTGTTGTCCTTAGTTAGGTAGGTAGTTCAAACCACCACTTAGGGCAACCTCTTTGATAGTTCTTTTTAGTTTGGCCGTGTTGGAGCAGTCGGTTAGTGACTAGCTTCAGACCTTCTATCAGATTATGCTAGGCCTACTCCTTGTGGATGTCATGCCTTGGTTTTGTCAGGGGGTAGGGTGAGCATTGTGTTGTGTTTTAAGTATATATCTATTTTGTATCAGCTTGATGCTTCCTTTAGTTGTTTTGTGCAGATCTGTTGTGGGATTCGACGGGCTGAGTCGCCCTATCCCGTGGTCACAATTGAGAGCGGATTTTTGAGCCTGGGATGTGCCTAAAATTTGCCAAAAAATCTGGAATTTAGGGAAAAAATATTCAACATCGAAGGCGGCGGCTCCAGCTAAGACGATTTTAAGCACCAAGTGAAATACGACTTTTAAAAGGCGCCCGAGCGACACTTCTGGATTTTTGATAATTTTTCAGCCTATCGTGCGGGTTGTCAGGAGTTTCCAGTCAATGCGGGATATAAAGCCGGATACCCAAAAATTTACAGCACTCGAATCGGATGCCGGACGGGGAAATGGCCAAGAAATCGGTCAAGATATGAAGAGGTGGACAAACTTTGGGCCAAATGGCTAGTGACCTTTGGGAGCCCAAGAATTTTATGCAACATGAAACTTAGTATGAAATCGTGGGGATGTAGGAGGAGCAAAAAATGTGAGGAAGAGGGCGCTATATCTGCGCCGAAAAATGCGCCATGTGATGAGGGAGATCATGATTGCAGCCTGCAAATAACCCATATAGCCGATCATACCCCCGATCTTCTCCTTCCCTGCTGATCATATGGCTTGTCTTCACTCGTCCAATGGTGGCCTAAATGAAGAGAGCCAATTCTAGTCTTTCTCTCTCCTCCCTTCCTCTCCCTTAAGGGGCTGTTCTTGTGTGTAAGAGGAAAATAAAGAATGGTGAAGGAAAGCTTGTCCGGTTGAGACTGGATTGCTTTCGGATCAATGAAGACATGAAGATTGCTGATTATGAAGATGCTGGACATTGAATGAGGGCTGACCCCAGTCCCGCACCAAAAGCGAGATCCCAAGACACGGAGCCTAAGCGGTAATTTAATTTTTATGAAGGAAAAATGAGTTTTTATGCTATTTGTTTGATGAAACATTGTTCCCATGGGCTGAATATTCATTGTGATGTTTTTTTCTATGAGTTTCAACAGTTTATAATCTGAAAATCTGAAAAGCATAAGAGATATGGCTGAAATTAATGTTATAAAACCTGTAAAACATGAGTTTAAGGGGTAAAATGGGGTTTTTGACAAAATAAATGGGAAATATGAGACATAATATCAACAAAAATTGAAATTTTGCTGTCAAGGAACCTAAGGGCCACAGCCCACAATCAATCTTAATTTCTAGTCATTTTTATTGAAGAAAATAGAGGAAAAATACCAAAAAAGGTGAAAAATGTGTATTAAATGGGAGAAAATTAGGAAATGGTAAAAGGAAAATTCCAAAAAATTACATGTGTGTTTGTGCAATGTATAATAGAGGTAAAGCACGAGGTTGGCCTCAGTTTACCCTCGTATCTATGTTTCCGTCCGTGTTTATCGCTTTTTTTATAAGGAAATACACATAAAACGACTCTTTCACCTATCAACGAATGCAAAACATTAAACGGTAGGGTAAGAGGGGAGGTTGAGCATCAAAATATAAATTAAAATCTGTTTTATGTGTTGCATCATGCCTATATGACGTCGTTTTAAAATAAAAGAGAAAGGCAGCATGAGTGTAAGGCTCGGTGTCTTGTCTCATTATATAAACGTTAGCATGGAAATCATGGAAAGAATTGTTTTGCACGTATGCAGAATGCTGATTTTCTTCTATTTGTGCACTGAACCATTCACATTATGCACTATGCATAGTTCATGGTATCAAAGGAAAAGCTCCTGGACTGCATAGTAATTGTTTTTAGAAATTTGACCCACGATTGAGTGTGAGGTTATCCCTTGCCGTAGGATAGAGGGTTGGTTTCCTAAGGGACTGTTAAGTGAGGACAAATGGTATATCTCCTGGAAATACGAGAAATATGAAAGAGAGGATTTTGTGTTCGGTTGTTTTATATGTTGAGCAGCGCATCAGCCAATCCCTGCGATGTAGGAGAGCTGCAGTGGGGCCGTGGTGTTTCTACTGAGAGGTTGCCTCTATGTATGTGATCGTGACATTGCCAATGTGATTGGGTTCTTCCTCTGAGGAGCTTATGGAAAGGGAGACGTTAGACTATAAACTATAAACTCATAGATTAGGCTTTAGAGCAGTTTGTCCTTTAGCATTAGATAGACGCTCCTGGTCCGCGAGGCCGTAAGGGTGTGTTTGTCTGTCATGAGCATGAGGTCCGGCTAGTGCCATAGCTAGTGCCGGCCCATTTCAGGTCCCTTCAATATGTTATATTTTAAAATATGACTTTGGTGGTCCTTTCTTATGTGCAATCTTTTTCCGAGGTTTAATGGTCTTTTTAGGCTTCAATGATGTGAACCTAGACTAGACTTCGGGCTCCTCCTTATAATATGGCTTAGTGGATGAACCTTGTGTTGGACAAGGACGGTTTATGATTTCAATGCTTGTTGCTGATGATTCCGAGGAGAGTACAATGACACTCATCCCTCTGATTTCATTGACCAGTGTACTTGAAAAAATTCACACAAGATATGCAATACAAGTTTAGGGTAGAATGGTCTATGTGTTTATAATTGTACACATAGCCTTACAACATGAAGTAAAGCACTCATGTGTACTTGAAAAAAGTCACACAAGATATGCAATACAAGTTTAGGGTAGGATGGTCTATGTGTTTATAATTGTACAAATAGCATTACAATATGAAGCAAAGCACTCAATTGTTTTAATTTTCTAATGAAAACATTTAGATTGTGTAAGTACCAGTAGCAACAATGATTAAGCAATGATTAAGCACTCATCTATAGCTTATGTTGCTAGAGGTGGTAGATGTTGGTCTTGATGAGCTTGATGATGACCTTCCGAGTAAAAGAACCTCTGAAATGAAGTTCCCAGATTAGTAAGTGACTCTAGAAGAGTTGACTCACTGATTAAATGGCTGTTAATGACCAAACATTGAAAATTTTTGAAGATGGAAGAAGCTTGAAGCTTCCTGGCTGTGGCTACCAGGAGACCCACAACTAGGGTTTTGATTACAACAGGCTGTAGGAGATGAATTAGGGCAAACCCTCTTAGGTGAGGATGGTCCACTATAGGGGTTACAATAATCCTAAGATAGCTGCCATGATAGTGCCATGTACTGGTCATGCTTCAACTCGAATCAGGCCGCCTACGAAAACTACGCTGAATCTGCATTTTTATGCAATCTCGTCCTTCTGCGTGGCTAATGTGGGGGTTTGTGGTGCTAGGCTACTATGCATTGAGCTGAGGAAGAGTTCCTTAGAAAGGCCCTTGAGCTGAAACCTCCTCCTTTGTTCTCCTCGAGTCCTCCATCAGAGGTGGGTCTAGTTGGCTATGGTTGAAAGGAAGGTAACTGAGATGGCAAGAGTACTTCTTGTGCACTTAGATGTGTAAAGAGGTTAAAGGAAGCTGAAGGATCAGAGATGGCTCTAATACCATGTTGAAAATCAAAGTTGAAGGCATGAGAGAGTGTGCACATGAGGGAGAGAGAGAGCTCAAGTACAAGAACAAGATCTTGTTTAGTCAGTTGCTTAAAGTACAACTAGTACACTCTCCTCTGCTTGAGTGTGTACTTTAGGCTGTTTATATGGCCACTGGAGGAGTTAGGGTTAGGGTTTTCCATGTCCTCTAGCCCTTTTACACCTAGCTCTTATCCTCTCCAATGTAAGGAGAGTTCCTATGCTTATCTTTCAACAAGAGAGGGATTGAGGTTACTTGAGCTTGCCTCAAGTGTCGTGGAGCTACAGGCATGCAAGAGAGAGGAGGTACTCAATCAATCATCAAGGTAAGCTCACTATATCCCATGGGTAGGGATAGTGTGTCGGCTATGTGAGAGGTAGCCATGGCCGCTCGGCTTGAAACACTTGACCAATAAGCGATCCATAGATCTCAGTGGTTGAGCTATAACATATGATTTTGACTTCGAGAAGTGCTTAAAAATAGCCAAAAAATCTGAATTTTAGGGAAAAATAGACTTCATTGAAGGCGGCAGCTGCAATCAGTATGATTTTAAGTGGCAATGCCTGAAAGTGCCTTAAAGACCCATTAGAAGGCGGTTGGTGAATTTTCATAATTTTTTGGCATGTTAGATGGGTCTTCTGGAGATGCTCAGCAGTGGGGGACTTCGAGATAGATGCCAAGGAATTTTCAGATTGTAATTCAGATGCCGAACAGTGGAATGGGATGCCCGGGAGGCCACGACCCAAAGGATGTCAAGTGTAAATGATCTCTAGGCCAAGGGGGTTGACCTTTGGCCCAAAGGATGTCAAGTGTAAATGATCTCCAGGCCAAGTGTAAATGGGGGGAGGCGACCGGTTTTTTTTTGCGCTGATCAGAGATGGAGGTGCCATGGCAACATGTGGAGGAGAGGAGGCTATGGGGGTTGAAAGCAACCCCCCCAATCGAGTACATGCCTGTCCTTGTGTGTCTCTTCACTCCCAATCGCTGGTCTTCACACGTGGAATGGCTGCCCAAATGGCCTGATCAGAATTCACTCTTTCTCTCTCCTCCCTCTCTCTCCCCTTAAGAGGCAATTCATGCCCATGAAGAGGATTCAAGACCGCTTGTCCAGCATGGTACCGGATCACTCTCGGATTGGTGGAGGGCTAGAGTTTGTTGTTCGAAGGAGGGCTAAGCCTTGAATGAGGGCTGATCTGCAGTCTCACATCAGATTTTAAAACCCGCAAAGAAGGAAAAAATCGGTAATTCTATTTTACAAAGGAAAATTTCTTGTTTTTTACATTTGATTGAGCCAATGTTGTTCTTATGGAGTAAAAATTGGTAGAAATGTTGTTCACTGTTTGTTCTATGCTTGCATGATGAAAAAATCAGGAAACATCAAGTCAAAATGCTGAAAATAATTTTTAGAAACCCGTAAAATACGGGTTTTATGAGAAATTGGGATTTTTTGTGTTTTTGGGTGGGATAAACCAATAGACATGGGATAAAATGCTAATAAAATCTATATTTATGTTGTTCTAAGAATCAAGATTCACAACTCTAAAAATATATCAATTTTTATTGGAAAAATAAAGAAAAATAGAGAAAAATGGAGAAAAATAAGAGAATAAATAGGAATATGCCTTAGAAAAATACAAAAAAATATAATAAGTGGTTGTGGATGTATGGTGGGACAAAGCATGAGGTTTGGCCTTAGTTTTCCCTATATTTTTATTACAGTGTGTGATTTATTGCTCTTTATACATTAAACCATGACAGAACAACCTCTATACACCTATGCAACGAAGAAAAACTTAAATGGTGAGGGGGAGTAGGATTTTGTGCAACAGTTTGAGGGCTGAAATAATACAAAATTTGATTGTTTTTTCTATGCATAGCATTTAGGAAACGGCCTATTTGGAAATCAGGGATCTAGTAGCATAAGGTTTGCCTTGGTGCTAGATTCTTGCAACGAAGCATACGCGTAGTAGTTGGAATTCATGGAAAGATTATTTGCGTACTAGCACATAGGCTGATTTTGAAACATAACTGTTTGTGCACGATGAGAGATCCACTATTACATTAATCATACATGTGATATCAACTCTTAGAAATGCATAGCAATTGTTTGAATTATAGTTGACCCATGTTTGAGAGGGTGAGATTTCCCTTGCCGTAGGTTAGTCGTTCGTTTCTTGGGGAAGATTATTAGTGAGAAAGGATGGTATCTCCTGGATCTTACTGACAAAGAGAGGAGTCTTGTGCGAATGTGTTTATATGTAAAAGCAGTGCATCGAGGGGCCAATCCCCAAGATGTAGGAGAGCTGTAGTGGGGCCACGGCAATCTGTCGGTGGGATGCCTCCTATGTCTATGATATATGGCACTTATTGCTAATATGTGTGGGTTACCCCCTTTTAGGGATTTTGGGAAAGGTGATGTTGGAGTCTTATCCAGCTATAAATGCAATATTAGAAGTATCTAGTGTGCATTTAGTTATTACAGATGCTCCTAGCCCGTGAGGCCGGTGTTGAGATGGCAAGCTCAGCACGTGCAAACATTGATGATGGACCACCTAGCTAGATGAGTCCGCACGTCTACACTTAGCACATTGGTGTTCATTATGATACTCACATGGCCACTGACTTATCACTTATTATATTTGATTTGTTACACCTACCTACAACTGGCAAAGATATAACGCCAGTCGATTAGTGTAGTCGGTTATGCACTGTTTGACTTAGAAGGCCACTTTCCTTTATGTTGTATCTTATCTATACTTTGTGTACATTGTATAGTGTGTGGAAGAAGGAGAAGAAATCAATAAGAAAATGTTTTGGCCTCCATCTCTCTTCTTATGTTCATGACTGAGCTTCCTCTTTTGTATACAGTGTGTGTGTTTGGCACAGCAGCTCAAGCAAATCCCCCCATCACATAATTCTTGACATGGTATCAGAGCCGCACCACTGAGAGAGGCTGATTTTGAAGGCTAAAGTGAAGGAGAAGAAGCAAGGTTCAAGCAAGCAAGCAACGAGTAAGAAGCTCTCCCATTCTTCCACTCTCTCTCTTGGATAGTACCTGTGGAGGCACCGGAAGAAGGGTAGAACGAAAATCTCAGATTGCTGTGAGATTTGGTGTGCAAGCAAAGCATTGCATATTTTGTAGGTTGGCCCTTTAGGACTTTTTCGCAGTTATTTTGGGCATCTGAGGCCATTTCAGGCCCCATTTTGGAGCCACAAGGTTGCGGATAGCAGTTTTAGGGTATATTATCATTTCAGCTGTATTGACCAAAAGTGGGTGCACAGGTTACAGATTGCGAATCTGTAATTTTTGAGGTGTTTGCAGGAAGCAAACATAGGGTTTACCTGCAAACAGGTTGCAGATTACATATACTATTGAGCAATCAGTGAAAAAGGTTGCTTGGTGTAGTGATGTGCATGTGTTGTGAAAGATTGCAAAAGACTAGCTTGCTGTGTTGTATCCTTGTTTGTGATAATGGCAGAGAACAGTGGAAATCCCATTATTGAGAAGCTCAACAAGAACAACTACCCTTTATGGAAGTTTTGTGTTACGAACTTCCTCATTGGAAAGGGCCTTTATGAGTTTGTTTCAGATGAAGAAAAGGAGCCAGAGCTGGGTATCCCTCCGACTACAGATGAATTAAAAGCATGGAAATAATGGAATGCAAAAGACAAAAAGGTGATGTACTGGTTATCTACAGTCATTGATAATATAATGTTGCAACATATCAGGAATGCAGAAACTTCACATACAGCTTGGATAATTTTTGAGAACATGTTTTCAGTAAATACAAAGGCACGAAAGATTCAACTCAAGCAAGAGTTGAATGCCTTGAAGAAAGGGAAAATGTATGTCAATGAGTATGTTTTGAAGGTGAGAAGCATTGCAGATGCTTTAGCAGCATATGATGAGATGCATGATGATGATGATTTGGTTTCATCCACTTTGAGTGGCCTTAATAATGAGAGGGCATGGAAATCATTTGTTACTTCAGTATATGTGCAGAAGCCATTTTCGAATTTTGATGAGCTGATCTCTCTCATGATTATTGAAGAGATCAATATGGAGGGTGACTTATCTTAAAAAAATGGTGAACAGGTTTAAGCATTTTACTCAAGTTCAGGAAGGGAACGTGGTAGATCCTCTTCGAGAGGCCGTGATATGGGATGTGCTGGCGATAACCAGCAAAACAGGTTCAATCAGCAATTTGGTGAAATGCAGGTTTCAGGACGTTATGGAAACTTTAGAGGCAGGGGAAGCTCTAGAGGAAGAGGTGGATGGAAGAATAGAGGTTTTGGAAATTCTGCTATTTTTTGCCATTATTGTGGCAAAATAGGCCACATTGCATCCCATTGCTATGCTAAAAGGATGATATTCACAGTGGGAAACTGTGCATCATCTTCACGACAGAATGAAGACAAAAATGAGTGTCTGTTTGTTATGCAGCATATGATGAATGTAGTTACAGGAAAGGGGACACATGATGATGTATGGTATGTCGATTCAAGTGTATCTGATTATATGACCAATCATGTTGAATGATTTGGAGAGATGTAGGACTTACAAAATCCAGGTTATGTGCAAATGGGTGACAATTCATGCCACCTAATTTCACACATTGGAAAGGTTCCCTTGTCCTTGTATGATGGCCAAACAAAGAGTCTAACAGATGTATTACATGTGCCATCAATCACAAAGAATCTAGTGTATGTTGGCCAAATGGTAGAGCAGGGGTTGCAGGTCCGATTCAATGCAAAAGGTTGTTTTGTAGAAGACTTTAATTATAAGTGCAGGTTGGTCGCAAAAGGAATTAGAGTTGGCCGCATGTTCACTTTAGATGCTGGAATTTGTGCAATGGATGCTGCTATGTATGCTAAAGGAAAAGGAGTAGTTGCAGATATTGAAATATGGCATAAACGTATTGGACATGCAAATGTGCAAAGGTTGAAATTAATGCAGTCCAAAGGATTGGTTACAGGGTTGCCTTCTTTTAGAGTTGCAGAATTGCATAAAGTCTATGAAGCATGCCAGTTTGGTAAGAAGGCAAGACAACCCTTCTCGCATGACAGAGAAGTGAGTAGCAAAATACTTGATGTAGTGCATACATATGTTTGGGGACCTACACAGAATGTATCTCTTGGTGGTAGCAAATACTTTGTCACATTTATTAATGACTATTCAAGGAAGTTATGGGTATGGTTCATGAAGGAAAAAAGTGATGTGTTTGAGCACTTCAAATCTTTTAAGGCAGCTGTTGAAACAGAAACAGGCTTAAATATGAAGTGCTTGAGATCAGATGGAGGGGGAGAGTACCTCTCTAATGAGTTTAATGGCTTCTTGAGGACTCATGGGATAAAGAGACAATTTACTTGCAGGTATACCCCACAGCAAAATGGGGTTGCAGAAAGAAAAAACTGGAAGCACACTTCCCTAACATGAACCTGTCTTGTAGAAATTGGCAAAGTTGTTTCCATACCGGGGAGGAGATGTGAGTTACAGAAACCCCAGAACTGGTGATAACTTTGATGGAGACCAAAGGAGTAGAGGTTTCTTTCTGCATGAGAGAAAGGATCTCCTTAGCTGTCAATAATTGATTTCCACTAGGGACGAAAGACGCTAAAAGAGGCAAACACAACGCATCACTAATATTGGCTGTGGATAAGCAAAAGTGTCTATAAACCAAGCCAGACTGGTTCTTGTAGGATGCTAGGAAGGAGTAGCAAATCGTGTTGTCCACTGGTGGAAACTTCAAAGCCACAAAAGGACGAAGACCAGCACAAGGAATGCAATCCGCCTCTAGGAGAAGAGCATAGTCATGCACCGGTAACGGCGCATGCTAGATGACAATAGGAGGAATAGAGGTAGATGCCATTCAGACTACACCGAAGACCCACACACACAACCCAGGAAAAAGACGAAAAAAATCATACAAAACCCAGACAAATCAACACTGAGAAGAATATCAAAACAAAGGACAAATGACCAGACTAGACCAGACTTCCCCAAACAATCCACATCCTATGGAAAAAAATTTGACATGACCTACATACTCATGTGACCGAAAGCTTCATGCTATGCAACAAGCAGGCACCCTGATCCCGCGTAATCAAGCAATCAATTAAAAAAACTCAAACACATCGTATCCCAGGCAATAACCAGACTCAAATAGAATCCAAGACTTGGACCAACAGAATAAAGAGAGATGAACAAGACCGACATCTCAGACTTAACAAATCCCAATCCCCTTAAACGCATTGTGTAAAACTATGGTGCGGTGAATGTGGATGGGTGAACACTATCGAATCCATTTTAACCATGTACAAATTAGATTGCAGTTCGTTATTAATTAACCATTAATGCATAGTGAGTCGATTCCGCAATCCCAACCCCTACTTAGACTGACTTGACTAACTAGGGTCTCTAAAAATGCAATTCATTGTTACAATTTATGTGATCTGTGGCGCAAAGCGCATGCATGCGTGACGGCGGGGGTTCATTTTAATTACAAATAAATTGTGTCTGTAGCGTGTGTACGTGTGCACTGTGGATTTATTTTTTGAAAATTATGTGGGTTATTGTGCCATGTGCTCATGCAACGACGAGGTGCCTTTTACAATTAACGGTCGGGTTCTTTTTTAATTAAAAATTAATGAAATACATTCTATTTATTTGGTGGGTGCAACGGTCAATTGATTTTATTACAATTACATGTGTGTTACGGTGCAACATGAGAGAGGGAAAAAGAGAAAAAAACATGGCAATGGGTGGGGCTGTCGGTAAAGTCTAATACCACATCCTCAAAAAAAAAGGAAAGGCACAATCCATAAATATTCCACACAACAGACAAAAGGTTGACTAAAACTAGTCGTCCTATCGTACAGAAAACTGAAAAAAACAACTAACACATTGACAAAAAAGAATAAAACAAATGATACGTATGACCAAAACAAAAAGATGGATATGTTGGGATGTTGAATTGATTGGGATTTATGGTTATGATTTTTTAAAAAATAATATATTTTGGTATTTTTTTTAAAGGATGTGAACATGAAATTTCAGCAACCAATCATGAGCATCAAGTGTCAAAAAGGTAATCAGAATTAATTCACATTTTTCAGCTCATTGTTGAGATTTAAAATGAATTTTTCGAGAATTCAGATATCAAAATTAGGGTTTTGTCTTCAAATAATACTTTGTGGCCACTTTTAGGGGAGCATTTTCAATTGGTCAAATATTCTCAAAATGTACAAGGGAGTTTATGGATTTTTTTTTATTTTTTAAAAAATTATGTCAGTATTTGTTTCAAATTTTAATGAATTTTGGCCAATTTTTTAATGTTTTTGAAAAGAATTTTCAAATTTCAATTTTTTTTTTGATATTTTCAGTTTGAAAAATATTTCAACTATTTGCAAAAATATTGGAGATTTTTCAAGAATTTTTCTATAATTTTTTTGAATTTTAATTGAGTTTTAATGAATATTTGAATTTTGTATTTGTTTTTAGAGATTTCGAGATTTGAAGAACTCGTGACTGCATATGAATGGCTACTGATGATTGTGACCGCGTACGAATGGCTGCAAGACCCTACCACACGAACAAGGTGGACACGCGTGCTTGCACGTGAACGCATGCAAACATCCACCGACACTAAAATGTCGACCGCAACGCGTGAAGGGGGGCAAACAAGTTGTGAGGAGTAAAGGGAGGAGGTAGGGGGTGGGACAAGGGGCTTAGGTGGGGGTGAGGTAAATTAAGAGAAGGGGAGGGGTAAATGTGGGCAGGGGGTCAAATTAGGGGGGGAATCAAATTTGGAGGGAAGGGCCAAATTTAGGGAAAGGGGGTTAAATTTGGGGAGAAGGGCCAAATTTAGGGGAAGGGGGTTAAAGTGGAGGTGGGGGGATAAATTTGGGGGTGGGGGGATAAATTTCTTCAAGACTTAGGGATTCATCTTCATAGGATGCATCTAGGAATGTCACATAGCACGGACCTTCTAGAATCCGTGGCTTTGATGGTTCTGGCTTCCGTTGACAAGGGGCATCATCATCATCTTTTCTCCAAAATGAATGGTTAGGGCGACAGAAGGCACTAGTGAACTTAATTTTGATGCCTTTGATCCATTGCTTATGCAAATTCTGCATACTTTGTGGTCCATTGGTCAACCCAAATAGAACCATGGTCATTCCATCCAACACTTCCAACACCCCGATATTTTCGACCACTGAGGTCTCTGTAGGGACATCAACAAGATCGTCCGCTATCAGAGAAACTTATTCATCTGCACTTTCATAACCTGCTTCGTTTTCTTCCTCATCATGTCCATCCTCTTCCTCTGGAGGCTCTATCTCTACTTCTGTAGAGGCTCTGTAAGAGAAGAACAAATCTTCTGCCTCTGCTTCTGCTTCTGTCTTTGGCTCTGTCTCTATTACTATCTCTGCGACTGACATGTAACAGGGAGAACAGTACATCCATGCTTCTATCTCACTATCAGAGGTGATTTCAGAAGTTAATTCTAGTTGAGGCAGGAGGTATTCTCCCATGGACAAAGACTTTGCTTCCTTTGGTAGTTGGCTTACAGTGCCCACTGTTAGGGACTGTGCCTTTGTTTTCTTGGGAAAGATCTATTTAATAGCCTCTTCATCTCCTGATGTACCATCTGCTACTTCCTTGGAGGAGTCAGTTATGACTTTGATGGATGTGGATCTATTGCTTTTTTGGAATCCATACAATTTCAACACCAATTTATGGGTCCTCTGCCTAGGGTTAGGGTTCCTTTGAACCAGTCCGTCTTGGCTCTTGCTTAAAAAAGCCAAGGTCTTCCCAACAGCAGAGGGTATGAGGTCCCATAAGAATTTGGTTTGACCACCAAATATGTCAGCCAATAGTCTCTTCATGCAAGGGTTGTTTTTACATATAGGAGGATGCCCAATGGTTTAATTCTGCTTTGGTCTGCCAATCTGATAAGCCACTGTGTAGGTTGAATTCCTTGCAACCCTAAGTCCTTCATTGTCACATCTGTCATTATGTTTACTGATGAGTCTCCATCAAGCAATGCATCTGAAATAAAGCATCCTTCGATCCATACACTAATCTTTGGGGTTCCAGGATCTAGGAAGGCATTAGCCACATCTACTTCCTTGACAGGCTCAGGGCCTTATTGGTCTTGGTCACCGTTGAAGGAGCAATCCTTAGTCCACGTCTTCTTGTCAAGATGCTTTTGAATTTCTTTCGAGAGCTGGGAGACAGCATCTTAAGTTTGGTTTAAAAGTGTCTAGGTCTTTTACCAAGTCATATTCTTTGATAGGATCCACGGGCTTTTCCAGCCTACTGGGGAATGGGGCTACACCCATTTTCATCTTTCTTTTTTCTTCTAGTAATGGCAGCATCGGCACTTCCTCTGTTTTCGGAGGTGTTTCTGTATCGTCTATCTATTGGAACTCTGGTCTTGTTTTTGGGATTGTCTCTGTGACTCTCTGTGGCACTGCACTGCTCTGTACTACACTATTCTGTCTTGTACTGCTATGTCCCTCTGTTGGCAGGTTGAACTTCACCATCTTGGTAGGGGAATGATTCTCTTTATGGGCAACTGGTTCCTTCTTCTTGGCATGCGTGATAGCGGCAACTTCCAACTCTACCAAATTGGAGGCAGGCTCTTGTGCCTTCTGTTGGCTAGCAGTGGCATTGGCCTTGACAGGGGCTAGACTTGGACAGTCCTTTGCAGTGTAGCCTTCTCCTTTGCATTGACTGCATAAGGGCTTGTAATCTACAAATTATCTAGGGTTTGGACAATTCTGGGAGATATGACCCTTTTCTCCATATCTATAACATTCCACCTCGGATCTCTGACCACCGCCAGACTGTCCTCCTCTGTAACTTTGAGAGGGAAACCTCCTTGGATCAAAATTAGGACCAAACTCCCTAGGCTTTGGTCCAATATCCTGTGTTGTCATTTTGGATTCTAGCAAGTTGAATCTTGCATTTTCATCTTTCTGTCTTCGTTTGTGCATCTCTTTCAGAGAGCAAATATCCTCTGTATGGTTCTTCCGCAAACAGTAGAAACAAAAGGCTCCAGGAATGGTTGGTTTTCGGGTACATTCAGTGGCTAAATGTCTCGCTTGATTACACTTTTCGCACCATGTATTAGAATGCATCACATCTCTTCCAACTCCTGCAGGAGTAGATATATTAGTGATTCACCTTCAACCTGTAGTAGCTGCTCTGTAATCACATCCATAAGTTCTTTCTTGATACTTGCAATTGAGTTGGATAAGTAGTTTTTCAGATTTTCACCTCCTAAAGTACTTGTAGTAGGGTTTTGGGAAGATTCTGTTATTACTGCATACACTGGTTGGGTTGATCCAGAGGGTCCTCTGTTCTGGTTCTGATTCAGAGCTCCTGTTGAGACTTGGGATTGTTGATTCCAGTTGGTCGGATTCCACTGTTGTTGAGTCGCCATTGGAGGAACTATTTGAGGCCACTGTTGTTGTGGTTGAACCATCATTTGAGGCACTATCGTCTATGGTGACCACAGTGGATTAGGTGCATTATACTGATGCCAGGAGGCATATTTCACAGTGGATTCCATGCCACGGTGGATTCCGTGAGGTTTTATGGTGGATTCCGTAAACTTTGATGATCGGAGCTCATACACAAAGTGGATTCTTTGTGCGAGAAGTTGATGGGGATGCCTGTCCTTTTCGGGCGTTTCATTAATTTAGTGTGTACATGGGTGATTCCATAGCGGGTGATTCCGCAAAATGCATATTAAATTAATAAACATTTATGAGTTTAGAGTGCTCACTCGTAATAAATTAAGGTTAGGATTTATTTCTAACCAGTTGATTTATTTATGTAGCTGAAGACTACTAGGTATTCACTTTTGTCAGTTTAATTATATTATTTTTCTAACGATTGTGAATGCTTCAGTTGATGTGTAGAGATAGCAGCAGTGGCGGACGAAAGCATTGGAGGATAGCGAGTATTCGATCTATGGATTATATTTTGATAGGCGCCACGCCTATATTTTGTCATGCTATTTATTGAGGCATCGATTATTTATTATTATTTTGTATGCGCATGGGCGCACGGTTATATTATTTCTATTTGGACATTGTATTGGGCGTGCTAGACTCTTTGGGCACTGTCCATTAGCTTTATTCCTATTTTTGTGTAAAAGCAAACTCAAAAGCTAAAAGCTTGTTATATTTTTGTAAATTGGGCTATTATTGAGCATGAAGATGAAATATACATAAAATACATGCTTTGTGAAGCGCTCACACAAGGCATGGGGGGAGATTGCACCCAATTGGTCTCTTGCTCTTGTCGTTCATGCTTTTTACCTTGTAACTTGTGCAAAAAATAGAGTTCATTGTTCTTGGGGACCTTCCGGCATTCACTACGCGAGCATACAGCGTCCGATCTGCGCATCAGTGGTATCAGAGCGGAGCTGAGATCAAGAGCTTCCAATCGCTACCCATCTCGTGCGAAGGCGGAGCTCCTGGAACGATCGGGCTCTACGGTCAATCTCCTCGCGAACCGTCAATACAGGCAGACTTCTGGCGATCAAGAACCCCTGTTTCTGTCATTAGATCGCGAAGGACCGGGCTATACAGGTGAAGGACCACTCCCTCATCTCCTTCATCAAGTTGTGGACAACCAGAGATAAGTCATCAATTCTCACTTTTCAAGCTTTAAGCTTTAAATCTTAGAAAGCTTAAGAGAAGCTTTAAGCTTCCAATTGTCAGCACGAGGTATCGAAAGACCTCCGAAAATTGCGCCGTGGTTGAAAAAACGGCCCCTCCCCACGTTTTGCGCCGTTTACTGTCAAAGAGCCTTAAGTTTAATCAATTAAGCTAAGTCATCTAAGGCAAGTCACTTCTGCAAGTCACAAACTCTAGGTCACACCAAAGCAATCAAGTTCTGCAAGTATTTTCTGATCAAGTTCTGCAAGTTCCATAAATTGAATAAGTTTTGCAAGTCTGCAACTCTGCAAATCACATAAGTCTGCAACTCTGTAAGTCAGACTAGTCAACCGGAGTCAGAACTAACTTGTGCTTAAAACTCCTAGAAGGGTTGTTCCTGCGCAGAAACTCCGAACTGCAAAGTTGTTCATTGGAAGGTACTCTACCCATACGCAGGTTTGTTGAAGCATTTTCAGCATATGAAGAAGGATAAATTGCAGATTTTCCGAAGATTGAGAAAGCTATACCCAAAAACACATAAGCCTTGTATTCCCGAACTTGAGCTACGCTCATCCCGCTAACCTGATTTTGAGTGAGAAAGGTCTTTTGAGTTTTGCAGGATGACGGAACCACATATGGATGATCTTATGTGGCTGAAGGCGACCTACCTGAGCCTACGATGGAGCAAAAGCTGGACTTAATCATGATGCAATTGGAAGAAGAACGAAGGGCTAGGCAAGTATTGCAAGCGCAACTGGCAAATTTACAAAGAGCGTCTACCGACAAAGAAGAACCTCAAGCTGAAGATTTGATTCGACGTACCATCGACGCAACTCTTGAAGCTCAAACCATTTGCAAGGAATCAAAGATAAGGAAAAGAAGTTTCAAATTCCGTACTTTCAATGGCATACGAGAAGGAAAAACTGTTCTAGCATTCATTAGTCAGTTTGATGACTATTTCCATGAGGAAACCTATGCAAAAAAAGATAAAATCAAGTGTGTTACTAATCATTTAGTAGACAGAGCATCTCTTTGGTGGACTGTAGTATGCAAGAGCATAGATTGTCCTGCTACTTGGGAAGATTTCAAGAAGAAGTTCATGCAGAATTTCCTTCCACCACTATACAGAGCGTTTTTGGAATACACTACTCCAGTTACGCATGCTTGAAGACCTACCAGAAGCGACACACAAGCACAAGTATATGTCTGGACTCCTTGGGCATTACTACGCTGAAGTTAACATGTTCAAGCCTGCTACTCTTGAAGACGCTATTTCACTAGCTCACGACATTGAAGATAAGCTACGAGGTAGAGTTAGACGACCACAGCAATTCCAAGCCAATGGTAGCTATGGATCTAAACAATTCAATTCCAATTTTAGAAGATTTAATCCAGGTCGTTTCTCTTCATCATCTTTCCGCAAAAATTGGGCAAAACCACCTGCATTACCATCCAATGTCAATCAAAACCCTAAGCCTATTCCACAGCCAAATCCAAATGTACCTAGACTTCCCGCCATTGCAAACAATGTAACCAAAGCCAAGCCAATAGTATGCTATAAATGCCACCAGCCTGGACATCTAGCAGCAAATTGTCATTCAAAGAAGCCACCAGCTCATATCAACTACCTTGGAGCAATGGACGAAGACGAACATGAAGATATGCCTGATTTCACTGAAGATGAGGACGATACTACTACTACTTCCGATACTTTACCAGGTATGCCTACTCCACATTCATTATTGACTATGAAATGTTTGGTGCATGGAAAGGAAAATACTATTTTGCATGATGACGGTAGTACTCATGATTTTATTTCAGCAAAATTGGTAAAAGAATTGAAATTACAGACTGTACCTATGCATTATCGCATAAAAGCTGCATTCTTAGGCACTAGGTATAATGGTACACAGGAAGTGCAAGACTTAGAAATTCAAATTGGTCAATACACTGAAAGAAGAAATTTTCTAGTTGTTCCATTACAGTCGAGTGACATTATTTTAGGTATGCCTTGGCGTCACCAGCATAACCCAGATATAGACTATTCCACACACTCAATGAATATTAATTTTCAAGGAAAATCTATTACATTATATGGTATGTATGTATCTAATGTTTTTCCACTGCTTTCGCATACTCAAGCTAAACGTGCATTACGCAAGAGTAGTAAATCTTATCTCATTTGGTGAATGAATTGCAAGTAAAAGAAAGTCATATGCACCCTAGGCATAAAGAATTTCTTGCATATTTTAAGGACTGTTTTGCAGAAGACCTACCACCTGGTTTACCTCCTTCACATCCAGAAGACCATAAGATAGATTTGATACCTGGCACACAACCACCTTGCAAAGCACCATATAGGCATAACCAGATAGAGCAAAAAGAAATCCAGAGTCAAGTTGAGGAATTACTAAATAGAGGATTGATTCAACCTAGCAGTTCTCCATTCGGTGCACCTGTTCTGTTAGTCAAGAAAAAGAATAATACCTATCGTATGTGCATTGACTATCGAGCTTTAAATAAGATCACTGTAAAGAATAGGTATCCTATTCCTAGAGTTGATGACCTTATGGACAAACTGCAAGGCTCTGCTATATTTAGTAAAATTGACCTTAAGTCTGGTTATCATCAGGTGAGACTAGATAAGTCAGACATATTCAAGACTGCATTTAGAACACAATTTGGTCATTACGAATTTTTAGTCATGCCATTTGGATTGACTAATGCACCTGCTACGTTTAGTAGAATGATAAACCGTATTTTTTTGAAATATTAGTATTGTGTAATTGTCTTCTTTGATGATATTTTGGTGTTTAGTCAAAATGAGAAAGAACATTATTAGCATTTGTCATTGGTTTTTCAGTTATTGAAAGAAAATCGACTGTATGCAAATCCTGAAAAGAGTGAATTCTTTAAAACAGAAATTGAGTATTTAGGTCATATTGTATCATCTGATGGAATTAAAGTTGATCCTAAGAAAATTGATGCAATATTGAATTGGCCTGTACCTAAAAACATGCATGAGTTACGCTCATTCCTTGGTCTTGCTAGTTTCTATAGGAAGTTTGTACGTAATTTTTCATTACTTGCTTTACCATTAACCAAACTTCTGAAGAAAGGAATTGTCTATCATTGGTCCGAAAATCAACAGAAATCCTTTGACTTACTGAAACATGCATTAACCCATGCCCCTGTTCTACAGTTGTCTGACTTTAATAGACCATTCTTTCTAGTAGTGACTGATGCTAGTGGATCCGGAATAGGAGCTGTACTTATGCAAGACAATCATCCTATAGCCTATTCTAGTTGTAAGCTGAAACCTTCTGAGCTGAAATATTCCACATATGACAAAGAACTGTTAGCAGTTGTACAAGCATTAAGACAGTGGAAACACTACTTAATGGGTTCAGAATTTATGATTAAGACCGATCAGCAAAGTATTAGACATTTACTTAGCCAACCCCAAATCTCTGACCGACGTATCAAATGGGCCTCCTTTATTTAAAGTTTTCATCCTATCATTCAATACCAACCCGGAAAAGAAAATGTAGTGGCTGATGCATTGAGCAGAAGACCTGCTATTCATAACATTTCTGTTATATCTTTTGATTCTTTGATTGCTATGAAAGATACATATCATCAGGATATTACTTTTCATGCTGATTGGAATAAATTAGTTCAAAATAACTTGATTCCTATTGATTCATTATCATATAATGATGGATTTATGTTTTATGAAAAGAGATTGTGTGTTACAATTCCATTCCGATCTTTTGTTTTGAATGAAATTCATTGTCCTCCATATCAAGATCATAGAGGTATCATATCTACCTTATGTACATTAACTGAAGATTTTTATTGGCCGCATATGGATGCTGATGTATCTAACTTTGTTTCTGAATGTTTGATTTGTCAAAGAGTTAAGAGACATCATGGTAAACAGTATGGATTACTTATGCCTTTGTCTATTCCATCTAAACCTTGGGAACAAATTTCTATGGATTTCATTACTGGTTTACCTAATACTAAATCTAACCATGATATGATTTGGACAGTTGTAGATAGATTTAGTAAACAAGCATATTTCATTCCATGTAAGAAAACTTTAACAGCATCACAAGCAGCACAATTGTTTTTGAAAACTGTTTTTACTAACCATGGATTGCCAAAAGTTATTATTTCAGATCGTGATTCTAGATTTTGTAACAACTTTTGGATCACTCTGTTTGCTAACCTAGGCACAAAGATTGATTTCTCATCTGCATTTCATCCAGAAACTAATGGACAAACAGAAGCCACTAACAGCACAATTTTAGATCTTTTACGTGCATATACTATCTCTAAACCATAGACATGGGACACACATTTGCATTTATTACAGTTTGCATATAACAATACCCCACATACATCTACAAAGAAAGCACCGTTTGAAGTGATTTATGGATATAGATTATCTACACCTATTGCATCTTTGTCAAATAGAATTCAAAGTGCTGATGATATTGCTAGTATGCATAACAGTATTTTTGATGAGGTTAAAGATATGATTGCTAAAGCCCAGCAATCATATACCAAACAAGCTAACAAGAAAAGACAAGCAATGAATTTCAAAGTTGATGATTATGTTTGGCTGAGAATAGAAAAACGTAGACTACAAAGTGTAGATAGACATCCAGTTGTCAAATTAGCCCCTAGATTCTATGGACCATTTAGGATCATTCATAAAATTAATGGCAATGCATTCAAGTTAGAATTACCACCTCATTGGAAAATTCACAACACATTTCACATTAGTTTATTGAGACCATTTAGAGGCCACTTACCTGTACACCCTGTTTATGAAAACCCACCTTTATTAGAGGAAGAGACTGAAATACTTGAACCAGAAGCTATCATATACAGTGACTTTATGACCACTAGAACTGGCCGAAGGTATTCTAGATATCTAGTTAAATTTAAGAACCATCCTATAGAGGAAGCACAATGGATGCACGCTAGAGACTTAAATGCTTTCCCCACTCTGTTAGCTCCACATTGAGCTAATAGCAATTGAGGTCAATTGCTATCCCACCCCGGGGTATGATGCCAGGAGGCATATTTCACAGTGGATTCCGTGCCACGGTGGATTCCGTGAGGTTTTACGGTGGATTCCGTAAACTTTGATGACCGGGGCTCATACACAAAGTGGATTCTTTGTGCGAGAAGTTGATGGGGACGCCTGTCCTTTTCGGGCGTTTCATTAATTTAGTGTGTACATGGGTGATTCCATAGCGGGTGATTCTGCAAAATGCATATTAAATTAATAAATGTTTATGAGTTTAGAGTGCGCACTCGTAATAAATTAAGGTTAGGATTTATTTCTAACCAGTTGATTTATTTATGTAGCTGAAGACTGCTAGGTATTCACTTTTGTCGGTTTAATTGTATTATTTTTCTAACGATTGTGAATGCTTCAGTTGATGTGTAGAGATAGCAGCAGTGGCGGACGAAAGCATTGGAGGATAGCGAGTATTCGATCTATGGATTATATTTTGATAGGCGCCACACCTATATTTTGTCATGCTATTTATTGAGGCATCGATTATTTATTATTATTTTGTATGCGCATGGGCGCACGGTTATACTATTTCTATTTGGACATTGTATTGGGCGTGCCAGACTCTTTGGGCACTGTCCATTAGCTTTATTCCTATTTTTGTATAAAAGCAAACTCAAAAGCTAAAAGCTTGTTATATTTTTGTAAATTGGGCTATTATTGAGCATGAAGATGAAATATACATAAAATACATGCTTTGTGAAGCACTCACATAAGGCATGGGGGGAGATTGCACCCAATTGGTCTCTTGCTCTTGTCGTTCATGCTTTTTACCTTGTAACTTGTGCAAAAAGTAGAGTTCATTGTTCTTGGGGACCTTCTGGCATTCACTACGTGAGTATACAGCGTCCGATCTGCGCACCATATACTGTGGCATTGTTTGCATCTGGGGATAGGGGTAGGGAACTGTCCCTGGGACTGCATTTGATGGGTATACCATTCCTGGAATGGGAGGAGGTAAGAGTTTTCTTCCTGGAGTCATTGAACTTGCTTCAACTTCATCATACAATCTTGCACCTTCCACTACAGTTTGCAGATTGACTGGTCTTCTCAATTCCACAAACTTGCGAACTTCTAGTTGTAGGCCTTTGAGAAACACTCGTTTCTAGATACCTTCGTCCAAATGATGGTTAGTCCATCTCTTCAGGATGGATTCCATTCGCGAGACATAAGCTTCTACTCTTTCTCCAAAGGATTGACTTAGGTTCATGAACTCCTCTCGCATCCGCTCTTCAAAACCTTCACGCTTGAATTTAGTGAGGAAGGCCAACTTCAGGTCGTCCCATGTGCCAAAAGTTAATGCTGCTTGTCTCTCATACCACTAAAACATCACGCCCTTGAAAGTCACGGGGAATATCGCTAACTAATGCTCAGGGGTTCTGGCATTGTTAGCCACACATGCTATCATAAATTGTGCTACATGAAGATCAGGGTCTTCATTGTACTCTCCCTTAAAAATTGGCAATGGCACTACATTTGCTAGCCTATCATCAATATTTCAAGACGAATCTGACTAAGAAGGGGACCTTGAGTTGCCATGGGGACTTCTGTAAAGAGTGCTTTTAGGGCGTCAAAGGAGGCTTCTGCTCTGCAAGCTCGTTCTCAGCCTTGATTCTTGCCTTCTCTCTTCTCAGGTACCTCTGGACTTGTTCTAATACTTGCCTTTTGATTGCGTCATTCATTAGGGGCTTGGCTCCAACCAGTTGTTCAATACTCAACAAAATAGAATCAGAGAGGGACTTTAGTCTCTGGGGGATTCTCTGGCCAACATCCCTTCTACTTCCTTCTTTTCAACATCTCTGAATTCGGCTTTCGAACCACTACAGAGGGGGAGATATTTCGTTCTGAAAGTATCAAAACTCATTCTTCTTAGGATTGTTGTTATGCCATCATTATAATAATGCCAGCTTCAGATGGTTTTAATAGTGTATGTTGTGAAAAACACTCTGTCTACCAAATTCTAGTGGATTGCTAATTGGATAAATAGAAGATTGTCAGTGTACCAAGCATCCCATGTATCTTGCTGTTGAGCATTCACAAACAAATTCCAACTCTTTCCCTTCTTGTTTTCGTGAACCTCCATAGACCACGACTCGTGAAGCTTCTTCACGATCTCCCACTTGATGATGTTTGGAAACTTCTCAATGAATACCAAATCTTCCATGGATAGTCATTCGCTCTACTTTTGCTCTTCACTTTTTTATCAAACAATTTGCCACCAAGTTGCAAGTTTCTGTTGCTTCAATAGGAAGAGCAAAAAGTCCACTGCATAGAGCTTGCATCATGATGGTAATATCTTTCTACCATTATGGGATGAACTTCTTGTGGAAAGTGGCTTTGATAATGAGAATCTCCAACTCTTCAATGGAAGAAGAAACTTTGCAAACATCCATTGAATTCTTTTCTTCTTGGCAATGCCATTTCTTTCATTTTCAACCTCTTCTAATGCTTGTTGATGGCAAGTTTCCTTGGTTGCGCACCAAAAACATGGAGCCCCAAGACGAACACCAAGGAAAAGGGGATTCTACTGCAAGAAAATCTATCTTATAACATCAACAAGCTTTTATTTCATTCTTTTGATGACCAAAACAAAGAAAACAGCAAATCTTCATACATTATCATAGTAAATATCTCCTACAGATTTGATAGAATCAACCATAATTTTCAACATCTTCATAAAATCCATCAATAGAATAAGGAACATAAAATAATACACCATTTTTGAATAGAAATCAATCACATAGTATTTATCTTCAATGTCTTCATAGTTTTCTTTCTCAATCTCTCATAGAAAGATACATTGTTTTGATAGAATTGGCTTTCTTTGGCTCTCTCTCTCTCTCTCTCTCTCTCTATCAATAGTACATCATCTCCTCACTAAAATACTCAATAATTACTCTCAATAATCCTTCTTAGGTCATGGATGCACCTCCCAAGGGGTATGTCTATGTTGAAGAGGCACCAGAGCCACTACAGTGTCTCTTCATAGCTCACTTTTATCTCTGTCACTCTAGTCTTCTCTTTAGTCTTCAACATTTGCTTCTTCTATTTGTTTTAGCTCTTTTGAACTTAGATTATCCTTTCCAAAAGTTAGAAAAATTTTCCAAAGTCACACATATATTCTACAAAACACTTACAGAAGATCTACAGAACAGAAACAGAGTAGAGACAGAACAGAGACAGAGGCTCTACAAAAGGCCTACTGAGGGTTACAGAAGGTCATTAGAGAACATCAAATCCTCATAACTCATAGTAAAACCATTCCAAACTATCAAAAACTATTCAATAAGCTTTCTAAATATTTCAACCTTCATCAATCATCAATCCATGCTTCATACATAAGAAAATCAAAACAAAACAGAAGCTATATAGAAGGTATCAGAACCAATCAGAACCTATCAAAACATCAGAGAGCCTCATATTTCTACTAAAAATCATCACGAAATTCCAAAACATAATCAATATCATCCAAAATACTCTCAAACACTTCCATTAACAACCATATATCACTCTAAATCCATCAAAAATCAACCATTCAGACCTCAAAAACAACAAACATCAGTTAAAATTTAGTATTTTTCCACTCTAAAAAATAGTCAGGTCGAAGGATGAACAGGGATGTAAGGTGGAATGTGGGTTTCAATGAACGTAGGATGCATTCACATGAAAAACATCACAACAAGGGATAAAGGGAAATAGGGAAGGAATAGCCCCAAGGGTGGGTTTAGATGCATGAACACAACCTAGGACTCGTCAATCGACTCGACTCTGGCATCCCCACACTTAAAACATAACGTACACTTGCAATCATAAGGATAAGGTTAGAAAGACTTGGCTCGTTTTGCATATGGTCGAAGGAACCGTTACTACTACAAAAGGGTTGGAATCGGCTACAGGAGGTACCACAGCTCGCTCCAGCATTCAGCCAGCATGGCAGGAACCATGCAGCAGCACCCAGGGAGGTAGCTGGTTGATGAAGCCCGTCGGGGTAGGTGTCATTGACGAAGGATAATCACTCAGCTCACTGGCACTCAGATGGGATGAAAGACCAGTCACTTGCTCCATAACTTACATTTCTCGAGTTAATAATGATGAAACCCAAATCTCACACCCGGTTTAGGAATCGACAAGGGAATGGGGCAAAGGAAGTATGCCAGGGTGCACAGTTGATGGTGCATCAGTACATCCAACCCCGTCTGGCATAGGTACAAGCAGGAAGGGCCATGGAGCCTTGTAGTGCAGTGCCCAGAACATAGTGGTGTGTCCTGTGATGATGGCAGAGACCCATCCCGTGGGTGCATAGGGAAACAGAAACGTACTTGACTCTAATGGTCATAACGTCCCTCAATCCTCACCTCTCAATAATTGATTGAAGAAACATCCGTCACACTCAACCCACCCTGTGTCTCACACTCTGTTGAAAGATCCAGGAGGGCAACCCGTTCCTGAAACCCATTGATGTAATCCTCACTGGCACTTGTGCAGAGATTGTATGCCTTGTGAGCATTTGATGGTGCAACTGTGCATCCCGCCCTGTGTCGGCATACAGTGCAAGAAGGAAAGCCAGGGAGCCTTATTCTACAGTGCACATAAACAGATCGTGCATTGTGCATTGAGAGGCCCATCCCGTGCTGCGTGCAACACTCCATTCACACATCTCACCTCTCATTTGATTTGAAGGAAAAGACTGGTCACTCAGCCCACCCTATGTCTCACACTCACTGATAGATACAGAGGGCAGCCTATACACACGTCCCCATCCTGTTAGGATGAAAGCTCACATTACTCAAGAGGTTGGTGATGAAGATCGTGTCAGCTATTTTTGTCATCAGGATATTGAAGACGAGGCGTACCCAGGGAGGCAGTCAACAAGTCTGGTACTTCAATGATTTGTAAGAAAGGTCGTCTATTAAGAAGGGCAGACGGACTGATATTGTAGAGACATCACACCAAGGAAGGTGTCTTCAAATTACTTGCGCAAAGGTTTTGATGATAAATCAGCTGTCCTGAACTGCGGGGTGTTACCACCTTTTCCACAGTCAGCTTCTCACCCAAGGGTGTTTCCATCTTTTCTTGGAATGAGGGTGTCATGCCATTGTAACCTATTCTTCCCCTAAAGCCATTCAAGAAGTGGGGATCGATTTTGTGGGTCCCATTGATATGCCTACCAGACGAAAGTAGAACAGATACATCCTGGTATGTACAGATTATGTCACAAAGTGGTGTGAAGCTAAAGCCCTGAAGCAAAACGATGGTAACAGCGTAGCTTTCTTCATGTATGAAAATATAATCACCCATTTTGGAAGTCCCCTCGAGCTGGTAAGTGACAGAGATACTCATTTCCTGCACAAAATCATGGAGGAGCTGACAGAGCTGTATAAGATCCGTCATTGCAAATCCACTCCTTACTACCGCAGAGCCAACGACCAAGTTGAAGTCACCAATCACATCCTTTGCTCGATCCTGACAAGAACGATTGCTGCACATCATCACAACTGGGATGATTGACTTACAAAGGCCCTCTGGGCATACAGAACCTCCCATAAGGCAACTACAGGACAGACCCCTTTCCAGCTAGTTTATGGTACAGAAGCCATCTTTCCTGTTGAACTGGAATTGCCCTCTTTGTGAGTGGTAGTTAAAGAATGCTTGTTGGAAGATGATGAGTCACTGCAACACTGCCTCCTACACTTGGAATGTTTGGATGAGATTCGGCAAATGGCCCTACAGTGTATGAAAACCACTCAAGCGCGACGCAAGGCCTATCATGACAATTTCATCAAGCACAAGGAGTTACAAGAAGGGGACCTTATCCTGGCCTATGATTCGAGATTTGGCAAGTTTCCTGCCAAGCTTCAACAACGTTGGATGGGCCCATACAAGGTACTTGCTGTCAATCCTAATGGCTCTATTCAGGTTTAGACCGTTGATGCCTCTAATGATCCTTTTCTTATCAATGGCTATCGCCTGAAGAAGTACTTTCCTCCTTGGGGAACTTGACAATCACAGTCAACCTACCCTCTCCCTTTTTGGCGTCGCACTGTCCTTCTCTTCGTGCTTCTGATAGCCCTTATGATTCTCCTCATCAGGTGGTCTTGTTCTGCTAGCCCCTCACAGATACCTCTCAACCCTACCTTGTTCTCTTCTCGTCTAATTCAGCAATGGTAGCAAGGTTGGTCTTGACACATGCTATTTACCATGTGTTTTGGTGGGTTTCCCCATTCGCTGACAAGCATCACATCTCTTGTAGTAGTCATGTACATCCTTGTGGAGGGTCGGCCACCAGTATCCCACCAACAGAGCCTTCCTGGCTGTCGCTTCTCCTGCAAAATGTCCACCACATGGTTTGTCATGGCATGCTTTCAATACTATGCCGATTTCATCCCCTGCAACACATCTTCGCAATACTTCATCTTTGCCTCTCTTGTACAGTGCACCGTCAAGTAGGGTGTAGGGGGCTGATTCTAACAGAAGCTTCTTCTTCTCACAGCTTGAGATGCCAGGAGGATACTGTTGAGTTGCCAGGATGTTGGCTATGTCTGCATACCAGAGGGAGTAACTATTTCAACTAGAAACAAGGAAGCATTAGGAAGGTTTGGATCACCATGTTCCTCTTCTGCAATTTGAGGGATCCGTGATAGATGATCGGCTAGGACATGGGAATGGAAATGGTTAGTGACCACTTCAAAATCAAAATCTTGGAATAGGAGCAACCATCTCATCAGTCATCCTTTAGCATCTACTTTGTTCATCAAGAAGGATAGGGCTTCATGATCCACATAGAACTTGAGATGTGTTGACAATAGATAGTGTCGAAACTTCTCTAGTGCAAACGCCATTGCCAAGCACTCAAGCTCTGTCACTGTGTAGTTCCGTTGCCTATCAGTGACCTTTAGGCTTGCATAATATATCAATTGATCTAATCTAGAGGGGCCCTTTTGACATAGGATAGCACCTAGCCCTTCAACTGATGCATCTGTGTGCACATGAAACTCTTTCGTCCAATCAGGAGGCTGTAAGATAGGTGCTTGGATAAGGCACTGTTTTAAGGTATTAAAGGCTTCTTCACAGTCATCAGTCCAAAGGAAATTCGCATCTTTCCTTAGGAGCTTATGCAGAGGGGCTGCCTTGGTTGCAAAATGTGCAATAAATCTTTTGTAGTAGCCCACATGGCCAAGAAATCCTCTCAATTTCTTGAGGTTTGTTGGTGCTGTCAAGGCGGCAATCTTGTCAATCTTCACCAGGTCTGTTGTAATCCCTTGTGCAGAGACAATTATGCAGAGACAATATGGCCCAAAAGAACTCCCGATGAGATGCCAAAGACACATTTGTTGGGGTTGAGAGAAATCCCATACTCTCGGCATCTATCAAAACATTACTCTAGGTGTCCCCAGTGCTCACAGATTAAACTATAGACACAGAAGTCATCAAGATATACCTCAATGAAATAATGCAAATGATTCTGGAAGGCAGCCATCATTACTCATTGGAAGGTGGTAGAAGCATTATAGAGCCCAAATGGCATCACTCTATAGGCATAGGTCCCCCATTCTGTGGTGAAGGTTGTTTTGGATTGGTCCTCTTCTGCGATTTGGACTTGGTTATATCCGTTGAATCTATCCAAGAGGGAATACAACTCATGACATGCCACTGTGTCCAACAGTTGGTCTGTAAAAGGGATAGGGAAATGATCATTCTTTGTCTTGGAGTTGCGCTTTTGAAAGTCCACACATATTCAAAGTTTCCCGTTCTTCTTGGGTACAACCAGAATGGGTGAAACCCATTCATCGTTAGCCATGGGATAAATGAACTCAGCTTCAAGAAGTTTCAATAATTCGGCCTTCACTAAAGCAGAATAATTAGAATTCATATGCATTTTTCTTTGCCTTACAGGTTTGGCATCAGGCTCTAGGTCAATGTGATTTTGGCATACTATGGGATCAATCCCCTTTAGATCTTTGTACGACCAAGAAAAAACGTCTAAGTTCTCCTTTAATAGATCTCGCAAGACCACTAGTTCTTCTTCTAGAAGATTGAGACCCACTTTCAGGTGACGTTCAGTACCGTCAGTATCCAGGAATGTCACTTTCCTTTTACCTTCCACTTCATGGATAAATGTTCCACGGATTGCTTCTGGATAGAGGTCTGACTCTTTCAAGGGAGTAGTGTCCTCATTTGATGTTCCACTAGAACCAGTGTCCTCCTTCTGAACAGATGACTCATTTGTCTGTTTAGATTGCTGGAAGAGTATCAGAGCTTTGTTTGCTTCTGTGTGAATGGTGATTTCTTCTCGACTTAGGATTCATCTTCAGAGGATGCGTCCAAGAATGTCACATAGCACGAACCTTCTAGAAGCCGTGACTTTGATGGCTCTGGCTTATGTTGACAAGGGGCATCATCATCATCTTTTCTCCAGACTGAATGGTCAGGGTGACAAGAGCCATTAGTGAACTTAATTTTTATGTCTTTGATCCATTGCTTATGCAGATTCTGCATACTTTGTGGTCCATTGGTCAACCCAAATGAAACCATGGTCATTCCCTCCAACACCCCCAGATCTTTTGCCTCTGAGGTCTCTGTAGGGCCATCACAAGAACATCCGCTATCAAAGGATCTTCTTCATTTCACTTTCATACCTTGCTTTGTTTTCTTTCTTATCATTTTCATCCTCTTCCTCTGGAGGCTCTGTCTCTGCTTTTTTAGAGGCTCTGTAGGAGAAGAACAGATCCTCCACCTCTGTGTCTGCTTCTACTTCTGCCTCTGTCTCTGGCTCTGTCTCTATTACTGTCTCTGTGATGACTGACATGTAATAGGGAGAAAAGTACATCCATGCTTCTATCTTGCTGTCAGAGGTGATTTCAGAAGTTAATTCTAGTTGAGGTAGGAGGTATTCTCCCATAGACAAAGACTTTGCTTCCTTTGGTACTTGGCTTACAGTGCCCACTGTTAGGGACTATGCCTCTGTTTCCTTGGGAAAGATATGTTTAACAGTCTCTTTGTCTCTTGATGTACCATCTATTACTTAGTTGGAGGAGTCAGTTATGACTTCGATGGATGTGGATCCATTGCATTTTTGCTATCCATACAATTTCAACACCACTTTATGGGTCCTCTACCTAGGGTTAGGGTTCCTTTGAACCAGTCCATCCTAGCTCTTGCTTCAAAAAGCCAAGGTCTTCCCAAGATCAGAGGGTATGACGTCCCATAAGAATTTGGTTTGACCACCAAATATGTCAGCAAATAGTCTCTTCTTGCAAGGGTTGTTTTTACGTATGGAAGGATGCCCAATGGTTTAATTCTGCTTTGGTCTGCCAATCTGATAAGCCACTGTGCAGGCTGAATTCCTTGCAACCCTAAGTCCTTCATTGTCACATCCGTCATTATGTTTACTAATGAGCCTCCATCAATCAATGCATCTAAAATAAAGCATCCTTCGATCCATACACTAATCTCTGGGGTTCCAGGATCTAGGAAGGCGTTAGCCACATCTACTTCCTTTATAGGCTCTGGGGCCTTATTGGTCTTGGTGGTTGTTGAAGGAGCAATCCCTAGTCCACGTCTTCTTGTCAAGATGCTTTTGAATTTCTTTCGGGACCTGGTTTAAAAATGTCTAGGTCTTTTACTAAGTCATATTCTTTGATAGGATCCACGGGCTTTTCCAGCCTGTTGCTAAGGAATGGGGCTCTGGTCATGCTTCTGGGACTGTCTCTATGACTCTCTGTGGCACTACAGTGCTATGTACTGCACTATTCTATCCTATACTGCTCAGTCCCTCTGTTGGCAGGTTGAACTTCACCATCTTGGCGGGGAAATTATTCTCTTTCTGGGCAACTGGTTCCTTCTTCTTGGCGTCCATGATAGCGGCAACTTCCAACTCTACTAAATTGGAGGCATACTCTTGTGCCTTCTGTTGGCTATCAGTGGCATTGGCCTTGACAGGGGCTGGACTTGGACAGTCCTTTGCAGTGTAGCCTTCTCCTTTACATCAGCTGCATAAGGGCTTGCAATCCACAAATCGTCTAGGGTTTGGACAATTCGGGGAGATATGACCATTTTCTCCACATCTATAACATTCCACCTCGGATCTCTGACCACTGCCAGACTGTTATCCTCTATAACTTTGAGAGGGAAACCTCCTTGGACCAAAATTAGGACCAAACTCCCTAGGCTTTGGTCCAATGTCCTCTGTTTTCATTTTGGATTCTAGCAAATTGAATCTTGCATTTTCATCCTTCTGTCTTTGTTCATGCATCTCTTTTAGAGAGCAAATATCCTCTGTATGGCTCTTTCTCAAACAGTAGGAATAGAAGACTCTAGGAATGGTTGGTTTTCGGGTACATTCAGTCGCTAAATGTCCTACTTGATGAAACTTTTTGCACCATGTATTAGAACGCATCACATCTCTCCCAGCTCCCGTAGGGGTGGATATATTCTTGGTATTCACCTTCAGCGTCTGTAGCTACTGTGTAATCACATCCATAAGCTCTTTCTTGATACTTGCAACTGAGTTGGATAAGTAGTCCTTCAGATTTTCACCTCTTGAAGTACTTGTAGTAGGGTTTTGGGAAGCTTCTATGATTAATGCATACATTGGTTGGGTTTATCCAGAGGGTCCTTTATTCTAGTTTTGATTCAGAGCTCCTGTTGAGACTTGGGATTGTTGATTCCAGTTGGTAGGGTTCCATAGTTGTTGAATCCCCAGGAACTGTTTGAGGCCACTGTTGTTGTGGTTGAACCATCATTTGAGGCACTATTGTCTATGACGACCATAGTGGGTTAGGTGCACTATACTGCGGCACTGTTTGCATCTGGGGATAGGGGTAGGGAACTATCCTTGGGACTGCATTTGGTGGGTATGCCATTCCTGGCATGGGAGGAGGTAAGACTCTTCTTCTTGGAGTCATTGACAGCCTTGCTTCAACTTCATCATACAATCTTGCACCTTCCATTGCAGCTTGCAGATTGATTGGTCTTCTCAATTCCACAAACTTGCAAACTTTTGGTTGTAGGCCTCTGAGAAACACTCGTTCTAGATACCTTCATCCAAATGATGGTTAGTCTATCTCTTCAGGATGGATTCCATTCGCGAGACGTAAGCTTCTACTCTTTCTCCAGAGGACTGACTTAGGTTCATGAACTCCTTTCGCATCCGCTCTTCAAAACCTTCACGCCTGAATTTAGTGACGAAGGATAACTTCAGGCCGTCCCATGTACCAAAAGTTCCACTGAAACACAGCGCCCTTAAAAGTCGCGGGGAATATCGTTAACCAATGCTCAGGGGTTCTAGCATTGTTAGCCACACATGCTACCATAAATTTTGCTACATGAAGATCAGGGCCTTCATTATACTCTCCCTTAAAAATTGGCAATGGGACTACATTTGCTGGCCTATCATCAATATTTTCAAGACGAATCTGACTAGAAAGGGGACCTTGAGTCGCCATGGGGACTTCTATAAAGAGTGCTTTTAGGGCATCAAAGGAGGCTTCTGCTTGCAAGCTCGTTCTCAGCCTTGATTCTTGCCTTTTCTCTTCTCATGTATCTCTGGACTCGTTCTAATGCTTGTCTCTTGATTGCGTCATTCATTAGGGGCTTGGCTCCAACCAGTTTTTCAGTACTCATCAGAATAAAATCAGAGAGAGGCTTCAGTATCTATAGGATTCTCTGGCCAACATCTCTTCTACTTCCTTCTTTTCAACATCTCTAAATTCAACTTTCAAACCACGATAGAGGGGGAGATATTCCATTCTGAAAGTATCAAAACTCATTCTTCTTAGGATCGTTGTTGTGCCATCATTATAATAATGCTAGCTTCTGATGGTTTCAATAGTGTATGTTGTGAAGAACACTCTATCTACCAACTTCTAGTGGGTTGCTAATAGGACAAATAGAAGATTGTTAGAACACCAAGCATTCCACGTATCTTGCTGTTGAGCATCCACGAACAAATTCCAACTCTTTCCCTTCTTGTTTTTGTGAACCTCCATTGACCACGACTCCTGAAGCTTCTTCACACGATCTTCGAATTGATGATGTCTGGAAACTTCTCAATGAATACCAAATCTTCCATGGATAGTCATTCTCTCTGCTTCTACTCTTCAGTTTGTTTCCAAACAATTTGCCACCAAGATGCAAGTTTCAGTTGCAAGAGAAAACAGTCCACCGCATAGAGCTTGCATCATGATGGTAATATGTTTCCGCCATTGTGGGATGAACTTCTTGTAGAAAGTGGCTTTGACAAAAAGAATCTCCAACTCTTTAATGGAAGAAGGAACTTTACAAGCATCCATTGAATTCTTCTCTTCTTGGCAATGCCATTTCCTTCATTTTCAACCTCTTCTAATGCTTGTTGATGGCAAGTTTCCCTGGCTGCACACCAAAAACATGGAGCCCCAAGAGGAACACCAAGGAAAAGGGGATTCTACTGCAAGAAAATATATCTTATAACATCAATAGGCTTTTATTTTATTCTTTTGATGACCAAAACAAAGAAAACAACAAATCTTCACGCTCAGCATCATAGTAGATATCTCCCACGGATTTGATAGAATCAACCATAATCTTCAACATCTTCATAAAATCCATCAATAGAACAAGGAACATAAAATAATACACCACTTTTGAATGGAAATAAATCACATATTCATCTTCAATGTCTTCATAGTTTTCTCTCTCAATCTCTCATATAAAGATACATTGTTTTGATAGAATTGGCTATCTCTGGCTCTCTCTCTCTCTCTCTCTCTCTCTATATATATATATATATATATATATATATATATATATATATATATATATATATATATATATATATATATATATATATAAATAGTACACGAACTCCTCACTAAAATACTCAATAATGACTCTCAATAATCCTTCTTAGGTCATGGATGCACCTCCCAAGAGGTATGTCTGTGTTGAAGAGGCACCAGAGCCACTACAGTGTCTCTTCATAGCTCACTTCTGTCTCTGTTACTCCAGTCTTCTCTTTAGTCTTCAGCAGATGCTTCTTCCATTATTTTTAGCTCTTTTGAACTTAGATTCATCCTTTCCAAAAGTTAGAAAACTTTTTCAAAGTCACACATACATTCTACAGAACACTTACAGAAGATTTATAGAACAGAACAGAGATAGAACAGAGACAGAGGCTCTACAGTAGGTTTACAGAGGGTTATCGAAGGTCATCAGAGAATATCAAATCCTCATAACTCATACTAAAACCATTCCAAACTATCAAAAACTATTCAATAAGCTTTCTAAATATTCCAACCTTCATCAATCATCAATCCATGCTTCATATAGAAGAAAATCAGAACAAAACAGAAGCTAAATAGAAGGTATTAGAACCAATCGGAACCTCAACATAACCTATCAGAACATCATAAAGCTTCATATTTCCACTAATAATCATCATGAACTTCCAAAACATAATCAATATCATCCAAAAAAATCTCAAACACTTTGATTAACAACCATTCATCACTTAAATCCATCAAAAACCAACCATTCAGACCTCAAAAATAATAAAAATCAGTCAAAAATTCAGTCTTTTTCCACTCTCAACATATCCCCACACTTAGAAAGGAAGCGTCCTCGTGAATTAAGGAAAAGAAGAATGCAAGTTCAGTAAAGAGCTCAATTTGATCTTCTGTAGTATCTTCAACAATCACTCCACCACGACCCCAACTTATCACCTATATATCTGATAATACTACAACGAAAGGAAAACACTCGTTTAGATATTATCTCCTTTTTTTAAAAAAATCGTTAGCAATCACAAAGTCATAAAGGATATAAGAGTTTTCTTTGAATCAGTATCATCTTCAGCTAGCTTGTAGTCCAACATCTTCTTCATCAATCCATCTTCAACTTCATCTCCGTTCAACAAAGATAAACAATATATACATACCACATATACAACTCACACAGACACAACACCAGGTAATCTGAATGGCACATGCCCCCAAAAAATGGAGAGCACAGAAAAAGATTTCCATTAAAGAAAACGAACTGATACATCCAAAAAGAACTCCACCGCTAAGCAGGATGCAGATACTTCTTCTTAAACTGCATGCTAGACTTGAGATGCTCTAGAGTTTTTACTCTCATCTACAAAATGCAAAGGCACATTCTGGAGGAACTATATACAACACATCCTTTCTAGCAAAATAAGAAACCTGGTAGGGAAAGCTTGTGTGAAGGAATACAGAATATCCATCTAAGCAGCAGTCATATCCACATTCCGATTGATGATCAAATGGGGGATACACTTGCGAGTGTTCAGATTAGACTAATGATGCATAAAAGCAAGGTACGAACAAAAATGAGTTGCAAGACGTATAGAGGTATCCTTAGAATGAGCATGCACTCGAGCAAAATGAAGGTAAGAGTTCGAACATGCTGTAGAGGTATCCTAGGACCCTGGAATGAAAGACCAAGTTAAACACCAGTCCTGTCTCACAGAATCAAGCAGTGTCCATTGTCGTCGACGAAGTATGTCACTATCATACCCTGGTGTATCCAGCACGAATTGAGAAGGAAGGTTAATGCAATTGGAAGGAGAGGGGAATGGAATAAGAGGAGAGCATTGTAAAGGAAGATAGGATAGATCATAAAAAGAAGGGAAATGAAGAGATAAGGAAGATGGAAAAGATGAAAAATTCAGTAAAAACTTATGAAGGGAATCTACTGAGAAAACAGAAGGAATAGGAGGAACTACATGAGGAGGTTCAGAAGGGGTAGACGATGATGTCGGATCGGCAATGAAAGGACAAAAAGTATAGATAGGAATGTGAGGAGAATTAGAAGGAGTAAAAGAAATTAGAGGAATAGTGTCAGAGTTGGAAGTGAGGAGGAAAATATACAACAGAAAATGATAGGACATAAGAGAATAAGACAAAAGATCAGTGGGATCTAATGGATAAAAAGAACAACGATAAGCAAGATCTTGGAAAAAAGAATCAGTGAATACTAGATGATCAGCAATATGACGCAATAGTTGAGTTTGCAAAGGCTGGATATCAGATTTGTGGAATACACCCCTGAGACGACGAGGCTCCAAAGCAACATCCTCCAAAGGTAGATGCCAAGCATGTCCTCTACACCAAGACATTTGCTCATGATAATGCTTCAAACTATTTGCTATAGCAGGAGCCCAACTGAGTGCACATACATCACTACTTGTAAAATCACATCTCCCACATAAACATTCAAATCCTCCTCATCAGGAATCTGCAAATGCCCTGTAAGATACATGAAGGACAACAACTGTACTTCATGCAAAATGAGTTCATCAACAAATCTGTCAAACACAGACTTCAGTAAATCTGCAGATCACAAATTGGAGCCCCAAGAGGAACACCAAGGAAAAGGGAATTCTCTTGCAAGAAAATCTATCTTGTAACATCAACAAGCTTGTTTATCATGTTTTATATGATCACAATGAAGTAAAAAACACCAGGCACAACAAATCTTCATGCAGCATCATGTAGATCTCCCACGAATTTGATAGAATCAACCATATTCTTCAATATCTTCACAAAATCCATCAATAGAACAAAGAAAGCAAAGGAATACACCATCTTTGAATGGAAATACATCACATAGTATTCATCTTCAATATCTTCATAGTCTTCTCTCTCAATCTCTCATATACAACCACTCTGTTTGAGTAGAATTGGCTATCTCTGACTCTCTCTCTCTCACTCCATCAATAATACATCATATCCTCACTACAATCTCTCAAAAAATCACTTCAGTAATCACTCTTAGGTCGTGGATACCCCTCCCAAGAGGTATGTCTGATATGAAGAGTCACCAGAGCCACTACAGTGTCTTTTCATAGCTCACTACTGTCACTTCACTCTAGTCTTCACTTGAGTCTTCAACAGCTACTTCTTCCACTTCTTTCAGCTCTTTTGCACTTGTATTCAACTCTTTCCAAGGTTAGAAAACTTTCCCAAAGTCACACATACATTCCACAGAAGCATACAGAACAGTCTACAGAACAGTACCAGAACAGCTACAGTACAGAACAGAACAGAAACAGAACAGAAGCAGAAGCTCTATAGAAGACCTACAGAAGGTTACAAAAGGTCATCAAAACCACATAACTCATTCTCAAACCATTCCAAACTCTCACAAACCATTCAATAAACTTTCTCAATATCTCAATCTTCATCAATCAATACTCCATCCCTCCTTACAGAAGACAATCAGAACAAAACAGACCAAAACAGAGCAAAACAGAAGGTATACAGAACCATTCAGAACCTATCAAAACATCACAGAACCACCAACAAACATCATGATCTCCCAAAACACAATCAATATCATCCAAAACATTCTCAAACCACTTCCAAATCAATCAATCATCTCATAAAATCAACCATTCAGCTCTCAAAAACAACAAAAATCAGCCAAAAAAACAAGTCATTTCAACACTCAACATATCCCCACACTTAATAAGGAAGCGTCCTCGCGACCCAGGAAAAAAGGAATACAAGTTCATTGAAAAATCTCAACTTTGATCTTCCATAGCTTTTCACAAAGAATCCATCCACCACGACCCCAACTTATAACCTGTTTCTAATATAAAAATACAAAGAAAGGAAAACCTTTTTTTACATTAATACCTCTTATTAAACTAAAAATCACAACAAATTTGTAAAGGATATAAAAATTTGCTTCTTCTTCATCTGCATCTTCTTCAATTCTCCAACCACGACCCCATCACCACAAATCTCCAAAACGTAGCTCGTACACGAAATCCAATAGGAAATCACCACGTTCGGTTGACATAAATGAACTCACAACACAAACACTAATACACAACACAACCATCTGAATGACTCCTTCAAAAAGAGAGTTTTTCATTAAAAGCTTCCACCATACATTGGAAAGGTATCAATGAAGATGATCCCTCTTAAAAGATTGATGTTGTCGGAATCGATCCATAGATAAGGATTCATCTACAAAGTTTTTGGGAGAATTTTGAAAAAATTGGAGACAGCACATCCTTTCCAACAGGACCAGGTATCTGCTAGGCAAACAGAGGGCATGAAAATACAATATCTCTAGCTGCTGGGAATCAATGCTAATATTGACATTCATGCACAACTTTGGAATAGGCTTGGAATCATTATGAGAGTGCCTATGCATATACGCCAGGTACCAAGCAAAGTGAGCAGTTAATCTCACTGAGGGATCGGCAGACTGTGAATACTACTGAGCAAAATGAACATAATTCTGATAAGCTTGACTGGAAGCTGTCCATTCTCCCGGAATTACTGGCCAATTAATCTGCGGTCCTGTAAGGCAATCATCCGAACTCCATCCCCTTCTTCTGGAAATCTGATTATCAAACCTGTCACAGTCACTAACCAACTGAGGTGGTTGAGATATGGAAGTGTTAGGAGAGGGTAATGGAATAAGGGAAAGTGGATGTAGGGAAGGATAGGAAAAATCATAAAAGGAAGAAAAGGTTAAAGAAGGAGTGGCAGAAATTTATAAGGAATCACTAAGGAACGGTGTTAACTGATAAATAGGAAATGTGGAGGGTACATTAATGGAGGGAGAAGGACAGGGTGGAGAAGGGGAAAATACCCTATCCTCAATAAAGGAACAATAAGTGAAAATAGAAATTTGAGAAAAAGATGAAGGTTGGAAAAGAAGGGGTAAAATTATTGTGGAATTAGACTGACACAGGGAAAGATATATAGCATAGCGGTGAGCCATTTGTTGGTAATAGAGGAGGGTAGGAACAGAAGGTCCTAAGAGAGATCGTCTATGATAGGCATCAAAGAAGGTAGCATCAAACGGATTATGTTTGGAAAGATAGGTTAAGAGATCCATCCTCAGTTGGTTAGTACTCTGGGCAAAGGTAGGAGCTGTGTTTTGTCTTTGATTTAGGACCACCGAATCAATCATGGGATGCCACGAATTATCCTGACAATCAGCTACTTTGGAGGAATAACTCTGGAACATGTCAGCTATGCGCAACTCCAAATGATTGACATATAAAACAGCCTGTAAGACCACGTCCCCCACATACCATGCCATATCTACCTCATCTGGAATTAACAAATCTCCTCGGAGATACATGTAGGACATCCACATGGTATCTGGCGTGACAGAATCTTCAAAGACCATTCGGACTACCTCTGTCAACAACTCAGCAGACCAAGCCCCACTCCAGCCATCCTCTGGAAAAGGTAAATCCATCGTGGAAAGCTTCATGTAGAAGACCAACTTCTGTAAGTGGTAGTGGACAAAGAAAGAATGGTCTGGTAAGATAGGTTCCTGAAACTGTTCAAAGGTAGACCATAACAAGTCCATTCGGGACTGCAATCTTTCCACTTTATCTTGGAATAGAGGGCACAAAGTAGCCTGTCTCTGAAGGGCAGCCAAGTCCTGCTGTGAAAGAGAAGGAATCAATGGAACAGGAGGGCTTGGAGGAACAGAGCGGGACTTTGCAAGCTAATCTTGCAACTGCTGGATTTGGGAGGCTTGGTTGGCCACTGTGTCATTAGCAGTCTGTAAAGCTGAAAGCTTGTCATCTAAGATAGCTTGGAATTCCTATGCTTCTCTGGACATCCTCTCCTTTTCCTCTGAAAGGCTAGTAACCTGGGATTGAGCTTCGAGTAACTGGGTCTTCAATGAAGAAATCTCATCGCTTTGGGTGGCAACCAGTTGGGTTTTCTGTTCCATTTGCTTAAATAAATCTGCTAGGGTATCCTTAGCAGAAGCTAACTCAGATGTTGCCTTATGCAACTGGTCCTTAGATTGCATGAGCTCTTCATAGAAAGATGCGTACAGCTGTTGAACACAGGCTGTCACTGACAACTCAATGGAACTTTGAATATCCTTGCAGAGGAAAGGAATGGCATCTCCTGAGACGAGACTGTTCAGGGAAGGAACTGAGATCTCCAAGGATCCTTCTCGATGTGCTCTGAACAGGTTATTACAAGTGAGATACCCAGGGAGTTCACTGCCAGAGGTAGCAAGGATAGGCACTGAGGGAAGTACAGAAGGGGCTTTATCCGCTACCCTCTTCAAGCCTTTGCGCTGGATGACCAGGGGAGGCGGAGAATCATCATCCTCTATGTCAATGGGTGCTGACTCCTCTGAAGGTGGAGAAGGAGGTACTGGATCTGATGCAAGAGGTGGAGGCACAGTCTTCTGTAAACCTGAATAGGTCAAGAAGGCAGACAAATATGATCCGTATGTAACATTGGTAACATTACCTCTGGTGACTTTAACAAAATGCTGATCCATTTTAGTGAGGAGGTATGTGCTCCAATCAATAGCAACTCCTTTCAGCACCATCCTGGAAGCTGTGAAAAGCTCTTTGGACAAATAGTGGGATGGCGTTTTGGCAGGCATAAACCTGTCCTGAAGGAACTGACACATCGTCTTCCATACGGGATCAGTGATCATAGAAGAATTCAATGGATGAGTGTAAAGTTCCTTCTTCCACTGAAGAGTTGGAATTCCTCATAATCAAAGCCACTTTCCACAAGAAGTTCATCCCACACTGGCGGAAACACATCACCATCATGATGCATGCTCTATGTGGTGGACAGTTTCCTCTTCCTATTGAAGCAGCAGAAACTTGCATCTTGGTGGCAAACTGTTTGGGAACAAACTGAAGAGCAGAAACAGAGAGAATGGCCATCCATGGAAGATTTGGCATTCATTGAAAAGTTTCCAGACAACATCAAGTGGGAGATTGTGAAGAAGCTTCAGGAGTCTTGGTCTGTAGAGGTTCACAGGGACAAGAAGGAAAAGAGTTGGAATTTGTTCGTGGACGCTCAACAGCAAGATACATGGGATGCTTGGTGTACTGATAATCTTCTGTTTGTTCAATTAGCAACCCACTGGAAGTTGGTAGACAGAGTGTTTTTCACAACATACACTATTGAAACCATTAGAAGCTGGCATTACTATGATGATGGCACCACCACAATGCTCAGACGTATGCATTTTGACACCTTCAGAACCGAATATCTTCCCCTGTGCAGTGGCATGAAAGCAGAATTCAGGGACATTGAAAAGAAAGAAGTAGAAGAAATGTTGGCAAGAGAGTCCTCCAGAGACTGAAGCCTTCTGTTAACCCTCTGTGAAGCACTAACAACATAGTGGAGCCACACCCCTGATGAATGACACAATAAAAAGGCAAGCGTTAGAACGAGTCCAGAGGTACGTGAGAAGAGAGAAAGCAAGAATCAGAGCCGAGAGCGAGCTCGCAGCAGAAGCCGCCTTTGATGCCCTTGCGGAACTCTTTACAAAAGTCCCAATGGCACATCAAGCCCTTCCTCCTCCTGCTGGAGGTCCACTTCCAAGCCAGATCCGTCCTGGAAATATTGATGACAGGCCAGCGAATGTAGTCCCATTGCCAGTTTTTAAGGGAGAGTACAATGAAGACCCCGATCTTCATGTAGCAAAGTTTATGGTAGCGTGTGTGGCTAACAATGCCAGAACCCCTGAGCATTGGTTAACGATATTCCCCGCCACTTTCAAGGGCGCGGCGTTTCAGTGGTATGAGAGACAAGCAGCGGGAACTTGTGGCACATGGGACGACCTGAAGTTGGCCTTCCTCACTAAATTCAGGCGTGAAGGTTTTGAAGAGCGGATGAGAGAGGAATTTATGAACCTAAGTCAGTCCTCTGGAGAAAGAGTAGAAGCCTATGTCTCACGAATGGAATCCATCCTGAAGAGATGGACTAACCATAATCTAGATGATGGCATTCAGAAGGGGGTGTTTCTTAGAGGATTACAACCAGAAGTCCGTAAGTTTGTGGAGCTACAAAGACCAGCCACCCTGCAAGCTGCAACAGAAGGAGCAAGATTGTACGATGAAGTGGAAGCTCGATTAGCGATGAATTACCAACAGATGCCCCTGATATCACAGTACAGTGCACCAAATCCACAGTGGCCACAATCCCTGCCTCAAATGATGGTTCAACCACAACAACAATGGTCCCAACCAATTTCCTCAATGCCAAATCAGCAGCAACAGTGGAATCCTACCAACTGGAGCCAACAGCCAACAGTTCAAACAGGAGCACTGAATCAGAACCAGAACAGAGACCCCTCTGTACCAGCCCAACCAGTTTATGCAGTGATTACAGAAACTCCTCAAAACCCTCCTGCCAGTACGTCAGGAGGAGAAAGCTTGAAGGATTATTTATCTAACTCAGTTGCAAACATCAAAAAGGAGTTGATGGATGTGATTACAGAACAACTACAGATGTTGAAAGTGAATACCGCTAGTATATCCAATGTTGCAGGAGCAGGAAGAGATGTGATGCGGTCAAACACTTGGTGTGGTAAGTGTCATCAAGCAGGCCATTTAGCCACTGAATGTACACGAAAACCAACTATTCCTGGGGCCTTCTGTTCCTACTGTTTGCGGAAGAACCATACAGAGGACATTTGCTCTCTGAAGGAGATGCATGATAGGAGAAGGAAGGAAGAAGACGCAAGATTCAACTTGCTGGAATCCAAAATGACAACACAGGATATTGGACCCAAGCCTAGAGAGTTTGGTCCTAATTTCGGACCCAGAAGATTTCCCTCTCAAAGTTACAGAGGAAGACAGTCTGGCGGTGGTCAGAGATCAGAAGTGGAGTGTTACAGATGCGGAGAAAAGGGACACATCTCACCAAATTGTCCAAATCCTCGAAGGTCAGTGGATTACAAGCCCTTATGCAGTAGATGCAAAGGAGAAGGCCACACTGCAAAAGACTGTCCAAGCCCAGCCCCAGTGAAAAACAATGCTACTGATAGTCCAGCCAAGGCCCAAGAGCCTACCTCCAATTTAGTGGAATTGGAAGTTGCTGCCATCACGCGTGCAAAGCAGAAGGAACCACCTATCCAGAAAGAAAATAACCCTCCTGCCAGAACAGTGAAGTTCAATCTTCCACCAGAAGAACAGAACAGAACAGAGCCTAACAGTGCCGTACAGAGCCCTACAGTGCCACAGAGAGTTACAGAGACAGTTACAGAGACAGGACCAGAGGTCCAGGATACAGAAGAGGAGGACGTGCCACAAGTGGCAGAAGAAGTTCCCATGATGCCTTTGTTGGAAGAAAGAGGGAAAATGAAAATGGGTGTTGCCCCATTCCCTAACCGGTTAGAGAAGCCAGTGGATCCTATTAAGGAATATATCATCATATGAAAGTGATAGTCAAGTACATCATTATATAGGATTGCTTAGTAGCACACTACATCCATTGTGCCTATGGGATCTGTCTCTCTTCCTAGAATGAACTGCATCTCCCTAGCCTAGCTGTTCCATGCAAAGGGGCATACATAGGGTGTGATTGGCAGATTCTCAACACCCCTCCTCAATCACAACCTAAAAATACAAAGTGTGTAGAGGCTTTAGTGAGAGAAACACCTGCAAAGTGTGGGCATACCACAAACATGGCAAAACACCAGAGGTTGTCGCAAAAAAGGCTAAGTATCTATGTCTATGTCTATGTCTATGTCTATGTCTATGTCTATGTCTATGTCTATGTCTATGTCTATGTCTATGTCTATGTCTATGTCTATGTCTATGTCTATGTCTATGTCTATGTCTATGTCTATGTCTATGTCCCCCTCAAGCAAAGGCATCTCATTCTTCTTTAGGCTTTGCATGATAGCCAAGGTAGCTGGAGTATCTTCAAAATCTTCAGATGGAATCATTGATTGCACTTGAGTGTGAGCAACTCCATATCTCTCTGCAAGTAGATCACAAAAATCTTCTATGTAGTGTAGATAAGCAACACAAGTCATGTTACTTTTCATGAAGTGTATCCACATAGAAATCTTCTTGGTTATCATAGATATGACCAAGAATCTGCTTCAAATCTGTGAGTAAATGGCAACCAAGTTGATCTTCAATGTGTCAAAAGACACAAGTGAAGGTAGTGTTAAATCAACACTCTTAAGTATCAAGGGATACTAGAGTTGAAGATGGTGATTCTTGATGCTGATCCTTTGCTTGATGAACCCGTTGTTTGAGTCCCCTCCTTGCTGGTAAAATCTTGCTGAACACTGAGTAAATACTTAGATCAAAGTGATAGTACTTGCTTTGCCAAATGGAGGAAGAAGCTTGAGACTTGGTGTTGATGTATTTGAATCTTCCTTTACTGATTTGATGCTGGAAGCTCCAGATCTGAGTTGCAATAGCCTTGTTCAAGTGCCAATAGCTTGACAGAAGTGAAAATTTCAAGTGGTTTATGAGCTTGAACTTGACATTGCTATGGTGGAGCTTTAGGGTTTCTGCAGTCAGGCCGATTGGTTTTTGGGCTGCTGCAGCTCATGGGATGCATTATTTGGCGTGCTGGTTGATAAGAAGCAAGCCTATGGGGTGAGCTTCAAAATCCCTAAGCCCGCAGGGTAAATCGTGCAGCACAAAGGTAGAGTCGGGACATACGACCAGCACAGGCGCAGACCTGGACAGTGATCACGAATCTGAGCAATGATGGAGTGTCGGACTGTTATGCAACAGAGGAAAGCGCAGGGAGTTTAGGAACAATCCTCCAGAAGGAATCGTGTGGAGATATTGCTTTGTTTGGGAGATCCAAGGCCTCAAAGGCAGGTAGGTGCAGGTTTGGCTATGGCTGCCAAACAGGGCAGTGAGAAAAAAGAGTAGAAGATGAAGACTTGAGCTGGACTGAGCTCAAGCTGAGCTAGATGAAAGTGAAATGGAGCTGAAGGAGTAGTGCCATGCCCGTCTGGGCTCTGATACCATGTCAAAGATGCGGGATCTAGAGCATGGCAGAGGCGGAAGCTATGGAGGATGGAAGATGAAGAGAGAACTCATGATGACATTGACAAAGAAGACAACTGTTATTACACAAGTAAATTAGGTTCCAAGATTGAGACTTGGACTCATAAAGACATTCTTGTGTAGTATTGACAATGACACAAACACTTGATAGAAAGAGACAAGTACTATTGCATTATCATCATATGAAAGTGATAGTCAAGTACATCATTATATAGGATTGCTTGGTAGCACACTACATCCACTGTGCCTATGGGATCTGTCTCTCTTCCTAGAATGAACTGCATCTCCCTAGCCTAGCTGTTCCATACAAAGGGGCATACATAGGGTGTGATTGGAAGATTCTCAACACCCCCACCACGATTTTCATTTTTTGTTGGGGCTCCAAAGGGAGCCCCCAAAAGGCATGCTCTTTGGACTTTTAAAGTCCATTCTCACTTGCCCTTTTGGCCTTGGCCTCTCGGGTGCTCCCATTTCCTCGTCTAGTACCCGAATTGAAGTCCAAAAAATCCTAGGTGTCCATCTTGAAGTCCTCCACTGTCGAGTGTCTCCCAGGGTCTCTTCTAACACACCAAAAAATTATGAAAATTCACCAACTGTCGTGCGGTGGGTCTTTTAAGCACTTTCAGGCATTGCCGCTTAAAATCGTACTGATTGCCATCGCCGCCTTCGTCGAGAAGTCTATTTTTCCCCCGAAATTCAAAATTTTTGGCTATTTGTAAGCACTTATTAGCATAAAAAATCATATGTCATTGGCGACCACAGAATAGGTTGACTCAGTCCATCGAATCCCATGAAGAGATCTGCACATAAACACAACCACCAAGAGCATCAAGCTGATACAAAATAGATACACAACAAAACACATCATAGCTCTCACCCTACCCCTTGTCAAAACCAAGGCATGAAATCCACGAGGAGTAGGTCTAGCATAATCTCACAGAAAGTCGAAAGCTAGTCAGTAACCAACTGCTCCAACACAGCCAAGCTAAAAAGAACTATCAAAGAGATAATCCTAAGTGGTGGTCTAAACTACCTACCTAACTAAGGATAACTCAACTAGGAGCCCCTACTAGGCAAGAACTCCTATAGCCTGATCAAGAAATAGTTTCTTTTAGCACATTGCTCTTTTAGCCTCTTATTTTCCATACTCGGGTGTGTAAAAAGGAGGGAGCTGAGCGTAGTGACCCAAGGAGAATAGGGAATTAGCCTCAGGTCCTGTCTCGATACCCAAGAACCTACCAAGCCCTCGCAAGGTGACACTGAATCCTTTTCTAATGCTCACTTTTATTTTCACTCCAACCTTCATGTATTCTTTGTTGTTTAGCTAGATGCCACCCCTAGGAAGACAAGCCATCGGCCCCAGGTCTTGTCTCGTCCCCAGGAACCTACCAGGCCTTCACAAGGTGATAAACAATAGCTTAGGGATTTTTCTTTCTTTCATTTTCTATTTTTATAGGGGTTAGAGCCCCTTTTTATACCCCTCCGTATATTCATATATTGTCTTTCAGATATTTAGGGTTTTGCCTCTTTCCATCATTATTTTAGTAGGCTTCTTTAACTACCTCACAACAAATAGGAACTCCTAGAACAATCGCCTAGCAGGTCAGCAAAATAGGGTCACTAGAATTGCCTTCTAAAATAGGTCTTTCAATGCCTGACAATGCCTTTGCAAGAGGCAATGACTAGTCAGACCTCCCCAAGACATACAAAGCCTAAATCTGGGACTTCATGTCTCAAGTGCCGGTCCCCAACAAACAAAAGAAAGTAATCCTTACACACATATATATCATTAATTGCTTAAGGAAAAAGACTCGGAAAGGGGATGAAACCCCCTGGAATGGCCACAAGAAGCTCCTTCGCAACAAAGGCTCCCTCCAGTGACTTTGTCAACTTGTATGATGCAATCACTACAAGAAAAAACCATTAACTGTACCTATACCAAACAGACATAGGACCCTCCTGGCCTAAGGAAATAGCACATTTCACTACAAACTAGCTAGCTCTCTTGGCCTAAAGAAATCAAACATGACATGAAAAAACTAATTGGCCCTCCTGGCTTAAGGAAATAGAAACCTTAAAACAACTGGCCCTCTTGGCCTAAAGAAATCAAGCAAACCAGCTCATATAGATCCCTCCTTGGAAGAAGGCAGATATACAAAAAGACACTCCATTCCAAGGGAAAAAATAGGGCTCTCACCCCTAAACTAAATGCATCAAGTTGTGACCCATACCTCCTGTATATATAGCAAGAGGTGTATGCATAACATGTCATTTGAGTCCATGATAATAGTGGTAGATAGGTCTCGACCACTCTTCGCATTACCCATATCAACCATTGCTTGCCATATGACGCATGGTCTGATAACATTCCCCAAAAGCAACCAAGTCTCATCTCATTATCAAGAGAGACATCCAAACTATTGAGATGGCAAGCCTTGGCAATATTCAGTCCCATAATCAAGGCTTTATACTCTGCCATGTTGTTAGTGAATCCTATCCCAAGATAAATAGCTAATTTCATTGCCACCCTACATCCGGGATCTCAGATAACTACTCCAATATTCCCTTTTCTATTAGGCCTCGGGGATGCTCCATCAAAGTATAACGTGTACGGCCATAATAGGTTTACACAGCCAACCATCAAGAACTCCCCTATTTGTAATTATGATAGTCAAAATTCAACATATTTAGAGGATGAATTGATGGCTCCATCCCACCTTCTTCATTAAACTCAACAGGGATGCTTGTTAAAATATGCAAACAATGATGGCAGAAAACTTTGATTTTCCACACAAAGGTCCCATCTTCTTGCTCAATCATTTTGTATCCTTTGCTCCACCAGACAAGCTTCCCCTGATGATATCTTTGCTCGAGATATGGGTGCTCCAAATAAGGGATTAAAACCACCCTATCAACTAGTTTAAGCTCTCCTGCAGGTCATCTCAAATGAACCCCATCATAGACCTGCAATGCATTTAGTGTGTTAGCATATTCAGAAATAATAAGGTTTAATCTTATAAAGATTAACCTTATTCTTAAATTCCACTCCCTGTAGATCAGCTAATAAAGCCATGGACTTATTTTTACCTAACAGAACTATCTTGTAAGGGCCATCCCATCTAGATTCCAGCTTTGTTGGAAATAGCTCCCTATGTGCATTGTAGTACATAACTAACTGCCCTTTCTTAAAGGTATATTTATTCACTTTTAGATCATGCAACCGCTTCATCTGACATTTAGCCACTTTCTGATGTAACAGACTCTACAGTTTAAGTTCATCCAAGTAGGCTATAGTCATAAATCGCTCAAATAGGGCATCTTCATCACCCAAAGAATGATTGATTGTGAATCTTATGGTCAGCAACTCAATTTCTAAGGGCAAGACACACTGCTCCCCATAAAATTATTTGAATGGGGTGTGGCCATTGGCTCGCTTAAACATCATGTTACACAGCGATACCGCCACATATAATTTTGTATCCCAATCCCTCTTCTTTTCAGAGACTATCTTGGATAGGATACCCACAAGCTGCTTATTGGTACTTTCAACTTGTCCATTTGCTTGTGGATTATAGGGGGTTGTCCTATTATGCTTAATTTTCCATGCTTCAGTCAGGCTTTTAATCATCTTGTTCAAAAAATGGGTTCCACAATCCGATACTATTTCCTTTGGTGGGCCAAAATTGCAGATAGTCTGCTCAAGTAGGAAACTGGCAGTCTCTTTTGCATTGTTCTACCTCATCGCCCGTGCTTCTGACCACTTTGTAAAGTAATCAGTTTTACTACTATAATATATCTTTTCTGAGTAGTAGGCAATGGGGTAGTAGGTCTCACAAAATCGATGCTCTACTTCTTAAACGGAAGGGTAGCCATAATTGGAGTAAGTGGATGCTTCCTATTCTCTCTACTGTCATGTCTTTGACATGTATCACATCTCTTGACATAGTCAAATGAATCCTGGAAGATTGACGGCCACCAATACCTAGCTCTTAAAGCCTTCTGTGCCGCTAACCGCCCAGCAAATTGCCCTCCACAAGCAGAGTCATGGCACTCTTCCAATATAAATGGAACCTCATCAGGCATCACACATCGGTGATAAATATCATCAACACCCAATTGATATAGTGTTCCTGTGATCAAGGAAAATTTCAATGCCAGCTATTTAATTTTTCTCTTCTCCGATTTTGATAAGGTAGCTCCAGTCTCTCCCGTAGAAAGATAGTGCGTTATAGCAGCATACCAGGAGGGAATAGACACCCATCGTATCAATCTTGAACAAAGTTTCCATATCACTTCCTTCAGCCAAGATCTCTTTTGGCTCTTCAAAATCCACAAGACACTCGACAATGCCTTGTAGCTTCGGTGGCTTGCTTCGGAGAGCCAAGACCTCTTTTGGCTCTCCAAAATCCACAAGACACTCGATAATGCCTTGTAGCTTCGGTGGCTTGCTCTTAATCTCATAATCAAATTCCTGCAAAGTGATTAACCACTTTGCTAAACGATCAGGCGGCTATAACTTATTCAACAACAATTGAAGCCCTTCCGTCCCTTCGTATACAAAACCACCTTCTCATAAAGAATGTAGGCCTGAACTTTTTAGTTGCAAATACTATCACAAGGCACAACTTCTCCATATAGGTGTAGTTAATTTCCGATATACCCAACTTTTGACTAGCAAAAGCTATCAGATGGTACCACTTCTCCTCCCAAATTTGGGATAAGCAGTAGCTAATATTATACATGGTTGTTGTCGAAAATATATAGAATATTTTGCCCCTTTTAGGTGCTTTTAAAACAGGTGCTTTGGCAAGCTCCTGCTTCACATCGTCAAAAGATACTTTGCAAGCAACACTCCATGCAAACTGACAGTTAGAGGACAATAGGTTCGTCAATGGCAACGTTCTTTCTATCAAGGCATTGATAAATCTCCGATAATACCCTACCAATGACAGAAAGCTATGCACTTCCTTTGGGATACATGGCGGACTCATGATGATTATGACCTTGATCTTTTCAGGGTTAGTCGCAATCCCTTCCAAACTGACCACATGGCCTAACAATAGCCCATAAGGCAATCCAAAGACACACTTCCGCGGGTTGAGAACTATGCAAAATTGTCTGCAATACTCAAAACACTTTCACAAAATAATCAATTGCCTTTCTCTTATGGTGGTTGTGGGAGCTTTCGCTCGACCGCCAAGACCCACAGACCGCTTATTGTTCAAGCATTTCAAGCTGAGCACTAATGACTACCTCTCACATAGCCGACGTGCCATCCATATCTACAGGTATAGTGAGCTTACCTCCATGCTAATTGAGTTACCTCCTCTCCTCCGTACTCCGGTAGCTCCATGATCCAAGTGTAAGCTTCAAACAAGCTCCATCCTCAAGCTCCACGCTCCAAGCTCCATTGCCACGAGTAAGACAAGAGAAGAGAAGAAGAGATGAGAAGATGGAGAGCTTCTCCTCCTCGGTTCCTCACCCTCACACTCTCACACTCCCTCTCTCAAGCACAAGCTCAAGCAAGCAAGCAAGCAAGAAGAAGAAGAAGAAGAAGAAGAAGAAGAGGAGACCCACTTTTTGGCCACACACAAGAATGAGCTTCTCATTCACTTTTCAACTTTATATACAAAACCCTAAATCCCTTTTGGACGGTATCCCCTTTTTTACATGGCTGGCCATGGCCTAGGCCCTTTTTCCCATTGTCCTTCTATCTTCCTAGCTTCCTTCCTACCACCCATCTACCTTTACAAATTGCACGAGTGAGAGCCTGACGCTCTTTAAATTAAACCATGATGCGCATGTGCTCTTTTACAAAAGTATTGACTTGCGCTTTTTCTTGTGTGCATTTTTCCTTTATTTAGGATTTTTCTGCACTTCTTATGCTTCCATATTTTTCTTGGCGTGCCTTTGTCTTCCGTTTCACTTTTGCCTTGGCCTTTGTCTTCTGCTTTAGATCTTCTAGATTTTCTACCTTGTTCGTTTGACGGTTAACAAAATGTGGGATCTTTTGCTCAACCGCTAAGACCCATGGACCGCTTATTGCTTCAAGCGTTCCAAGCGAGCTCTCATGGCTATCTCTCACCTAGCTGACATGGCGTCGATCCTCTCGGGGTGTAGTGAGCTTATCTTGATGCCGAAATGAGTTGCCTCCTCTCTCACACAAGCCAGTAGCCCCATGATCCTAGATGCTAGCTCAAGAATCCTCAAGCCTCCTCCATCTCCAAGCTCCATTCTCCATAGCCACGTGCAAGGTAAGAGAAGGGAGGACAAGAGAGGAAAAGAGAAGAGGAGATGGTGAAGAGCTTCACCCTCTTGATCCCTCACTTCCACACACTCACTCACTCCCTCACGCTCACACTCCCTCCCTCAAGAGCACACACACTAGCAAGAAGAGAAGAAGAAGAGAAGAAGAGAGGAATCTTATTAGCCACGCACCAAAGAATGAGATTTCATTCAGCTTTTGAACTTTATATATACAAACCCTAAAACCCCCATGAGCGCCCATCCCTTGTTACATGACCGATCATTGTGGCAAGGTCCCTTTTCCTAATTTTCTCTTCTTGCTTCATGCCTATACCCATCTATTCCTTTACAAGTGGCACAGGAGGGAGCTTGGCGCTCTTTTACAAGAGTTTTTAGAGTTTTTGAGGCGCCTTTCCTTTAAAATTGCTCTTTTTTCCTCATTTTAGTTTTCGAGGCCACCTCTACGCCTTTGCTCTCTTTCTGTTCTTTTTGCACTTTTTCCTTTATTTTTCTGCCATTCCGATTTGAGGTTAACATTATCCCCATTCGAGACGGGAGCTAGTCCCATGGCACGTCGAGTTGTTGTTGGGGAAGGGCAGGTGGTGGTAGGGCCATAGGTGGGTTGGGTTGCCATGGCAGTGTGGGCAATACTGTAAGTGGGTGATGGGGCCTCCAAAGTTGATGGTTGGGCACATCTTGCAGTGGCCGTGAGAAGAAAGTCTGGTGCTCTTACCTAAGGAGAGTGTCTTCTTTATTGTGGGGTGCCCTGTGCACGTGTTGGTGGAACAGGGAGCTAGGTCTAACCACAAGTAGGCTTGGGTGATGTCCCACACTTGAGGACCCCGTTCGTATGGTAGGGAGGTGCGGTGAGTGTAGCATAGGGTGATAGGTCTAACCATAGGCGAGTGTTAACTCCCTAGGTGTGTCCTGCCTTTGGTGGGCCCTAGGTGTGAAGTGGGGGTAAAAAAGGGCTAGGGGGTTAGGAGCGGGGCCGACCGACTGTAGTCACTGGACTTGCCTAACTTAAGGACCCCTAAGTGGAGGGATTATGAGTAGTGTGCCCATATCGGCATGCAGATGCATTTTCTTTTTTTGGATTGGGTTTAGTTGTAGGGACTTGTTAGTCCTTGTCCTCAGGGAGGGGTGCTGAAGGAGATTTAATGGAGTGGCTCAAAAATCTCCAACCATGCAGGAAGTTCTTAAGGTTCAAACAAACCTGGAGGGGAGTGGTGGAGAGGAAAGGATAGCTGCAGGCGAGTGAATTGGTTGTCGCACATGTCTTCAAGAACAACAATGCAGAAAGAAGGGAGAAGGCTGGCCCGCATCATGAGGCAGGTCATCGCGCAGTTGTCGATTGTGTTAGGATAAAAAAAGAGCAGAGGAAGGCCGCATTCCAGGATGGGGTCTTGCCTAAGTAGGATTTTTAGGAGCCTAAGATAGTTACAAGTGGTGATGAAGGCGGGATCCGGGTAGGAGGAGAAATTGGTGATAAAGTGTCTCATGGTGGCATCTAAGCTGTCAGAGGTGAAGGTGAGGGCCTAGGCTAAAGTGGTGGTACATGGGTTGTATATTAAAGGGAAGTCGCAACGATCATGGGCGTTTGTATCGAAGTCTACTCCTATTCGTCAAGGGTATGCCATGTAGGCAGGGTCGTTTGTCTTTGAAGGGAGAGTGTTACAAAAGGCCACCCATGCGAAGATGCTATCGTCACAGATGTGCCTTCACCACAGTGGTTAGCACTCGTATCCAAGCATGGACCAAGGCACTTCAAAAACTTTATTCTGCAAGTATTCCGCATCCTCGGTGCCCCAGAGGGTGGGATTATTTTCTCTTTCCTGCAGCCATTTTTGGCTCAGGAGGCTTCCGACATTGATCACCTCATCCACTATTTTGGTGGGAAGAACTCTGCGTAGGGCATTGGGGGTGAGGAAGCTAAAGGTGAAGGGTTGCTTTGCTTGTTCCTGTCTCTCCCAAAGTATGAGCTCCACATGAAAACTGGGGGGCATGTCATTTGGGCATGGCGGGAGGGGTACCGAGGGTTGGGCCATAGGGTTAACTCTTAATCTTTGTCTGGCTTCTTCCACCAGTTTCCTCCTCTTCTCCCTCAGGATGGTTTTTCTCTCCGTAGATGTGTTTGTTGGCTTTGCTTGCCCTTCAGGATGAGGTGAAGGCGGGTGTGGAACCACCTCTTCTTCGAATCCTCCTAGGTCAACGTGCAGTTTTGTCTCACTCCCTGGGCGCTCTTGCTATTGCATCCCTTCTACAAATCCTAAGGCATCAATTTCCTAGGGGTTTAGGTTGGCTGATAGCAGATACCTACGGTGTTCCCCTGGGCCTAGCTCCTCTGCCATGGGCTAGGAGGGCATGTGTAGCCTTGCACATAGGGCTCTGCGCACTATGCTTAGTTTCTTTTTCACTGCCTCCACGGATTCCCCTTCTTCCTCATGCGTGGCATCCATCAAGGTGTTCAGAAAGATTTGTTGCTGAGTGTGGAAGGGCACTTGGGCTGCCTCTGCTCTGCCTTCTACTAGGATTTTCTCTTTCTCTACCAGAGCTAGGTGATGCGCCAAGGTCTTCACTCTTTGATCATTCTAGCCTGCCCACATTTCAGCCCTTTCCTTCACCTCTTCCATGCCTTCTTCCTATCTTTGCACCAAGGCTGTGAGCCTCCGCTGCTGCTGATCTTCCAACTCTTTGCCCATTTGCTCCTGTTTTTCTCTTTCGAGGCTTAGCCTTTCAGTCATTGTTTCCATTTCTCGGTGATGATGATCCTCTTCTTGTTTCCTCCCTTCCTCCACTGCGGTAAACTCTTTCGTGCCCTGCTTGATCCGCCCTATTTTCACTGTGCTAGATCCTTGTATTGCATGATCAGCAAGTCATATTGTTTTTGCATCTTCTCGAGCTCTTGATTTTCATCTATGAGCTGTCGCCGCCAGCTTTTCTCCTTTTCATCCTTTGTCTTCAGTTCCCTCTTCAGGTTGAGAATTTCCTTTTGTTGGGCAATCATTTGCTTTGTTTTTTCAAGCTGGAAGGCCGCTACCACTTCCCTTTTTGCCTCCAGATCGGCCATCGCGATCCTCCTTTCCTCCCTTGCCCTTTCTAACTATGAGAGCAGTGCAGTGACATATTCGTCATGACTTGTGTGCAATGTCATGGTGGTGGGGATTGGGGTGGTCGAGGCTTCCATTTTTTGGCGTTTTGGCTCTTTCCTGGATTCGACATCCGTAGTTGGCCTTTCGTATCCGATGGCCGTGGCCTCCCCGCTCCTTCCTTGTGCTAGTTCCTTATTGATAAAGTATTACATCTATGCCACAAAGATGTCCATGTCGGTGCTGGCCGGGATGCTGGGGATGGCAGTGGTGGCTTTGCTATCGAGTACCAAGGGGGTTGGGATTGGATGAAGGGGGGCCTTACCCTTGCTGTCGATGACCGTGGATGGCATGGCTTCAAGTACTTGTGCACTTGAGCCAAGTCTATCTGCCTTAGGTGGACTTAAGGTCCCTAGGCCATCAAGTCGGCTTTGTTGTTCTATCGACTGGTGAATTGCTTCGGCCATGTCTTCGTCCTCTTGTCTTCTCAACTCTGCCTCCTCTTCCCTAGCTCTTTTTACTCTCTTCTTCTATTTTCCTTGCCTCCACGGTGAACCTTTTAGCTTCTTCCTTCTCCTTCTTTTTCCACTCCCTCGCCTCTCTCAGGGATTCCTTTTTTTCTCTTTCTAGATCTTCTTCTTTCTTTTTCCTGCCCGCCTTCTATTTCTTCCTCTGAGTTGCCTTCCCGGTGAACTCCTTTGTTTTTCTTCGTTCGGATTGAGCCTCCCACTCCTCCTTCTCTATTTCGATTTCTATCCAGTCGCTTGATTGCTCCTTTTTTTGATGGGTTAGCAACCTGTCTGGGGTCTCATCTGCTCCTTTGCTTCCCTGTTGGGCCTCTTTCATAGCCTCCTGGATGATGGCCGTTTAGTATGCTTCCATACCCGATGAAGGAGGCTTTCGAGGAGGGTTTCTTCCTCTCCGTATTCTTAGATGAGGGGGATTCTCCACCTGCCTATTTGTTGCCCAGGGCTAGTGCTTTGGCCGCTTAGTCTATTTTTTTGCACACACAGCCATTCCAATCCACCTCGTCCACCAGGGTGTGGGCTGCCACATTCTCTAGTACAGGTACACTGATCCGGTACATAAGGAAATTGTAGCATTGGGTTGGAGAAAAGGGCATGCACTAACTTTGCTTGTAGGCGAAGCTCAGCATCGGGGATGTCTTGTAAGCTGATGCCATTGTTTTTCAAGACTTCTTCCCTATTCATCTTCAGCAGGGTATGTCAAGATTGTGGGAGAGAAGGAAGGAGTCTCACTTGTAGCTTTCTTGCTTGCACAATGGGGGAAGACACACAAGGGTGGAGGCTGAAAACAATTTTCCTCTTCTTAGTTGTGTAAGCCAAAAGAACTCTCTTACAAAGAAATAGAAGAACCCTATATGGGTCTCAAAACCAAACTCAACTAACTAAGGTGGCATACTAACTGAGCCACGAACTAGAGTAGATAAGGATAGCTATCATGTAGCTATTATTCATCGGCGGTGTACCAACCGCGTCTGCAACTGACAAGTCGGTGACATAAGTACTCAACGGTCACCCTGGCGTATCACGAGTGGAGCTCGATATCTCAACACTCCCCCTCGAGCTCAATCCCAATTCCTGCACACCAAGCAGGTCTCTGAACTTGCGCAGCTTCTCTGCGCCCAATGCCTTCGTGAATATGTCAGCTACCTGATCCTCTGTGCTGACATAAACTAGATCAATAAGACCTAGTAAAACCCTCTCCCGCACATAGTGATAATGCACCTCAATGTGCTTTGTTCTAGCATGATAGACTGGGTTATTTGCCAAATGTATACTGCTCATGTTGTCACAATAAATGACAACCGGCCCATCTGTAGGCTGATGCATATCATAAAGTAGCTTATGCAACCAAGCTACCTCACATGCAGCCATTGCTGCACCCCTGTACTCGGCCTCTATGCTCGACAAGGCAACTGTAGGCTGTTTCTTGCTGCTCCAAGTGACTGCAGCACTCCCGAAAGAGAACACATATCCACTGGTAGATCGTCTATCAGAAATGCTACCAGCCCAATCAACATCAGTGTATCCATGCAACTGTATCTGAACCCCAGTTTCATAAAATAGTCCATACTGCAATGTGGACTTCACATACCTGAGTATGCATCTAGCCGCATCCAAATGCGGTTTCCTTGGAGCCTGCATAAACTGACTTACCAATCCAATAGCATAGCTCAAATCTGGCCTGGTAATAGTCATATAAATCAAACTTCCTACTATGCGTCTGTACATAGTAGGGTCTTCCAGAAGCTCACCTGCATCTGTGCTCAGCTTCACATTCTGCTCCAAAGGAACTGAAATAGGCTTACAGCCTGTCATCCCATATTTGGACAGCATGTCCAATCCATACTGCCTCTGCAAGAGCTGTATCCCACTTGGTGATCTAATCACCTCAATGCCCAAGAAATAACGCAGCTCTCCCAAATCCTTCATCTCAAACTTCTGCTTCAATAGCATTTTCACATGAAGGATATCTTCATCACTGTCACCTGTCATAATCAAATCATCAACATAAATGACAAGTAGCATAATACCTTTCTCTGTTTTTCTCACATAAAGTGAGAAATCTGCCTTGGAGATCTGAAAGCCAATAGTGACAAGATACTGTCCTATCTTGTCAGACCATGCTCTAGGTGCTTGCTTCAAGCCATACAAGGCTTTCTTCAACCTGCAAACAAACTCAGGATGAACATCATGCACATAACCTGGTGGCTGCTCCATATAGACCTCTTCTTGCAAGTCACAATGCAAGAAGGCATTCTTTACATCCATTTGATGTAAAGACCATTCCTTTGATGCAGCCATAGCAATGACTGCTCTTAGGTTGCCATCCTTGCAACCGGACTGAATGTTTCTTCATAGTCAATGCCATATGTTTGTGCATATCCCTTGACTACTAATCTTGCCTTGTATCTGTTCACAGAACCATCTGCATTGTGCTTCACTTTATAAACCCACTTATAGCCAATTGCATTCTTACCTTTAGGCAAAGGTACCAATTCCCATGTAGCATTTGCTTCCAAGGCATCCATTTCTTCATCCATGGCTTTCTCCCATTTTTCTTTTCCCATGGCTTGCTCAAAAGAAGTGGGTTCTGGTTCATGTATCACTTTGACCATATATGCATAGTGAATGGCTGTAAATCCATCATATTTCAGCCTATCCACAGGATACCTAGCTCTCGTAGACCTGCGCAAAGTAGGTTCACTCCCAGGTGCTCTCAAAACATCCCTGGTTTTCCTTACTCCAAGTGTAACAATAGAAGGAATGCCCAACTCATCATCAATGCTCTGTTTTGAGCCACTGGATTCACCATCCACATAAGAGTGACCTGCATTCACATCAAACATGGGCTGATCAACCTTCTCTTTTCCTTTTCGTGATACCTGCATACCACTATCTGCATTGCTTTGAGAAGATTCTCGTGATCTCAATCTACCTGTCCATGGTGAAGAATGTGAACCACTGCTAAAGGGTGCTCCAGGTCCATTAATATTTTGTGACTGCTGCTATGAATTCTGTGCAGCATTACCATTTTGTGCATCTACATCATCAATCACATTTACTGGTTTATACTAGCTACTCATCTCATCAAAAACAACATCTCTGCTCACTGTAAACTTACGAGTAGAAGGGTTATAGCATCTATACCCTTTTTGCTGCAGAGAGTAACCAATAAAGATGCACTTCTCAGCTTTTGGATCCAACTTGGATCTCAACTCATCTGGCACATGTACATAGGCAATGCAACCAAAAATTTTCAAATGAGAAATATCTGGTTTCCTACCAGTATACCTCTCCTCTGGAGTCACCCCATGTATTGCTGCAGTGGGAGTCCTATTCATTATATAGACTGCTGTAGCAACTGCTTCAGCCCAATAAAAATCTGGCAGGTCTTTTTCATTGAGCATGGCACGAGATACCTCTCCAATATGCCTGTTTTTCCTTTCTGCAAATCCATTTTGTTGTGGGGTATGACTGCATGAATATTGCTGCTTTATGCCATGCTCCTGTAGGAACCTTGCAAACTCATTTGAGAGGTACTCTCCCCCTCCATCTGACCTTAGGCATTTTATTTGTAGGCCTGTTTCTTTTTTAACCATAGCTTTAAGAGTTTTGAAATGCCCAAAAACTTCACTTTTCTTTTTCATAAAATACACCCAAACTTTTCTGCTATAGTCATCAATAAAACTGACAAAATAATGACAGCCTCCAAGAGATGCAGCTTTAGTAGTCCACACATCAGAGTGGATTAATTCCAATGGCTTCTTACTCTCTTGAACATGTCTAGGAAATGGTTTCCTTGCCTGTTTTCCAAACTGACAGGCTTCACATACCTTATGCATTTCTGCAACCTTGAATTTAGGCAATCCTGCAACAATGTTTTGGGCCTGCATTGATTTAAGTCGCTGTACATTAACATGACCAATGCGTTTATGCCAGATATCAATATCTGCAACTACACCGGTCCCATGTGCAAACATTGCTGCACTCAATTCAGGCATGTCTGCATCCAATGTAAACATTCTGCCCTTCTTCTTTCCTTTTGCTATCAAGCGACCTTTATTTTTCATATTCTCAACAAAGCATCCATGAGGATTAAATCTGACCTGCAAGCCCTGCTCAACCATTTGACCAACAGAAACCAGATTCTTGGTGATATTCGGGACATGAAATACATCGGACAGCTATTTCTTTTTCCCATCCTGCATAGACAAGGGAATTTTTCCAATCTGCACAATAGGATGTGCAGTATCATCACCAGTCTCCACAAATCCTAGTTTTTCCATTTTCCTTGCATCCTCCATCCATTCTGCATGACCTGTCATGTGGTTTGATGCACCTGAGTCAACATACCATACATGTTGAAATGACAAGCTCAACACATGCGGACATTGATGATGGACCGCCTGGTTAGATGGGTCCACATGTCTACACTTAGCACGTCGGTGGTCATTATGACTCTCACATGGCCACTGACTCATTACTTATTATATTCAGGTTGTTACACCTATTTACAGTTGGCATAGTTATAGCGCCAATCGACTAGTGTAGTCGGTTATGCATTGTTTGACTTAGTAGGCCACTTTCCTTTTATGTTGTATCTTATCTATACTTTGTGTACATTGTAAAGAGTGTGGAAGAAGAAGAAGAAACCAGCAAGAAAACGTTTTGGCCTCCATCTCTCTTCTTGTCTCTTGAGTGAGCTTCTCTTTGTGCATTCTGTGTGTGTTCGACGCAGCATCTTGAGCAACCTCCTCCACCACGCGATTTTTGACATGGTATCAGAGCCGCGCCATTGAGAGAGGCTGATTTCGAAGGTTGAAGCAAAGGAGAAGAAGCAAGGTTCGAGCAAGCAAGCCACGGGTAAGAAGCTCTCCCATCCTTCAACTCTTTCTCTTGGATAGTGCCTGTGGAGGCATCGGAAGCAGGGCAGAGCAAAAATCTCAGATTGCAGTGAGATTTGGTGTGCGCGAAGAGCGCTGTGTATTCTGAAAATAGGCCCTTTAGGGCTTTCCCGCAGTTATTTTGGGCATCTGAGGCCATTTCAGGGCCCGTTTTAGAGTCGCAAGGTTGCAGACAGCAGTTTCAGGGTACGCTGTGACTTCGACTGTATTGACCGAACGTGGGTGCGCAGGTTACAGATTTCAGATCTGTAAGTTCAAAGGTGTTTACCAGTGAGTAAACACAAGGTTTATCTGCAAACTGGTTGCAGATTGCATGTATTGTTGAGCAGACAGTGAAAAAGACTGTCTGGTGTATTGCTGTGCACTACAGGTCAAGGGTTGCAGAAGATTTGCTTGCTGTTTGGTATTAATTTTGTGATAATGGCAGAGAACAGTGGAAGCCCCATCATTGAGAAGCTCGACAAGAACAACTACCCTTCATGGAAGTTCCGTGTCACGAACTTCCTTATTGGAAAAGGCCTCTATGAGTTCGTTTCAGGTGAAGAAAAGGAGCCGGAGATGAGTGATCCTCCAACTGCAGAAGAGACAAAGGCACGGAAAGAATGGAATGCAAAGGATAAAAAGGTCATGTATTGGTTGTCTGCAGTAATTGACAATAATATGCTGGGATACATTAGAAATGCAGAGAATTCATATGCAGCTTGGACCATACTTGAAAGTATGTTTTCTGTAAATACAAAGGCACGAAAGATTCAACTCAAGCAAGAGTTGAATACATTAAAGAAAGGGAAGATGTCTATCAATGAGTATGCACTGAAGGTAAGAAGCATTGCAGATGCATTGGCAGCGATTGATGCAATGCTTGATGATGATGATTTGGTGTCGTCTACCTTGGGTGGACTTAACAATGAAAAGGCTTGGAAGTCTTTTGTAACTTCCGTATATGTCAGAAAGCCATTTCCAGATTTCGATGAATTGGTCTCCCTTATGATCACTGAAGAGATCAACATGCAGAGTGAGACATCTGAAAGAAGTGGTGAATAGGTCCAAGATTTCTACTCCAGTTCTGGAAGGGGACGTGGCAGGTTCTCTTCAAGAGGCCGTGGTACAGGACGTGGTAGTGACAACCAGCAAAACAGATTGAATCAGTAATTTGGCGATATGCAGGTTTCAGGAGGTCGTGGTAACTTTAGGGGTAGGGGGAGCTTTAGAGGAAGAGGTGGATGGCAGAACAGAGGTTCTAACAACTCTGGTATTGTGTGCCACTACTGTGGCAAAACAGGTCATATTGCAGCCCAATGTTATGCTAAGAGAGATGATATCCGCAGTGGTAAGTTGCAGCAAGGAAACTATGTATCGTCTTCACGACAGAATGAAGACAAAAATGAACGTTTGTTCGTTATGCAGCATATGCTGAATGCTGTTACAGGAAAGGGAACACATGAAGATGTTTGGTATGTTGATTCAGGTGCATCCAATCATATGACCAGCCATGCAGAATGGTTTGGAGAGATGCAAGATTTGCAGAATGCAGGTTATGTGCAGACGGGTGATGACTCATGCCACCCAATTTCACACATTGGAAATGTTCCCTTGTCCTTGCATGATGGTAAGACAAAGAGTCTTTCAGATGTATTACATGTGCCATCTATTACAAAGAACTTGGTGTCAGTCGGTCAAATGGTAGAGCAAGGGCTACAAGTCAGATTTAATGCAAAGGGCTGCTTTGTAGAAGACTTCAATGACAAGTGCAGATTGGTAGCAAAGGGAAGTAGAGTTGGACGTATGTTCACTCTAGATGCTGGAATTCCTACTATGAATGCTGCTATGTATGCCAAAGGAAAAGGTGTTGTTGCAGACATTGAAATTTGGCACAAACGCATTGGACATGCAAATGTACAAAGGCTGAAATTAATGCAGTCCAAAGGGTTGGTTACAGGTTTGCCTACATTTAAAGTTGCAGAATTTCAGAAGGTATGTGAAGCATGTCAGTTTGGTAAGCAGGCAAGACAACCCTTTTCACATGACAGAGATGTAAGCAGAAATGTCCTTGATATTGTGCATACAGACATTTGGAGGCCTACACAAAATGTATCTCTTGGAGATAGTTCATACTTCGTCACATTCATTGATGATTGTTCTAGAAAGCTATGGGTATATTTTATGAAGAAAAAGAGTGAAGCGTTTGAGCACTTTAGAACTTTCAAGGCTGCAGTTGAAAGAGAAACAGGCTTGAAAGTAAAGCGCCTGAGGTCAGATGGAGGGGGAGAGTACCTCTCAAATGAGTTCAGTGATTTTCTGAGGTCTCATGGGATAAAGAGACAGTTCACATGCATGTATACCCCACAGCAAAATGGGGTTGCAGAAAGGAAAAACAGGCATATTGCAGAAGTTGCACGCGCCTTGATGGCTGAAAAGAATATGCCTAAGCATTTTTGGTCTGAGGCTGTTCATACTGCTGTTTATATCATGAACAGAACTCCCACAGCTGCAGTTCATGGTATGACTCCCGAAGAATGTTTTACAGGTAAGAAGCCTGATGTTTCACACTTGAAAGTATTTGGCTGCATTGCGTATGTTCATGTGCCAGATGAGTTGCGGAAGAAACTGGATCCAAAAGCTGAAAAGTGTGTCTTTATTGGATACTCTTTAGAGCAGAAAGGGTATCGCTGTTACAACCCTGTCACATGTAAGTTCAGAGTGAGCAGGGATGTCATCTTTGATGAAATGAGCAGTTGGTATGCATCTAGTGGTGATGCATTGGATGATGATGATGATCATGACACTCATGTGCAGGCTGAAAAGCAAGAATCACGGACTCTTAGTGGACCAGAGACATCATCTGGTAGTCCTTGGTCTGGGAGACTAAGGAGTACCTCTACATCTTCGGGTGCATCTAGTAGCACTACAGGTAAAGACAAAGGAAAGAATAAGGTGTCAGAAAGCATTGATGCAGTTCTTGATGGAGACTCTAGTGGCTCAGAGAGCTTGGATGATGAGCTTGGTATTCCTTCAGTGAGGACTCCAGGTGTGCAGAGAGCACGCGTTAATGCAAAGACTCCATTGAGTGATCCAGTGGTACGCAGGTCTAGCAGGGTGAGATACCTAAAAGATTTGGTTTTGAAGGTTATGCAGCTCACCATTATGCTTATATGGTGAAACTAGTTGAGGATTTGAGCCCACATGTTTTGAGGAGGCTGTTGGTCATGCTCATTGGGATGCAGCAATGGATGAGGAGATGGCTGCATTAGAGGCCAATAAGACTTGGGATCTAGTATCATTGCCGAAGGGAAAGAAAGCTATTGGATGTAAGTGGGTTTATAAGATTAAGCACAATGCAGATGGTTCTATTAGCAGGTACAAAGCTAGGCTGGTTGCAAAAGGCTATGCCCAGACATATGGCATAGATTATGATGAAACCTTTAGTCCAGTTGCTAGGATGGCAACTGTCAGATGTGTGATTGCTTTGGCAGCAGCCAAAGGTTGGAGGTTGCAGCAAATGGATGTAAAGAATGCCTTCTTGCATGGTGATTTGCAGGAAGAAGTGTATATGGATCAGCCAGCAGGTTATGAAGATTTAGAGCATCCCACGTATGTGTGCAGGTTGAAGAAGGCACTTTATGGGCTCAAGCAAGCACCTAGAGCATGGTCTGACAAGATCAGAGAGTATCTTGTCAATATTGGCTTTTATGTTTCTGATGTTGATCACTCACTTTATGTGAGAAAGGGAGATGCAGGTTTGGTCATCATAGTCATCTATGTGGATGACTTGATTATTACAGGTGATAGTGATAATGGAATTGGTGAAGTCAAGGGCTGTTTGAAGATGAAGTTTGAGATGAAGGATTTAGGTGAGCTAAGGTACTTCCTTGGCATTGAGGTGATCAGATGTGATGATGGTATATGGCTTTCCCAAAGACAGTATGGCTTGGATATGTTGTCCAAGTATGGTATGACTGCATGCAAACCACTTTCAGTCCCGTTGGAGCAGAATGTAAAGCTAAGTACTGATGTTGGGGATGAGATAGAAGACCCTACTATGTTCAGGAGGATAGTGGGGAGTTTGATCTACATGACTATTACAAGGCCAGACTTGAGCTACGCTGTTGGTCTTGTGAGTCAGTTTATGCAAGTACCTAGAAAGCCACATTTGGATGCAATCAGATGCATATTGAGATATGTGAAGTCCACATTAGATTATGGACTTTTCTATGAGACAGGTACAGATGTACAGGTGTTTGGATACACAGATGCAGATTGGGCTGGTAGTATGTCTGATAGAAGATCTACCAGCGGATACATGTTCTCTCTTGGTAGTGCAGCAGTTGCATGGAGCAGTAAAAAGCAATCTACAGTTGCTTTGTCGAGTACAGAGGCTGAGTATAGAGGTGCTGCTGTTGCAGCATGTGAGGTAGTATGGCTGCAAAAGCTATTGGCTGATTTGAATGTGCAGGTGGAAGGTCCAGTTGTCATTTATTGTGACAACATGAGCAGTATACAGTTGGCTAGGAACCCTGTGTTCCATGCCAGGACAAAACATATTGAGGTACACTACCACTTTGTGAGAGAGAAGGTACTAGCAGGTGAGATTGACTTGATGTATGTTAGCACACAGGATCAGATAGCTGACATCTTCACGAAGGCATTGGGTACAGAGAAGCTTCAAAAGTTTCGAAGCTTACTTGGAGTTGCAGAGATGCAGTTGAGCTTGAGGGGGAGTGTTGAAATGACAAGCTCAACACATGCGGACATTGATGATGGACCGCCTGGTTAGATGGGTCCACATGTCTACACTTAGCACGTCGGTGGTTATTATGACTCTCACATGGCCACTGACTCATTACTTATTATATTCAGGTTGTTACACCTATTTACAGTTGGCATAGTTATAGCGCCAGTCGACTAGTGTAGTCGGTTATGCATTGTTTGACTTAGTAGGCCACTTTCCTTTTATGTTGTATCTTATCTATACTTTGTGTACATTGTAAAGAGTGTGGAAGAAGAAGAAGAAACCAGCAAGAAAACGTTTTGGCCTCCATCTCTCTTCTTGTCTCTTGAGTGAGCTTCTCTTTGTGCATTCTGTGTGTGTTCGGCGCAGCATCTTGAGCAACCTCCTCCACCACGCGATTTTTGACAATACAACATTGCTTTCTTCTGCACTTGTCACAGAATTGTTCATGTGTTGTACCATGAACAAATGCTCATTTCTGTCATCACCCTGTCTACTAGAAGATGCATAATTTCCTTGTTGCAGTTTTCCATTCATGATGTCATTCTGCTTTTTATAGCAGTCTTTAGCCATATGACCCATTTTACCACAGTAGTAGCATTCAACATTACTGTTTGCATTTTGACCTCTTTGCCATCCACCACGACCTCTTTGTCTCCCCCTGCCTCTAGAGTTACCACGTCCTCCTCCATAGGACTGGTTTTCTTGAGTTTGCTGCATATTCTAATTTCTACCACGGCCTCCAAATCGGCCTCCTCTACCTCTGCCTCTACCTCTTCCAGCATTTGAGTAGAAGACAGCTTCTTTTGAAGTTCCTCCTGAAGAAGATGCACCACCATTTCTCTGCTCCTCAGAAATTAGAAGAGCAATCAACTCCTCAAAATCAGGAAATCTTTCACGGACAGAAATGGATGTTCGAAACTGTGCATAATCCTTTCCTAGACCATTCAAGGTCACAGAAACTAAATCATCATCTTCCACTGGCGACCCAATGGAAGCAAGTGCATCTGCAATCTTCTTCACCTTCATGTGGTAGTCATTGATGCTCATATTTTCTCTTTGCACATTATGCAACTCTTGCTTGAGCTACATTTTCCTGGCTTGAGTATTTGTACTATACATTTTTGACAAAGTATCCCATGCCTCCTTTGGCGTACTTGCATCCTGAATATGCACAATCATAGAGTCTGAAATACTGATAGACAGCCAGTACATAACTTTCCTGGCTCTCTCATGCCATGCTTTAAATGCATGCATTTGCTGTTGATTGGGAACATCAGGAAGAACTGGTTCTTCTTCATTTCCTGCAACAAATTCCCAATATCCTTTTCTCATAAGGAAATTCGTCATTCTAAACTTCCATGCTTGGAAGTTGTTCTTGTCAAGCTTTTCAGTGACAATCTGTGAGAGAGAATCAGATGCCATTACAGAATACTGCAAAAAATTCTATCACTGCAAAAAACACAGCTTCACCCTCACAAGGGCAAATCTGCAAAACTGGCGAAAGTGGTATTTGACCACACAGTCACTTCCTAGTGACGATTTTGCATCAACAGGCAACAGGGATGATTCTGTAACTCCCAATGTCTCTGCACACAAGCATACGATGCAATCTCTGTGGTAACTTTTCACCGACCTGTAGAACAGTGGTCGCACAGCATAAAACAGGGCCTTTTCCTGAGTGCGTGCAGAAAACTTCCGCCTTCAAAACAGGCCCCGAAATGGCCTCAAATCAAAAAAATAGGGTCGCCAAGAGCTAAAGCTCTGTCGCGCAGCATATACTGCCCTCTTGCTTCAACGCGAAGGACGTCTCAACCTGAGACAATGCACTCTTGCAATTTCCGGCTGTGCTACCTGCAGAGATCTGCTCCCAAAACAGAAAATGAAAGCAACACTGCTCCTCTTACCAGACCACCGCGAGCTTGGCTTGCTTTCTTGAGCTCCTTACCACGAACAAGGCTCTGATACCATGTCAAGATTGTGGGAGAGAAGGAAGGAGTCTCACTTGTAGCTTTCTTGCTTGCACAATGGGGGAAGACACACAAGGGTGGAGGCTGAAAACAATTTTCCTCTTCTTAGTTGTGTAAGCCAAAAGAACTCTCTTACAAAGAAATAGAAGAACCCTATATGGGTCTCAAAACCAAACTCAACTAACTAAGGTGGCATACTAACTGAGCCACGAACTAGAGTAGATAAGGATAGCTATCATGTAGCTATTATTCATCGGCGGTGTACCAACCGCATCTGCAATTGACAAGTCGGTGACATAAGTACTCAACGGTCACCCTGGCGTATCACGAGTGGAGCTCGATATCTCAACAGGGTATTCACATTCCTTTTACGTTTTTTCTCCACCCTAGGTTTCAGTCTTAGTGCTTTCTCCACCAAGGCCTGGATTAGCGATACCTGCACTTTTCGACCATTGTCCAACCTTCCCATCATCACCATTATGCACTCTCAGTCGGGGTTGTATGTTCTCAAGAACTCCACACACTTCGTGTGGTCAGGTTCCTGTGAAAACTTCTCTAGGTACTTGTGGAGATGGCACTGTTCCACTATCCTCCTTACGGCCTGCTCCTTGGCCACCATCTTCTCAAGGTTTTGGATGGTGCAGAAGTTTAGCTGACTATAAGCTTGATTTTCCAGGCTGATGCCGTACTATGCTCTCTCTTCTTCTATGAAGGGGAGTCGGTGGGCCCGGTCTTGTTGCGGCATATCTCGTTCCTTTCATGAACCATACTTCCCATTAGTGCTATAATTATTATACATACAAGAATTTGTTGAGAAGTGAGATTTTATGTTTGTTGAAGGATAGCATTAAACTCCAATACAAATTCTCCTCTTCAAGCTTCGTTTGTGACATCCTTCCTACATCACACGTTTCTTAGGTGTTTATTGCGTTTACTTGATCTTGATTGGTTTTAATTTGGTTCACCTTCACCCTATTCACCTTCATGCTACCCTTGTATCCTCTCCCCTTCCAGATTGATAAGAATCCTTCCTAGGATCGAAGGTTAGGATATCCAAGGCATTCGGCCAGGAATAAGGCTTACTTGCGCATGAGCCAAGTATAGAATTCTGGGTTATATTGCAGCTGAGCCTTGGGGTCCAGAGCGAAGAGTCAGGTACTTACGTGTGTGATGTAAATGAGGACATCGGTTAGAAAATTGTCGGAATCGATGTGGCTAGCAATGTGGAGCTCCTCCTCGGTCAAGAGGCTATCAAGATATGGGTGCCCCTTGACGTGGTCTTCCATGGGTCAGCCACAAAGAGGTGGGTGCGATGTAGGTTGGATCGTACTTCGATGTCTTGATTGCGCGGCACTGCTCAGCGTTGGTCATGATTTGGCATCCTTCGAGTTCCCATTGCAATCACATAGTGTACCAGTTTCGTAAAAATGGGGAGCCGGTATCAACTAACGCTTTCAACTCCTCGACTTCATTGTCAGTGATGGAGGAAGTCACATGCTTATTGTAAAATGTAATGAGGCGTTGTTTGATGGCTTGGTCTCTTGATATCTCAGCGCGTAGCAATTTGGCAGTTGATGGGGTGTTTTAACAAAGGCAAATTCGAATGTTTCCCAAGAGCAAGGCATCATGCAAACTTCCATCGCTAAGGGCTCTTGCAGTAGGCCCAAGTCCAAGCGGTCATAACTTAGAGCCACTGACATGAACGTGGCATCCAAGCGTCTAAGACAAGCAATAACGTCATCCCCTGTGTCTTCGGCTAGGTTTGCGGATAGAGCTAAGAATGATTTCTGCTTGTAGGATGGTTTAAGACTCGCAGGTGGTGGCCAGGGTTTGATGGTGCTAGTAAGTGCAGTAGCAGATGGTGGTAGTTGCCCATGATGTAGTGATTGAGTCCAGTGGATAGGCGTCAGAGTAGTGGCTGCTACCGATGGGCTGCTACACTCGGATTGGGCTTGCCAAGTCTTATTGTCATTAGTAGGGGTTGAAGGGGGTGACATTGTTTGGGGTTTGGGTCGATAGTCTTGCTCAACTCCTCGGAGTTCATGCATGGGTGAGCTGGTAGTAAGCAGGCTCAGGAAATGCTGCGGCTTCTGGTTCCAAGGTTCCACGAGCTCGGGTTGGTTAAACAAGAGGTTGGCATTTGAGTGATGCCGTGGGCCGCTCTGGCTTTAGGGATCCATAGCCAGGCATTCCCCTCATAGTATCCTTGCATGTGAAAGAGGGCTTTAGGAACTCATCTCGGCTTGATCATGATTTGATCTCCGTAATGATGTCTCGGCCTTGTGGGCTTAGAGTCTCTTGAGTTACAAAGATGTGGGCATCTATTCCTAGGTGGCGGTCGTGGTCGTTTAGGCCTCCATTGAAACTCGGGTAGTTGGGCCTTAGCTTTTTCTGCTGTGAGCAGCGGCCTGTGAGGCTTGGTGCATGGTGGTTGAGCCCTACCCCCCTCTGTGGACTTGGCTGCGAGTATTTCTATTGGTGGCTTTGCAGATTTTATCGGAGTCACGTAGCCCTTTCCGAAGGTTGTATCAATACGGATGTCGCCTACGGTGAGGTGTATGCAGTGTGACTCATAATCGACATTCCATCAAGTTTTCTTCTTGAAGGTTCGCCCTAGTAGTGACTTTGTGCCCACATTTTTAGTGTTTGGAAACACGCAAAAGATCATTGGTACAGTCTCAGACTTGATAGCAACAACGGTTTACTTGCCGAGGAGTGCGTATGACCGGCCCCCATATGGGTTTAATTGGGCATTAGTGGGCTCTAGTGGTGGTTTACCAAGTTGGGTCCAATGATGGTGAGTTAAGACATTGAAGTCTGCTCCCTCGTCGATCAAGGCATTGAAAGTGCATGTTTGCGTTGGCAGTGACCATGATGTGGAGGTATGCAGGTTCTACGGCTTTCTCATCCTCATCACCAACTTTTGTAATTGTGGCAACTCGTATCGTGAGAGGGGGTTCCAACATTGGTGGCTCATGCAGTAGATGTGTGAGAGGGTAGTACTTCTTAACGCGACTTCCATTACAGAAGCCGATGGCTTTGTCGTCTAGAGTCTCGACCTCAACATTGCCGGTTCAGCTGATTTCATGAACCTTGAAAGGCCCAAGACCTCTAAACTTCATTTTTTGCTTGTGTCCTTTGACTGAGTACAGGAGCACTAGGTCGCCTCGTTCAAAGTCGCGTTGTTTGACATGCTTGTCAAACCAGCTCTTGCGTCATGCCTTCTCACATATAAGCGCATGAGTGGCCAGAAGGCGTGTTTTCAAGAGGCGTTCAAGCTCTACCAGGCATTGCATCCATGCCTCCTTCCCTACCCACCGTTCTTGAAGTGCTATTCCTAGGCTAGGGGCGAACAACTCTACTAGTAGAATTGCCTCAGTCCCATAGGTTAACCTAAAGAGGGTCTGGTCGACAGCCGTTTTATAAGCTATACAATAAGCCTATAGGGCTACTATCAGCTTGTTATCCCAGTCGTTGCGCGAAGCAGAGACTACTTTTGTTAAGACATTTACAAGGATCTTATTTGTGGATTCTACCTGTCCGTTTTCCTGAGGGTAGTATGGAGAGGATTTTCGATGGATAATAAGAAAGGAGGATAGAAGGTGTGCTATCACTTCATTGATGAAATGCGTGCCTTGGTCAACACTGTGACCAGTTCGATGGGGCAGCCGAACCGTGAGATCACCTATTTCCATAAGAACTTGGTAGTAGTTCTAGCATTATTTTTGTGTGTTGCTCTCGCTTCCACCCATTTTGTTAGATAGTCTGTGGCCACAATGATATATTTGGCCTGCAAATACTGTGCCGTAGGACTAATGGGTCCTATGAAGTTGATTCCCCATTTTTTGAAGGGTTGTCGTGCAATGATTGGGGTTAACTCCATTTGATCCTTGTGAATCGGTACCTTTGTCCGTTGACACTCGTCACAATGCTTAATGAATCGTGCTGCATTGTGAAAAAGTGTGGGCCACCACAATTGAGACTGCAACACCTTGCAGGCTGTCGTGTCTCCTCTAAAGTGTCCTCCAACAATTTTGCTATGCGCCTCTGTGAGCACATCTTTTATCTCATTCTTGCATATGCATCTATGCAGTAATCTGTCTTGCCCTAACCTATATAGTTGGCCTGCTATCAACTGATAGGGCTAGATTTTGAGGATGAGTCACCTAAGTCGGGCCTTTTCTATTGGCCGCTCACGCAGACTGTGCTCCAGTACGTGGACGATGTCATCTGCCCAGTATGGTGTTAGATCAGCCTTGAATAAATCTCTTTCACTGGAAAAGTTAAACAAATGGGCGTCTGGTAATTCATCGGCAATGCCTTATCCAGCAGTCTCTCCTATGGGGATGCATGACATGTGGTCAGCCATGTAGTATTGCTTTCCCTTCCATACCACTACGGAGAAGTCGAATTCTAAAAGCAGAAGGAGCCATCAAGCTATGCGTCGTGTAGCACAAGGTTTGTTCACTAGATACAACAAGGCTTGAAGATCCACGAAGAATGTAAAAGGTGTAGCCAAAAGATAATGCTGAAACTTTTTTACTGCAAATACCATGGCTAAGCCTTCTCTCTCAGTCTCGAGCAGTTCATTTTAGTCTTAGTGAGTTTTCTGCTAGCAAAGCTCACTGGGTAGTCAAGGTTATGTTTTCCAGGTTGGCATAGTATTGCCCCCACGGTGAATTTCGAAGCATCAATATATACGTGGAAGGTGATGGTCCAATCTGGGGCTCGTAAGATCGGTGCAATAGTGTGGGAGCTTTCGCTCAACCGCCAAGACCCACAGACTGCTTACTATTTCAAGCGTTCCAAGAGAGCTCTAATGGCTATCTCTCACCTAGCCGACGCGCTGTCGATCATACAAGTGTAGTGAGCTTACCTTGATGCTTGATCAAGTACCCTCCTCTCTCTTGCACTTCGGTAGCTCCACGATTCTTGATGCTAGCTCAAGCATCCTCAAGCCTCCTCCATCTCCAAGCTCCATCCTCCATAGCCGTGCGTGCAAGAGAAGAGAAGAGAAGAGAAGAGAAGGAAAGAAGAGAAGAGCAGATGGTGAAGAGCTTCACCCTCTTGATCCCTCACTCCCACACACACTCACTCCCTCACACTCTCACACTCCCTCTCTCAAGAGCACACACAAGCAAGAAGGAGAGAAGGAGAGAGGAAGAAGAAGACTCTTTTTGCCACACACCAAAGAATAAGCTTCTCATTCACTTTTCAACTTTATATACAAAGCCCTAAATCCTTTTTGGGCGGTCATCCCCTTTTCCCTTTTTTTACATGGCCGACCATAGCCTAGGCCCTTTTTCCCATTTCCCACCATTCTAATTTATCCTGTTCCCAACTAATGCGTACACTTTGCACAGGAGCGAGCATGGTACTCTTTTACAAGGATTTGGGGGCGCTTCCACATTTTGATGGTGCGCCCTTTTACTCTTTTGTTGTCTCGGGGCGACACTGAGACTTTCTGAGGGTCGTGCCTGAACATTTAAAATTTTCAGGGTCTGGTTACCGGTCAAGGCACCTTTTTTTGCTATTTCCTTAGTTTTTCCATTTTCCGCTCCTCTGTGCTACGGAAAACGCGGTAACATTACCCCCCTCCTAGCCAAGTGCCAGCCCCATGGCATTGCGGTGGGACGTAGTGGCTAGGTAGGTCGGCTAGTAGGCAGAACATGTAGGTGGATGACACTCAGGTGGTTGTGTGAATGACAGGTGATGGAGTTTAATGACGATGACCAGGAGAGATTCTGGCGTGTGTTAGGCTCCATGAAGATGCTCGGCATCTTTCACACAGTTGTGGCATCCGTTATGTAGTTGATTGTCCCTCGAGCATCAGAGATGCTTGAAGCAATAAGCAATCCCTTAGGAGGATGGTATTGGAGGGATTTATTTTGGAGAAGCCCCCCCAGAACTCTATCTTGACAAAGATATGGTTTGTCTTTGCATGGAAAATCTGTGTTGTTGATTTGAAGATCTTTGTCTTTGAGTTGAAGGTCTTTGTCTTTGAGTTGAAGGTCTTCAGTACTGCGTTGAAAATCTTCAACTCTGCATTGAAATTCTTTAGGCTTGTGGAATCAATAAGAAATCTGTAGATCTTGAGGCGTTGGGCATGCATCTTTGGAAGATGAGGTTCCAAGATCTATGCCAATGGCAGACCTATCGTGACTTGGTTCAATCATGGTAGCCATCAGTAGGCAGATGGCTAGACATTGGCACATGGAAAAAGTTTTGGTCATTAAAGGATGCCGTGGGTGATCCTCTTTAGCGGAGTAGCCATTTCTTGAAACTTGAACATAGCCTGCATTAAAAGTTGTGCACTCCCTAAGGGGTGTGTCTCCCTCTCCGTGTAGTGCGTGGTGTCCGTGGCGGTGGAACTGGGAGATGGGTCTAGCTTTGGGCAAGCCCTTGGTAATGTCCCACACTTGAGGATGGTTCGTGCATCATTGGAGGTGCGGTGCAAGTCTTAGGGTGACAGGTTTGAAAGTCCTGCCCTTGATGTGCCCTAAGTGTGAAGTGGGGAGGGGGCTAGGGAAAACCCTAGGTGCAGTGACTGTGGTACATTTCTCTTTTTTCTTTTTCTCCTCTTCTTCTTTTTTGTTCTTCTTGTCTCTCTTTTTTTTTTTGAAACGATAAATAGGCCTAATTGTCTTCATCAGAATGAGGAGGGGAAGGGGGTCGGATAGATTTGCTCAAAAACTGGCGACTTTGCATGTAATCTTTCAGATTCATGCGGACATGAAGCGAAGTGGTGGAGAGGAAAGGGTGATTGCACCTAGTGAATTGGCTGTCGTTCATATCTTCTAGGAGGGCTAGGCAAAAAGAGGAAAGGAGACTAGCCCTCATCATAAGACGAGCCATGGCGCAGTTGTCTATAGCATTATGATCAAAGAATAGGGGAGGTAGGCCGCGCTCTTGTGGAGTTGGGTCCTGCTTAAGAAGTAGCCTAAGCAACCTAAGATAATTACAAGTTGTTACAAAAGCGGGGTCAGGACATGAGGAGAAATCCGCAAGAAAGCGCGTCATAAACTCATCTAGGCTTTCGGTGGTAAAAAGAAGGGCATGCTCGAAGGATACTATAGTGGAGTTATAAATAATAGGGAAGTCGTACCACCCGTGGAGGGTGGCATCAAAATCTACCCCTACCCTTTGAGGGTATGCCATGTAGGTAGGGTTGTTCCACTCGAATGGCAGGGTGTTACAAAACGCCATCCAGGCAAGCATGTTGATGTCGCATACTCGCCTCCTCCACAGGGGTTGGCTTTTGTAGCCTTGTACAGTGTGTGGGACTTCAAAAACTTTATTTTGCCAGTAGTCGGCCGCTTCTGTGCCCCAAGAGGTTGGGATCTTTTCCTGCTCTTCTAGCCATCTTTGCCCCAACCGGCCACCGACCGCGATTACTTCGTCCATCACCTTGAGCGGCAGGACCCTCCGCAAACTGTTAGGTAGGAGGAAACTAAAGGGGAATGGATCCTTTCCTAGTTCCTGTATCTCCCACAATATTAGTTCTGCGTGGAATCCTGCGGGAAGATCATCAGGGCACGGTGGGAGAGGTGCGGATGGTAGCACGGCTGGCTTGGCTCTCAGCTTTTTCCTGGCTTCCTCCATTAGCTTTTTGCGTCTTTCCCTAGAGGTGGCTTTTCTTTCCGTAGATGGGTCCTCTTGTGGTGGCTCTTGAGACTGCGGCGAGGGGGGTTGTGGGACTACATCCTCCCTGAATCGATTCATATCGATTTCCAGTTCTGCTTCTTCCCCCTTCCGTTCTGCGTGTGATGCTTCTTCCTCGAATCCGAGGGCGTTGATCTCCTGGGGGGTTAGGCCGGCCAGCAATAGGTATTTTCGTTGCTCACCCCTAACCTCCGCAGGTAAGGGTGGCATCTGCAATCCAGCATGTAGGGCTCTCCGCGCCATGCCGAGCTTTCTCTGCGTCGCCTCCGATGACTCTCCTTGCGCTGCATGGGTGGCGTCCAGAATGGTGAGAGAAAGGCCTTCTATTGAGTGTTGAAGGCCACTTGGGCCGCTTCGGCCTTGCTCTCTACGATGATTTTCTCCTTTTCTGCCAGAGCAAGGCACGATGCCAGTGTCTTCACCCACTTTTCATTGTGCGCAGCCCACTCCTCTGCTCTTTTGTTCATCACCTCCAAGCTCTCTCCTTGCTTTAGGGTTAGCATCATGAGTTTCTACTCATAGTCTTCCAATTCCCTGACTAGCCTCTCTTGCTCTTCTTTTTCAGAGGTTAGCTGGTCTGTCAAGCGCTCGATTTCCTCCTGCTGTTCCTTCATGCCTTGTTTTCTTTCTTCGTCCCTTGCATTCAGCTCAGCCCCACAAGTGCATCAATTTGAGCAGATTTCACAGCAAGCTCCTAGTATTGCACTATTAGGAGCTTGTGCTCTCTTTTCATTTTTACTAGCTCATGTGTCTCGTTTTCGAGCTGCTGCCTCCAGTGCTCCTCCCTCTCATTTTTAGCCTTCATTTCTTGTCTGAGATCTGCGATCTCCCTCTGCTGCAAGGCTATCATTCTTGTTTTATCCAGCTGGAAGGCGGCCATTATTTCCTTCTTGGCTGCCAACTCAGCCACGACTATCTTGCATTCCTCCTTAGCTTTCTCCAATTGGGAGAGCAGCTCGGTGACATATTCATCATAATTAGCTGATGGCGTCATCGTTGTGTGGATGGGTGAGATTGAGGCTTCGACTTTCTGCCTTTTGGGCTCTTGCCTGGACTCCGCATCCATAGCTGGCCTCTTCTATCCTGTGGCCATGGTCTCCGTGCTTTGCCCATCTCTTTGTTGATGAAATACTGCATCCACTCCACGAAGTTTGACACGTCTGCACTGGTCGGGATGCTGGGGGTGATGGTGATGGGTTCAGCGGAAGGCAGCAGGAGGGTAGGAATCGGATGAATCAGGGCCTTGCCCTTGCCCTCAAGGACTGGAGGTGGCACAAACTCTAGCACCTGCATGCTAGACCCTGGCCCCTCCTCTCTACGAGGGCTCAAGCTCCTCACTTCATCTGCTCGGCTCTGTTGCTCGATGGACCGGCGAGTGGCTTCCGCCAAGTCCTCTTCCTCCTTCCTTCTAGCTCTTCCTCTTCCTCATTTGCTTTTCTCTTCCTTTCCTCCTCCGCTTTTCTTTACTCTTCCTTCTTTTTCCATTTTTCTTCTTTTTCCCTCCTTTTCTTCTCTTCTGCTTCTTGTTTCGATGCCTTCTTTGCTTTTTGTAATTCTTCTTTTTCCTTCTCCTCCTATCTCTTCGTCCTCTCTCTCCTTTTCTTCTTTTAGGGACTCTTTCTTTGCCCTTTCCAAGTCTTCTCTCTCCTTCTTTCTACCTTCGTCATCCTTCTTCTTCCTCTGCATCTTCTTCTTCTTGGGTTTCCTGGTTGTCTTTTTGCTAGTCTGTCCCTCCCCTTCTTCTTCTGTTTCAGTTCTGTTGGTGGACCTATCTTTGTCCTGGTGAGGAGGCGACCTCTCTGGCGTTTCTCCTTCTCCTTCTTCCGCCTCCTATGCTTCCTTCACTGCCTCCTGGATGAGTGCAGTCAAGACTCCTCCATACCCGATGAAGGAGGCTTTGGAGGAGGCTTTCTTTCTTTCCGTAACTTTAGAAGTCGGAGATTCTCTTCCTGCTGGTACACTTCCTAGGGCCAGCGCTTTGGCCGCTTGAACAATTGTTTTTCGCACATACCCATTCCAATCTACTTCGTCTAGGATATGGGCTGCTACATTCTCCAGCACTGGTACGCTAATTCGATGCATCAAGGAATTGTAACGCTGGCTGGAGAAGAGCACATGTATCAGCTTGGCCTGCAACCTGGCTTCTGTGTCAGGGATGTCCTCGATGCTTATGCCGTCATTTGTGAGCACCTCTTCCTTCTTCATTTTCAGCATGGCATAAACATCCCTTTTTTGTTTCCTTTCCGTCTTTGGCACCAATCCCAAAGCCTTCTCCACCAAGACTGGATCTAACCGGACCTATACCTACTTTGCACCTTCTCCTCTACCCACTGTTACAATACCACATTCTTGGTCCGGGTTGTATGTTCTGAGGAACTCCATGCACTTTAGGTGGTCCAGCTCCTGGGAGAATTTTTCAAGATATTTTGTGAGGTTGCATTGTTCCACCACCCTCCTGGCTGCTTCCTCCTTGGCCACCACGACTTCTATGTTGTGGATGGTTCGGAATTTGAGCTGGCTGAAGGCGCGGTTCTCTAGATGAATGCAGTATTTCTCCCTTTCCTCGTCTGTGAACGGGAGTCAATGGGCACGGTCTTGTTGCGACATTTTATGCTCCTGCCATAAATCGTAACTTTCATTAGTATTTTCCACATATCAATTCGCTGGTTGCATGAAAATAAAAACTCTATGCTTTTTTTTTTGAATGAATTTCTTAGGAAGCCATGTAGATTTTCCTTTTTAGACTTGGACTTTTGCCCTTTACTTCAAAGTTTTTCCTGCCCATTTTCCTACCCCGTCCGTTTTTTCATACTTCATGCTTGTGCTTTTCACCACCTTTACTTTACTGTATCCCTTTTGATTCATTTCCCATTTGATTCATTTCACCTTTCCCCCTCCCCTTCCATCTTGAAAAGAATCCTTCCTAGGATTGGGGGTCAAAAGGTTAGGGGCTTTCGGCATGTTGGGGTAGGAGTTACTTGTGAAGGAGCCAAGTATAGAAATTTGGATTGTATTCTAGTTGAGTTGCGCGGTCCAGATCAAAGGGTCGAATTCCTACGTGTGTGACGTATGTGAGGACATCTGTGAGGAAGTCACCAGAGTCGACCCGACTTGTGATGTGGAGCTCTTCCTCTGTTAAGAGGCGGTCAAGGTAGGGATGCCCCTTGATATGCTCGTCCATGGGTCGGCCCTGAAGAGTGGTTAACACTCTATGCGAGGTAGGCGCGACGTAAGTGGGATCATACTCTGCCATTTTGATGGCTCGACGTTGGTCATTATGCGACATCCGTCAACTTCCCATTGCAACCTAAGAGCGTACCACTGCCTCAAGAAAGGTGATCCAGTGTTAGCAAGGTGTGATAACCTTGCGATCTCGTGGTCAGTGATAGCAGAAGTGGTCCGTGGATCGTATGACGTGATGAGACGTGATAAGACCTTGTTTAAGCAGAGCGAGAGGCTTTGCAAATGCGAATTCAAAAGTCTCCCAAGAGCAAGGCATATTGCGCACTTCCGTTGCAAAGGGTTCTTCTAATAGACCCAAGTCCAAACGGTCATAGATGAGGGCTAGCGACACGAAGGTAGTATCGAGTCGTTTAATGTAGTCCACCACATCATCATCGGTGTCCTCGGCAAGGTCAGCGGGGCTAATGCTAGAAATGATTTTCGTTCATAGGAGGGCGTAAGGCCGATGGGCGGTTGAGGTTTGCTAGAACTAGAGGCCTTGACAATACATAGTTGCGGTTGGGAGTTTCCTTGAGCCTGCAGTTGGGCTGTTTAGAAGATGGCCGGATCAGGGTTAGGCACAGTAGCTGGGCTGCTATAGTCAGCTTTCCTGTGGAGAGTCGGATTGACTCGGTCAGATGATGCCGCCTATGATGGTGGTTGTTGCTTGGGCCGATAGGTTTGTGCGACTCTCTTGGGCTGAAGTGCAGATGAGTCAGATGGCTGGGGCTCTGGAGAGCACTGCGGCCTATGGTTTTGAGGTGTTGGGGGACGTGGGCTGATCAAGCTTGAGGGTGGCGTACGACTAGTGCCTTTGGCCGTGGGGCCTTAGGGATCCACAGTGAGGTATTTCCCTCATAGTAGCCTTGCGCATGCAGGAGGGCTTTAGGGACCCATCTTTGCTTAATCACACGGCTCTTCCTATGATTGTGTCTTGGCCTCCTAGGTTTAGAGTGCTGGGTCTTATGAGGATATGCGCGTCTAGTCCTAGGTGGTTGTTGCGGCTGTTTAGGCACCCACTGGAGGCGAGGTTGTTGGGCCCTTGCTTTGATCACTGCGGGTTGATATTTATGGGAGTCGGGGAGTGGCGGTTGCACACTAACCGCCTCCTTAGTCTTGCCTACGAATGTTTCTACTGGCGGCTTTGTGGACGGTGATAGTGTCGCGCAGCCCTTGCTGAAAGCTGTGACAATGCGCACGTTGCCTATTGCTAGGTGGATGAGCTGCGACTCATAATCAATATTGCAGTGAGTCTGCTTTTTGAAGGTTCGCCCCAACAGTGACTCCGTGTTGAGATGACAAGCTCAACACATGCGGACATTGATGATGGACCGCCTGGTTAGATGGGTCCACATGTCTACACTTAGCACGTCGGTGGTCATTATGCATCTCACATGGCCACTGACTCATTACTTATTATATTCAGGTCGTTACACCTATTTACAGCTGGCATAGTTATAGCGCCAGTCGACTAGTGTAGTCGGTTATGCATTGTTTGACTTAGTAGGCCACTTTCCTTTTATGTTGTATCTTATCTATACTTTGTGTACATTGTAAAGTGTGGAAGAAGAAGAAGAAATCAGCAAGAAAACGTTTTGGCCTCCATCTATCTTCTTGTCTCTTGAGTGAGCTTCTCCTTGTGCATTCTGAGTGTGTTCGGCGCAGCATCTTGAGCAACCCCGTCCACCACGTGATTCTTGACATGGTATCAGAGTCGCGCCATTGAGAGAGGCTGATTTCGAAGGTTGAAGCAAAGGAGAAGAAGCAAGGTTCGAGCAAGCAAGCCATGGGTAAGAAGCTCTCCCATCCTTCAACTCTTTCTCTTGGATAGTGCCTGTGGAGGCACCGGAAGCAGGGCAGAGCAAAAATCTCAGATTGCAGTGAGATTTGGTGTGCGCGAAGAGCACTGTGTATTCTGCAGATAAGCCCTTAAGGGCTTGCCCGCAGTTATTTTGGGCATCTGAGGCCGTTTCAGGGCCCGTTTTAGAGTCGCAAGGTTGCGGACAGCAGTTTCAGGGTACGCTGTGACCTCGACTGTATTGACCGAACGTGGGTGCGCAGGTTACAGATTTCAGATCTGTAAGTTCAAAGGTGTTTACCAGTGAGTAAACACAAGGTTTATCTGCAAACTGGTTGCAGATTGCATGTATTGTTGAGCAGACAGTGAAAAAGGCTGTCTGGTGTGTATTGTTGTGCATTACAGGTCAAGGGTTGCAGAAGATTTGCTTGCTGTTTGGTATTAATTTTGTGATAATGGCAGAGAACAGTGGAAGCCCCATCATTGAGAAGCTCGACAAGAACAACTACCCTTCATGGAAGTTCCGTGTCACGAACTTCCTTATTGGAAAAGGCCTCTACGAGTTCGTTTCAGGTGAAGAAAAGGAGCCGGAGATGAGTGATCCTCCAACTGCAGAAGAGACAAAGGCACGGAAAGAATGGAATGCAAAGGATAAAAAGGTCATGTATTGGTTGTCTGCAGTAATTGACAATAATATGCTGGGACACATTAGAAATGCAGAGAATTCATATGCAGCTTGGACCATACTTGAAAGTATGTTTTCTGTAAATACAAAGGCACGAAAGATTCAACTCAAGCAAGAGTTGAATACATTAAAGAAAGGGAAGATGTCTATCAATGAGTATGCACTGAAGGTAAGAAGCATTGCAGATGCATTGGTAGCGATTGATGCAATGCCCGATGATGATGATTTGGTGTCGTCTACCTTGGGTGGACTTAACAATGAAAAGGCTTGGAAGTCTTTTGTAACTTCTGTATATGTCAGAAAGCCATTTTCAGATTTCGATGAGTTGGTCTCCCTTATGATCACTGAAGAGATCAACATGCAGAGTGAGACATCTGAAAGAAGTGGTGAACAGGTCCAAGCTTTCTACTCCAGTTCAGGAAGGGGACGTGGCAGGTTCTCTTCAAGAGGCCGTGGTACAGGACGTGGTAGTGACAACCAGCAAAACAGATTGAATCAGTAATTTGGCGATATGCAGGTTTCAGGAGGTCGTGGTAACTTTAGAGGCAGGGGGAGCTTTAGAGGAAGAGGTGGATGGCAAAACAGAGGTTCTAACAACTCTGGTATTGTGTGCCACTACTGTGGCAAAACAGGTCATATTGCAGCCCAATGTTATGCTAAGAGAGATGATATCCGCAGTGGTAAGTTGCAGCAAGGAAACTATGCATCGTCTTCATGACAAAATGAAGACAAAAATGAACGTTTGTTCGTTATGCAACATATGTTGAATGCTGTTACAAGAAAGGGAACACATGAAGATGTTTGGTATGTTGATTCAGGTGCATCCAATCATATGACCAGCCATGCAGAATGGTTTGGAGAGATGCAGGATTTGCAGAATGCAGGTTATGTGCAGACGGGTGATGACTCATGCCACCCAATTTCACACATTGGAAAAGTTCCCTTGTCCTTGCATGATGGTAAGACAAAGAGTCTTTCAGATGTATTACATGTGCCATCTATTACAAAGAACTTGGTGTCAGTCGGTCAAATGGTAGAGCAAGGATTGCAAGTCAGATTTAATGCAAAGGGCTGCTTTGTGGAAGACTTCAATGACAAGTGCAGGTTGGTAGCAAAGGGAAGTAGAGTTGGACGTATGTTCACTCTAGATGCTGGAATTCCTACTATGAATGCTGCTATGTATGCCAAAGGAAAAGGTGTTGTTGCAGACATTGAAATTTGGCACAAACGCATTGGACATGCAAATGTACAAAGGCTGAAATTAATGCAGTCCAAAGGGTTGGTTACAGGTTTGCCTAATTTAAAGTTGCAGAATTTCAGAAGGTATGTGAAGCATGTCAGTTTGGTAAGCAGGCAAGACAACCCTTTTCACATGACAGAGATGTAAGCAGAAATATCCTTGATGTTGTGCATACAGACATTTGGGGGCCTACACAAAATGTATCTCTTGGAGGTAGTTCATACTTCGTCACATTCATTGATGATTGTTCTAGAAAGCTGTGGGTATATTTTATGAAGGAAAAGAGTGAAGCGTTTGAGCACTTTAGAACTTTCAAGGCTGCAGTTGAAAGAGAAACAGGCTTGAAAGTAAAGTGCCTGAGGTCAGATGGAGGGGGAGAGTACCTCTCAAATGAGTTCAGTGATTTTCTGAGGTCTCGTGGGATAAAGAGACAGTTCACATGCAGGTATACCCCACAGCAAAATGGGGTTGCAGAAAGGAAAAACATGCATATTGCAGAAGTTGCACGCGCCTTGATGGCTGAAAAGAATATGCCTAAGCATTTTTGGTCTGAGGCTGTTCATACTGCTATTTATATTATGAACAGAACTCCCACAGCTGCAGTTCATGGTATGACCCCCGAAGAATGTTTTACAGGTAAGAAGCCTAATGTTTCACACTTGAAAGTATTTGGCTGCATTGCGTATGTTCATGTGCCAGATGAGTTGCGGAAGAAACTGGATCCAAAGGCTGAAAAGTGTGTCTTTATTGGATACTCTTTAGAGCAGAAAGGGTATCGCTGTTACAACCCTGTCACATGTAAGTTCAGAGTGAGCAGGGATGTCATCTTTGATGAAATAAGCAGTTGGTATGCATCTAGTGGTGATGCATTGGATGTTGATGATGATCATGACACTCATGTGCAGGCTGAAAGGCAAGAATCACGGACTCTTAGTGGACCAGAGACATCATCTGGTAGTCCTTGGTCTGGGAGACTAAGGAGTACCTCTACATCTTCGAGTGCATCTAGTAGCACTACAGGTAAAGACAAAGGAAAGAATAAAGTGTCAGAAGGCATTGATGCAGTTCTTGATGGAGACTCCAGTGGCTCAGAGAGCTTGGATGATGAGCTTGGCATTCCTTCAGTGAGGACTCGAGGTGTGCAGAGAGCACGTGTTAATGCAAAGACTCCATTGAGTGATCCAGTGGTACGCAGGTCTAGCAGGGGGAGATACCCTGTTAAAAGATTTGGTTTTGAGGGTTATGCAGCTCACCATTATGCTTATATGGTGAAACTAGTTGAGGATGTTGAGCCCACATGTTTTGAGAAGGCTGTTGGTCATGCTCATTGGGATGCAGCAATGGATGAGGAGATGGCTGCATTAGAGGCCAATAAGACTTGGGATCTAGTATCATTGCCGAAGGGAAAGAAAGCTATTGGATGTAAGTGGGTTTATAAGATTAAGCACAATGCAGATGGTTCTATTAGCAGGTACAAAGCTAGGCTGGTTGCAAAAGGCTATGCCCAGACATATGGCATAGATTATGATGAAACCTTCAGTCCAGTTGCTAGGATGGCAACTGTCAGATGTGTGATTGCTTTGGCAGCAGCCAAAGGTTGGAGGTTGCAGCAAATGGATGTAAAGAATGCCTTCTTGCATGGTGATTTGCAGGAAGAAGTGTATATGGATCAGCCAGTAGGTTATGAAGATTAGAGCATCCCACGTATGTGTGCAGGTTGAAGAAGGCACTCTATGGGCTCAAGCAAGCACCTAGAGCATGGTCTGACAAGATTAGAGAGTATCTTGTCAATATTGGCTTTTATGTTTCTGATGCTGATCACTAACTTTATGTGAGAAAGGGAGATGCAGGTTTGGTCATCATAGTCATCTATGTGGATGACTTGATTATTACAGGTGATAGTGATAGTGGGATTGCTGAAGTCAAGGGATATTTGAAGATGAAGTTTGAGATGAAGGATTTAGGTGAGCTAAGGTACTTCCTTGGCATTGAGGTGATCAGATGTGATGATGGTATATGGCTGTCCCAAAGACAGTATGGCTTGGATATGTTGTCCAAGTATGGTATGACTGCATGCAAACCACTTTCAGTCCCGTTGGAACAGAATGTAAAGCTGAGTACTGATGTTGGGGATGAGATAGAAGACCCTACTATGTTCAGGAGGATAGTGGGGAGTTTGATCTACATGACCATTACAAGGCCAGACTTGAGGTACGCTGTTGGTCTTGTGAGTCAGTTTATGCAAGTACCTAGAAAGCCACATTTGGATGCAGTCAGACGCATATTGAGATATGTGAAGTCCACATTACATTATGGACTTTTCTATGAGGCAGGTACAGATGTACAGGTATTTGGATACACAGATGCAGATTGGGCTGGTAGTATGTCTGATAGAAGATCTACCAGCGGATACATGTTCTCTCTTGGTAGTGCAGCAGTTGCATGGAGCAGCAAAAAGCAATCTACAGTTGCTTTGTCGAGTACAGAGGCTGAGTATAGAGGTGTTGCTGTTGCAGCATGTGAAGTAGTATGGCTGCAAAAGCTATTGGCTGATTTGGATGTCCAGGTGGAAGGTCCAGTTGTCATTTATTGTGACAACATGAGCAGTATACAGTTGGCTAGGAACCCTGTGTTCCATGCCAGGACAAAACATATTGAGATACACTACCACTTTGTGAGAGAGAAGGTACTAGCAGGTGAGATTGACTTGGTGTATGTCAGCACACAGGATCAGATAGCTGACATCTTCACGAAGGCATTGGGTACAGAGAAGCTTCAAAAGTTTCGAAGCTTACTTGGAGTTGCAGAGATGCAGAGCTTGAGGGGGAGTGTTGAGATGACAAGCTCAACACATGCGGACATTGATGATGGACCGCCTGGTTAGATGGGTCCACACATCTACACTTAGCACGTCGGTGGTCATTATGCATCTCACATGGCCACTGACTCATTACTTATTATATTCAGGTCGTTACACCTATTTACAGCTGGCATAGTTATAGCGCCAGTCGACTAGTGTAGTCGGTTATGCATTGTTTGACTTAGTAGGCCACTTTCCTTTTATGTTGTATCTTATCTATACTTTGTGTACATTGTAAAGTGTGGAAGAAGAAGAAGAAATCAGCAAGAAAACGTTTTGGCCTCCATCTATCTTCTTGTCTCTTGAATGAGCTTCTCCTTGTGCATTCTGTGTGTGTTCGGCGCAGCATCTTGAGAAACCCCCTCCACCACGCGATTCTTGACACTCCGTACCTGCGTTTGTAGTGCTTGGCAACACGTAAAAAAGCATTGGAACAGTCTCAGACTCAATAGAAACGGCGTCTCTGCACTTGCCGAGAAGTGCGTATGATTGAGCCCCATATGGATTTAGCTTGGCAGTTGTGGGTTGAAGTAATGGTTTGCCAAGTTGGATCCAATTATTGTGGGTTAAGACATTGAAGTCTGCTCCCTCATTGATCAAGGCATTGAAAGTGCATGTTTGCTTGGCAGTGACCGTGACACGGAGGTAAGCTGGTTCTACGGCTTCCTCATCATCTTCGTTGATTTCAGTGATTGTAGCTACTCGTATTTTGACCGGCGGTTCTAACATTGGTGGCTCATGAAAAGGATGAGTGGGAGGGAAGTACTTCTTGACACGACTGCCATTGAAGAAGCCTATTCCTTCACCGTCTAGGGTCTCAAGCTCGACATTGCCAGTTTGGCTGATTTCACGAACCTTGAAGGGTCCGAGACCTCTGAATTTCATTTTTTGCTTATGTCCTTTCACTGAGTAAAGGAGCACTAAGTCACCCTGTTGAAACTCGCGTTGCTTGACATGCTTGTCAAAGCAGCTCTTGGATCGGGCTTTCTCGCAGATAAGCGCGTGGGTGGTTAGAAGACGAGTCTCTGATAGGCGTTTTAGCTCGACCAGGCATTGCGTCCATGCCTTCTTCCCTTCTCATCATTCTTGAAGTGCTATTCTTAGGCTAGGAACAAAGAATTCTAATGGTAGAATTGCCTCAGTCCCATAGGTCAGTTTAAAGGGGGTTTGGCTGACAGCCGTTTTATAAGCTATGCGGTAGGCCCACAAGGCTGCCATCAATTTGTTGTCCCAGTCACTTCGTGAGGCTAAGACTACTTTAGTCAGGACGTTGATAAGAATCTTGTTAGTTGATTCTGCCTGGCCATTAGCCTGAGGGTAGTATGGTGAGGATTTGCGATGGATGATGAGAAAGGTGGATAGGAGATGTGCTGTCACTTCGTTGATGAAGTGTGTGCCTTGGTCGCTAACCAGTTCGATGGGGCAACCAAAGCGCGAGATCACTTGCTCCCATAAGAACTTGGCAGTTGTCCTAGTGTCGTTTTTTCGTGTGGCTCTTGCCTTTGCCCATTTCGTGAGGTAATCCGTGGCCACTACGATGTACTTGGCTTGCGAGTATTGCGCCGCAGGACTGATGGGTCCTATGAAGTCAATTCCCCATTTATCGAAGGGTTGGCGAGCAATAATTGGGGTCAACTCCATTTGATCTTTACGAATCGGGACTTTTGTCTGTTGGCACTCGTCACAATGCTTGACGAATCGCTTGGCGTCGCGGAAAAGTGTGGGCCACCATAGTTGAGACTGCAGCACTTTTCGTGCTGTCGTGTCTCCACTAAAGTGTCCTCCCGCGATGCCGTTGTGCGCCTCCGAGAGCACATCGTGCATCTCATGCTCACACACGCACCTACGCAGCAATCCGTATTGCCCCAGCCTATAGAGTTGGCCTGCAATCAACTGGTAGGGCTGGATCTTCAGGATCAAGCGCCTAAGTCGGGCCTTTTCTATTGGTCGCTAAGGTAGTAGTCCGTGCTCGAGCACTTGGACTATGTCGTCCGCCCAATATGGCGTTAGATCAGCCTTAAACAAATCTCTCTTGCTGGATAGGTGGAATAAGTGGGCGTCAGGTAACTCGTCAACGATGCCTTGTCCAGCGGCTTCTCCTGTGGGGATGCGTGAAACGTGATCAGCCATATAATACTGTTTTCCCTTTCGTACTACCACAGAGAAATCAAACTCTAGGAGCAGGAGGAGCCATCGAGCTATGCACCCCGTGGCACAAGGTTTGTTCACTAAATAGAGCAGGGCTTGATGGTCCACGAAAAAGATGAAGGGTGTGGCCAATAGATAATGCCGAAATTTCTTCACAGCGAACACCATGGCTAATCCCTCCCTTTCTGTTGTTGAGTAATTCATCTCCATCTCAGTGAGTTGTCTGCTAGCAAAGCTCACTGGATAATTTAAGTTCTGCTCACCAGGTTGGCACAACACTGCCCCCACGGCAAACTTAGAAGCATCGATGTGCACGTGGAAGGTAATGGTCCAATCTGGGGCTCATAGAATAGGTATTGTTGTTAGAGCCTTTTTCAATTCTTCGTATGCTCGTTGGCATGCCTCGGTTCACTCGAAGACAATCAGCAGCTTGTACAATGGTCTGGCGATCAGCACGTAGTTCAGCACAAACCGCCGATAGTATCCTGTATGGCCTAAGAAGCATTGAACTCCCTTGTAATTAATTAGGGGTGGAAGGTCAACAATAACCCTGACCTTCGAGAAGTCAGTGGAAATGCCGTTCTTCGACTCCAAGTGTCCTAAGATGCATCCGTGCTTTACCCAAAATTGACACTTCAAGGGGTTCAAGGAGAGACGATATAAGCGGCACCGTTCAAAGACTGCACGGATTTTGTCTAAGTGTTTGATCCAGGTCGAATGGACACATAGGTCGTCGACAAAGACCTCTAACTCCTTGCGAAGCATGTCCTTAAAGATGGTGCACATGAGGCGTTGGAAAGTGGCGGGGGCATTGGTCAACCCGAAGGACATGACTATGTATGCAAAGACGCTCCACTCAGTGGCAAAGGCGGTCTTGTGCCTGTCGGCAGGATGCACTTGCACCTGGTTGTACCCTGAGAAGCCATCCAGAAAACTATAGGCTTCCTTGCCTGCCACCCTCTCAAGCATGTGCTCGGTGTATGGCAATGGATAGTTGTCCCTCTTTGTAGCAGCATTCACCTTCTTGTAATACCCCCTGTAGCTCTTCTAAGGACCAAGAAAACACGTCTATGTACTCTCGCAAGAGAGCGACAAGACTCGTTTCTTCTTTACCAGTCAAGTCGTCGGTAATGAACACTGGTCGTGGTGTTTCCCCTTCCTGGGCTAGGTCTACCTCCTTGACTTTGGCTGGTCCCTCGATTGGTTCGCTCGTCTGCCCTTGATATTTGGCACCTAATAGAACTACTACCCTATCCCCTTGTTTGAATTTTGTGAAGCGTTTAGGGAGATCCTGCGGCTTTCGTTGTTCTTCTGACTGTGTATCCCTAGGGTGCTTTGCCTTTTCCAGCCTTAACCGTCTGCGCCTCAGGTGGACGGGTAGGTCCCCCTTGGTGCGTCTGGTCATGGGCGGCCTAGGAATCTCTGGATCACTGTCCAAAGTAACTTCCGATTTAGAGTCAAACCCTCCATCTTCACTAGAAGAGGTGGTCTCCCCTGGTGGCTGCAATTCAGATGGTGATTCAGTTCTAAGTATTGACGTCGTTCCTGGCTGGGCTAGGGTTGCTTGCTCAAGGTCTATGGCTCCTATGCATTCCAACCAAGCGCGATCACATTCCATGCGCATGACTCCTCGCTCTATTCTAAGGGTCTGCCTTCCCTGCGGCTTGGCGTCTGCTCGTATCTGCTCAATTTCTCATCCTTCAGTGTCGTATTCTATGGTATCTATTTCACCCTCGCTCTCTTCACTGAAGGATTGGTAGTCTTCGTATTCGTCGCTGGAATCCTTGTCATCCAACTGCTCGTCGTCTCCCAGGGCTTGGTATGCCTCGTGTCGTTGGTCAGGAACTAGGGCCCAGTTATACATGAGGTTTAAATCGTGCACCCTGGTCCATTGCCACTTGGATTCCTCTAAGAGATCCTGGAGTGGTTTGAAATTTATAGCTGGGTTGCTAGCTAGCTGGTTCGTTAGGTATTCCAGTATCCCCTAGAGTTCCCTTTTGTTGGATGGCACTTGGAAGGTGAGATGCTCAGGCTTTCCCCGATGGCTCCTTGCCATCATGCAGACTGGTGCAGAGAGTGCTTCATTAGACTTGCCGATCGTTTTGATGGCCTACTCATATGCCTCAGGATCTGAGAATGGCAGGTCGATTGTAGCAAGAACGTGCATCCAATCCCGCTCATCCTCTGGGCATGGGATATACTTGGTCAAGGGACCATAGGGCTTCTTGACCTGAGTGTTCCCTTTGAGCATGGCAGAGATGGCATCTAGATCGACTGGTGAGGTCTTCCAAGTGTCCATCTCTATTCTTACAGCGTCCGTTCTATTGCCAAGGAAGATCAAGCCGTTACCCCAATCTTCGATGACTCTAGCGTTGCGCATCTAGGGTCGGTCTAATAGGACATCATAGTCCACTCCCTTCATGACTATAAAGTTGATAGAGAACTGGACACCTGCGATCTTCACTGGCCAATTTTTTAGTACCCCGAATGGCATCACTCTCATACCGTTTTCTAGCGTGACATTAAACCTAGCAGCTTCAACAGGCGGGTTTCCCCAAGTCTGAAGCACTGCGTGGCTAAGCACACTAACCCCAGCTCCTGTGTCTACAATTCCCTTTCTTGTTGTGTCACCCAGGGCTAGGATCAACAGGACCGCATGCATCTCAGAGCCTTCCCAAAAGGCGTTGACGTGCAAGAATTTAGGCACGGAGTGCAGCGTCAAACTTGGCAATTACGTTTTTGCATCCTGGCCTTGAGGGTCTGTCGTGACCTGCTCTTGTGATCCTTCGACCCACTGCTTAAGGTCTTGCCATAGGGTAGAGTGTTGCTTAAGCAGATCTCCCAGGCTAAGTGTTACAGGGGTGGTCACTAGCGTGGTCAGGAGATCGTTAGATACTCGTCCTTCCCCTAGCCTAGATTGTCTGTGCCATTGGCCGCGGCTGATCTATGGCTCTGTCGTGTCAAGGCTTTGTCTTGGCGGCACTGCTTGTGGTGCAGTTGCTTCTGCCGACTTAGGTTGAGGCATTGATATTGTGTGCTTACGCTGGAGAGATCATCGATCTCGTCCTCTATGATGGGTTCAGCGTCTTTGAGATGCTGTTGAGCCTCCCTCATGCTCTACATCCATAGGCCATCTGTTATTTTCATAAACTCCACGAACTATGAGATTAATCTCTGAACCATGATCCACCAAAGCAACATAAGGCACCTGTTTCTCTCCAATTTTTACCATCGTCTCTGTAGTTGCCCTAGCCCAATGACTCCGCGAAAAGTGACTACGCGGTATCAAGATAGGCTCATCAGTTTCAGCATAGTGCATAGGCTGAACTCTCCTCTCTATCTGTGGAAAAACAGAAGCATTCTCAACCATAACCTCATCCTCATCCTCATCCAACTCCCCAATCAAAACTCCCTGTGTATCAGTAGTAGGCAATGCATGTCTTTTTCTCTTCAAGACCTCTTGAAACTGATCTTGAAACTCTATTTTCGAGATGCCCAAAACCTCAGAAATAGTAAAAGTCACCTCAATATCAGACATCAATCTAGATCCTGGCTGCTTTCTCTCTCTAGGCTCTTGCCTCTTTTCTCTCTTTTGAGCATCTTCCATCTGTCGTTCTGGCCCTGGTCTCAAAGACGGTCCTGCAGTAGGTGGAGTAACAAACTCACCCCCTCTAGTCTTTTTAGCTACACTCGGATTTTCTTCATCCCTCTTACGCTTCTCCTCAACAAGTACATCTGCTCCCTGAGACTTAGCCAAGTAGGCATAAATAGAGTACCTGTCAACAGGCGAATCCCAACCTGTCTCAGATATGATGCTAGAGCCTGCACTAGTCAAAACAGTTTGCTGAATTTTTCCCTTGTTCGCTGTCTCCATAGCATAAGTCCATAATGCTGACTGATTCTCTGATCCTTTCTCAATCTGGACTCCATATGCAGAAGCATCTCCTCTAGCTGCCACATAAGAAGTATGCGCAGCCATGTCATCCACTAACTTCTTCATTCCGCCTTTCCCAAAGTTGGTAGCAAGCGGAGCTCCTGTTTCAGTCAACCAAATTTTACCATCTTGTCCCCAAAATACCAAATTCTTCCTCCTTACATCCTAAAAAGATTCACAATCCCTGCAATGTTGATGGTCCGTACTATCACACCAAATACATATTCGATCTCTCCTAGGTGAACTAGGAGCACTCCTAGGTGCAGTAGGAGCACTAGAAGAAATAGTAGGCGCAGTCGAAGCAAACTGCTCTTTCAATTTTCCCACCAATTCTACTTTAACTGACTCTAGTGTCAAATCCGTTATGCCTTTGATTATATCATCAAGAGAGGAAGGCACCGATGGAGCGGATGGTTTTGGAGCAGAAAGTGTTGGCATCGGTCGTGGAACAGGAGGAATAAGAGGAGTGGAATAGTAGGCACTGGCATAGGCCAAGAAATTGGCTGAGGAGGAGAAGAAATAACAGGAATAGAAGCAGGCATAGGAGCAAAAGACGGTGTCGGTGTCATAGAACCATTCTATAGGCGGGTCTTCCATATCCTCCTCTTGGTCAAAGTTGAGACTGCATCCTGGGCATCTTGCCAATCCGTTTTAAGTCCCATAGGCATGTGCGATCCTCAAGAATCTCTCCCAATTCTTCCTGAAGAGCAGGATCTGCAGCTTGCAAGAAAAGCTCAACTTTCTCAACATCCAATGCTCTTTGTTCAATGGCATCAAGCTGACTATACCTCTCTTCAAATTCTCGTATCAACTCTGAAGCAGCTAGACCTTTGTTTGGCATGTAGACCCACTCTCGGAATGACCGCCGTGTAGCCATCCCAAAGTCCTCAAGGAAATACTCTTCCTTCAGGGCCTTCTTAAAATCTTGCCAATGCGAATTTTGAATAAAAAGCTCAGTCACTTTTTCCCTCAAGGCGGGTATGACAAGACGAAGGAAATACTTACTCATAAGTCCAGCTGGAACTCCAAAAAACCCCATCTTGATCTCATATGTCTTCAAATATGCTGAAACATTACGGCCATCAAATAGCTTCTTCTCATTCTTAACTGCTTCAATCGCCGTAGTCGCGCTGATTGCATTCTCCTGCTCCGAATATAGTTGCCTTTGCTGAGACAACTGTTGTTGATGCAATTGATGCTGCTGCATATACAATTGTGTTTGTTGATTCTGAAGCTGCATATACATGGACATATTCTGCAAAATCTGCTTTAGATCATCCGTTGAAGTACTTGACGCAGCAGTCAATGATGGAGCTGAAGTAGAGGACGTAGCAGGAATCGTAGAAGAGGCTGAAAATGATGCTGAAGTATCTCCCATCCTAAAATTTATGCGACGCTTTCACGTCGGGTTCACCAAAGATGTCGAAGGATTTTTGAAAGCAAAGTCGCAACCACAGAGGTTCTTGAGAAATTCCAAGATAGAAGATTAAACAAGTGAGATCATGATTCAATTTGAAAGAAGGAAACTAATGCCTCTTCTCTTTCAATCTTCTTTCTTAACAACTTGCAACATGATGGTTGTGTTGGGTCTTCATCATCATCATCCAAGTTTTCAATATCAGTCAAGTGTAGATACCACTTTTGAAGCAACTAGTCAGTTTTTGTGGACTTCTGTACTAAGTTTTGGTACTCCAATGGAAACAGAGTGTGGAAAGACGGAAACAGATAACTCTGAACTCAAAGGAGGTGGATAGACATGGGTTTTAGAGACTTTATGTAACTATGTCAGGCTGTTGGAATATCTGGTGACATCCTTCATCCTATTGGTTCTTTCTACTTTGACACAACTTTTTTTTGTTCAGCCTGTGAGTGGGCCTGCGGGGGAAACATTCCACTCATACATAAAAGCTTCTCCCACAAATCTTTACAAACAGGTAACCTGTCCTCATCTTTAAGTGATTTCCAAGAATCTCAAATTGATGGTGGTACAAGTGCTGGTGCAGGGATTACTGGAGCTTGATATAAGGGCCTCTTTGTCCTTGTCCATAAGGTTAATTGTAGTATTGCTCATTCTGCAAAAGCGCCTTCAATTCATGCAAATTTCCAGGATATACATCTGGCTCAGGAACAGGGGAACTTAAACTGTCAATGCCATAGTGACAGCAAGCAGCTTAAACTTCAGATATTGTTGTGTGAATCTTGGCTTGCTTCAGATATCGTTGTGTGAATCTTGGCTTATATCCTTATGGGTCTCGCAGAAGTACAATTCAATTTGACAAATTCTGTCTGTTGACGGCAGATCAACTCCCCTTTCCAGAGTTTGCAGGCTAATTTCTGCAACAACCACCATTTCTACTATTTCGAGAAGTGCAGAGCTTGTCGGATCAGGAAGACACTGGATGTGATTCCGGTGACTGTTGGTTGTCGCACACTGATTATGAGTGCAATAGTTTGGGAATATCGTGCCAGAATGTAGGTCGATAGATCTTCAGCTTCATCGTCACGCTTCCCTTATCTTCTTCTTCATCACCCGTGGCTACTATTAGCAGCCTGGTTATGGCAGCTACGTACGGCAGCCGACCCCTTCTATTTGTAGAAGAGAAGTACTTGGATACTGGTTAGATTTTGACCGCTTGTAGCCCAGCATGCTTCCACGGACATAGAGTGTGACTCGTTCTCTGTCGCTTTGCAGGCTTCATCCTTGCTGCTACATCATGACCATGCCAACATCTCCATGACTAATCAATTGACTCCTTTTGCTGTAGAAGACTCATCGAGAAATCCAAAGGCCTGTTCAATATGCACGGTTTTGTCGTCGCTCCAAGCACTATCGGAGAAGGTGATCAATGAAACGTCCTCCCAACAGCAGTCGTCTTTCCCATTCGGGGAGGCCCTTGGGCACATTTCTCCAAAGATGTCGAAGGATTTTTGAAAGCAAAGTCGCAACCACAGAGGTTCTTGAGAAATTCCAAGATAGAAGATTAAACAAGTGAGATCATGATTCAATTTGAAAGAAGGAAACTAATGCCTCTTCTCTTTCAATCTTCTTTCTTAACAACTTGCAACATGATGGTTGTGTTGGGTCTTCATCATCATCATCCAAGTTTTCAATATCAGTCAAGTGTAGATACCACTTTTGAAGCAACTAGTCAGTTTTTGTGGACTTCTGTACTAAGTTTTGGTACTCCAATGGAAACAGAGTGTGGAAAGACGGAAACAGATAACTCTGAACTCAAAGGAGGTGGATAGACATGGGTTTTAGAGACTTTATGTAACTATGTCAGGCTGTTGGAATATCTGGTGACATCCTTCATCCTATTGGTTCTTTCTACTTTGACACAACTTTTTTTTGTTCAGCCTGTGAGTGGGCCTGCGGGGGAAACATTCCACTCATACATAAAAGCTTCTCCCACAAATCTTTACAAACAGGTAACCTGTCCTCATCTTTAAGTGATTTCCAAGAATCTCAAATTGATGGTGGTACAAGTGCTGGTGCAGGGATTACTGGAGCTTGATATAAGGGCCTCTTTGTCCTTGTCCATAAGGTTAATTGTAGTATTGCTCATTCTGCAAAAGCGCCTTCAATTCATGCAAATTTCCAGGATATACATCTGGCTCAGGAACAGGGGAACTTAAACTGTCAATGCCATAGTGACAGTAAGCAGCTTAAACTTCAGATATTGTTGTGTGAATCTTGGCTTGCTTCAGATATCGTTGTGTGAATCTTGGCTTATATCCTTATGGGTCTCGCAGAAGTACAATTCAATTTGACAAATTCTGTCTGTTGACGGCAGATCAACTCCCCTTTCTAGAGTTTGCAGGCTAATTTCTGCAACAACCACCATTTCTACTATTTCGAGAAGTGCAGAGTTTGTCGGATCAGGAAGACACTGGATGTGATTCCGGTGACTGTTGGTTGTCGCACACTGATTATGAGTGCAATAGTTTGGGAATATCGTGCCAGAATGTAGGTCGATAGATCTTCAGCTTCATCGTCACGCTTCCCTTATGTTGAGATGACAAGCTCAACACATGCGGACATTGATGATGGACCGCCTGGTTAGATGGGTTCACACGTCTACACTTAGCACGTCGGTAGTCATTATGACTCTCACATGGCCACTGACTCATTACTTATTATATTCAGGTTGTTACACCTATTTACAGCTGGCATAGTTATAGCGCCAGTCGACTAGTGTAGTCGGTTATGCATTGTTTGACTTAGTAGGCCACTTTCCTTTTATGTTGTATCTTATCTATACTTTGCGTACATTGTAATGAGTGTGGAAGAAGAAGAAGAAATCAACAAGAAAACGTTTTGGCCTCCATCTCTCTTCTTGTCTCTTGAGTGAGTTTCTCCTTGTGCATTCTGAGTGTGTTCGGCGCAGCATCTTGAGCAACCCCCTCCACCACGCGATTCTTGACATGGTATCAGAGCCGCGCCATTGAGAGAGGCTGATTTCGAAGGTTGAAGCAAAGGAGAAGAAGCAAGGTTCGAGCAAGCAAGCCACGGGTAAGAAGCTCTCCCATCCTTCAACTCTTTCTCTTCGATAGTGCCTGTGGAGGCACTGGAAGCAGGGCAGAGCAAAAATCTCAGATTGCAGTGAGATTTGGTGTGCGCGAAGAGCATTGTGTATTCTGCAGATAAGCCCTTTGAGGGCTTGCCCGCAGTTATTTTGGGCATCTGAGGCCGTTTCAGGGCCCGTTTTAGAGCCGAAAGGTTGCGGACAGCAGTTTCAGGGTACGCTGTGACTTCGACTGTATTGACCGAAAGTGGGTACGCAGGTTACAGATTTCAGATCTGTAAGTTCAAAGGTGTTTACCAGTGAGTAAACACAAGGTTTATCTGCAAACAGGTTGCAGATTGCATGTATTGTTGAGCAGACAGTTAAAAAGGCTGTCTGGTGTATTGCTGTGCACTACAGGTCCAGGGTTGCAGAAGATTTACTTGCTGTTGGTATTAATTTTGTGATAATGGCAGAGAACAGTGGAAGCCCTATCATTGAGAAGCTCGACAAGAACAACTACCCTTCATGGAAGTTCCGTGTCACGAACTTCCTTATTGGAAAAGGCCTCTACGAGTTTGTTTCAGGTGAAGAAAAGGAACCGGAGATGAGTGATCCTCCAACTGCAGAAGAGACAAAGGCACGGAAGGAATGGAATGCAAAGGATAAAAAGGTCATGTATTGGTTGTCTGCAGTAATTGACAATAATATGCTGGGACACATTAGAAATGCAGAGAATTCATATGCAGCTTGGACCATACTTGAAAGTATGTTTTCTGTAAATACAAAGGCACGAAAGATTCAACTCAAGCAAGAGTTGAATACATTAAAGAAAGGGAAGATGTCTATCAATGAGTATGCACTGAAGGTAAGAAGCATTGCAGATGCATTGGCAGCGATTGATGCAATGCCCGATGATGATGATTTGGTGTCATCTACCTTGGGTGGACTTAACAATGAAAAGGCTTGGAAGTCTTTTGTAACTTCTGTATATGTCAGAAAGCCATTTCCAGATTTCGATGAGTTGGTCTCCCTTATGATCACTGAAGAGATCAACATGCAGAGTGAGACATCTGAAAGAAGTGGTGAACAGGTCCAAGCCTTCTACTCCAGTTCAGGAAGGGGACGTGGCAGGTTCTCTTCAAGAGGCCGTGGTACAGGACGTGGTAGTGACAACCAGCAAAACAGATTGAATCAGCAATTTGGCGATATGCAGGTTTCAGGAGGTCTTGGTAACTTTAGAGGCAGGGGGAGCTTTAGAGGAAGAGGTGGATGGCAAAACAGAGGTTCTAACAACTCTGGTATTGTGTGCCACTACTGTGGCAAAACAGGTCATATTGCAGCCCAATGTTATGCTAAGAGAGATGATATCCGCAGTAGTAAGTTGCAGCAAGGAAACTATGCATCGTCTTCACGACAGAATGAAGACAAAAATGAACGTTTGTTCGTTATGCAGCATATGCTGAATGCTGTTACAGGAAAGGGAACACATGAAGATGTTTGGTATGTTGATTCAGGTGCATCCAATCATATGACCAGCCATGCAGAATGGTTTGGAGAGATGCAGGATTTGCAGAATGCAGGTTATGTGCAGACGGGTGATGACTCATGCCACCCAATTTCACACATTGGAAAAGTTCCCTTGTCCTTGCATGATGGTAAGACAAAGAGTCTTTCAGATGTACTACATGTGCCATCTATTACAAAGAACTTGGTGTCAGTCGGTCAAATGGTAGAGCAAGGGCTGCAAGTCAGATTTAATGCAAAGGGCTGCTTTGTAGAAGACTTCAATGACAAGTGTAGGTTGGTAGCAAAGGGAAGTAGAGTTGGACGTATGTTCACTCTAGATGCTGGAATTCCTACTATGAATGCGGCTATGTATGCCAAAGGAAAAGGTGTTGTTGCAGACATTGAAATTTGGCACAAACGCATTGGACATGCAAATGTACAAAGGCTGAAATTAATGCAGTCCAAAGGGTTGGTTACAGGTTTGCCTACATTTAAAGTTGCAGAATTTCAGAAGGTATGTGAAGCATGTCAGTTTGGTAAGCAGGCAAGACAACCTTTTTCACATGACAGAGATGTAAGCAGAAATATCCTTGATGTTGTGGTGAGACATCCTCACGTTGCATAAGTTCAAAGCAGTTCAATGCTTCCTCACCATACCCGTGTTCAGCATATCCTGTAATGAGTGAATTCCAGGAAATGATATCCCGGAATGGGAGCTTGTTAAACACTTCCTGCACTCTATCGAGTGAGCCACACTTGCAGTACGTATGAACCACTGCAGTGCCTACAAGATGATCTGTTTCCAACAGCCCTCTTCTAGCATCTGTTTGTATAATTATAATGCCTTCTCACCTTGACCCTGCTCAAGATAGGCTGAAAGCATCCCATCATGCCCATCATTATTGAAGGAGGACCTATCAGGTACAACCTCAGCTGAAAGAAAAGGTAGTAAAAGACCCCTCTCTCTACTATACTACCCATGCAAAACAAAATGCAAACACAACAATTAAGTATGTACAAAATATCAACTCCCACACACAACTTTTGGGTGGATTTCACACCTCGAATGTGCAGCAATACGACAGCGTGCGCCTTGCGACTTTGGCTTTGGAGCCATTGTAGACGTAGAGGATTTGGACTCCCGGGTTTGTCCTCACCCTTTACGCGATCTCTAAATTCTCTCCAAGCTTTGGCAAACAGCCTCAAAATCCATTCACTTCTCCCTTACGCAGGAATACCCCTTTACAGGGTGTGGGTTTTAAGACCCCGAGAAAGCTCGTGGAAACGGGGCTTATGGGAGCCCAACTTTAGAAGCTTCTACTTCCACAGATTACATGGAAGGAGGGTTGTAATGATTGGAAGGGGGGAAAGATTGATGATGAGGGGGGGAGATTGAATCGATGATGGTGATCGTGGAGCTGAGGGCGGCAGTAGGTGGTAGTTCTGGGCATGGCGGTGATCCACGGATAGCACAGCAGCCTTTTGTCTCTTCTCTCTAATCGTGCCTCCCCCCTAGGCTAAGGGGGAGGTTATATAGTGTAAGGGAGGTGGGGAAGATCCACCACGTGGAGGCATTCGTGCCTCCCCTCCCCCATGCATCCACACCACACTCCTCCTTAACTCACTCCTCCACACACTCCCTCTCCCCCTGCCATGCATCGACTGAGGGGAGGGGTAATTAATAAAAAAAATTGCCTAAATTTTACCCATTATCCAATTGCCCCTTTTTTCCAAGAAGGGTGTTCTCACGCGGCTTTGCGGTCTTCAAGCTCGGCCTTAGTTTACACAATGCGGAGCCGGAATTTAACATGGTGCGAGGAGGGAACACTTGGCCACCACCGACATTATTCAATGCGGGGGATTATTTTATACTACTTTTGCACAAGATGTGCGGGTTTTATAGTCGACTTAATATTTCGAGCAGAAATTTACATTTACGAGCTTATGACTGGAGCATTTTGGGCTAGGTAGTACAAGGCTAAAAAATTCAGTAAAAATTTGGGTCAAGGACCATGAGGTCCTTGCAATTTTTTAGCATTTCTTTTTATATAGATCTTCAATTCATTGCAGGTCTTCTTGTCAGTGTAGTCCAGCTTGCTCTTTTTGATCTTGTACTTGTTCTTCACTTTGCTTGTAGCTTCAATCTTCATGTCCATATCCCCCTCAAGCAAAGACATCTCATTCTTTGGCATGTTGAGTAGAGTGTCTAGAGTATCTTCAAGGTCTTCAGATAAGATCATTGATTGCTATTTGGTGTAGGCAACTCCAACATTACCTGCAAGTGATGCAAACAAGACTTCTATGTACTGCAAGTGAAAAACAAGAGTAATGTTGCTTTGCATCCACATTAAGATCTTCTTGTTTGCCATTCTCATGACCAAGGATCAATAGCAAATCAACTCTAGAATTCTTAGATTTTATTAGTAGAAGAGCATATTACAGTGTCAAGAGACACAAGTAATGACAGTGTGAAAACACACTATGTAAAGACTATGTCTGAGTTGATGTCAAACCTGAGTCTTCTTAATTCGAGGTCGTCGATCCTTCTTCGATCTTTCCACACCCTTCCCCTCCTTGATTTGATGCTGGGACAGTATATCAGAGTGGTAATGGGTTGCTCCAGGTGGCAGGAGAGAGAAAATTATGATTTTTTTTGCTTAGGTGAAAATGGCTATGGAGTCACAGTTAGGGTTTCTAATAGTGGCCTGGTTTTTTTGACATTGCAGGAGCTATACTTGATGATTTTTGGAACTTTTTTTATGAAAATGAAGCTGACTTGATGCTCTATCAAATCCCTATGATGGCAGGGCAGGAATCGCGTTGCATGGAGAGAGATCAGGGCATACGATTTGCACGGGCGTAGTTATGGATAGCATGACAAAATTTCAGCAATGCTGAAGCATATGATGGCCAAAGTTGCACTCTGAGGTGCCAAGAACCAGTGCCTTGCACAAAGAAACAAGTCCCTAGAAGGAATCATGAGCTGATATGGGCTGGAAGTGGAGTTATAAGAGCTCTAAGAAAGGTTAGTATTGCTTGGCTATGGCTACCATGGAAGGTTGGTGAAGATAGAGTAAGAAAATGAACTCATTGGTTGGGAGCAGAGTTGGAGAGAGGCTAGAAGGGAGGTCTACTAATCTAAATTGATGTGTGCCATGCTCATCATGGCTCTGATACCACGTGAAAAGATGCGGGACCTAGAGCATGACAGTGGCTATGGTGGATTGAAGAGGAAGATTAAGCTCATGATGACATAGACAAGACTTGACTTGTTACACAAGTGAATTAGGTTCCAAGATGGAAGCTTGGACTCATAAACACAATCTTGAGTATAAGACTGACAATGACTGATAACCAGGAAATATGTGCAAATAAAGGCACCAAAATGTACTCAACATGGAAACATCCTTTGCAAATTGACACTTTGCTTTTGTACTCTCTTGTAAAAAAATCAAATATGAAGCAATGTAAAATGTTTAGTCCAAAAGGCTCACATTAAAAAATGTTGAAAGGAAAGGGAAGGTCAAACACCTTTTGTCTCATTCCACAAATAAAGGGTCTTTTAGACCTTAGCCAAGATGTATGCAATTCAATTTTTATAATATCAAGAAAAGAAAAGGAAGAGGTTTGTCAAGTGATTTGAGGAGGTGGGAGGTTGAGGTGGTTACACCCTCTCTCTTCCTTTATGTTCTCTTGTCACGCTTCATTTCCCTCTCTCTCATTTTGGCACAACACTTGCCTTCTTGTTCTTGTTTCCCTCTCTTGTGCTCCTTTGCAAGATCTCATGGAGAGTGAGGAAGAGGAAGAGAGTGAGGATGGTTTTAATCTATCTATTTCTTGTGTGCCTCTTTCTTGTGTGTTTGGAGAGCATGGTTCTTGGTGAGAAGAAGGAGAGTTTTCTTGCAGGTTTTCATGGCCAGCAATGTATTTGCAGCCTCTCTTGGCCGATTCGTGGTTCTCATGGTGCCATGGTAGGGTGCTCTTCATTTGGTGTACTGGCCGGGAATGGGGGTGGCTATGGAGCTTGCAAGAAAAAATGGGCTTCTACAATTTCAAATCTGAAGCCAAAGAAGAATGACAAGAAGGTGGTGCTATCAGTGAAGAGGATAGAGAAGAAATTTCTAATGGTAATCGAAGAGGTCATGATGCAGAAATTGCTAATGGTAATCGAAGAGGTCATGATGCAGCAATTTTTGGATTTGAAATCTCGTGTCCATTACAAGGATCATCCCTACCCCTGCTGTTGCCTATCTTCAGAACTGGGTTTACCCGCAGTCCACCCTCGTCGAGCTTGCCAATAGCCTCAGCCTCATGTTTGGGCACGATCCACCCTTGTGATGATCAAGCGACCCCACCGCCATGTCGACTGGCTTGGTGTCGATCTTGTTGTAACTGTCAATTTTATGCTTCTTGTCCTTCATCGACAGCACTATCATTTTTCTCTTTTCAATTTCAGTTTGACGCCTTCTTCTAGTCCCAACAAAATCATTTGATGAACCTGTAAATGTCAAACTTAAGGGGTCATTGTACTTTCTGCCCATGCTCTGCCAACTATGGCTCTGCCCTCTCTATGGCAACTCATGACCAACGATGTCAACAGAATCATCTCGGCCCATCCCTTTGATGATGGAGTGGTTCGTGTGCCTGTGGGTGAGCCTATCATTGTTAAATATGTGCATGTGTAGCAAGGACATGCTGTTAAGCAAGGGCTTATCTATCACTCACTGTTCGTTTCCTGTGGGGATAGCCTTTGCAAAGACACGCTTATGACAATAACGGCGGCAAATCCTCGACCTTATCCTATCCTGCAATTTCTTTCATTTTTAATGAAATTTTACATTATCTCAACCGTAGTAAAGCAAAGATTTCAAACCCATATGAAGAAAACCTTTCCTAAGGCTCATTCACATGCATCATCTTCTCTTACACAACCTTTACACCAATAGCACCTTTCTCCAAAAATAAATGTAAGACTCTTTTCTATTTCTGTTTGTTTTATATTCTATAAAGCCATCTTCCCTTACCCTTTCTCAAACACTTTTTTTTTGGGTGGGAGAACCATAATGTAATATCTTTCGGAAGGGTGTGCTTTATTATTATTATGTCTTTTTGGGTTTTCTTGTGTGTTTCATTGGTGGTTATCTTTCCGCCTATGTTGCGAGTGTGATGCTCATCCTTGTATGAAAATTTGTTGAAAAACCCTATCTTTTATGATGTGTGTCAATTACTTAGTGTGCTTGCTACCTAGGCAAATATGACCTAGTGGGGTGTTTTTCTTTTTTCTATTGTGTGTTATTTCCCTTCCCTATCCCAAGGCAATTCAAAGATCCAAGAAGAAAAAAGGACCAAAGATAAAGATGAAGATTTGTCCAAGCTGATCGTGGTTCTTCTTCAAGTTTGTTCGCGGGGACGCTTCACACTTAAGCGTGGGAGGAATGATAACCAGGCTTCAAACTCCCTCACTTCCTACCTATCTACCTCAAGCACCGCTTCGGGGAAAACCCTACTCCAATGCTCAATTCAAAGCGCGCAAGCGCTCAAGGCTTGAATCCGTTTGTCTCGGCAACGAAACCATTGTGTGTGGCCAAAAGTAGCTCTCCTCTTCTTCTTCTTCTTCTTGTTCTTGCTTGCTTGAGCTTGTGCTTGAGAGAGGGAGTGTGAGAGTGTGAGGGAGTGAGTGTGTGAGGGTGAGGGACCGGGAAGGAGAAGCTCTCCATCTTCTCCTCTCTTCTTCTATTCTCTTCTCTTCTCTTGTCTTGCTCGCGACAATGGAGCTTGGAGCATGGAGCTTGAGGATGGAGCTTGCTTGAAGTTTTCACTTGGATCGTGGAGCTACCAGAGTACGCGGGAGAGGAGGTAACTCGATCGGCATGGAGGTAAGCTCACTACACCCTTAGATACGGATGGCGTGTCGGCTATGTGAGAGGTAGCCATTAGTGCTCGGCTTGAAACGCTTGAAACAATAAGCGGTCCGAGGGTCTTGGCGGTTGAGTGAAAGCTCCCTTCATTGCCTCCTGGATGAGCGCAGTCAAGATACCTCCATACCCGATGAAGGAGGCTTTGGAGGAGGCTTTCTTTCTTTCTGTAGCTTTAGAGGCTAGAGATTCTCCACCTACTGGCACACTTCCTAGGGCCAATGCTTTGGCTGCCTGGTCGATCGTTTTTCGCATGTACCTGTTCCAGTATACTTCGTCTAGGGTATGGGATACTACATTCTCCAGCACAGGTACGCTAATTCGACGCATCAATGAATTGTAGCGCTAGCTGGAGAAGAGCACATGTATCAGCTTGGCTTGCATCCTGGCTTCTGCGTCGGGGATGTCTTGGATGCTTATGCCGTCATTTGTGAGCACATCTTCCTTCTTCATTTTAAGCATGGCATAAACATCCCTTTTTTGTTTCCTCTTCGTCTTTGGTACCAACCCCAAAGCCTTCTCCACCAAGGCTGGGTCTAAGCGGACCTGTACCTGCTTTGCATCTTCTCCTCTGCCCACCGTCACAGTACCACATTCTTGATCTGGGTTGTACGTTCTGAGGAACTCCATACACTTCACGTGGTCCCGCTCCTGCAAGAACTTTTCAAGATACTTTGTGAGGTTGCATTGTTCAACCGCCGGGTTCGAAATTTGAGCTGCTGAAGGCGCAGTTCTCTAGATGGATGCGGTATTGCTCCCTTTCCTCATCTGTGAACGGGAGTCGATGGGCGCGGTCTTGTTGCGACATTTTATGCTCCTGCCATAAATCATAACTTTCATTAGTACTTTCCACATATTAATTCGCTAATTGCTGGAAAAGAAAAACTCCATGCTTTTTGAATGAATTCATTAAGAAGCCATGTAGATTTTCCTTTTTAGACTTGGACTTTTTGCCCTTTACTTCAAAGCTTTCATGCCCATTTTCCTACCCCATCCGTTTTTTCATAATACATGTTTATGCTTTTCACTAATTTTACTTTGATTTATCCCCTTTGATTCATTTCTCATCTGATTCATTTCACCTTTCCCCCTCCCCTTCCATCTTGAGAAGAATCCTTCCTAGGATTGAGGGTCAAAAGGTCAAGGGCTTTCGCCATGTTGGGGTAGGAGTTACTTGTGAAGGAGCCAAGTATAGAAATTTGGATTGTATTCCAATTGAGCTGCGCGGTCCAAATCAAAGGGTCGAATACCCACGTGCGTGATGTATGTGAGAACATTTGTGAGGAAGTCACCAGAGTCGACACGGCTAGAAATGTGTAGCTCTTCCTCAGTCAACAAGCGATCAAGATAGGGGTGTCCTTTGAGGTGTTCTTCCCTGGGTCGGCCCCAAAGAGTAGTTAACACTCTATACGAGGTGGGCGCGACGTAAGTGGGATTATACTCTGCTATTTTGATGGCGTGGTGTTGCTCAGTGTTGGTCATTATGCGACATCCTTCAACTTCCCATTGCAACCTAAGAGCGTACCACTGCCTTAAGAAAGGTGATCCGGTATCAACGAGGTGTGATAACTCCGCGATTTCTTGGTCAGTGATAGCAGAAGTGGTTCGTGGATCGTATGACATGATAAGGCACTGTTTGATGGCTTGCTCCTTGGAGATTTTGCTGTTAATCAATTCAACAGCGGAGCAAGAAGCTTTTACGAACGCGAATTCAAAGGTTTCCCAAGAGCAAGGCATATTTTGCACTTCAGTTGCAAAGGGTTCTTCTAATAGACCTAAGTCCAAGCGGTCGTAGTGTAGTGTGAATGACACAAAAGTGTCATCTAATCTTTTAATACAATCTACTACGTCATCCCCAGTGTCCTCAGCGAGGTCACTGGCTAGCGCTAAAAAGGATTTTCGTTCATAGGAGTGCATAAGGCCGACAGCAGGTGGTTGAGGTTTGACGGAACAAGAGCTTTTGACAACGAAGATGGGTGGTTGGGAGGGTTCGTGAGTTTGTGGTTGGGCCGCTTGGATGTTGAGTGGATTAGGAGCAGCCGCGACGGATGGGCTGCTACATTGAGGTTGGAGTTGGGGAGGCGGGTTGACTTCAATGGGTGATGACTCTTGTGACGAAGCCTGTTGTTTGGGCCGGTAGGCTTGTGGGACTCTCGTGGGCCCAGGCATGGATGAGGCGGATAGTTGTGGTTCAGGAGAGCACTGTGGCTTATGGTTTTGAGGGTTTATGGGACATGGTTTGATCAAGCTTGAGGGCAGTGTATGAATGGTGCCTTTGGCCGTGTGGGCCTTAGGGATCCACAACTAGGTATTTCCCTCGTAGTAGCCTTGTGCATGTAAGAGGGCTTTAGGAACCCATCGTTGCTTGATCATGCAGTGCTTTCTGTGACTGCATCTTGGCCTCCGAGGGTTAGAGTTTTTGGTCCTACGAGGATAGGAGTGTCGACTCCTAGGCGGCGGTTTTGCGGCTGTTTGGGCTTCCATTGAAATCTAGGTTGTTGAGCGTGATGTTTTGCTACTGTGGACTGTGATTCCTGAATTTTGGGAGGTGGCGGCCGCGCACTACCCCCCTCTGTAGATTTGGTCATGGAGAATTCTATCAGTGGCTTTGCGGACGGTGATGAAGTCGCGCAACCCTTGCTAAAAGTTGTGACAATGCGAACGTTGCCTATTGCGAGGTGGATGCGCTACGACTCGTAATCAACATTGCACTGAGTCTGCTTTTTGAAAGTGTGCCCTAGCAACGACTCTGTGCCTGCGTCTTTAGCATTTGGCAACACGTAAAAAATCATTGCGACAGTCTTAGGCTCGATAGAAATAGTTGCTTTGTGCTTACCAAGGAGTGCGTAGGAATGGGCTTTATATGGGCTTAATTTAGCGTTCCTGGGCTGAAGTGGTGGTCTGCCAAGTTTGGTCCAATGATCGTGAGTTAGGACATTGAAGTCTGCTCCTCATCGATCAAAGTGTTGAAAGCACAGGTTTGTTTTGCAGTGACCGTTATATGGAGATATGCGGGCTCTACGACTTCCTCATCCTCATCATCAATCTTAGTGATTGTGGCCACTCGTACTTTGACAGGTGGTTCTAACATCGGGGGCTCATGCAAAGGATGGGTGGGAGGGTAGTACTTCTTGACACGACTGCCATTGAAGAAGCCTATTTCCTCACCATCTAAGGTTTCGAGTTTGACATTGCCTGTGCGGGTGATCGCATGAACCTCGAAATTTCATTTTCTGTTTATGTCCCTTAACAGAGTAGAGGAGCACTAAGTCACCCTGTTCAAAGTCGGCTGCTTGACATGCTTGTCAAACCAACTCTTGCGACGGGCCTTCTCACATATAAGTGCATGGGTGGCTAGAAGACGGGTCTCTGATAGGTGTTCAAGCTCGACCAGGCATTGTGACCATGCCTCCTTCCCTTCCCATTGTTCTTGAAGGGCTATTCTCAGGCTAGGAACAAAGAATTCTAAGGGTAGGATTGCTTCTGTTCCATAGGTCAGCCTGAACGGGGTTTGACCGACAGCCGTTTTATAAGCCATACGATAAGCCCATAAAGCTTCCATAAGCTTGTTGTCCCAGTCGCTACGTGAGGCTGAGACTACTTTGGTCAGGACATTGACGAGAATCTTATTCATGGATTCTGCCTGACCGTTTGCCCGAGGGTAGTATGGCGATGATTTGCGATGGATAATGAGAAAGGTGGAGAGGAGATACACTATCACTTCGTTGATGAAGTGCATGCCTTGGTCACTAACCAGTTTGATGGGGCAGCCAAATCACGAGATCACTTGCTCCCATAAGAACTTGGCAGTCATCCTAGCATCATTTTTACGTGTGGCTCTTGCCTCTGCCCATTTCGTGAGGTAATCCGTGGCCACAATGATGTACTTGGCTTGTGAGTACTGTGCCACAAGACTGATGGGTCTTATGAAATCGATTCCCCATTTTTCGAAGGGTTGTCGAGCAATAATTGGGGTCAACTCCATCTGATCCTTGCGAATCGGGACTTTTGTCCGCTGGCATTCGTCACAATGCTTGACGAATCGCGTGGCATCGCGGAAAAGCGTGGGCCACCATAGTTGAGACTGCAGCACCTTCCGTGCTGTCGTGTCTCCGCTAAAGTATCCTCCTGCAATGCCGTTGTGTGCCTCCGAGAGCACATCGTGTATCTCACGCTCACATACTCATCTACGTAGCAATCCGTCTTGCCCCAGCCTATAGAGTTAGCCTGCAATCAGCTGATAGGGCTAGATCTTAAGGATTAAGCACTTAAGTCGGGCTTTTTCTATTGGTCGCTCAGGTAGTCCGTGCTCAAGCGCTTGGACTATGTCATCTGCCCAATATGGCGTTAGATCAGGCTTAAATAAATCTCTCTCGGCGCTGGACAGGTGGAATAGATGGGCATTGGGTAATTCATCAACGATGCCTTGTCCAGCGGCTTCTCTCGTGGGAATGCGTGACATATGGTCAGCCATGTAGTGTTGTTTTCCTTTCCGCACAACCACGGGGAAATCAAATTCCAAGAGCAAAAGGAGCCATCGAGCTATGCGTCCTGTAGCACAAGGTTTGTTTACTAGATAGAGCAGGGCTCGATGGTCCATAAAAAAGATGAAGGGTGTGGCCAATAGGTAATGCCAGAATTTCTTCACAGCGAACACCATGGCTAATCCCTCTCTTTCTGTTGTTGAGTAGTTCATTTCCATCTCAGTGAGTTGTCTACTAGCAAAGCTCACCGGATAATCTAAGTTGTGCTCACCAGATTGTCACAACACTGCCCCCATGGCAAACTTAGAAGCATCGATGTGCACGTGGAAGGTAATGGTCCAATCTGGGGCTCGTAGAATTGATGCCGTGGTTAGAGCCTTTTTTAACTCTTCGTACGCTCATTGGCATGCCTCGTCCACTCGAAGACAATAGCAGCTTGTACAATGGTCTGGTGATCAATACATAGTTCAGTACAAACCACCGATAGTACCCCATATGGCCTAAGAAGCATTGAACTCCCTTGTAATTAATTGGGGGTGGAAGGTCAACAATAACCCTGACTTTCGAAAAGTCAGTGGCAATGTTGTTCTTTGACACCACGTGCCCTAAGATGCATCCGTGCTTTACCCAAAACTGGCACTTTAAGGGGTTCAAGGAGAGACGATATAAGCGACACCATTCAAATACTGCGCGGAGTTTGTTTAAGTATTCGATCCAGGTCGACCAAACTGGCGCAGTTTTTTGTGGATGTCTGAACGACTTGTTGTAGCTCGGCATAGGGGTGGCCATTGAAGGGGCTTTTATGGGGCTTTAGTAGACCTTATAGTGGGCCAACCCTAGCTACGAGGGCTCTTAAAAATTTTACTTTTACGAGCTGCTATAGTGGAAAGAGCAGTCGAGTCCAGGAACCCTAAACTCAGGCAGCCATAGCTTTGAGCTTCAAGCTAAAAAATCCATCAGTTTCTCTCTCCTCAGGACTCAAACAAAGCCCTTGCCACTCTGATTTGATCAACCTTCCCATCAAATCATCAAGGAGGGGAGATCTTGAACATTTGGAAGAATTGAAGACCAAGCCACTTTAATTCAAGCTCTTGCTTCTTCTCAATCAACTGAAGCATTTGTTACTCAAATCTATTGTCCCAACATCAAATCAAGGAGGGGAAGAACTTGGAATGATCGACAAAGGATCGAAGACTCGAACAAAGGATCGAAGACCCGAATAGGAAGATTCAAGCTCAACATCAACATAGTGTTTTTTTCACACTACCATTACTTGTGTCTCTTAACACATTGTAATCTGCTCTTTCACTTGTAAAATATGAGAATCTTGGAACTGATTTGTTGCTGCTCCAGCTCTCCAGCATGGGAAAAGGCTCACCGATAGCTCGGTTCAAGGGAGTTGGGTTTCAGACCTGGCAAACCCGCATCAAGCTCATCTTGATGAAGAAGGGTCTCTGGGCCATCACAAATGGCAAAGAGAAGAAATCTCGGGATGCGGACCTTGCATCTACTTGGCAAAAGAATGATGACAAAGCCTAGGCCATTATCAAACTCGAGCTAGACAACAGCTATATCCACCATGTGGATAATGGTGAGACCTCACAGGGTACATGGAAGAGACTTGACACCTTGTTCGGTGCACAGTATAAATCATCAAAGCATGGTCTCCTGATTGAGTTTTTCAGGCTTGAAATGAAGTCCAACACATCACTTGCCACACATCTAAATTACATGGAAGGACTTCTAACCCAACTTATAGGAATCAACATTAAAATGGAAGAAGATGTTTGCATCGGTGCTCTTCTTAAGAGTTTGCCTCCTGAATATAATAATGTATCAACAACCTTAATCAACATGCCAAATCCTGAACTTGTTGATATCTAGGCATCACTGTTAGAAGAGGAAAATAAGCTAAAAACTAAGGAAGAACCAAGTACCTCTAGAGATGAGCACGCATTATATGTTGGCAACATGTACAAAGGCAAGAAGGATCAGCTCTTCTGTGACTTCTGCAAAAGGACCCGGCACACCGAGAAGTTTTGGCATGCAAGAAAGAGGTCCCAAAAGGCCTATCTAGTTGCAGTCCAAGAAGAAGAAGAAAATGGAGCAAAGGAAGAAGAAGAAGAAGACCACCAGGAGAAGGACAAACCTCATCAGTCCTTCTATTTAGATAGACTTTTTTAGTTTTATGTTTCCTAGTCCTAATGTCTCAAACATAAACTTGAAAAACTCCTCAGTTATCCTTGTACTAAAGCCTCTGTACACTTTGTAAGGCCCCTGCTACAGCCTCTGGATGTCCATCATGTTTGTGGCACCCACACTTAGCCTTTTCTGTGACAACCTCTGGTGTTTTGCCATGTTTATGGTGTGCCCACACTTTGCAGGTGTTGCTTTTACTAAAGCCTCTACACACTTTGTACTTCTGGTTGTAATTGAGGAGGGGTGTTGAGATACTTGCAATCACACCTACTCTAGTCCCTTTGTATAGGATAGCTAGGCTAGGAAGATGCAGTCCATTCTAGGAAGAGAGACAAAATCCCATATGCACAGTAGATGTTAAGTGCTACCAAAGAACTCTATATAATGATGTACTTGAACTATCACTTTCATATGATGATAATGCAATAGTGCTTGTCTCTTATGTCAAGTGTCTGTGTCATTGTTGTCCATACACAAGATTGTGTTTATGAGTTCAAGTCTCAATCTTGAAACCTAATTCACTTGTGTAACAGTTGTCTACATTGTGTCTTTATCTTCCATCCTCCATAGCTACCGCCTCTGTCATGCTCTAGATCTTGCATCATTAACAATCTAGAAGAGAAGAGATCGGGGATGGCACCCAAACAAAAATTTTTGCACACCCAGATGGCAATCCCTCAACAAGCAATGAAGCCTTGGGTGAGGGCATCACTGCCAATCCGCATGCGATAACGGTTGTAAATAATGTTTTTATTACTTTGATTTCTCGCATGAGGAGCATTAGACGCGTATTATGCCACGCGAGAATAGGACAATGAAAAGGAGGATAAACTGCAGCGCAAGTATTCGAAGGATTGAATTTCCCAAATTCATGTATCAAGAGAAGTTAATTGTAGTTAGATGCTATGCAATGAATTCATAAACAACATTTAAGGCTTCAATCATGTCCTTGTAATAGTATGTACGCTTTCCTCACTTTGAAGGTATATGTTGCAACTTGCATGCCTGAAGGTCTGTATGGAAAACAACTTAGTCTAGAAAAAAATCGTTATTAAAGCTCTAGAAAATTGTCCAAGCTCTCATTAATAGCTTATGTTTGATAGAATGGGAGTATTAATGTTGTGCATAATTAACACAAATGGCGATCATAAGGGCTAAAAATGAGATGCTTTGAGCTCCCTCCGATAGCTACGATGTTATCAATCCTATTCAGGGACTCGAATAGATACGAACAACTCTAGGATTCAAAGGCAAATGAAGAGATCAAGGGTTAGGAAACCCTAAGTCAAAGGACCGATGCTTTTGTACTCGTTAAGAAGAAGGTTCGGATCAATCAAAGTAAGGGATCATTAGAACTCATGTATTGAGAAATGTTGAAATTTCGACATATGTCCTAGCAGAATGGAGAAAGTGTTCAGTAAATTTTGCATGGAATCACTTAGATCCCAAGAGGGATAGCAAATACACAATGGAAAGGTTATCGCGACTATTCCTGCAATGTTTCGAAAAAGGATACCATTGTTTTTGTTGATTGATAAAATAATGTCCTAAATGATTTTGCATGAAACTGATTGTGGGATGCGAATTGGATGATTATTCCAAGTGCTTGTGTTTGATGGTAAATGCATGGCAAGGGTCTGTGATGACAAGTTGCCACGGGAATAAAGGAATGTTTTTCTTGGAAGTTGATATTAGACAGATTGCCTTGATTGTGCTCGGTTCTTAATTGGATTAATTGAGGAAGGATATTTTGAGTGGGTGAATCATCTCCAAGGTCACGCTATGTTTCAACCCGAGAGGGCACTGCTCGATTCACGGGCCGAAGGTCAAGTGGTGAAAAGGCCAACCACATAAGTTGTGCCTCACTTCTAGGTCACTTGGGGTCCGTGGAGCTCTAGACACCCCTTGCCTAGTCCAAAAATGAGTTGTAGATTTTCGTGAGCCCAACGTCTAGGGCATTGGAAGATCTTATTTTAGATAAAGGATGGAAATTATGGTGTGATGTGATTTGGACTGGGTACTTCTGTTGGACCGAAGTGTTAAGACTTCAAGCTCGATCTTCTATCTTTGGTATGACTGTACCCGACACTTAGGATGTCCATGTTGAGAATCTGCCAATCACACCCTATGTATGCCCCTTTGTATGGAACAACTAGGCTAGGAAGATGCAGTTCATTCTAGGAAGAGAGACAGATCCCATAGGCACAGTGATGTAGTGTGCTACCAAGCAATCCTATATAATGATGTACTTGACTATCACTTTCATATGATGATAATGCAATAGTACTTGTCTCTTTCTGTCAAGTGTCTGTGTCATTGTCAGTCCTACACAAGATTGTGTTTATGAGTTCAAGTCTCAATCTTGAAACCTAATTCACTTGTGTAACAGTTGTCTTCTTTGTCAATGTCAACATGAGTAGTATCTTCATCTTCCATCCTCCATAGCTTCCACCTCTGCCATGCTCTAGATCCCGCATCTTTCACATGGTATCAGAGCTCAGCTGAGCATGGCTTAGCTCTTTTCTGCTCTCTCTCAGTTCCTCTTCAACTCTGGTCACCATAGTTCCAGCCCATGACTTCATCTCCCAACTCTACCTTCACTTGAGCTTCCATGGCAACCATAGCCAGCATCACTCTGTCACCTTGAAGCTCTTATATCTAACTCCACAGGTCAAATCTCCTAGAGCTTCCTTCTGGAAAAGTGTTCCCCTACTTCCAGAGCTATTTCTTGACACATCAATCACTGACATAGCTTCAACATTGTGAAAATTCTCAATCTCTGCCCTGTGTCTGCCATATCCAGACAGGACCTACCTCACTTGGAGCTTCCATAACTCCTCAATTTGGCCACTTCAGCTCCTGCTTCCTTCTACCGGATTGTTCTCCTACTCAATGCGCTCCACCCTGGCACATCAATCGATCACATTGTTGCGCCCTGACGTCGGCATTGCAGAAATCGTTGCCTCCTGTCCGAAATTGCGCCTGCCTACGTCTTCCTACTCTGCGATGCCGTAATGCCCACGATCTGGTCAATTGCTATGGGGCTTTGATAGGCCATGAAGTAAGCTATCTTTCTATAAAAAAAAGTTTTGAAAATCATCAAGTACAGCTCCTGCAATCTGAAAAAAAACCAGGCCCCTGTCTCAGAAACCCTATTTCCACCATAGCCAAAATCTCCCAAACTCATTTTTCTTTCATTTTCTCTCTCCTGACACTCAACCCAAGCCTCTGCCACTCTGATCCACTGTGTTACTGAAGTTCCCAGCAAGAAAAAGATTCAAGAAGATAAGCATCAACAAAATCAGAGCATCAAGAATCATCATCAAGTTCAACCATAGTATCTTTTGATACTACATAGTGTGTTTTCACACTGCCATTGGTTGTGTCTTTTGACACATTAGATTTCAACTCTGTGCTGGAAAGTTTCAGAAATTTTAAGCTAATTCCAAAAATGGAAATTCCAAGCATGAAGTCTCTTGGGTGGTTACCTGTCATAAAGAGTAAATTACTCTTGTTGCCCATTTACATTGCATGCAAGACTTGGCTATCTTACTTGCAGAAAGACATGGAGCTGTCTACATCAAAGTTCAATCAATGAATCCATCAAAAGATTTTGAAGACATTTCCACTACCTCAAAGATGATACCTTTGCTTGAGGGGGACATGGACATGAAGACTAAAGCTGCAAGCAAAGTCAAAGAAGAAGCAGACCAAACAGACAATGAAGAAGAGAAGAATGACAAGAAGAAGATCTGCCATGAAGACCAAAAGACCACATCATTCAAAGCTGAAGAACCAAAGATGAAAGACAAGAAGATTTTCCATGCTCACAAAGAGAAAGCATATGCTGAAAAACACCATAAGGGCCTATCGGTCCTTGTCTCTCATTTTCTGTTTTAAAAGCATTGTACCTGCCTTAATGTTCCTTTCATAAGCTTGTAAAAACTCCTCATGTAGCCTTGTACTACAGCCTCTGTACACTTTGTGAGGCCCCTGTTACAGCCTCTAGATGTCCACCATGTTTATGGTACCCACACTTAGCCTTTTCTGCGACAGCCTCTGGTGTTTTGCCATGTTTGTGGTATGCCCACACTTCGCAGGTGTTGCTCTCGCTAAAGCCTCTACACACTTTGTACTCTTAGGTTGTGATTGAGGAGGGGTGTTGAGAATCTGCCAATTACACCCTATGTATGCCCCTTTGTATGGAACAACTAGGCTAGGAAGATGCAGTTCATTCTAGGAAGAGAGACAGATCCCATAGGCACAGTGATGTAGTGTGCTACCAAGCAATCCTATATAATGATGTACTTGACTATCACTTTCATATGATGATAATGCAATAGTACTTGTCCCTTTCTGTCAAGTGTCTGTGTCATTGTCAGTCCTACACAAGATTGTGTTTATGAGTTCAAGTCTCAATCTTGAAACCTAATTCACTTGTGTAACAGTTGTCTTCTTTGTCAATGTCAACATGAGTAGTATCTTCATCTTCCCTCCTCCATAGCTTCCGCCTCTGCCATGCTCTAGATCCCGCATCTTTCACAGTCCAGCTGTACCACATGCTGACATTGAATAAGTCGGTGGTTAGGACTTAGCTGTCTTTGTTGTGAATGGTCCTTGAGACCTTAGGTTGTTAACAGTCATTTGAGTTATGTGTGAGTATGGATAATGGATGTGTGTGAGAGCACACAACTCTACACTATTGGCTTCAACCCTTGTCTCTGTCTCTGATTCTTAACATGGTATCAGAGCACCCATGACTAGGCTCTGCGGAGTGCGTGCGGGAAAACAAACTTGAAGAATGAACTGCCAAGGTTGAAGAGAACAAAGGACTGACTGTCATTTTCCTTCATTGTCTATGCTACAAGGTAGGCATTACCATTGTGACTTGCCATTGCTTGAAGAGGGATCTTTGACTTGGTTGACACATTGGATAGGCTTCATTGAGCACATTTGAGTGCTTGATAATCATCATTATCTTCACCACATGTTGTTGGAATAGCCTGACAGGCTGCGTGAACTGCGCATGTATGCAGGCTATTAACCCTCAAACGAATGAAGGTGGAAAATCCGGAAAAGCTAAAGCAGAAGACAAAGACAAAGGCCAAGGCAAAGAGAAACGGAAGACAAAGACGCACAAGGAGAAAAGTCCTAAATAAGAGAGAAAGGTACGCAAGGAAGAGTGCAAGTCAACACTTTAGTAAAAGAGCGCAAGCGCATCATGGTTTAATTCAAGGAGCGCCGGGCTCTCACCCGCGCCGGGCTCTCACCCGCGCCGGGCTCTCACCCGTGAAATTTGTAAATGTAGACGGGCGGTGGAAAGGAAGCTAGGAAGATAGAAGGACAATGGGAAAAAGGGCATAGGCTACATCCAGCCATGTGAAAAAGGGGAAAAGGGGATGACCGCCCAAAAGGGATTTAGGGTTTTGTATATAAAGTTGAAAAGTGAATGAGAAGCTCATTCTTGTGTGTGGCCAAAAGTGGCTCTCCTCTTCTTCTTCTTCTTCTTGTTCTTGCTTGCTCGAAGCTTGTGCTTGAGAGAGGGAGTGTGAGAGTATGAGGGAGTGAGTGTGTGAGGGTGAGGGTGAGGGACCCGGGGAGGAGAAACTCTCCATCTTTTCCTCTCTTCTTCTCTTCTCTTCTCTTCTCTTGTCTTGCTCACGACAATGGAGCTTGGAGCGTGGAGCTTGAGGATGGAGCTCGCTTGAAGCTTGCACTTGGATCGTGGAGCTACCGGAGTGCACGGGAGAGGAGGTAACTCGATCGGCATGGAGGTAAGCTCACTACACTTGTAGATATGGATGGCATATCGGCTATGTGAGAGGTAGCCATTAGTGCTCGGCTTGGAACGCTTGAAACAATAAGCAGTCCAAGGGTCTTGGTGGTTGAGCGAAAGCTCCCACATTTTGGTTCCGTTGCTAGGACCAACGGATTCAAGCCTTGAGCGCTTGCGCGCTTCGAATCGAGCATTGGAGTAGGGTTTTTCCCAAACTAGTGCTTGAGGTAGATAGGTAGGAAGCGAGGGAGTTTGAAAAGGTATTTGATTTTCTTAATAAGTAGGTTTTTGATTTGTTGTTGAATGTTAGAGTAGGATGATCCTTCTCCTTCTCTGGTTTTGATTTTTGTTGCATTAGGTTAAGGTTAGAACAGGAAAAAAAGAAGGAAAACAATAGGGTTTTCTATTGCTGTATAACAGGCTAAAACAGGGAAATAGGGGCACAGATTCAGATTTCTGGCTGGAAGAGTATGAGGGACTAGCCTTTGAGGTCACAGCAGGCTGGGATGGGGCAATAAGAGGCCCAGGGAACCAGGAAAGGCCACATTTGACATCCTGCCCTCTGAGAAGAGAGTGTGCTTGAGAGCCAGCGAGAGAGAGAAGAGAGAGAGAGCTCCGACGAGATCGTCAACGTGCTGATCGATTCAAGCGCCACACCATTTTCAGGTACACCAAGCGTTTCCCCCTATTACTCTACATCTAATTTGACGGCACGGCACAATTTGGTGAAGTAGACGTCAGCCTAGAGGCGTCACTTGCAATTCGCAGGCCATCGACCGCGCAGTCGGACCAGTTCGTCCGAGTTCCAGAATAGGATTGCCCTATGTCTAGAGTCGGACCGTCCGACTCCGAAAATCAAACCATCTTTCTGATCCGATTCCCAAAATCGGACCAGTCCAGAATCGGACCAGTCCCAGAATCGGATTACTCCGAAAATCAGACCACTTTGAAAATCGGACTACCCCTATCCGACTACTAGAATCGGACCACCCTTTCCGATGCGATTCCTAGAATCGGACCACTCAAAATTAGACACTTGTCAAAATCAGACGTCCGATTCCAGAAATCGGACATGACCAAAATCGGACCATTGGGCCGATCGAACCAACCAAAATTGGATGTCTGACTCTGATAATCGGACTCCTAAAAATTGGATATCTGAGAATCGGACAGAAAACTATCAAAATTGGAGAGGTGTCTAGAACACAAATTTTGACGCATCTAAACCCCGAAATTGACCCCAAAGGCTACGTAGAGCTAGAGGCACATCACAGATCCATCACTGCCCTAAAACTTAGAGTAAGTAGTTCAAAATTTGGCTATAAACGATCTTCCAAATTGCGCATGGCGTTTACCGTAACGGCCCTACGGGCCGGGGGGGACTACCCCCTCAGACCCCCGCAGAGGGGGCTCTGCCCCCCTCCCCACCTCCCCCAAGTAGGTTGGAAAGAAAACGCGCGTCGTGACAGGTCCTCCAAATTGGACCCTAGTGTAGTAATGGCTCTACACGAACATGGATTCCCACTTGCAAAAGAGCAATCAAAAGCCCATACTCTAACAGAGAGAAACAGAGACCCTAGAACATCAATGGGCCAATCTAGCCATCAAGGGCAAAAAGGCCACACCATGAGAACACAAAGACATTGTGTTCAGACCATGTCTAGTTAGAGGAAAATGCAACATCAACAAGCTACAAAATGCAACATCAGCAAGCTACAAATGCCAAGATGACTAGACATGACACTCTTGACGAGAGATGTACCTTGAGCAACGCTGCACAGACGACCCAAGACATTGGTGGAGAGTCCACGTCTCGTCATGCAATTGGGGACTCAAGGGCATCTGTCAGAAGGCTTAAATTTACAAGCCAAGACCCAGAAGATGAAGACATAGTACCACCTGCTTATCTTAGGGTCAAACTCACCGTGAAAAAAGAGCATACTATCGATGCTCTGATCGATGAAGGAGCAGATTTTAATATCTTGACCTATGAATCATGGACCCTACTAGGCCAACCAGAGCTCACACCGACTAGTGCAACTCTTAGCCCTTATGGGGGACACCCACAAGCACTCATAGGGAAGTGCAAAATCCTTGCGAAAATTGAAACGGAAAGCTTGCCTATCCTATTTCATGTTCCTCCAAATAGTGCTAGCTGCGGGAAAGAAACACTCCTAGTAAGACCCTTCAAAAGGGCGATCAATTATGAGGCTGACTATGTAGCACAGAGGATACACCTGACGCTATCGAGGTGTGAGGATAGTCACAACCTTTAGCAACGGTGACCTCTTCGAACCTCGAGGGAAAGGCAAGGAAGGTGCTGACATAACAGTCAAGCCTACTAACGAGAGCAAGGACTTATTGGAAAAACTGATACAAGCACAGGTCGAACAATGAGAACCAGTGAGTGAGGCCATGCCTGAAACAAGAAGGTCAAGAGATAATGCCAAGGACGGGCTTTGGACTTACAAATATCATAGAAGACTCCAAAAGAAGCCCAAGACTTATAGATGAAGGCACCGATGGAGGGTTAGCACAATGCCGCGATGGATATCCAAAGCGTTGCTACGTACTCAAGGGTATTACGCAGGTAACCGATGGATTTGGATACCAAAACCCCCTGCTAAACCACCTCTATTAGCTGAAGGCCAGATTGCACCAAAAGCAACGAGGCACAGGAGGAAACCTAAGGGAAACTCCAGGTCTCGAGGCAAGAAAAAAAACATGAGCGTTTGAAAGAAAGAGCCAAGGCCTAACATGCTTAATAAGCATAGGTCATATGTAACCATTGAGCGTGCACAAAGACCATTAGTGCTCAAGGAGCTTTTGACTTCCCAAGAGGATAATGAGCACCAAAGGTGCAATGCTGCTCATGAGAAGGCTGATTGCTCAAAAAAGTAAATAGCACAATCGTCTAATAGCCTCGAGCAAATCATTCAGCTAGTGCCACGTCCACCTAAGAGTCCTAAATCTCCTACACCCTCTTTTTCCAAACGGACACAAGAAGCACAACATCAGTCTCATCAAGGGCGACGACTCAACCCCAGTCTCTATCTCCATTTAAGCTTCCAAATGTCCAAGAGGAGGGACATGACACCATCCGTAGCTCTCGGCCCAAGGATATGCCTGAGCAACCTAATGTGACTAGATCAACTCATGCTCGATCTACACAGATGAATGCTCAAAGGGAAACAAAAGACACGACCACTCTGGATCACCCTAGGGACTTGACACCGCAATCCACCAAGGGTAGCCAGCCCACTGGACTAGCCGCTACTACTTCCAATCAGGGATCACAGCAGTCACAGCCCTTGGCCATGACAATGCCCCTTGTGGAATGTGTCCTTAGTAGTTCACCTGTGGAGGAGGTGTCACAACCAACTTCCTTGACAACTCCAGCACTTCCAAAGTGCCTAAAGCCTAGGCTAGAGGAGTTAAACACAAGGGAATCAAATGAAGAGCCAGACTCCCCAAAAAGAGAGGCAGTTGTACCCTCACAAGCTACCAAGGCTATTCAGCAGGCCGCGGGTATATCCCATGAGGACACACCAGAGAGAGAGACTGTTGAGGCCCAACCAAGCACATCAACGGTTGACCTAGTCCAGGGTCCTGAGTTTTTGAGAGATGCACTTTCACTGACCAAGAAAAAGAGGAGAAAACAACGAAAAAAACATCAGCTACAGGTGGTTGTGGACCCCAAGAACATCGAGACCAAGAGCACTGGAGAGATGAGGAATAAAGCATCGAGACCATCCACTAATGAACCCATTGATGTCTCTCCTTATAGCGATGAAACTTCAGACACATCCGTGTGTTCTGAAAAATCAAAGCAGTCATTACCATCAACGGCTGCTTGCAACACTCTATCCACCACCGACAATAGAACTCGCATTGACCAATTAAGAGTGGATACAATGCTGTCACAATAGGGTGACAAATTTATACCTGTCACATCCAAGGAGAATCATGACGCAATGACAAAGCCTCAGGAGAAACATGAAAACCCCAAGAGCATAAGAAATCCTAGCATTGGCCAAACTTGCTCGTCTAGGCCTGAGCCCCCAGCTATGCTAAAGCCCAGACAAACTCCTAGAACCTTGCATGAGATAGCAACCGAGCAAGCCCTCGTTGAACATAGAAGTGTCACAGAATGCTTAACTGAGTTGTATGCTAAGCTCAAAGTGTTCGCACGTGTCTATGTCCTGGCAGACATGGGCACATTCCCTAAAGATCAGCTCGAAGAATAGTTGCCATTTCCCTTATCCTAGGAAGAGCAAGAACATCTTGACGAGCACTATAACAGGCTCCTATATGAATGCATGCGACTCATCTTTGACGAGGAAGCCGACGAACTGTGCTTAACTGTCACATTCAATGATGTGCTCTACCAACCAAATCTCTTAGAGATAGAGCAACTAAAGCGACTATCAGAGGGTTAAAGTCAATTTGAACAACGTTGGTGTAAAAACCGCGTTGCAATGGCCGAACTAGAAGCCCATATCATGACAGTCTCAGAGGAGCGATTGGCCAAATGGCGGTCTCAACGAGACCCAACCTATGTGGCACCAACTTCCCTTCGAGTGCTGACTGCCATTCGGGGTATGGACTTAGTTGAAACTAGCCAAGAGAACTCTCTATTTGATAAGGTTCTCACCGAGGAGGAGTTACATGTTGCCAGTAGACTCAGACAAGGTTCCATGCTACTCGATGTTGCAAAATATCTATCGGTATTGAGTAAACTGCCATGAGTACTAGATGCGTGTGCCACTCTCCAGTACAATCCAGAGTTCTACAATTGGCTTTTATCCTCGTGAAGTGACATAGATCCATAGATATGCATATAAATAAACAATGACTTTTGTGACCCTGTATAGACACTATCAACTCACACAAGCAATAATAGTCAAGCGCAGGGAGAAGAGTTGGGTTCAACAGGCTAAGCTCCTCAGGTCCTCCTCTCACCATACATTTAGAAGTTGTGTGACCATTCCCACCACCAAGCAGGGGGCATGCAACCCTCATTACCACCATAGGAAGCCCTGACCAACGTCCCTGATGGTGTAGACAGGGTACCGTCCCTTTCTATACACCTTTCCCCCCTTCCCGGTCTATCCTTTCAAGGATGAGCCCTGCCCCACTCCATGACCACCAGTTTGCGTAACTTTGCATGAGCCAAGATGTGCTAATGGCTGGATGAACATCATCATGGGGGTCATCCCTCTACAACAAACAATGCATGCCTCACCCCTCCCTTCTCGTCATATGCGCTTGATAACCCACACTATATCCCTTCCATGAGAATGGTTTTATCCTGTATCAAGGCCTAATCCTTGGTTTGCATTTTGCAGGCCCCCCTATGAGGAAGACATGGAGCACCTAGGGCACCTGGCTTGCAAAGACACTCTCCACTATTGAAGGGAACATGCAGCACAAGCTCCTCCGCCGGTGCGCTACGTGCCTACCCTCAAAAGGTATGCAAAGAAATGAGGTCCCAAGCGACACCGCCCCGAACGTAGGCCAAAGAATCCCCAATCTAGGGGAGTAGAAGCTCAAAGAAGCACACAAGGTGTGGCAACACCGGTTGTGCAAACCCCCAACAGACACTCGGGCACCAGGTGCTTAAAGGCAGAAAGGGCAACTCGAGATAAGGAAGAATTTGATGCATTGTTCAAAAGCATTTTGGAAATTGTTGCTGCCAGAGACTACACCATTCAGGTCCCGGCCGACATCTTCCCTGCCCACCCTCACAGGAGCCCCTCACGAGCAGAGCCTCAATCACCTGACCACTCGAGCTCACCCCGCCTCGTGCAAATCGAGTAGCCCCTATGATATACAAGCAACTTAACAAGCCATCCTGTCATAACTTTTTGTCTTTTGATGATTAAAGGTGCAGGCTCCCTACTTGTACACACTTCCCTTACCTATCGCTAATATATGCCACGTCTTTAACAAGCAGTAGAGTAGGCATCGCAATCAGCATCATAGGATTTTTAAGAAAAGTTATATCTTGACATGATTGCATTTGTTCGTTGTACTTGATGCATGCGACTTGCATATACTCTCATGAAGTGACAAGTGGATGCAGGATGACACTGGTTTTTGTGCAAATGTGTTCAATGCCCAAGCCACCACAAGACCACCAACCTCACAAAGAACCGCGACAAAGCCACACTGCCGAACGCGATAAATCACCCTTGCGAGTGCCCACATCGCACGAACCAAAGCATAGTCATGGGCTATGCTCTCTTCCTAGGTTAAGCTCTACAGTGGGCTCACGACGGTTGTTACCTCAATTGTACCAACATCGCGTGTCGTAAAGAGGTTTGTAGTATCTCAAGTGTATCTCCCCATCTCGACAACTGCTTCTCTAACAACGAGGCTAAGGCACAATCATCACTGTAATATCCATTTCCTGAGCCTTCGAAGCTTGACATCTCCCAACCCATTGAAAGGTTGATAGCCTCAACATATTGCAATGGTTGTACTCAAGCAAAGTCAAAAAAAGAAAGAAAGAAAGAAAGAAAAAAACACAAGAAAAATAAACAAAAAATAAAACAAAAAAAAGGAGAAAAGAAAAGAACGAAACAATAAGAAGCACCTACGATCACAGCACAGCACTTGGGGATCCTCAAATTAGGTGCGTCCAATGACCTTGGTCGGCTAGCTCTGTCCCTAGTCCCCTAGCCCCCTAGCATCACCCACAATAGTTCAGGGCACATCAAGGGCAGGACATACCTAGGGAGCTTGTCTCGCCTTTGGTTAGACCTGTCACCCTGACCCACTCACACGATTCCCTCTTGCACTCTGCCTTAATACCATTACAATCAATTGTGGTAAGCACTGCACGAATGGCCATGAAAAGTACACTGTTCTCATCACACATGTCCAATAGCTACCAGCTACTAATAGTGCAATGTCCCTGTGTTCAATTATGTTACATCGTGTAGTCACAATGCAAAGGCTGTCACATACACCTTCACGTGTACTTCTTCTCAATATGGACAACTTTGCTTCATCCACATTGTTATGAGAAACTAGCCCGCGGTCTTCTAACTACATAATATCTAAGTATGCATGAGCACTCACATAATATTTGCACCAAAATATATACCCAGTTTGGGTCCTCAAGTGCAGGACAATACTCTCAGCTTGCTTAGAGTTTGACCTGTCTCCCAAACTAATTAAACTATGTCTTTTGTACGATAGAGAAGACTAGCACTACCCCTAGGGAGAGACCACTTATGAGAGGTTTTCAATTGCAGACATTGAAGACTCCAACGAAGGTGTCGTTTGCTTTTCATCGACACTCAACTCTAAATTCCTATCCTTTATCATCCTGCAAGCCGGCCAAGAATCGTCATGTGCAGAACCCCCAACAAACCACTACTTGTACTCCATCAGTGCAATCCCCACAAAGAATAGCACTACCACCAGCCACCTAAACCACCAATGTGCCCCCAATGACCTTCCTCCCCACCACTACCAACACTCCGCCATGGCAACCACAGACGTCCTTGCCACCCACGTCCTCCGTGCATGATAAAGCCTGCTACCTACGATGGTGAGTGCCATGGGACTGGCACTCGTCTAGGATTTGAATTCGGCCCAACAGGTCCGACTTGCAAGGGCCGAATGCCCGATTTGGCCTGTTCGAGGGCAGAATAGAAAGTGCTGAATGGAACTGGTCCGAATGTCAAATTCGGCAAGTCCAAGTTTGGTTGTCCGCGGGTCGAGTGGCCGAGTGGGACGAGGGCCGATTGGTGAATTCGGCTGGGCCGAATGTCAACTTGTCCGAGTGAGGTTGGGCCGAGTCGGGAGGGCCAAGGGCCAAATTTCGACGCGTCCAAGTCAGGTGGTCCGAGCAGTAGTGGGCCAAGGGCCGAACGGCCGAGCAGTCCGAGGGCCGATTCTTGGACTTGGCCCAGAATCACCGTCACTCGAACACGTCGGGCGTGGTGCGACTCTGGCCCGTGCAACGATAAATCGCTCGAATCACACGATTTAGGTCATGGCCTATCACAAACACCTCCAGATCAAAGCTATGGATAGAGGGGAAGAGTTGTATATTTCTGAAATGGCCAATAAACTCCAAAATGCAAATCGGCCACCGAATCAAACCCTAATGACCTGTTATGATATCAGAAACCCTAATGCTTGTTTTTCTTCTTTTTCTTTGTTTTTTCCTACCCTAATGCACCCAAATTACAAAGAAAATAACTACCCTACTCCAACATGCTTTTCCAAATCCAAAAAACCAAAAATCTACTTGCTAAAGAGATCGAATACCTCTTCAAACTCCCTTGCTTCCTACCTATCTACCTCAAGCACTAGTTCGAGGAAAACCCTTACTTCGATGCTCGATTCGAAGCATGCAAGCACTCAAGGCTTGAATCTGTTGGTCCCGGCAATGGAACCAAAATGTGGGAGCTTTTGCTCAACCGCCAAGACCCATGGACCGCTTATTGTTTCAAGTGTTCCAGGCCGAGCACTAATGGCTACCTCTCACATAGCCGACGCGCCATTCATATCTACGGGTGTAGTGAGCTTACCTCCATGTTGATCGAGTTACCTTCTCTCCCGCACACTCCGGTAGCTCCACAATCCAAGTGCAAGATTCAAGTAAGATCCATCCTCAAGCTCCATGCTCCAAGCTCCATTGCCACGAGCAAGACAAGAGAAGAGAAGAGAAGAGAAGAAGAGAGGAGAAGATGGAGAGCTTCTCCTCCTCGGTCCCTCACCCTCATACACTCACTCCCTCACACTCTCGCACTCCCTCTCTCAAGCACAAGCTCAACCAAGCAAGAAGAAGAAGAAGAAGAAGAAGAAGAAGAGGAGAGCCACTTTTGGCCACACACAAGAATGAGCTTCTCATTAACTTTTCAACTTTATATACAAAACCCTAAATCCCTTTTGGGCAGTCATCCCCTTATCCCCCTTTTTTACATGGCGGGCCGTGGCCTAGGCCCTTTTTCCCATTGTCCTTCTATCTTTCTAGCTTCCTTTCCACCGCCCGTCTAGATTTACAAATTGCAGGGTGAGAGCCCGTTGCTCCTTAAATTAAATCACGATGTGCTTGCGCTCTTTTACAAAAGTATTGACTTGCACTTTTTCTTATGCATCTTTTCCCTTATTTAGGAATTTTTTGTGCTTCTCGTGTATCTAGATTTTTCTTGGCGTGCCTTCGTCTTCCGTTTCACTTTGCCTTGGCCTTTGCCTTTTGCTTTAGCTTTTCCAGATTTTCCACCTTATTTGTCTGATGGTTAACATTACCCCCTCCTAGATGGGTGCCAGTCCCATGGCACTCACCGTCGTAGGTAGCAGGATTTAGCATGCACCGAAGACGTGGGTGGCAAGGACGCTTGTGGTTGACATGGAGGAGTGTTGGTGGTGGTGTGGAGGAAGGTCCTTGGGGGCACGTTGTAGGTGGCTGGTGGAAGGATTGTTGGAGTTGGTGGTAGGGCTGTTCTTTGTTGGGGATTGCACTGATGGCCAGCACAAGTGTTGGTTCATTAGGGATTCTGCACATGACGATTCTTTGCGGGCTTGCCAGATGATAAGGGATAAGAATTCAGAGTTGGGTGTCGATAAAGAGCGAACGACACTTTTGTTGGAGTCTTCAATATCTGCAATTTGAAAATCTCTCATAAGTAGTCTCTAGTGCTAGTCTTCTCTATTATGCACAAGTTATAGTTCAATTAGTTTGGGAGACATGTCGAATTCTAAGCAAGCTGAGAGTATTGTCCTGCACTTGAGGACCCAAATTGTGTATATATTTTGGTGCAAATATTATATGAGTGCTTGTGCATACTTAGATATTGCGTAGTTAGAAGACTGTGGGCTGGTTTCTCGTAACAATGTGTGGATGAAGCAAAGTTGTCTATGTGGATAAGAAGTACGTGTGAAGATGTATGAGACATCCTTTGCATTGTGACTACATGATGTAGCATAATTGAACACAGGGAAGCCGCGCCTGTGCGTAGAGACATTGGGAGTTACAGAATCATCCTTGTTGCCTATTGATGCAAAATCGTCACTAGGAAGTGACTGTGTGGTCAAATACCACTTTCGTCATTTTTGCAGATTTGCCCTTGTGAGGCTGTAGCTGTGTTCTTTGTAGTGACAGAATTTTTTGCAGTGTTCTGTAATGGCGTCTGATTCTCTTTCACAGATTGTCACTGAAAAGCTTGACAAGAACAACTTGCAAGCATGGAAGTTTAGAATGACGAATTTCCTTATGGGAAAAGGATATTGGGAATTTGTTGCAGGAAATGAAGAAGAACCAGTTCTTCCTGATGTTCCCAATCAACAGCAAATGCAGGCATTTAAAGCATGGCATGAGAGAGCCAGGAAAGTTATGTACTGGCTGTCTATTAGCATTTCAGACTCTATGATTGTGCATATTCAAGATGCAAGTACGCCAAAGGAGGCATGGGATACTTTGTCAAAAATGTATAGCACGAATACGCAAGCCAGGAAAGTGCAGCTCAAGCAAGAGTTGCATAATGTGCAAAGAGAAAATATGAGCATCAATGACTACCACATGAAGGTGAAGAAGATTGCAGATGCACTTGCTTCCATTGGGTCGCCAGTGGAAGATGATGATTTAGTTTTTGTGGCCTTGAATGGTCTAGGAAAGGATTATGCACAGTTCCGAGCATCCATTTCCGTCCGTGAAAGATTTCCTGATTTTGAGGAGTTGATTGCTCTTCTAATTTCTGAGGAGCAGAGAAATGGTGGTGCATCTTCTTCAGGAGGAACTTCAAAAGAAGCTGTCTTCTACTCAAATGCTGGAAGAGGTAGAGGCAGAGGTAGAGGAGGCCGATCTGGAGGCCGTGGTAGAAATCAGAATATGCAGCAAACTCAAGAAAACCAGTCCTATGGAGGAGGACGTGGTAACTCTAGAGGCAGGGGGAGCCAAAGAGGTCGTGGTGGATGACAAAGAGGCCAAAATGCAAACAGCAATGTTGAATGCTACTATTGTGGTAAAATGGGTCATATGGCTAAAGACTGCTATAAAAAGCAGAATGACATCATGAATGGAAATTTGCAACAAGCGAATTATGCATCTTCTAGTAGACAGGGTGATGACAGAAATGAGCATTTGTTTATGGTGCAGCACATGAATAATTCTGTGACAAGTGCAGAAGAAAGCAACGATGTGTGGTATGTTGACTCAGGTGCATCAAACCACATGACACGTCATGCAGAATGGATGGAGGATGCAAGGAAAATGGAAAAACCAGGATTTGTGGAGACTGGTGATGATACTGCACATCCTATTGTGCAGATTGGAAAAATTCCTTTGTCTATGCAGGATGGGAAAAAGAAATACATGTCCGATGTATTTCATGTCCCGAATATCACCAAGAATCTGGTTTCTGTTGGTCAAATGGTTGAGCAGGGCTTGCAGGTCAGATTTAATCCTCATGGATGCTTTGTTGAGGATATGAAAAATAAAGGTCGCTTGATAGCAAAAGGAAAGAAGAAGGGAAGAATGTTTACGTTGGATGCAGACATGCTTGAATTGAGTGCAGCAATGTTTGCACATGGGACCGGTGTAGTTGCAGATATTGATATCTGGCATAAACGCATTGGTCATGTTAATGTACAGCGACTTAAATCAATGCAGGCCCAAAATATTGTTGCAGGATTGCCTAAATTCAAGGTTGCAGAAATGCATAAGGTATGTGAAGCCTGCCAATTTGGAAAACAGGCAAGGAAACCATTTCCTAGACATGTTCAAGAGAGTGAGAAGCCATTGGAATTAATCCATTCTGATGTGTGGACTACTAAAGCTGCATCTCTTGGAGGCTGTCATTATTTTGTCACTTTTATTGATGACTATAGCAGAAAAGTTTGGGTGTATTTTATGAAAAAGAAAAGTGAAGTTTTTGGGCATTTCAAAACTCTTAAAGCTATGGTTGAAAAAGAAACAGGCCTGCAAATAAAATGCCTAAGGTCAGATGGAGGGGGAGAGTACCTCTCAAATGAGTTTGCAAGGTTCCTACAGGAGCATGGCATAAAGCAGCAATATTCATGCAGTCATACCCCACAACAAAATGGAATTGCAGAAAGGAAAAACATGCATATTGGAGAGGTATCACGTGCCATCCTCAATGAAAAAGACCTGCCAGATTTTTATTGGGCTGAGGCAGTTGCTATAGCAGTCTACATAATGAACAGGACTCCCACTGCAGCAATACATGGAATGACTCCAGAGGAGAGGTATACTAGTAGGAAACAAGATATTTCTCATTTGAAAATTTTTTATTGCATTGCCTATGTTCATGTGCCAGATGAGTTGAGATCCAAGTTGGATCCAAAAGCTGAGAAGTGCATCTTTATTGGTTACTCTCTGCTGGCAGAAAGGGTATAGATGCTATAACCCTTCTACTCGTAAGTTTACAGTGAGCAGAGATGTTGTTTTTGATGAGATGAGAAGCTGGTATAAACCAGTAAATGTGATTGATGATGTAGATGCACAAAATGGTAATGCTGCACAGAATTCACAGCAGCAGTCACAAAATATTAGTGGACCTGGAGTGTCCTCTAGCAGTGGTTCATATTCTTTGCCATGGACAGGCAGATTGCGATCAGGAGAATCTTCTCAAAGCAATGCAGATAGTGGTATGCAGGTATCACGAAAAGGAAAAGAGAAGGTTGATCAGCCCATGTTTGATGTGAATGCAGGTCAGTCTTATGTGGATGGTGAATCCAGTGGCTCAGAACAGAGCATTGATGATGAGTTGGGTATTCCTTCTATTGTTACACCTGGAGTAAGGAAGACCAGGGATGTTTTGAGAGCTCCTGGGAGTGAACCTACTTTGCGCAGGTCTACGAGAGCTAGGTATCCTGTGGATAGGCTAAAATATGATGGATTTACAACCATTCACTATGCATATATGGTCAAAGTGATACAGGAACCAGAACCCACTTCTTTTGAGCAAGCCATGGGAAAAGAAAAATGGGAGAAAGCCATGGATGAAGAAATGGATGCCTTGGAAGCAAATGCTACATGGGAATTGGTACCTTTGCCTAAAGGTAAGAATGCAATTGGCTGTAAGTGGGTTTATAAGGTGAAGCACAATGCAGATGGTTCTGTGAACAGATACAAGGCAAGATTAGTAGTCAAGGGGTATGCACAAACATATGGCATTGACTATGAAGAAACATTCAGTCCGGTTGTAAGGATGGCAACCGTAAGAGCAGTCATTGCTATGGCTACATCAAAGGGATGGTCTTTACATCAGATGGATGTAAAGAATGCCTTCTTGCATGGTGATTTGCGAGAAGAGGTCTATATGGAGCAGCCACCAGGTTATGTGCATGCTGTTCATCCTGAGTTTGTTTGCAGATTGAAGAAAGCCTTGTATGGCTTGAAGCAAGCACCTAGAGCATGGTCTAACAAGATAGGACAGTATCTTGTCACTATTGGCTTTCAAATTTCCAAGGAAAATTTCTCACTTTATGTGAGAAAAACAGAGAAAGGTATTATGCTACTTGTCATTTATGTTGATGATTTGATTATGACAGGTGACAGTGATGAAGATATCCTTCATGTGAAAATGCTATTGAAGCAGAAGTTTGAGATGAAGGATTTGGGAGAGCTGCATTATTTCTTGGGCATTGAGGTGATTAGATCACCAAGTGGGATACAGCTCTTGCAGAGGCAGTATGGATTGGACATGCTGTCCAAATATGGGATGACAGGCTGTAAGCCTATTTCAGTTCCTTTGGAGCAGAATGTGAAGCTGAGCGCAGATGCAGGTGAGCTTCTGGAAGACCCTACTATGTACAGACGCATAGTAGAAAGCTTGATTTATATGACTATTACCAGGCCAGATTTGAGCTATGTTATTGGATTGGTAAGTCAGTTTATGCAGACTCCAAGGAAACCGCATTTGGATGCGGCTAGACGCATACTCAGGTATGTGAAGTCCACATTGCAGTATGGACTATTTTATGAGACTGGGGTTCAGATACAGTTGCATGGATACACTGATGCTGATTGGGCTGGTAGCATTTCTGATAGATGATCTACCAGTGGATATATGTTCTCTTTTGGGAGTGCTGCAGTCACTTGGAGCAACAAGAAACAGCCTACAATTGCCTTGTCTAGCAAAAAGGCTGAGTACAGGGGTGCAGCAATGGCTGCATGTGAGGTAGCTTGGTTGCATAAGCTACTTTATGATATGCATCAGCTTACAGATGGGCCAGTTGTCATTTATTGTGACAACATGAGTAGTATACACTTGGCAAATAACCCAGTTTATCATGCTAGAATAAAGCACATTGAGGTGCATTATCACTATGTGCGGGAGAGGGTTTTACTAGGTCTTATTGATCTAGTTTATGTCAGCACAGAGGATCAGGTAGTTGACATATTTACAAAGGCATTGGGCGCTAAGAAGCTGCGCAAGTTCAGAGACCTGCTTGGTGTGCAAGAATTGGGATTGAGCTCGAGGGGGAGTGTTGAGATATCGAGCTCCACTCGTGATATGCCAGGGTGAACGTTGTGCATTTATGTCACCGACTTGTCAGTTGCAGATGCGGTTGGTACACCGCCCATGAATAATAGCTACATGATAGCTATCCTTATCTACTCTAGTTCATGTCTCAGTTAGTATGCCACCTTAGTTAGTTGAGTTTGGTTTGAGACCCATATATAGGGTTCTTCTATTTTCTTGTACTAGAGTTCTTTTGGCTTACACAACTAAGAAGAGGAAAACTGTTTTCAGCCTCCATCTGTGTGTGTATTCCCCCATTGTGCAAGCAAGAAAGCTACAAGTGAGACTCCTTCCTTCTCTCCCACAATCTTGACACGAAGGTGAAAAATCGAGAAAAGCTAAAGCAGAAGACAAAGACGCACAAGGAGAAGAGTCCTAAATAAGGGAGAAAGGCGCACAAGGAAAAGCGCAAGTCAAAACTTTTGTAAAAGAGCGCAAGTGCATCATTGTTTAATTCAAGGAGCGCCGGGCTCTCACCCGTGCAATTTGTAAATGTAGATGGGCGGTGGAAAGGAAGCTAGGAAGATAGAAGAACAATGGAAAAAAGGGCCTAGGCTATGGCCCGCCATGTAAAAAAGGGAAAAGGGGATGACCGCCCAAAAAGGGATTTAGGGTTTTGTATATAAAGTTGAAAAGTGAATGAGAAGCTCATTCTTGTGTGTGGCCAAAAGTAACTCTCCTCTTCTTCTTCTTCTTCTTCTTCTTGCTTGCTTGAGCTTGTGCTTGAGAGAGGGAGTGTGAGAGTGTGAGGGAGTGAGTGTGTGAGGGTGAGGGACCGGGAAGGAGAAGCTCTCCATCTTCTCCTCTCTTCTTCTCTTCTCTTCTCTTCTCTTGTCTTGCTCGCGACAATGGAGCTTGGAGCGTGGAGCTTGAGGATGGAGCTTGCTTGAAGCTTGCACTTGGATCGCGGAGCTACCGAGTGCGCGGGAGAGGAGGTAACTCGATCGGCATGGAGGTAAGCTCACTACACCCGTAGATACGGATGGCGCGTCGGCTATGTGAGAGGTAGCCATTAGTGCTCGGCTTGGAATGCTTGAAACAATAAGCGGTCTGAGGGTCTTGGCGGTTGAGTGAAAGCTCCCACATTCATCTTTTGCTTATGCCCTTTAACCGAGTAGAGGAGCACTAAGTCACCCTATTCGAACTCGGGCTACTTGACGTGCTTGTCAAACCAGCTCTTGCGTCGGGCTTTCTCATAGATCAGTGCATGGGTGGCAAGAAGACGTGTCTCCGAGAGACGTTCAAGCTCAACTAGTCATTGCATCCATGCCTCCTTCCCTTCTCATCGCTCTTGAAGCGCTATTCTCAAGCTAGGAACGAAGAACTCTAATGATAGAATCGCTTCTGTCCCATACGTCAGCCTAAAGGGGGTTTGACCGATAGCCATTTTATAAGCGGTTTGGTAAGCCCACAGAGCTGCCATCAACTTGTTGTCCCAGTCGCTGCGTGAGGCAGAGATGACCTTGGTTAGGACATTGAAAAGAATCTTATTTGTTGATTCGGCCTGGCCGTTTGCCTGAGGGTAGTATGGCGAGGATTTGCGATGGATGATGAGAAAGGTGGACAGCAGATGCGCAATCACTTCATTGATGAAGTGCGTGCCTTGGTCATTGACCAGTTTGATGGGGCAACCGAATCGTGAGATTACCTGCTCCCATAAGAACTTAGCCGTCATTCTAGCGTCGTTTTTTCGTATGGCTCGCGCTTCTGCCCACTTAGTGAGGTAATCCATGGGGCCACAATGATGTACTTAGCCTACGAATACTGTGCCGCAGGACTGATGGGCCCAATGAAATCAATTTTCCATTTTTTGAAGGGTTGTCGAGCAATAACCGGGGTTAATTCCATTCGATCTTTGCGAATTGGGACCTTCGTCCGCTGGCACTCGTTACAGTGCTTGACGAATCGTGCTGCGTCGCAGAAAAGCATGGGCCACCACAGTTGAGACTGCAACACTTTTCGTGCTGTTGTGTCTCCGCTAAAGTGCCCTCCGGCAATGCCGCCGTGCGCTTCTGAGAGCACATCATGCATCTTGTATTCGCATATGCATCTGCGCAACAATCTGTCTTGCCCCAGCCTATAGAGTTGGCCTGCAATCAGCTGATAGGGCTGGATCTTAAGGATTAATCGCCTAAGCCAGGCTTTTTCTATTGGTCGGTCAGGCAATCCATGCTCAAGTACTTGGACTATGTCATCTACCCAATACAGCGTTAGATCAGTCTTAAATAGGTCTCTCTCATTGGAGAGGTTAAACAGATGGGTGTCGGGCAGAGTTCATCAATAACACCTTGTCCAGCGGCTTCTCCGGTGGAAATGCGCGACATGTGATCAACCATGTAATGTTGTTTTCCCTTCCGTACCACTACGGAGAAGTCGAACTCTAAAAGCAAAAGGAGCCATCAAGCTATGCGTCCTGTAGCACAAGGTTTGTTTACTAGATACACCAAGGCTTGATGGTCCACAAAGAAGGTGAAGGGCGTGGCCAAAAGGTAATGCCGGAACTTCTTCACTGCGAATACCATGGCTAATCCCTCTCTTTCCATCGTCGAGTAATTCATTTCTGTCTCCGTGAATTGTCTGCTAGCAAAGCTCACGGGATAGTCTAGATTGTGTTCGCTAGGCTGGCACAACATTGCCCCCACGGCAAACTTAGAAGCATCGATATGCACGTGGAAGGTGATGGTCCAATCTAGGGCTCGTAGGATTGGTGCTATGGTTAGAGGCTTCTTCAACTCTTCGTATGCCTGTTGGCATGCTTCAGTCCATTCAAAGACTATAAGCAGCTTGTATAATGGTCTGGCGATCAACGCATAATTGAGTACAAACCGCCGATAGTACTCGGTGTGGCCTAGGAAGCATTGAACTCCTTTGTAGTTGGTCGGGGGTGGAAGGTCAACAATGACCCTGACCTTCGAGAAGTCAGTGGCAATGCCGTTCTTTGACACCACATGCCCTAAAATCCATCCATGCTTCACCGAAAAATGGCACTTTAAGGGGTTCAAGGAGAGACGGTATAAACGACACCGCTTGAAGACTGCTCGGAGTTTGTCTAAGTGTTCGATCCAGGTCGAGTGGGCACAGAGGTCATCGACAAAGACTTCTAACTCCTTGCGAAGCATGTCCTTAAAGATGGTGCACATGAGGCGTTGGAAAGTGGCAGGGGCATTAGTCAACCCGAAGGGCATGACTATGTAAGCAAAGACACCCCACTCAGTGGCGAAGGCAGTCTTATGCCTGTCCGCAGGATACACTTGCACCTAGTTGTACCCTGAGAAGCTGTCCAGAAAACTGTAGGCTTCCTTGCCTGCCACTCTCTCAAGCATGTGCTCGGTGTACGGCAACAGATAGTTGTCCCTCTTGGTGGCAGCGTTTACCTTCTTGTAATTGACACACACTCTGATTTTTCCATTCTTCTTCATCATGATGACTATGGGCGATACCCAGTCTGTGTGCTCAATTTCATAAATGAATCCTGCTCTCATCAGCTTATCAATCTCCTCCTTGACAGCATGAGCATGTTTTAGATTCATAGGGTACAATCGCTGCTTGACCGGTATTGCGTCTGATGTCATGGGTATGTTGTGGGTCATGACACTCGGATCTACTCCCTTAAGCTCTCCTAAGGACCAGGCGAACACATCTATGTAGTGTCACAAGAGAGCGACAAGACTCATTTCTTCTTCATTAGTCAAGTCATCAGCAATGAAGACTGTGTTGAGATGACAAGCTCAACACATGCGGACATTGATGATGGACCGCCTGGTTAGATGGGTCCACACATCTACACTTAGCACATCGGTGATCATTATGACTCTCACATGGCCACTGACTCATTACTTATTATATTCAGGTTGTTACACCTATTACAGCTGGCATAGTTATAGTGCCAGTCAACTAGTGTAGTCGGTTATGCATTGTTTGACTTAATAGGCCACTTTCCTTTATGTTGTATCTTATCTATACTTTATGTACATTGTAAAAAGTGTGTGGAAGAAGAAGAAGAAACCAGCAAGAAAACGTTTTGGCCTCCATCTCTCTTCTTGTCTCTTGAGTGAGCTTCTCCTTGTGTATTCTGTGTGTGTTCGGTGCATCATCTTGAGCAAGTCCCCCCACCACGCGATTCTTGACATGGTATCAGAGCCACGCCACTGAGAGAGGCTGATTTTGAAGGCTGAAGTGAAGGAAAAGAAGCAAGGTTCGAGCAAGCAAGCCATGGGTAAGAAGCTCTCCCATCCTTCCACTCTTTCTCTTGGATAGTGCCTGTGGAGGCACCGGAAGCAGGGCAAAGCAAAAATCTCAGATTGCAGTGAGATTTGGTGTGCGCAAAGAGCGCTGTGTATTCTGCAGACAAGTCCTTTAAGGCCATCCCGCAGTTATTTTGGGCATCTGAGGCCGTTTCAGGCCCCGTTTTGGAGCCGCAAGGTTGCGGACAACAGTTTCAGGGTACACTATGATTTCGACTGTTTTGACCGAAAGTGGGTGCGCAAGTTACAGATTACGAATCTGTAATTCTTGAGGTGTTTGCAGAAAGCAAATATAAGGTTTATCTGCAAACAGGTTGCAGATTGCATCTATTGTTGAGCAGACAGTGAAAAAGACTGTTTGGTGTATTGCTGTGTACTACAGGTCGAGGGTTGGAGAAGATTTGCTTGCTATTTGGTATTAGTTTTGTGATAATGGCAGAGAATAGTGGAAGCCCCATCATTGAGAAGCTCGACAAGAACAACTACCCTTCATGGAAGTTCTGTGTCACGAACTTCCTTATTGGAAAAGGCCTCTACGAGTTTGTTTCAGGTGAAGAAAAGGAGCCGGAGGTGAGTGATCCTCCAACTGCAGAAGAGACAAAGGCATGGAAGGAATGGAATGCAAAAGACAAAAAGGTCATGTATTGGTCGTCTACAATAATTGACAATAATATGTTGGGATACATTAGAAATGCAGAGAATTCATATGCAGCTTGGACCATACTTGAAAGTATGTTTTCTGTAAATACAAAGGCACGAAAGATTCAACTCAAGCAAGAGTTGAATAATTGAAGAAAGGGAAGATGTCTATCAATGAGTATGCACTGAAGGTAAGGAGCATTGCAGATGCCTTGGCAGCGATTGATGCAATGCCCGATGATGATGATTTGGTGTCGTCTACCTTGGGTGGACTTAACAATGAAAAGGCTTGGAAGTCTTTTGTAACTTCAATATATGTTAGAAAGCCATTTCCAGATTTCGATGAGTTGGTCTCCCTTATGATCACTGAAGAGATCAACATGCAGAGTGAGACATCTGAAAAAAGTGGTGAACAGGTCCAAGCTTTCTACTCCAGTTCAGGAAGGGGACGTGGCAGGTTCTCTTCAAGAGGCCATGGTACAGGACGTGGTAGTGACAACCAGCAAAACAGATTGAATCAGCAATTTGGCGATATGCAGGTTTCAGGAGGTCCTGGTAACTTTAGAGGCAGGGGGAGCTTTAGAGGAAGAGGTGGATGGCAGAACAGAGGTTCTAACAACTCTGGTATTGAAGGATGGATTTTAGGCCCCGAAACGTGCCTAAAAATAGGAGAAAAATGTGGAAATGCGGGGAAAAATGCTCAACCACGAAGGCGGCAGCTCGACCTAGGACGATTTTAAGCGTCAAGTGCTTGACGGGCGCCCGTACGACACTCCGAGAATTTTCATAATTTTTCCGTGTGCCTGTGCCAGTCAGTGGAGCTGCCAGTCAGTGCGGGATGTCGAGACGAGCTCATAGAAATTTTCAGACTGACGATCGGAGTCCGTACGCGGAAGATGGCCCGAAACCGGTCGGGGTGCCCAAAAGGGGGCCCAAATTTGAAATTCCAAAAGGTGTAAGAGAGGGGGGTGACTTTTGGCACCCCCCCCTTTCAAAAACCGTGATGTAGGGGGGGGGGGGGGGGGGGGGGGGGGGGCGGCGGCTGTTTTTCAGCCGCCGAAAAAAACGCGCCCCCCCCAATCATGATGAGGCTTGACAAGCAAGCTATGAAGATTATTATGCCAGGCTTCTACATCTATCCTACGCTCCGTATCGCCGGTCTCCGCTCCCGCAATGATGGACTGTAGAGAGAGAGAGAAAATCAGTCTTTCTCTCTCCTCCTTCTCTCTCCTCTTAACCCCCGTTCGTGCGTGGAAGAGTAGAATGGAAATGGATGGCCGGATGGATGCCGATTCTTGACGAGACTGAAGGGCAATGCCAAATCATTGTAGATTGCTGATTCCAAGTAGAATTCATGGCTGGAAATCAGTCGTGGGACGTGCCAAATTTAATGGAAAAACCCGCAAGACACGGTAATAATTGTTTTTACAAAGAAAATGGCCTTTTGGTGCAAATTTGGTTGATAAAAATGTGTTCATATGGATTGAGTTTTGAGTATGTCGTGCTTTGAGTTGTTTTCTGGCTGTTCATCATTTAAAAATCAGAAAAACATGTGTGGGATAGCAGAAAATAGAAAACCGAGACACGAAAAACCATAAAAATGAAGAAAAATAGGGTTTTTTGGGCTAAAAATGATGCAATAAATTAATCCACACCTACTAAAATTCTTTTTCTGCTGAAATGAACTAAGGGCCACAGCCCATAAACTGAACTTAATTTTCAGCAATTGAAAAATGGGAGAAAATGGGGAAAATTGCAAGAAAATGGTGGAAAAAACCCCTTAAAATAGGGAAAATTATATTTTGGGTTTCGAAAAATTAGGAAAATTATGAGTAATGTCCGTGAATGTATAGTGAGGCTGAGGCATGAAGATTTGCTTCAGATCAGCCTTGCTTCCGTGTTTTAGTTCGGTTTTGTCCGCTTTTGATATGAAAAATAATGGAAAAAGCCGTAAAATGCCATGCAACGAAGCATACAATCGTTAGAAAGAAACCATGAAAGGGATGTTTTTGCACTTGTGCACAATACTGTTTGCTAAATGTTTGAGCACTAGGCATCCACCAACTGCATGGAGCATGAAAAAGATGTTAAAAGTATCAGTGTGATCAGCTCCTGGACATGCATTGCAATTGGTTTATGAGGACATGACCTACGTTGAGAGGCAGTGAGATACCCATGCTGTAGGCTAGTCGTGGGATCCTAAAGGGGAAATCAAGTAAGGACAATGGTACATGCCTGGACACGTTTATTTGGTACCCTGAGCGACGTTTGTGCGAAATGTCTATTTGTTGAGCGACGCACTGAGGGGCCAATCCCCAAGGTGTAGGAGAGTCGCAGAGGGTTGACGGCATTCAGCCGTAGGAGGAACCCCATGTGTATGTGATTCGAGCCTATTTGGCTATGTGAAAGGGACTCCCTCTGAGGAGTAATATTGGGTTAGGATCAGTTGGACTACAACGTATACAAACGCAATGTTTAGGAAGGCAGAGATTTCGATAGACGCTCCTGGCCGCGAGGCCGAGGGGTTGTCTTGTGCGTAGTGACGAGGCCCGGCTAGTGCATGAGCCAGCGCCGGCCCGTTTTTAGGTCCGCTATATGGCATCATGGTTTAGAAGCCGGAACTATATTGAACATTGATGCATTTTATGGAGCTTTTCGAAGGGAGTTTGCCCCTGAAAGGGGTGGGCAATATTGGTTGCGTGTACTCAACGTGACCCGCCAAGATCCACACGAGGATATTCGTGCTTATGCGAAGAAGATAAAAGAGGTTTTCCGTAAGTTGGACACCTCTATTCCTATCCCCGCAGCTGCCCAATTGCAATATTTCCTTCATGGTTTGGACTTTAATATCCAATTGCAGTTGAGTAGTGTCCCCTTGGGGGATATAGATACTGCCATTACACGAGCACAAGAGGTGGAATCCCGACTACAAGCAGCCTATGCTTCTCGAGGCAATTCGAACATGGGTTTAGTATTGGGAAATAATCTGGCAATGGCCAATGGTAGTAGTGGCCAAGGGATAGCAATGGCTAACCCTAATGGGAGAGGGAACATGATGCAGAATGTCCCTTTATTACCAGCTCCCCCTAGCATGTCGATGCCTACGGGCAGTCAAATGGCTCCAAATGGTGGAGGCCAGGCGGTTAATTCTAATACCATGCATGTGGCTCAACAACCAGTGCCTAATCGAATTGTTAGGCCGATGGAACGACATGGTAATGACCCAGGCTATGAGTCGAGTTCTTCCAATGTTCTTGGCGAGGTTAAGGACATGATGAAGCATTATACCGACATGATTACGGAGCAGTATCGACAAATAGCCATTGATGTCAACTTCCTTAAAAAACAACAAAATTTGATAGGAAGTAGATACCCAGAGGAGGGTGCACCTTCGAGGTTTAGTTGCAAATGGTGTGGTGGGCAGCACTATCCAAGAAATTGCCCAAATGTTAAGTGCGACATTTGTGGAAAATCTGGCCATTTAGCAGCCACTTGCTGGAGTAAGATCAGTTCCCTCCAGCGAGGAAGTCGACAACCAGGGCCTCTTAATCATCGTGCCCAAGGAAATGATTCCCAGCGAGAAGATGGGCCTAAACAAATACTTCAACGACCAAAGACTACAGTGGAGGAGCTACCTAGTGGTAGTGGGGTTAGTTTGATTGAGGCTGTACGCGTTGATGATGCTGAAACCTCTAATCTGCGAGCTGTCCTTACAAGAGGTCAAAAGGGTAGAGAAGCCGACAAGGATAAGCCTGTCGATGGAAACCCTAAACAAGGCGACAAAGGAATGCAAGTTTTGGACCCTTCCATGGAAGGGGGACTTTTGAAGCCCGTAGAAAGTAAAGCCGATAAGGAGCTACCAAAGAAGAAGGTGAAAGTTAAGAAAGAGGCAATAAAGCCGGTTCAGCGACCTAAAGAGCGGATGGTTTGGCGTGAAAAGCGAGCTCTATCGAACTATCATGAATTCGATTTGGCGAGCTCTCTCTGTGAAGTCAAGCCGGATGTGAATCTTTTACAGCTTATTAAGCTTTCCCCAGGAGTACGCAAGGAATTTAGAAAGATCCTACGTACCGGGTATATCGTAGAACCTTTGGGTATTGCGCGAGTTGGTGATGACTGGTTCGAGCATGCTGAGAAGCATTGCCCAAGGGTTGCAGCCTATGTCGATGGGATATTAGTAGATTATGCCATTGTCAACACGGGATCATCTGTTAACATTATGAGTTCTGAACTGATGGAAAGGTTGGGTCTTGCGATCCAGAAAGATACCTCCACAATTCTCAGAATGGCAGATGATAGTTTGAGACAGCCAGAAGGCTGCATTACTAAGGTCCATGTTACTGTTGCAAATGTAGAATGCATGTTGGACTTTAGGGTGATTCGTTTTGCAGGGCGGCCAAGTTACCAAGTATTACTCGGACGACCTTGGATCTTGCAAGCGGACTGCCAAGTAGATATACCCGCCGGTCGACTGATATTCGGCAGAGGTGCCCAGCGTGTGGTAGTTGATGCTTATCCTGAGTCCTCGCAAAGTTAGAGAGCTCCTCTATCTTCTACAGAATTGGAGACATTAGAAGATTTATCTGCCAGTGAGACATCATCGAGTGATGAGTCCAAAGAGGGATCCACCACGGAGGACATCTATCAGATCACTTTGAACGAGCCGATAGAGGGCCAAGATCGTATAAGAGATGCCGATGTTATTGAGCTAGACCTTGGTACGCCTGATGATTCGCGGCCAATCAAATTAGGTTCTATGCTCAGCACAGCAGAAAGGGAGGACTATGTGGCCTTGATCCAGGAATTCCGTGATATCTTTGCCTGGAGTTATGATGAGTTGAGAGGCATTCCTCCTAGTCTTGCTGTTCATACAATTCCGTTGAAAGAGGGCAGTCGTCCTGTACGGCAGAAAGTAAGGCGTATGCCTTTCGAGCTGAGGGACGGCCTGTTTGAAGAGTTACAGAAGCTTCGAAAAGCGGGTTTGATTTTTCCTGTGCAACACACGGAATGGTGTTTGCCAGTTGTGATTAGAAAGAAGAAGAATAATCAAATCCGTTTATGTGTAGACTTTAGGGAGATGAATAAGCAGACAGTTAAGGACTACTACCCGTTGCCATTTATTGACCAGATTTTGGATCAATTAGCAGGTAGGGAGATATATTCGTTTATGGATTGCTTTGCAGGATACAACCAAATGGCAATTGCAGAAGAGGATAAGTTGAAAACAACTTTTGTTACTGTATTTGGTACTTTTGCATACCATGTGATGGCCTTTGGTTTATGCAATGCGCCTGGTTCGTGGCAACGAACAGCAGATAAGACATTCGGTGACATATCCCCTGAAGAGTTGAAGGTGTTTATTGACGACTTAGGGGCTGCCACCGTGAGAGAGAGGCAGTTGAGCATTCTAAGAAAATGCTTTGAGCGTTGTAGACAATTCTGCATCGCCTTAAACCCACGGAAGTGTGTTTTTGGAGTACCTTATGGGCTATTGTTGGGTCATGTGGTCAGTTCGGTAGGAATTGCGACAGACCCCGAGAAGGTCAAAGTTATAGTTGCCATGGGTCCACCACGCACTCCGAAGGAGGTTCATAGCTTTCTGTCTTCGGTTGGTTACTATCGTAGATTCATAAATGCCTTGGCAGAAAGAACATTGCCGCTTACAAATTTATTGTCCTTTAGCTGTTCATTTGTATGGGGTGACCCTTGTAAGGTAGCATTCGAGGATGTGAAGCAAGAGCTAGCAAGAGCACCCGTTTTAAAAGCACCTAAAAGAGGTGAGGTGTTCTATATATTTTCAGCAGCCACCATGTATAGTATCAGTTGCTGTTTAGCCCAAATTTGGGAAGAGAAGTGGTACCACCCGATTGCTTTTGCTAGTCGGAAGCTAGGGGTATCCGAAATCAATTATACCTACATGGAGAAGCTGTGTCTAGCGATGGTCTTTGGGACCAAGAAATTCAGGCATTACATTCTCTATGAGAAAGTCATGCTTTATACAAAGGCGGAGGGCCTTCGACTATTGATGAATAAGCTACAGCCGCCTGATCGTCTAGCAAAGTGGTTAATCACTTTGCAGGAATTTGATTATGAAATCAAGAGTAAGCCACCAAGGTTGCAAGGCATCGTGGAATGTCTAGTGGACTTTGGGGAGCCGAAAGAATCTGTGGCTGAAGGTAGTGACATGGAGATGTTATTTAAAATAGATACGGCATCTATTCCCTCCTGGTATGCTGCAATAACGCATTATTTATCAACAGGAGAGGCGGGATCCGAATTATCTAAAGCTGAGAAAAGGAAAATTAAGCAGCAAGCGTTAAAGTTTGCTTTGATCGCAGGTACATTATATCGGCAAGGGGTTGATGACATCTATCACCGATGTGTGATGCCTGACGAGGTGCCATTCATTTTGGAAGAGTGCCATGATTCTGCTTGCGGTGGCCATTTTGCTGGACGGCTTACAGCACAAAAAGCTTTAAGAGCAGGTTATTGGTGGCCTACCATCTTCCAGGATGCGTTTGCGTATGTTAAGCGATGCGATATTTGCCAACGACATGATAGTCGAGAGAATAGGAAACGACCACTCACCCCTATTATGGCGATACTTCCATTTGAGAAGTGGGGAATAGACTTTGTGGGTCCTATTACTCCGTCATCGACTACACAAAAAAGGTACATCATTGTAGCAACCGACTACTTCACGAAGTGGTCAGAAGCACGTGCAACAAGGAAAGATGATGCTAAAGAAACTGCTAGTTTCCTTTTAGAGCAGATAATATGCCGGTTTGGTCCGCCGAAAGAATTAGTGTCGGACCGCGGAACCCATTTCCTGAATAAGGTGATCAAAGGTTTGACAGAGATGTGGCAAATCAAGCATAACAAGACAACCCCCTATAATCCGCAAGCCAATGGGCAGGTTGAAAGTACCAACAAGCAGCTTGTGGGCATCCTGTCCAAAATTGTGTCGGAAAAGAAACGGGATTGGGATAAAAAGTTATACGTGGCAGTGTGGGCCTATAATATGACCTTCAAACGAGCCACTGGCCATACCCCGTTCAAGTTAGTATATGGGGAGGAGTGTGTCTTGCCTTTAGAAATTGAGCTGCCGACTATTTGGTTTGCCATCAATCATTCTTTGAGCGATGAAGACGCACTTTTTGAACGCTTGACGACACTGGCACATTTAGATGAGCTTAAGCTACAGAGCTTATTGCACCAAGAAGTGGCGAAGCGCCGAATGAAGCAGCTACACGACCTCAAAGCCAAGAAATACACCTTCAAGAAAGGACAGCTTGTTCTGTATTATGACGCACGACGAGAATTATTTCCAGGCAAGCTAGAGCCCAAATGGGATGGGCCCTATAGGATCGTTAGAATAGGAAAGAATAAATCCACAGTCTTGTTAGCTGACCTTGAGGGGACAGAATTTAAAAATAAGGTTAATCTTAATAAGATTAAACCTTATTATTTCTGATTGCACTAATGCTATGACTGCCTTGCAGGTCTAGGCGAGATCGATCAAATATCTGTAAGGAAATCGTGATAAAGGTTGATGGGTCGTCTAATCCCTTATTTAGAACACCCATATTTGGAACAGAGGTATCATCAGGGAAAGCTCATTTGGTGGAGCAAAGGATACAAGGTGATTGAGCAAGAAGGCGGGACATTTATTTGGGAGATCAAGGTCTTCTGCCATCACTACCTACAAATTTTGACGAGCATCCCTGTTGAATTCAATGATGATGGAGGGATGGAGCCTACAGTCCACCCGTTGAACATGCTGAATTTTGATTACCATAATTATGAGTAGAGTTCCGGATGGCGGGATATGTAAACCCTTTATGGACGTACACATTGTACTTTGATGGGGCGTCCAGGGGTCCATGCAAAAAAGGAAGTGTAGGAGTTGTCATCCGAGACCCCCGACGACGCATTGTCATGAAGTTAGCTGTTTGTCTCGGGGTGAATTTTACCAATAATATGGCCGAATACAAAGCCCTGATAATGGGTTTGAATATTGCAAAGAAGGGTGGTATCCGTCAGTTATTGGTGAAAGGGGACTCTTAGTTGGTTTTAAATCAACTCAATGGGACGTACATGGTATGGAACCCCATCCTTTGTATGTACCATCATAATGCCATAGCCCTGCTAGACGAATTCGATAGAGTGTCTTTTCAGCTGATTCCACGGAATTGGAATCAGTTTGCCGATTCTTTGGCTAATTTTGCGTATGAAGAAGACCTCTTCTTTAATTGTGGCCCTTGTCCCGATATATCTATTGATGCTGAGACAGGACCCGGTCGTTTGTGGGGTATGCTTTCTGAACATGCCCTCTTTGGCAGACGATGGTTGCTTTGGGTGATGCAAAGGGTAAGCGAGACTCATCTGCCTTTATTATCATGTACCCATAGACTGCTTCGACGACATGTGATGCGAACACCTCTTGCGATATACGCAGGAGGGATGGGTCATAATTTAATGCACCTAGTTTAGGGCTACAAGCCCTGTTCCCCTGGGAATGCTTTGATGTCTATCATGGTTGTGTCCAGAAGGATGTTATGCATAGCCATGTTTTGTTTCATTAGGCCAAGAGGGCCGATTCAGTTTTGTAGCAAAGTCATGTCTGATTTCATTAGGCCAAGAGGGCCATTTCCCTGTCTAGTGCGGGTGCGTTTAATCGGGTTTTTGTTTTAAGTGTTGTGCTGGACAGGTTTCGCGGTTCGTGGAATTTTGTGGAGCCTGGAGGAGCCTTTGCTGCAATGGAAGCTTCTTGTGGCCAATCCAGGTGATATCTCTCCTTCATGAGTACCTTTCTTTCCTGCTATATGTGTATGTGTACTTGTCGAGGGGACGCATTTTTGTTGGGGACCGGCAACCAAGGCATGAAGTCCCAAGTTTAGGCTAAGTATGTTTGAGGGAGGTCGGAGTAGTCATTGCCTCCTGCAACGACATTGTTAGACATTGAAAGACCTGTTTTAGAAGGAAGTCCTAGTGGCCCTGTCCTGCTAGCCTGCTAGGCAGCCGTTCTAGGAGTTCTTATTAGTAGTGAGGCAGTTAGAGAAGCCTACCAGAAGATAATAATGATGATGCCAGAAACTCTGTACATCTTAAAAGATGAATATAAATGCGAAGGTGTGTAAAAAGGGGTTCTAACCCCTATCAAAGAAAAGTAAAGAAATGAAAGGATATAAGCAGTTGATCATTGCCTTGCGAAGGCCTAGTAGGTTCCTGGGGACGAATCAGACCCGGGGCCGATACCTTGTCTTCCTAGGGGTGGCTTCTTGCTGGAAAAATAATGACAAAACAAGGATGGTTGGAGCGAAAATAAAAGTGAGCATTAGAAAAGGATTAAGTGTCGCCTTGCGAGGGCTTGGTAGGTTCTTGGGTGCCGAGACGGGTCCTGAGACCGATGCCCTGTTCTCGTTGGGTCACTACGCTCAGCTCCCTCCTTTTTACATGCCCAAGTATATTGATTAAATAAAAACCCTAAAAGAAGACATGCACTGAAGGAACATACTCTTTGATCAGGCTATAGGAGACCTCGCCTTGTAAGAGCTCCTAGTTGTGTTGTCTTTAGTTGGTAAGTAGTGCAGACTACCATTTAGGGCAACCTCTTTGATAGGTTTTTTTAGTTTGGCTGTGTTGGAGCAGTTGGTTAGGGACTCGCTTCGGATCTTCTATTAGATGATGCTAGGCCTACTCCTTGTGGATGTTATGCCTTGGTTCTGCCCAGGGTTAGGGAGAGCATTGTGCTGAGTTTCATGATGATAATTGTTTTGTATCAGTTTGATGCTTCTTTGGTTGTTTATGTGCAGATATGTTCGTGGGTTCGACGGACTGAGTCGTCCTATCCCGTGGTCGCCAATGAAGGATGGATTTTAGGCCCCGGAACGTGCCTAAAAATAGGAGAAAAATGTGGAAATGCGGGGAAAAATGCTCAACCACGAAGGCGGCAGCTCGACCTAGGATGATTTTAAGCGTCAAGTGCTTGACGGGCGCCCGTACGACACTCCGAGAATTTTCATAATTTTTCCGTGCGCCTGTGCCAGTCAGTGGAGCTGCCAGTCAGTGCGGGATGTCGAGACGAGCTCATAGAAATTTTCAGACTGACGATCGGAGTCCGTACGCGGAAGATGGCCCGAAACCGGCCGGGGTGCCCAAAAGGGGGCCCAAATTTGAAATTCCAAAAGGTGTAAGAGAGGGGGGTGACCTTTGGCACCCCCCCCCCCCTTTCAAAAAACGTGATGTAGGGGGGGGCGGCGGCTGTTTTTCAGCCGTCGAAAAAAACGCGCCCCCCCCAATCATGATGAGGCTTGACAAGCAAGCTATGAAGATTATTATGCCAGGCTTCTACATCTATCCTACGCTCCGTATCGCCGGTCTCCGCTCCCGCAATGATGGACTTAGAGAGAGAGAGAGAAAATCAGTCTTTCTCTCTCCTCCTTCTCTCTCCTCTTAACCCCCGTTCGTGCGTGGAAGAGTAGAATGGAAATGGATGGCCGGATGGATGCCGATTCTTGACGAGACTGAAGGGCAATGCCAAATCATTGTAGATTGCTGATTCCAAGTAGAATTCATGGCTGGAAATCAGTCGTGGGACGTGCCAAATTTAATGGAAAAACCCGCAAGACACGGTAATAATTGTTTTTACAAAGAAAATGGCCTTTTGGTGCAAATTTGGTTGATAAAAATGTGTTCATATGGATTGAGTTTTGAGTATGTCGTGCTTTGAGTTGTTTTCTGGCTGTTCATCATTTAAAAATCAGAAAAACATGTGTGGGATAGCAGAAAATAGAAAACCGAGACACGAAAAACCATAAAAATGAAGAAAAATAGGGTTTTTTGGGCTAAAAATGATGCAATAAATTAATCCACACCTACTAAAATTCTTTTTCTGCTGAAATGAACTAAGGGCCACAGCCCATAAACTGAACTTAATTTTCAGCAATTGAAAAATGGGAGAAAATGGGGAAAATTGCAAGAAAATGGTGGAAAAAACCCCTTAAAATAGGGAAAATTTATATTTTGGGCTTCGAAAAATTAGGAAAATTATGAGTAATGTCCGTGAATGTATAGTGAGGCTGAGGCATGAAGATTTGCTTCAGATCAGCCTTGCTTCCGTGTTTTAGTTCGGTTTTGTCCGCTTTTGATATGAAAAATAATGGAAAAAGTCGTAAAATGCCATGCAACGAAGCATACAATCGTTAGAAAGAAACCATGAAAGGGATGTTTTTGCACTTGTGCACAATAATGTTTGCTAAATGTTTGAGCACTAGGCATCCACCAACTGCATGGAGCATGAAAAAGATATTAAAAGTATCAGTGTGATCAGCTCCTGGACATGCATTGCAATTGGTTTATGAGAACATGACCTACGTTGAGAGGCAGTGAGATACCCATGCTGTAGGCTAGTCGTGGGATCCTAAAGGGGAAATCAAGTAAGGACAATGGTACATGCCTGGACACGTTTATTTGGTACCCTGAGCGACGTTTGTGCGAAATGTCTATTTGTTGAGCGACGCACTGAGGGGCCAATCCCCAAGGTGTAGGAGAGTCGCAGAGGGTTGACGGCATTCAGCCGTAGGAGGAACCCCATGTGTATGTGATTCGAGCCTATTTGGCTATGTGAAAGGGACTCCCTCTGAGGAGTAATATTGGGTTAGGATCAGTTGGACTACAACGTATACAAACTCAATGTTTAGGAAGGCAGAGATTTCGATAGACGCTCCTGGCCGCGAGGCCGAGGGGTTGTCTTGTGCGTAGTGACGAGGCCCGGCTAGTGCATGAGCCAGCATCGGCCCGTTTTTAGGTCCATCAGGTATTGTATGTCACTACTGTGGCAAAACAAGTCATATTGCAGTCCAATGTTATGCTAAGAAAGATGATATTCGCAGTGGTAAGTTGCAGCAAGGAAACTATGCATCGTCTTCACGATAGAATGAAGACAAAAATGAACGTCTATTTGTTATGTAGCATATGCTGAATGCTATTATAGGAAAGGGAACACATAATGATGTTTGGTATGTTGATTCAAATGCATCCAATCATATGACCAGTCATGCAGAATGGTTTGGAGAGATGCAAGATTTGCAAAATGCAGGTTATGTGCAGACGGGTGATGATTCATGCCACCCAATTTCACACATTAGAAAAGTTCCCTTGTCCTTGCATGATGGTAAGACAAAGAGTCTTTCAGATGTATTACATGTGCCATCTATTACAAAGAACTTGGTGTCAGTCGGTCAAATGGTAGAGCAAGGGCTGCAAGTCAGATTTAATGCAAAGGGCTGCTTTGTGGAAGACTTCAATGACAAGTGTAGGTTGGTAGCAAAGGGAAGTAGAGTTGGATGTATGTTTACTCTGGATGTTGGAATTCCTACTATGAATGCTACTATATATGCTAAAGGAAAAGGTGTTGTTGTTGCAGATATTGAAATTTGACACAAACGCATTTGACATGCAAATGTACAAAGGCTAAAATTAATGCAGTCCAAAGGGTTGGTTATAGGTTTGTCTACATTTAGAGTTACAGAATTTCATAAGGTATGCGAAGCATGTCAGTTTGGTAAGCAGGCAAGACAACCCTTTTCACACGACAGATATGTAAGCAGAAATATCCTTGATGTTGTGCATACAGACATTTGGGGGCCTACACAAAATATATCTCTTGGAGGCAGTTCATACTTTGTCACATTCATTGATGATTGTTCTAGAAAGCTGTGGATATATTTTATGAAGGAAAAGAGTGAAGCGTTTGAGCACTTTAGAACTTTCAAGGCTGCAGTTGAAAGAGAAACAAGCTTAAAAGTAAAGTGCTTGAGGTCAGATGGAGGGGGAGAGTACCTCTCGAATGAGTTCAGTGATTTTCTGAGGTCTCATGGGATAAAGGGACAGTTCACATGCAGATATACCCCACAGCAAAATGGGGTTGCAGAAAGGAAAAACAGGCATATTGCAGAAGTTGCACGCACCTTGATTGGCTGAAAAGAATATGCCTAAGCTTTTTTGGTCTGAGGCTGTTCATACTGCTGTTTATATTATGAATAGAACTCCCACAGCTGCAGTTCATGGTATGACCCCCGAAGAATGTTTTACAGGTAAGAAGCCTGATGTCTTACACTTGAAAGTGTTTGGCTGCATTGCGTATGTTCATGTGCCATATGAGTTACGGAAGAAACTAGATCCAAAGGCTGAAAAGTGTGTCTTTATTGGATACTCTTTAGAGCATTGCGTATGTTCATGTGCCAAATGAGTTGCGGAAGAAACTAGATCCAAAGGCTGAAAAGTGTGTCTTTATTGGATACTCTTTAGAGCAGAAAGGGTATCGCTGTTATAACCCTATCACATGTAAGTTCAGAGTGAGCAGAGAAGGGATGTCATCTTTGATGAAATGAGCAGTTGGTATGCATCTAGTGGTGATGCATTGGATGATGATGATGATCATGACACTCATATGCAGGCTGAAAAGCAAGAGTCACGGACTCTTAGTGGACTAGAGACATCATCTGGTAGTCCTTGGTCTGGGAGACTAAGGAGTACCTCTACATCTTCAGGTGCATCTAGTAGCACTACAGGTAAAGACAAAGGAAAGAATAAAGTGTCAAAAGGCATTGATGCAGTTCTTGATGGAGACTCCAGTGGCTCAGAGAGCTTGGATGATGAGCTTGGCATTCCCTCAGTGAGGACACCAGGTGTACACAGAGCTCATAATAATGTAAAGGCTCCATTGAGTGATCCGGTGGTATGCAGATCTAGTAGGGTCAGATACCCTATTAAAAGATTTGGTTTTGAAGGTTATGCAGCTCACCATTATGCTTATATGGTGAAACTAGTTGAGAATGTTGAGCCCACGTGTTTTGAGGATGCTGTTGGTCATACTTGTTGAGAATCTAGCAATCACATCCACTTGTATGCCTCTTTGTATGGAGCAGTAGGCAAGGGAAAGCAAGCAGTCTAGGATGAGGTCCTGAATCCCATAAGCACAGTGGTGCAGAATGCTACTACCTAGTTCTATATAACATTGTACTTGGATGTCACTTTCATATGAGATGAATACAATATCATGATGCTTTCCTCTTTCAGTTAGTGTCATTGTCATTGTCTGTCTAATACACAAGAATGTGTTTATGAGTTCAAGTCTCAATCTTGAAACCTAATTCACTTGTGTAACAGTCTTGTCTTCTTTGTCTATGTCATCATGAGGTTTATCTCTACCTTCCAACCTCCATAGCTTTTGCCATGCTCTAGATCTCGCATTTCTCACATGGTATCAGAGCGCAGCTGAGCATGGCGTAGCATGTTTCAGGTCCTCTCTCTGCTCCCTCAGTTTCTCATAATCTCTATCCAGCTCAGCTCAAGTGTTTGACTTCATCTCCAACTCCATTTTCACTTTCTACCCCTTGGCAGCCATAGCCAACCTGCAACCTACCTCTGTTGGAGGAGTTGGATCTCCACTTACAGGGCATATCTTCACTTGCTTCCTTCTGGGAAAGTGTTCCCCTACTTCCAGAGCTTCTTCTTGACACATCAATCACTGACTTTGGGCAAGCATAGCTTCAGCATTGACAATTTTCTCAATCTCTGCCCTGTGTCTGCCATAGCCAAACTGGACCTGCAGTACTTGGAGCTTCCATATCTTCCTCTACAGACCTTATCTCCTCACGATTTCTTCTATGAATATCTTCCCTAGGTCAGGGCGCTGCTCCTCATCATGACAAACACCAACATTGACCAACCATAGCTCCAACATTGCTTAGATTCGTGATCGCTGTCCAGATCTGCGCCTGTGCTGGTCGTATGTCCGACTCTACCTCTGCGTTGCGCGATTTACTGTGGGGCCTTAGGGCTTTTGAAGCTTACCCCATAGGCTTGCTTCTCATCAACCAGCACGCCGAATAATCCATCCCACGAGCTGCAGCAGCCCAAAAACCAGTTGGCCTGACTGCAGAAACCCTAAAGCTCCACCATAGCAATGTCAAGTTCAAGCTCATGAACCACTTGAAATTTTCACTCCTGTCAAGCTATTGGCACTTAGACAAGGCTATTGCAACTCAGATCTGAAGCTTCCAGCATCAAATCAGTAAAGGAAGATTCGAAGACATCAACACCAAGTCTCAAGCTTATTCCTCCATTTGGCAAAGCAAGTACTATCACTCTGATCTGAGTATTTACTCAGTGTTCAGCAAGATTTTACCAGCAAGGAGGGGACTCAAACAACGGGTTCATCAAGCAAAGGATCGGCATCAAGAATCACCATCTTCAACTCTAGTATCCCTTGATACTTAAGAGTGTTGATTTAACACTATTTTCACTTGTGTTTTTTAGCACATTCAAAAATCAACTCATTGGTGGTCTAATCTCACTCATTTGATGCTGATGCATTTGCCAAACATGAAGATTTTTAAGTGGATTCTTCTTATCAGGAGTGACATAACTACTCTTGTTGCTCACTGGTACTACATAGAAGGTGTTTCTATTCTACTTGCAAAGAGACATGGAGCTGCTTACATTAAAGTACAATCAATGAGCTCAATTGAAGAACTTGAAGACATGTCTACTACATTTGGGATAATGCAAGATTTTGAAGACATTTCCACTGCCTCAAAAATGACGGTATCTTTGCTTGAGGGGGACATGGACATGGACATGGACATGAAGACTGAAGCTGCAAGCAAAGTAAATAACAAGTACAAAATCAAAAAGAGCAAGCTGGACTACACCGACAAGAAGACCTACATCAAGATGAAGAAGGACAAGAAGTTTTGTTATGCTCATAATGTCATACCTAAAAATATAGAAAACCACAAGGGCTTGCCGGTCCTTGACCTAAATTTTTACTAGATTTTTTTATTGTATGTACTTGCCATTGATGCTCCTACCATAAGCTTGTAAACTCCTCATGTAACCTGGCATTACAGTCTCTGTACACTTTGTGAGGCCCCTGTTACAGCCTCTGGATGTCCATCATGTTTGTGGTACCCACACTTAGCCTTTTCTGCGACAGCCTCTGGTGTTTTGCCATGTTTGTGGTATGCCCACACTTTGCAGGTGTTGCTCTCACTAAAGCCTCTACACACTTTGTGCCTTCCTGGTTGTGATTGAGGAGGGGTGTTGAGAATCTAGCAATCACATCCACTTGTATGCCTCTTTGTATGGAGCAGTAGGCAAGGGAAAGCAAGCAGTCTAGGATGAGGTCCTGAATCCCATAAGCACAGTGGTGCAGAATGCTACTACCTAGTTCTATATAACATTGTACTTGGATGTCACTTTCATATGAGATGAATACAATATCATGATGCTTTCCTCTTTCAGTTAGTGTCATTGTCATTGTCTGTCTAATACACAAGAATGTGTTTATGAGTTCAAGTCTCAATCTTGAAACCTAATTCACTTGTGTAACAGTCTTGTCTTCTTTGTCTATGTCATCATGAGGTTTATCTCTACCTTCCAACCTCCATAGCTTTTGCCATGCTCTAGATCTCGCATTTCTCACAATACTCATTTGGATGCAGCAATGGATGAGAAGATGGCTGCATTAGAGGCCAATAAGACTTGGGATCTAGTGCCATTGCCAAAGGGCAAGAAAGCTATTGGATGTAAGTGGGTTTATAAGATTAAGCACAATGCAGATGGTTCTATTAGTAGGTACAAATCTAGGCTGGTTGAAAAAGGCTATGCCCAGACATATGGCATAGATTATGATGAAACCTTCAGTCCAGTTGCTAGGATGGCAACTGTCAGATGTGTGATTCCTTTGGCAGCAGCCAAAGGTTGGAGGTTGCAGCAAATGGATGTGAAGAATGCCTTCTTGCATGGTGATTTGTAGGAAGAAGTGTATATGGATCAACCAGCAGGTTATGAAGATTTAGAGCATCCCACGTATGTGTGCAAGTTGAAGAAGGCGCTCTATGGGCTCAAGCAAGCACCTAGAGCATGGTCTGGCAAGATCAAAGAGTATCTTGTCAATATTGGCTTTTATGTTTCTGATGCTGATCACTCACTTTATGTGAGAAAGGGAGATGTAGGTTTGGTCATCATAGTCATCTATGTGGATGACTTGATTATTACAGGTGATAGTGATAGTGGGATTGCTGAAGTCAATGACTTTTTGAAGAAGAAGTTTGAGATGAAGGATTTAGGTGAGCTAAGGTACTTCCTTGGCATTGAGGTGATCAGATGTGATGATGGTATATGGCTGTCTCAAAGATAGTATGGCTTGGATATGTTGTCCAAGTATGGTATGACAACATGCAAACCACTTTCAGTCCCGTTGGAGCAGAATGTAAAGTTGAGTGCTGATGTTGGGGATGAGATAAAAGACCCTACTATATTCAGGAGGATAGTGGGGAGTTTGATCTATATGACCATTACAAGGCCAGACTTGAGCTACGTTGTTGGTCTTGTGAGTCAGTTTATGCAAGTACCTAGAAAGCCACATTTGGATGCAGTCATACGCATATTGAGATATGTGAAGTCCACATTACATTATGGACGTTCTATGAGGCAGGTATAGATGTATAGGTATTTGGATACATAGATGCAAATTGGGCTGGTAGTATGTCTGATAGAAGATCTACCAGCGGATACATGTTCTCTCTTGGTAGTGCAGCAATTGCTTGGAGCAGCAAAAAGCAATCTACAGTTGCTTTGTCAAGTACAGAGGCTGAGTATAGAGGTGTTGCTGTTGCAGCATGTGAGGTAGTATGGCTACAAAAGTTAATGGCTGATTTGGATGTGCAGGTGGAAGGTCCAGTTGTCATTTATTGTGACAACATGAGCAGTATACAGTTGGCTAGGAATCCTGTGTTCCATGCCAAGACAAAACATATTGAGGTACACTACCACTTTGTGAGAGAGAAGATACTAGCAGGTGAGATTGACTTGGTGTATGTCAGCACACAGGATCAGATAGCTGACATCTTCACGAAGGCATTGGGTACAGAGAAGCTTCAAAAGTTTCGAAGCTTACTTGGAGTTGCAGAGATGCAGTTGAGCTTGAGGGGGAGTGTTGAGATGACAAGCTCAACACATGCGGACATTGATGATGGACCGCCTGGTTAGATGGGTCCACACGTCTACACTTAGCACTCGATGGTCATTATGACTCTCACATGGCCACTGACTCATTACTTATTATATTTAGGTTGTTACACCTATTACAGCTGGCATAGTTATAGCGCCAGTCGACTAATGTAGTCGGTTATGCATTGTTTGACTTAGTAGGCCACTTTCCTTTATGTTGTATCTTATCTATACTTTGTGTACATTGTAAAAAGTGTGTGGAAGAAGAAGAAGAAACCAGCAAGAAAACGTTTTCTCTTCTTGTCTCTTGAGTGAGCTTCTCCTTGTGCATTCTGTGTGTGTTCGGCGCATCATCTTGAGCAAGTCCCCCCACCACGCGATTCTTGATAGACTGGTCGGGGTGGTTCCCTTCTTGGGCTAGGTCCACCTCCTTGACCTTGGCTGGTCCCTCGATTGGTTCACTTGTCTATGCTTGACGTTTGGCACCTAACAGAACTACCACCCTATCCCCATTTTTTGAATTTCGTGAATCGTTTAGGGAGGTCATGCGGTTTTCGTTGTTCTTCCATTCGAGTATCCCTGGGTTGTTTTGCATTTTCATGTCTCAATCGTCTACACCTTAGGTGGACCGGTAGGTCCCCCTTGGTGCATCTGATTGTGGGCAACTTGGGGATCTGTGGATCACTATCCGAACTAGCCTCTGATTCAGAGTTGAATCCCCCTCCTTCGATAGAAGAGGTGGTCTCTCCTGGTGGGCGCAGTTCAGATGGTGATTCAGTTCTAAACACTGATGTCATTCCTGGCTGGGCTAGTCCCAGTTGCTCGAGGTCTATGGCTCCTACGTGTTCCAACCAGGCACGGTCACATTCCACTCTCATGACTCCTCGCTCCATCCGGAAGATACTCTTTCTCTGTGGCTTGGAGTCTACTCGTATTTGCTCTATTTCTTGTCCTTCAGTGTCGTATTCCACGGTATCTACCTCACCCTCACTTTCATCACTAACGGACTGGTAGTCTTCGTATTCGTCATTCGAATTTTCTTCATCAGACTGCTCGTCATCTCCTAGGACTTGGTCTATCCCTGGTCGTTGTTCAGGCACCAGGGCCTAGTTATACATGAGGTTTAAGTCATGCACTCTAGTCCATTGCCACTTGGATTCATCTAAGAGATCCTGGAGTGGTTTGAGATTTGCAGCTCGATTGCCAGCTAGCTTGTCCAATAGACATTCCAGTATCTCCTGGAGTTCCCTTTTGTTGGTTGGGACGTGGGAGTTGACAGGCTTCGGCTTCCCTCGAAGGCTTCCTACCATCATGCAGACTGGCACGGAGGGTGTGTTGTTAGTCTTGCCGATTGTTTTGATGGCTTGCTCATATACCTCGTGATCAGAGAATGGCAAGTCGATTGTAGCAAGGACATGCATCCAATCCCACTCGTCCTCTGGGCATGGGATATACCTGGTCAAGGGCCCGTAGGTCTTCTCGACCTGAGCATTACCCTTGAGCATAGCAGAGATGGCGTCTAAGTCGACGGATGAGGTCTTCTAGGTGTCCATCTCTACTCTCACGACATCCATCCTATTGCCAAGGAAGGTTAAGCCGTTACCCCAATCCTTGATGACCCTAGCATTGCGCATCCAGGGCGGGCTAATATGATGTCGTAGTCCACTCCCTTCATGACTATAAAGTCAACGGAGAACTGGACACCTGCGATCTTCACTAGCCAATTCTTAAGCACCCCAAACGGCTTAACTCTCATACCGTTTGCTAGTGTGACATTAAACCTAGAATTCTCAACAGGTGGGTTTCCCCAAGTGTGAAGCATTGCGTGGCTAAGCACACTAACCCCAGCCCCCATGTCTACGATTCCCTTCCTCGTTGTATCGCCTAGGGCTAAGACCGGTAAGACTGCATGCATCTCAGAGCCTTCACAAAAGGCATTGACGTGCAAGGACTTAGGCATAGAGTGCAGCATCAAACTCGGTATTTGCGTTTCTGCCTCATGGTCATGAGGGTCTGTCGTGACCTGCTCTTGTGCCCCTTCAACCCACTGCTTAAGATCCTGCCATAGGGTGGGGTGCTGCCTAAGGAGATCTCCCAGGCTAAGTGTTACAGGGGTAGCAACCAACGTGGTTAGGAGATCATTGGGTGTAACCTGGATTGTCGTGGCCAGTGGCCGTTGACTGAACCACGGCCCTGTAGCAGCGCTGAGGCTTGGCCTTAGCGGCACCGCTTGTGGTGCAGTCGCTTCTCTTGACTTTGGTTGTGGGAGCGAGGTTGGCGTACTTATGCTGGAGGGATCATCGATCCCATCCTCTATGATGGGCTCAGCGTCTTTTAGGTGTTCTTGGGCTTCCCTCACCCATTCTCTCACCTTTTCTATGGCCTCTAATTGTCGCTTCGGGTGCGGGTATTCCCCTACCTTAGCGCTTCCCTTTTCGGCCGTCTTACGGGCTGACATCTCTGCTTCTGCGTCGGAGACGTTCTTTCCAGCGGGCAGAGTTGTAACGCTCTCCGTTTTTAGTGGGATTTTAGGTTTCGACTTCCTCTTTCGTCGTCTATGGCTCTTCTTCCTTATCGAGGCTGCATCGAGATTGCTAGGTCCTGGCAGAGAGATGCCAGCTTGCTTTGTTTGGGCACAGGTCGTGACTCGCAAGGGGATAGGCATGGCCTCCCCATCGTGGTTCTCAACACCGAACAGCCCCAATGGGACCGATGGTTCATTGGGCTGAGCTAGATGACCGTTGTGTATTCTGCTCCAAAGGAACTGAAATAGGCTTACAGCCTGTCATCCCATATTTGGACAGCATGTCCAATCCATACTGCCTCTGCAAGAGCTGTATCCCACTTGGTGATCTAATCACCTCAATGCCCAAGAAATAACGCAGCTCTCCCAAATCCTTCATCTCAAACTTCTGCTTCAATAGCATTTTCACATGAAGGATATCTTCATCACTGTCACCTGTCATAATCAAATCATCAACATAAATGACAAGTAGCATAATACCTTTCTCTGTTTTTCTCACATAAAGTGAGAAATCTGCCTTGGAAATCTGAAAGCCAATAGTGACAAGATACTGTCCTATCTTGTCAGACCATGCTCTAGGTGCCTGCTTCAAGCCATACAAGGCTTTCTTCAACCTGCAAACAAACTCAGGATGAACAGCATGCACATAACCTGGTGGCTGCTCCATATAGACCTCTTCTTGCAAATCACCATGCAAGAAGGCATTCTTTACATCCATCTGATGTAAAGACCATCCCTTTGATGCAGCCATAGCAATGGCTGCTCTTACAGTTGCCATCCTTGCAACTGGACTGAATGTTTCTTCATAGTCAATGCCATATGTTTGTGCATACCCCTTGACTACTAATCTTGCCTTGTATCTGTTCACAGAACCATCTGCATTGTGCTTCACCTTATAAACCCACTTACAGCCAATTGCATTCTTACCTTTAGGCAAAGGTACTAACTCCCATGTAGCATTTGCTTCCAAGGCATCCATTTCTTCATCCATGGCTTTCTCCCATTTTTCTTTTCCCATGGCTTGCTCAAAAGATGTGGGTTCTGGTTCCTGTATCACTTTGACCATATATGCATAGTGAATGGCTGTAAATCCATCATATTTCAGCCTATCCACAGGATACCTAGCTCTCGTAGACCTGCGCAAAGTAGGTTCACTCCCAGGTGCTCTCAAAACATCCTTGGTCTTCCTTACTCCAGGTGTAACAATAGAAGGGATACCCAACTCATCATCAATGCTCTGTTCTGAGCCACTGGATTCACCATCCACATAAGAGTGACCTGCATTCACATCAAACATGGGCTGATCAACCTTCTCTTTTCCTTTTCGTGATACCTGCATACCACTATCTGCATTGCTTTGAGAAGATTCTCCTGATCTCAATCTGCCTGTCCATGGCGAAGAATGTGAACCATTGCTAGAGGACGCTCCAGGTCCACTAATATTTTGTGACTGCTGCTGTGAATTCTGTGCAGCATTACCATTTTGTGCATCTACATCATCAATCACATTTACTGGTTTATACCAGCTACTCATCTCATCAAAAACAACATCTCTGCTCACTGTAAACTTACGAGTAGAAGGGTTATAGCATCTATACCCTTTTTGCTGCAGAGAGTAACCAATAAAGATGCACTTCTCAGCTTTTGGATCCAACTTGGATCTCAGCTCATCTGGCACATGTACATAGGCAATGCAACCAAAAATTTTCAAATGAGAAATATCTGGTTTCCTACCAGTATACCTCTCCTCTGGAGTCATTCCATGTATTGCTGCAGTGGGAGTCCTGTTCATTATGTAGACTGCTGTAGCAACTGCTTCAGCCCAATAAAAATCTGGCAAGTCTTTTTCATTGAGCATGGCACGAGATACCTCTCCAATATGCCTGTTTTTCCTTTCTGCAATTCCATTTTGTTGTGGGGTATAACTGCATGAATATTGCTGCTTTATGCCATGCTCCTGCAAGAACTTTGCAAACTCATTTGAGAGGTACTCTCCCCCTCCATCTGACCTTAGGCATTTTATTTGCAGACCTGTTTCTTTTTCAGCCATAGCTTTAAGGGTTTTGAAATGCCCAAAAACTTCACTTTTCTTTTTCATAAAATACACCCAAACTTTTCTGCTATAGTCATCAATAAAAGTGACAAAATAATGACAGCCTCCAAGAGATGCAGCTTTAGTAGTCCACACATCAGAGTGGATTAATTCCAATGGCTTCTCACTCTCTTGAACATGTCTAGGAAATGGTTTCCTTGCCTGTTTTCCAAACTGACAGGCTTCACATACCTTATGCATTTCTGCAACCTTGAATTTTGGCAATCCTGCAACAATATTTTGGGCCTGCATTGATTTAAGTCGTTGTACATTAACATGACCAATGCGTTTATGCCAGATATCAATATCTGCAACTACACCGGTCCCATGTGCAAACATTGCTGCACTCAATTCAGACATGTCTGCATCCAACGTAAACATTCTGCCCTTCTTCTTTCCTTTTGCTATCAAGCGACCTTTATTTTTCATATCCTCAACAAAGCATCCATGAGGATTAAATCTGACCTGCAAGCCCTGCTCAACCATTTGACCGACAGAAACCAGATTCTTAGTGATATTCGGGACATGAAATACATCGGACAGGTATTTCTTTTTCCCATCCTGCATAGACAAGGGAATTTTTCCAATCTGCACAATAGGATGTGCAGTATCATCACCAGTCTCCACAAATCCTGGTTTCTCCATTTTCCTTGCATCCTCCATCCATTCTGCATGACCTGTCATGTGGTTTGATGCACCTGAGTCAACATACCATACATCATTGCTTTCTTCTGCACTTGTCACAGAATTGTTCATGTGCTGCACCATGAACAAACGCTCATTTCTGTCATCACCCTGTCTGCTAGAAGATGCATAATTCCCTTGTTGCAGTTTTCCATTCATGATGTCATTCTGCTTTTTATAGCAGTCTTTAGCCATATGACCCATTTTACCACAATAGTAGCATTCAACATTACTGTTTGCATTTTGGCCTCTTTGCCATCCACCACGACCTCTTTGGCTCCCCCTGCCTATAGAGTTACCACGTCCTCCTCCATAGGACTGATTTTCTTGAGTTTGCTGCATATTCTGATTTCTACCACAGCCTCCAAATCGGCCTCCTCTACCTCTGCCTCTACCTCTTCCAGCATTTGAGTAGAAGACAGCTTCTTTTGAAGTTCCTCCTGAAGAAGATGCACCACCATTTCTCTGCTCCTCAGAAATTAGAAGAGCAATCAACTCCTCAAAGTCAGGAAATCTTTCACGAACGGAAATGGATGTTCGAAACTGTGCATAATCCTTTCCTAGACCATTCAAGGTCACGGAAACTAAATCATCATCTTCCACTGGCGACCCAATGGAAGCAAGTGCATCTGCAATCTTCTTCACCTTCATGTGGTAGTCATTGATGCTCATATTTTCTCTTTGCACATTATGCAACTCTTGCTTGAGCTGCATTTTCCTGGCTTGTGTATTTGTGCTATACATTTTTGACAGAGTATCCCATGCCTCCTTTGGCGTACTTGCATCCTGAATATGCACAATCATAGAGTCTGAAATGCTGATAGACAGCCAGTACATAACTTTCCTGGCTCTCTCATGCCATGCTTTGAATGCCTGCATTTGCTGTTGATTGGGAACATCAGGAAGAACTGGTTCTTCTTCATTTCCTGCAACAAATTCCCAATATCCTTTTCCCATAAGGAAATTCGTCATTCTAAACTTCCATGCCTGGAAGTTGTTCTTGTCAAGCTTTTCAGTGACAATCTGTGAAAGAGAATCAGACGCCATTACAGAATACTGCAAGAAATTCTGTTACTGCAAAAAACACAGCTTCACCCTCACAAGGGCAAATCTGCAAAACTGGCGAAAGTCGTATTTGACCACACAGTCACTTCCTAGTGACGATTTTGCATAAACAGGAACCAAGGATAATTCTGAAACTCCCAATGTCTCTGCGCACAAGCATACGATGCAATTTCTACAGTAACTTTTCACCGACCTGTAGAACAGTGGCTGCACAGCATAAAACTGAGCCTTTTCCTGAGTGCGTGCAGAAAACTTCCGTCTGCAAAACAGGCCCCGAAATGGCCTCAAATCAAAAAAACAAGGTCGCCGAGGGCTAAAGCCCTCGCCCGCAGCATATACTGCCCTCTTGCTTCACCGCGAAGGGCATCTCAACCTGAGACAATGCACTCCTGCAATTTCCGGCTGTGCTACCTGCAGAGATCTGCTCCCAAAAACAGAAAATGAAAGCAACACTGCTCCTCTTACCAGACCACCGCGAGCTTGGCTTGCTTTCTTGAGCTCCTTACCACGAACAAGGCTCTGATACCATGTCAAGATTGTGGGAGAGAAGGAAGGAGTCTCGCTTGAAGCTTTCTTGCTTGCACAATGGGGGAAGACACACAAGGGTGGAGGCTGAAAACAGTTTTCCTCTTCTTAGTTGTGTAAGCCAAAAGAACTCAAGTACAAAGAAATAGAAGAACCCTAGATATGGGTCTCAAAACCAAACTTAACTAACTAAGGTGGCATACTAACTGAGCCACAAACTAGAGTAGATAAGGATAGCTATCATGTAGCTATTATTCAGGGGCGGTGTACCAACCGCATCTGCAACTGACAAGTCGGTGACATAAATACACAACGGTCACCCTGGCGTATCACGAGTAGAGCTCGATATCTCAACAGAGATGGGTGATTCTGCACTCAGCACACCTTTGGTCAGCCTTATCTCTGTTTTGCTGCTCCCTTTCAGGGCAGCGCAATGAGACATGACCTAGGTGGCCGCAGGTCCAATAGGTGATTGGATCTTGCGTCTGCCCTCCTAGGCCTTTACCTCGTCCTCTTCCTAATGCCATCACCGGGGCAGGGCGATAGTCTATGAGGACAACGTTGCCCTCGTCGTCATGCGAAACGTAAGGGCATATGTAAGCTTCCTCCTCATTTGGTTCTTCCACATAGTGGACAGGAGCATCACTCGGTGGGTGGGTTATGTAAGGACCAAGCGGCCTAGGAATGCCTGTAGGATTTATTTTCATCCTAGGAACAGTTGGCTTAATGTCATTAGGCGCAGGGAGGGCCAATGGGGCTCCCCTTCTGAAAAATGGCTACAGCTTGTTCGCTAGGTAAGGCTGGCCGTATGGTTGTGAGTATGGAAGTCTTCTTGGCAATCTACAATGCGCGACGTCATGACCGAATCTACCATAGTTAGCGCAAGGTCTTGACCTAGGGTCTTGACACTCGGCTGGCAAGTGGTTTCTGCCACAGTACACGCATTGGATGTGTGGGCGCGTTGGTCGTCTCAACATATCTTGCAACTTGGCTAGTCCCATTCTAACGTCAGCCAAGTCTTGGTTCATTTCGGTGGTTTTCCCCTTGTCGTGGGATGATGGGGCTGATCGCTCACTCGAGGCTAACGCTCTCTCTGAGCTTCGCGAGTTGGTCTCCTCTAGGTTCATGCTTCTAGAGCTCCGCTCCTTCAGCTGATCGTCAACTCGGATGGCCTCCTCAAAGACCCTGGCTAGCGCGTCTCACTGCAAGCTCGAGTTGCCTGCCAAAGCCTTGTGTAGTTTCTCATTCTGAATCCCGCTGATGAATACAGTTGACACTGTCTTTCAGTTGGTCACTCTCTAGTAGGGATTCTCTTGAAGAGACTCCGTACATGGGTCACGTAATCGCGAATGTCATCCTTCTCTTTCTGCTTGACGTTCATCAAGCGTACTAGTAGATTATCGGAGTATCCGGACTCGGGAAATCTCTTAATAAAGAGATCCTTGAGGCCATCGAAGTTGGCTCGCTCTGCGTTAGCTAAGCTCGTATACCACGTCCTACCCTTGTCGCCCAAACAAAGCCCGAACGCTTGAGAGCGTTGAGTCACGTCGTTGAGGCCGTTGGCTTCGCAGACTTGCTCGAACTACTCAGCAAAGCTGTAGGGATCGTCATGGGGCTGGTACTTATCGAGTTGCTTGGCAATAATAGGGATTTTAGCCTGGCTCTTTGAGCCCTGGTTTGCTCCTAATCCTGCAAGCAGCGATGTCGCTAGAGCCCTGGCACTTTGCTCTGCAGGCGTGTTATCGAGCAATCGCTTCATAAGAAGCTCACTTAGCGTTAAGTCTCCTTCTAGTGCCCTCTCATGGTCCGTTCGATTCCTGTCAGCCAAGTTCAATACCCATTGCACCTCTCGCAACTCCATGCCTTGCCTTTGGTTCCTAGCTTGCTAATCCCTATTGTACTCAACCATGCTTTGCAATGCTTTGCGGGCTAGCTTTCTCTCCTCTTCTAGATCTGCGATGATAGCGTCCGCCGTCCTACCGTGGTGCTCGTACCGAGCATGAGCGTCGTAACTACTGACCAACTGGCTGAACTGAATCTGGAAAGGCTCCTAAGTCGAATTTCTCGCTATATCTACGGTCTGGACTTTCTTCTGCCATTGTCGAGTTGTCATGCTCCACCAAGCTATCGATCAGGTTCAGTAGGCTCGTCAGATCCACTTCGTCGGCGTCCCTTGCTTGGTCCTACTCTTGCACGTTGATGGTTTGTCTATGTATTGGGTTCTCTCCTCTTGGTGGGTTCCTTGAGTGGTTTATCTGGGTGAGTTCCTTCAATTATTTAATACAGTCCTCAATTTATGGCCACTCAGTGTGTCTTTCCTCCTGCACTTGTGCTCAATCAGGCTTTCAGTTTCCTTAAGTATACTTCAAGTGCGAAAATTCAGGGTGAGTACAGCAACCACTTCCTAGTCGTCTTACACACTCTCTCGTTGTTTTGGGCCGAATAGGCTTGTTGGTCAGCTTCCTGGCCATCTTGTCAGGGTTAGGGTTTCCCTAAGATGTTGCCTCGTTCGTTTTTTGTCCGATCAGGCCTTACAGCTCAGCGGGTCGTGTCTAAGCCTCCGAGTCTCACAACTGCCCACTTCTAGCTGCTAAGCAGCGGCACCCTATGATTTTGCCCACTCCGCATGCCAGAATCAAGTTCTGAGCGCCCTACGGGCTTTCGACAGTTTGAGCTGCTGAGTCCTAGCCGGTTCAGGTTAAATTTCTGAAAATCTGGTAAAAATCTACACTCGGCCCAACTGGTCCGAATTGCAAGGTTCGAGTGGGTTACTCGGACGGGCCGAGGTGCATGGGCCGAGGGCCGAATCCGGGACTTAGACAAGGTGGACTCGGATGGAGTCACTCGGGCAGACTCATTCGGACGGGCCAAGTGGTTGACTCGGACAAGGTTGCTCGGATGGGTCGAGGCAAGTGGGCCGAGGGCTGAATTTGACACGTGGCCGAGGCTGAGTTTGTCCACGATCCGAATTATAGACTCGGATGAGTCTATTAGGGTTTTGGTCGGATGGGCTGAATGGCGAGGGGCCGAGGGCCGATTCTAGGACTCGACCTAGGAGTGGCCACTCGGACGGGCCGAGTGCAGCGCACGTAAACAACGCAAACTCGATTTCGATCGTTTCTCGTGCTTCACTCAATCATACCAAGCATAACCCTCCAGATCCTACTAAGGGAGTAAGAGAAGGGATTCATATACCTGGATGGAGTGACGGGCTCGTCGTTGGTGCGATCGAATCAAATCGGCCAGTAGTCTCTCTCTCTCTCTCTCTCTCTCTCTCTCTCTCTCTCTCTCTCTCTCTCTCTTTCACACTGAACTGTTGCAAATGAGTGCTTCCTTGGCCTTTTGGCTCTTATACCCCTTCCCGGGTATGGTGTTGATGCCCCCAATCACTTACTTACCAATCTTAAGCATCGCAAGCGAGCTTTTTGCCATTTTTGCATGATTTTTTGCCCTGTTTTGCCCTGTTTTGCAACAGTAAACCCTACCCTTCTCCAGTGCGATTTCCTAATCTTATCCTACTCTAAATGCAACACGAATCGAAAGCAAAATACTAAACTGATTTCTCCATGTTTCCTAATCATCAAACAAACAAAATAACCCAAAATACTTACTTGTTTTGAAGATCAAAAGCACCCAACTTCCTACCTATCTCAAGCTCTGGTTCGGGGATCAATCCCTTACTTCGATGCTCAATATGAGGCACGCAAGTGCTTAAGCTTGAATCCGTTGGTCCCAGCAAACGGAACCAAAATGTGGGAGCTTTCGCTCAACCGCCAAGACCCATGGACCACTTATTGTTTCAAGCATTCCAAGAAAGCTCTAATGGCTATCTCTCACCTAGCCGACGCGCCGTCAATCCTACGAGTGTAGTGAGATTACCTTAGTGCCGATATGAGTTGCCTCCTCTCTTCCATACACCGGTAGCTCCACGATCCTAGATGCTAGCTCAAGCATCCTCAAGCCTCCTCCACCTCCAAGCTCCATCCTCCATAGCCGCGCGCGCAAGAAGAGAGAAGGGAAGAGAAGAAGAAGAGGAGAAGATGGTGAAGAGCTTCACCCTCTTGATCCCTCACTCTCACACACATTCACTCCCTTACACTCTCCCACTCCCTCTCTCAAGAGCACTCACAAGCAAGCAAGAAGGTGAGAAGGAGAGAAGAAGAAGAAGACTCCTTTTGCCACACACCAAAGAATCATCTCTTATTCACTTTTTGAACTTTATATATACAAACTCTAAAATCCCATGGGCACCCATCCCTTTTTTACATGACCGGCCATTGTGGCAAGGTCCTTTTCCATTTTCCTCTTTTAGCCCCGTGTCTCTAGCCTACACCCATCTAATATTTTACAATGGGCATAGGAGGGAGCCTGGCGCTCTTTTACAAGGATTTTTTGAGTTTTTTTTTTGCGCCTTTTCTTTTAAGGTTGTGCTTTTTGCCCGGGTTCATCTTTAGAGGCCGCTTGCGTGTCTTTGCTCTTTCTCCATCTTCCTTTGCCTTTCCTCCATTTTTTGCCATCTTGACTTGGGGCTAACAGGCTTATATACCACCACATTTAAGTCCTAACTATTCTATTCATGACACCTATTCTCTCATCCTAACACATCACCACTTGACACACTCTTTATTGAGTAGGCCCTAGTTTTACATGGCCCTTTGACTCCTATACATTATGCATAGGGGTCCCTATTTTTGATACATAATCTTGCCAACCATCAATATTGAGCATGAATGCTCAATTGAATGAAGGGAGATATTTGGTTGTAGTGTCCCTAGAAGGCAAATTTTCAATTATATCCTTATGCTACTCACTCAAAAGAGTTGACAAGAGATATATACCATTTATAAACTTTCTAATAACATTATGTGTCCTTTGCCACTTGCATTACAACTTGGTCTGAAACATATAGTCAAGCTTTAAATTATATATCACCACAATATCTCCTTTGTTAATCTTCTTCTTATTTATCTTTGCATATTTCAGCCTCCACTCTTTCCTCATGAGACACCATCGGGCTCTCAACCTATTGCTCAACAAATCTACCTTCTTCTTGCTCACTTGTAGAAGTACGACTTGACCCCTCTCTCCACGCACTTGGTGCACTGTCATTTTTCCTTTTTGGAGATACAACAAGTGGCAATGCATCTTGGGAAGTAATCATTCTTGTTTCTACTTTCTTCAAGGGATGTCATGTATCCTTTTCTCATTAAAGACCACATACATATGATCTTCCTAGCTTTTGGATCCCAAAGGTAATAACCCATTTTTCCAATCTATCCATAGCCTATAAAGATTCATTTTCTTGACTTAGCCTTCAACTTACTGCACTTCTCTTTTGGCACATGCACATAAGCTTCACATCTAAACACTCTTAAATTATCATATGAGGGTTTCTTACCTATCCAAGCCTCCTTAGGAATACCACCATCTAGTGTAGTATTTGGTGACCTATTTGCTGAATGTATAGCCATCGCCATGGCTTCAACCCAAAAACCTTGATTAAGACTAAAATTTGAAAGCATACTTAACACCATTCATTAACTGTCCTATTTATGCATTTTCCTACACCATTTTATGCTAGATTACTAGGTGCAGTGAGCTCACTCTTGATGCCATGCACTTCGCAAAAGTTTCTAAATTCGTGAGAGATATTTTCTACACAATTATCAATCCTAAGATACTTTAGTCCCTTTGTAGATTATTTTTTGCAAGTGCCAAACATTTATGGATATAAGACAATGCATCATCTACCATAAGAAAATGCCACACTTTTCTAGTCATATCATCAACAATAAACATGATAAAGTAGGACTCCTCCCTAAGGACCTTGTAGGCATAGGCCCGCATATATCATTGTGTATTAAATCAACTTTTTTTCATGTATAAGAGATTCTTTGGGTTGAAAAACCATGTTTACCATATATGCAATGCTCACATATAGAAAAATCAACAAAATAAAAAGCTAGCAAGTAACCCAAACAAGAAAGCATTTCCATTCCTTTCTTAGACATGTGACCTAACTGACAATGACACGAATATACACTTGGTTTCTCAATTACTACAATTACATAATCTTTTATATTGGATACATGAAGAGGATACAAGGTTCCACATTTGGCTCCTCTAGCTACCACAAGCAAGCCCTTGTAGACTACCCATGAGTGACTATCAAAGGTAATGGAATACCCCAAGTCATTGAGCTAACGAGTAGAGATCAAGTTATTTGTTGTGAAGAATCAAGCTCATCTATCCAACTTGTTGTCTAGCTATAGGTTAGCTAGATGTCATGTGTGCCTCAATAAATGAGTCAAGATCTAACCCTAGTTAGGATTATGGTTAGGTTAGCATTGTGCTTTCAACTCTATTGTAGTTGTGTGTAGTAAGTGGGTTACTCAATGAATAATGAAGAATACTATTGAGAGCACTTTACTCTTTGAACTTGCCTCACTTCTTGTCTCTCTCTCTATACATTTGCAACTTGAACATGGTATTAGAGTAGGAAGGCCTTGTGTGGTAGTGAGCAGAAGCCGAAGAGTGACCTTGACTTGCAACTTGAAGAAGAAACCTTGTGGAACTGCATTGATGAAAACTTAATCTGCACTTGGAATGGTATGTATTAGTGCTCTTAATGTCTATACTTGATAGAGTTTATTGAGGCTTGGAAGGAGGGATCATTGAACATGTGAAGGAGCTAAACAACACTAGCACCTTCATCAGCAAATCAATATGATCTGGCTTGGATTGCACCTATTTTTCTAGGGGTTGAATAGGCAGCATTAGCAAGTGGCTACCATGACCAATGTGCTGACATACTTGGCATTATTTAGTACCACTTGAAGCTCGTCACTTAGAAGATCATTAATAGTAGCCACACGGTCTTTAGAAATTATTGTGGAGCTGGGAATTTGTGCTTTCTTTATGGTTGACATGATTAGAGGATTTCAGCCAATCATTGCATGACTTTGGCATGTCCAATATCAGGTGGATAGTTGGCAACTAGTGTAGCCTCATTTATGTATGCTTGGTACATTGGTATAAGAACGTGAAGCTCACTTTTGAAATTTGTTTATAGGCTAAAATCTATCCTGGAAGCTTGACAAATTGCACTCAAAATCTTAGAGCATATTAAAGCTTGGTTGGTACTTGCAAATGCTTGGATCTTGTCACATGAGTTGTGGGATAAACTGAGCATTGAGCGATTGTTGCTTGAAGACTAGATAAGTAGTGATACTTCTATGGCTATCCATTGACTCCTAGATGCATTTGCACATATCTACCATGATTTGAAGGTGTTTTGAGTTGAGAACACTTTGGTTTGTGTTGAGTTTATATTACTTGTTATTTTACAGATTGTGTTTGTCACTAGACGTTGATGCATATCTACATGTTCATTGTGTAGTTAATGCTGTCTACATGCAATGCTACTATTCCTAGATGTTATGACATATGTTTGGACATTTTTGACATGTTTATGAGCTTAATACCCTGGTTAATGTAGAGATTTTACTGCTATAAACTCTTGGATTGAAACTGTCATGTTTGAATAGTAGCATACTTATACTACTTGATTGGAAGTTTTTGGGACTCTCATTTGTGAATTGATGTCTGCAACATGTTTAGATAAACTGGACTGAACTGGTTGCAGGGTACTAATGGATGTACATGTGGTAGTTGGATGTGATGCCAGGAGGCATATTTCACAGTGGATTTTGTGACCATGGTGAATTCCGTGAGGTTTTTCGGTGGATTCCGTAAAACTATTTATTTGCTTGGGCTCGTACACAAGGAGGATTCCTTGTGCGAGAAGTTGACGGGGACGCCTATCCTTTTCAAGCGTTAGATTAATTTAGTGTGCACGTGGGTGATTCCATAGCGGGTGATTTCATAAAATACATATTAAATTAATGGACGTTTATGAGTTTAGAGTGTGCACTCGAATTAAATTAAGGTTAGGACAAAGTTCCAACCTATTTAATTATTTTGCAGCTAAATACTACTAGGTATTCACTTTTGTTGGGTTTTATTTAATTATTTTCTAACAATTGTGAATGCTTCTATTGATGTGTAGAGCAGGCAGCGGTGGCGTTGGGTAGCACGGGGTGATGGTGTGAATCCAAATGCCTAGAAGAATTACTATTTTTTTATGGATGCGTGCCTTCACTAAAGGCATGGCACCAATATTTATTTAAGTGCACTTATTTATTAAAGTGCTTGAAAAAATATTTATTATATTATATGTGCATAGGTGCTCAGTTAAATATTTCATTATTTGATATTTGTATTTAGCCACAGCCCAACTTTTGGACGCCCAAACGCCTTACTTTATATTTGGACAAATGCAAATGCAAAAGCAAAAGCATGCTATTTGTAAAGAGGGCTATTTTTGAGCTTGAAGATAAATAAATCTATAAATACATGCCTTGTGAAGTGGTCACACAAGGTATGGGGGGAGATTGCACCCAAATTGTCTTTTTGTCTCATGTCGTGCAAATCTTCTTTTGCTTTGTACTTGAAATTATGAAAATTTGTAGAGTTCTTTGTTCTTGGGGACCTTATAACATTCACTACGCATGTATCCAGCATCGAATCTGTGCACCAGTGATATCAAAGTGGAGCTGAGATCAAGAGCTTCAAGTTGCTTGCCATCTCCCGCAAAGGCAAAGCTCCTGGAATGAATGGGCTCTACAGGTTGTCTCGCGACAAACTGACAACATAGGCGTGTTCCTTGTGATGAAGAACCTCCTGTTGTACCCTCTGATCGTGATGGACCATGTGCAGGAGGTGGAGGACCACTCATGAAGTTTCTTTCACAAGTTGTTTTTTCTCACAGAGAAGCAAACAAGAGTTTATCAAGTTTGAGTTTATATAATCTTGAAAAGCTTAAAGGGAGCACAAGCTCTTCAAAATTGACGAATCGTGGCAGAAGTATGTACTCGATGACATCGATTCCCACAAACACATGTCGTCATCCTGTGCGGATCATTCCAAACAATTAAGCTTTTTAAAAGCTTAAGCTATTAAGTTTAATATAAGCTTAAAGCTTAACTACAAATCTTTTACATAGCATGTGTTCCTATTGTGATACTCCTGAATTGGTTCTGCAGTCTCAGTAAGCCCTTGTTCCCATCTGCAACTTGGCTAAACGAATTTACAGTAAGTACGTTGTCACGCGCAATCTATGTGGAAGGCTTTTTTTTTTGGAAGGACACCGTTTTCAATTGCCGTACCCGAGAAAAGCAAGCCTTTTAAACCCAAATTTGAGCTATGCTCATTCTTCTAACGAGATTTTGAGTGTGTGAGGTTGTTTGAGATTTTTGCAAGATGTCGGATCATAACATGGATGATTTTATGGGCGAAGGTGATTTGCCAAAGCTGACTATGGAACAGAAATTGGATCTAATCATGATGCAACTTCAAGAAGAGCGAAGGGAACATCAAAACTTGCAAGCACAATTGGCTGCACTTCAACAATCCACTGTCGAGCAATACAGAGTGCAACCTGAAGATGTCATTCAACATACTATTGATGCAACATTCGATGCATAGGCTCCTAGGAAAGAGGCGAAGATAAGTAAAGAAATTTTAAATTCTGCACTTTTTGTGGGCAACGTGATGGAAATATTGTTCTTGCTTTCATTAGTTAGTTTGACGACTATTTTCATGAAAAGCAATATGTTGAAAAAGATAAACTTAAATGCATCACTAACCATCTAGAAAATAGAGCATCATTATGGTGGACTGTTGTCCGCAAGAGTGTTGATTGTCCCTCTACTTGGGAAGCCTTTCAAAAGAAATTTTTGTAGAATTTCCTTTCACCTCAATTCCATGAGAAAGCTATCAAACAATGGGATCTCCTACAACAAAGAGATTGTGAATCCATCCTGCAATACATTGAGCGTTTTTGGAATGCCTTACTTCAACTTCGAATACTTGAAGATGTTTATGAGGGGACCCACAAAGCGCAAGTACATGTCTGGTTTACTTGGTCACTTCTATGCGGAAGTGAATATGTTCAAGCCAAAGACTTTGGAGGATGCGATTTCTTTAGCACATAATGCGAAGGATAAAATTCGTAGATGAGAAATGTGACCGCAACAATTTTCGGTTAACAATAACTTTGGTACAAAGCAATTCAATTCTAACTTCTAAAAATTCAATCAAAATCGCTTTGCTCCTTCTTCTTTCCATAAACCTTGGACTAGACCTCATACTTTACCATCAACTGCTAATTCAAACCCTAAGCCTTCCCTTTAGCCAAATCCCAATATACCCAAACTTCTAGCCCTTACCAACAATGTCTCCAAAGCAAAGCTTATGGTTTGCTACAAGTGTTATCAGCATGGACAATTAGTAGTAAACTATCAATCCAAGAAGCAAGCTCTTTAAATCAATCACTTGGGTGCAACTGATGACGAGGAGCATGAAGATATGCCAAACTTCATTGAAGATGATGATGATATCGATGATGCTTCAGATACTTTACTAGATATGCCAAACCCTCATTCGTTATTAACAATGAAATGTTTTGTGCATGGTCAAGAAAAGATTGTTTTGTATGATGATGGAAGCACGCATGATTTTATTTCCGCAAAGTTGGTAAAATAATTGAATTCATCTACTATTCCAACTCATTATCGCATAAAGGCTACATTCTTAGACACTAGATACAATGATACACAAGAAGTGCATGATTTAGAGATTCAAATCGGTGATTATGTTGAGCGTAGAAATTTCTTGGTTGTGCCTTTGCAAGTTAGTGATATTATTTTAGGAATGCCTTGGCGTCACAAATATAACCATGACATAGATTATTCCACACATTCCATGAAATTTCATTTTAACGGAAGCCAAATCACATTACATGAATCACACACTTTTGATAATTTTCCACTGCTTAGTCACATACAGGCTAAATGTACATTGAGAAAAGGTAGTAAATCATATTTAGTATGGGTGAATGAAATTGAAGCTAAGGAAAATAAGATGCATCCTAGGCACAATTTCTTTCACAATTTAAAGATTGTTTTGCTGTTGATTTACCACCTACACGTCCTGAAGTCCTGAAGACCATAAAATAGATTTAATCCCAGGTTCTCAACAACCATGTAAAGCACCTTATAGACATAATCATATTAAACAAAAAGAAATACAAACACAAGTTGAGGAACTGTTGAATCGAGGACTCATTAGGCCCAGTAGTTCTCCATTTGGTGCACCTGTCCTATTAGTTAAGAAGAAAAATAATACCTATAAGATGTGCATTGACTATTGTGCCCTAAACAAAATCATTGTTAAAAATAGATATCCGATCCCTAGGGTAGACGACCTCATGGATAAACCACAAGGGGCCACTGTTTTTAGCAAGATAGATCTCAAGTCTAGATATCATCAAGTATGGATGGATACATCTAATATTTTTAAGACTATATTTAGAACTCGGTTTAGTCATTATGAATTTCTTATTATGCCTTTCGATTTCACCAATGCACCAGCTATATTTAGTCGTATGATGAATGGTATATTTTTGAAGTATCAGATTTGTGTGATTGTTTTCTTTGATGATATTTTGGTTTTCAGTAAGGATGAGAATGAGGATTGTGAACATCTATCTTTAGTTTTCAAATTGTTGAAAGAGAATCAATTGTATGCTAACTTTGATAAGAGTGAATTTTTCCAAACTCAGATTGAATACTTAGGTTACATTGTTTCTTCTGATAGTATTCGCATTGATCCTAAAAAGATAGAGGCAATTTTGAATTGGCCAATCCCTAAAAATGTGCATGAGTTACATTCTTTCTTAGGCCTTGCCAGCTTTTATAAAAAATTTGTGAGAAATTTTTCATTACTTGACGAAATTGTTAAAGAAAGGTGTTGTGTATCGTTGGACTAACAATCAGCAAAAGTCTTTTGATTTATTGATACATGCTTTAACACATACACATGTCTTGCAATTACCTAATTTTAGTCGACCATTATTCCTAGTAGTCACTGATGCTAGCAGATCAGGAATAGGAGATGTTCTCATGCAAGATTCACATCCCGTAGCCTATTCTAGTTGCAAACTTAAACCTTCTGAGTTGAAGTATTCCACCTATGATAAATAATTGTTAGTTGTAGTTCAAGCCTTACGTCAATGGAAACACTATCTCATGGGATCCAAATTTATGATTAAAACTGACCAGCAAAGTATCAAACATCTCCTTAGTCAGCCACAAATTCTTGACCGCCATATTAAATGGGCTACTTTCATTCAAAGTTTTCATCCACTTATTCAATATCAACTAGGAAGAGAAAATGTTATTGCCAATGCATTGAGTAGAAGACCAAGTATCCATAATATTTCCATTCTATCCTTTGATTCCCTTACTCCTATGAAGGATAGCTATGACCATGACCCAAGTTTTCAAACTGATTGGAACAAATTAGTTGCTAATAACTGGATTCTAATTGATTCTTTGACTTATTTTGATGGATTTATGTTTTATGAGAAAAGATTGTGTATTACTTTTCAATTTAGATCATTTGTGTTGCATGAAATTCATTGTTCTCCATATCAAGGTCATAGAGGTATTATTTCCACTTTAAGAACATTGCTTGAAGATTTTTATTGGCCGCAAATGGAATCTGATTTTTCTAAACTTGTTTTTGAGTGTTTAATTTGTCAAAGAGTCAAGCGACACCATGGTAAGCAATATGGCTTGTTAATGCCTTTACCAATTCTTGACCCATCCATGGGAATATATTTCAATGGATTTTATAATTGGTTTGCCTAATGCACAAGCTAATCGTGATATGATTTGGACTATAGTAGATCGACTTAGTAAATAAACATATTTTCTACCATGCAAGAAAACATGAACTCCATCTCAAGCTGCACAATTGTTTTTGAAGACTGTTTTCACTAATCATGGTTTACCAAAAGTTATTATTTCTGATCATGATTCTAGATTTTGTAATAATTTTTGGACTACTTTGTTTGCTAATTTGGGTACTAAGATTGATTTCTCATTTGCATCCCATTATGAAACCAATCGGAAAATAGAAGCTACTAATAGTACAATTCTAGATTTTTTGAGTGCATACACAATTTCAAAACCACAAACATGGGACACACAATTACATCTACTTCAATTTGCATACAATAATATACCACACACAACTACTCATAAAGCACCCTTTGAAATCATTTATGGACATAGATTGCTTACACCTGTCACATCATTGTCGAATAAAGTTAAAGCTGTTGATGATATTGCCAATATGCATGCTACTATTTTTGCTCAAGTTAAAGATATGATTGCGAAAGCCCAGCAATCATACACTAAACAAGCTAATAAGAAAAGACAGGCCATGAGTTTCAATATTGGTGATTATGTTTGGTTATGCATTGAAAAGAGAAGATTGAAAAGTGTTGAGAAACACACTGTTATTAAATTAGCACCTAGGTTTTATGGACCTTTCAAAATAATTCACAATATCAATGACAATGCATTTAAATTAGAACTACCCAGACATTGGAAGATCCATAATACTTTTCATATTAGTTTGTTACGACCTTTTAGAGGCCAATTACCTGTCCACCCTGTCTATGAAAACCCTCCTTTGTTAGAAGAAGAAATTGAAATCCTTGAACCTGAAAGTATTCTAGACACTGACTTTATGACCACTAGAACTAGCCGTAGATATTCTAGATATTTGGTTAAGTTTAAAAATCATCATGTTGAAGAGGCCCAATAGATACACGCCTATGACCTAAGTGCTTACCCCTCACTGCTGACTCCACATTGAGCTAATAGTAATTGAGGACAATTGCTATCCCACCCCGGGGGTATGATGCCAGGAGGCATATTCAATAGCGGATTCTGTGAGGTTTTTCGGTGGATTTTGTAAAACTATTTATTTATCGAGGCTGGTACACAAGGAGGATTCCTTGTGCAAAAAGTTGACGGGGACGCCTGTCCTTTTCGGGCATCAAATTAATTTAATGTGCATGTGGGTGATTCCATAGTGGGTGATTCCGTAAAATACATATTAAATTAATGGACGTTTACGAGTTTAGAGTGCGTACTCGAATTATATGAAGGTTAAGATAGAGTTTCAACCTATTTAATTATTTTCTAGCTGAAGAAACTGCTAGATATTCACTTTTGTTGGGTTTTATTTAATTATTTTCTAACAATTGTGAATTCTTCAGTTGATGTGTAGAGCAGGCGACAATGGCATTGGGTAGCACCGGGTGATAGCGTGAATCCAAACGTCTAGAAGAATTACTATTCTTGATGGATACATGCCTTATCACTAAAGGCGTGGTGCCAATATTTATTTAAGCACTTGACAAAAAATTTATTATCTTGTATGCGCGTAGGCACTCGGTTAAATATTTCATTATTTGATATTTGTATTTGGGCACAGCCCGACTTTTGGATGCCTAAACATCTTACTTTATATTTGGGCAAATGCAAACGCAAAAGCAAAAGCATGCTATTTGTAAAGTGGGCTATTTTTTAGCTTGAAGATAAATAAATCTATAAATGCATGCCTTGTGAAGCACTCACACAAGGCATGGGGGGAGATTGCACCCAATTTGTCTTTTTGTCTCATGTCGTGCAAATCTGCTTTTGCTTTGTACTTGAAATTATGAAGATTTGTAGAGTTCTTTGTTCTTGGGACCTTCTGGCATTCACTACGCATACATCCAACATCCGATCTGTGCACCAAAGCAACATTGTCAAAGTTGAGCATCCTAAGGTAAGTACACTAACCTAAAGTACTTCGTGCTTACGTTTACTTATCCAACTAGCAAAAGTATGCTATAAATGATGATCAATCCTTTTGACAAATTTGTTTGTAAAAGGAAGCAAAATTAAGTCAACACAATTTTACATAGTGATATTTTGGGAAAAGTTGAAGTAGATTACTTGACTAGGAACACATTGATAAAGACATAAGAATCTTGTATTTTGGATTCAACACATTTGTTAGTAGATGTGAAATGATAAACAGAAAAAGAAACTATATTGGTACAAAAATATTGGAGGAAGAATAGTTCCACCTATCTCATTCTATGATTTTTTAGATATAAGACACACACTAGGAACTACCATAAGAGCGGGTGCCTTCCCTCCAAATATTAGTCAAGAGAGTAGGCAAGAGCTACATTGGTATTTCACTAATCTGTAGATAGAATAACTCGTAAGCCAAGTGAATAAAGGAGCTTGATTATAGTGGGACCCTCCTCTTTGGTGAGGCCAACCAAGGAGAATAACTAATCAAGTGCTTGAGTGGGCAAGAGCTTAGGCTTACACAAACACACAATGTGAATATAGTGTCTAACCAAGTGATATGCCCAATGAGGCATGAACCCACAACCAATCGAGTGTTCAAGTGGGCAAGCACTCAGACTTACACAAATACACCATGTGAATATAGGTGTCTAACTGAGTGATTTACACAATTAGACATGAACCCACAACCTTACAATTGTGGGTCCAAGTGCTAACCACTAAGCCATCACCTTTAGGACTTAGTGACATTATTAAACAAGCCCAAAAAATCCTATATTAGGAAGTGATCTTATATATCTTTTTGAAGAGACAAAGGTGCATTGAAGTTTTTCACATGCATGTTGTGTCAGTGGGGAAATTAGTGAAAAGTTTTAAGCCTAGTTTGGGAATTGTATGGATGATTGGGGCATGATTGCCATGTACCATTTGGAATCATTTTCACAATGTGGGCATTTCCTTAGCTACAATGAAAATATTTATGTAATATAGAGATGCTTCAAAGCCATGTCCTTGTATTCTTATAGAATATGGCATCGGAAACATGCATTTGACATTTATGCCAAAACTTGTTGTTTGAAGCCTTATCTTCTATAAGATTTGGCCTTTTCACAAAACTTGAACTTCTAATGCTTTGATTTTTGGGGAAGATGTTGGTCTTTGAGGCCTAAATGCTATGGACTTGTTTGTTTGAGGAGGAAGGCCTCTATGATATACCCATTATAGTTGGGTTACTATGAGAACCTTAGCACCAAAACCCACCACAACCGAGATCTTGGAGAGCATGACACCTTCAAAGACAAAATGAGACCATGTGTGAAACCAAAATATGAGTCCATAAAGCTCTAAGGGGATGCATTCTTTGGCCATGGTTGGAGCTATATATTATGTTTGAAGAAGTATGCCTATAAAATTTAGTTTTGGGTCAACTCAAAATTGTGAGGGGATGCATTCTTTGACCATGGTTGGGACTATACATTACTTTTGAAAAAGTATGTCTAACTTTAGTTTTGGGTGAACGCAAAATATGGGTAGCAAGGTGGACTAAAGGTATGACATTACAAATGAATCATGAATTTATTGTAAAAATACATACTTTGACACAAAATTATCATTTAAAATCATACTCTAAAAATGAAAAATATAAACACTCAACTTTGGGCATAAAAGTCACTAGATAAATTCGAAAAGAAGATAGGTGACAACCTCACCACTCCATGTTTCCTTAATTTAAGGAAAAGAGAGAATGGGCCCAAAAGTCCCTTTCGGTGTCCATGCTTTTTCTTCATGGTGCTTTCTCAAGAGTGGTAACTTATTTTTGGTACTTAAGCTTCTTATCCTTTTTTGCTCTTTCACATATTCCCCATATTGTCCTCATGGTGTTTCCTCAATGGTGGGTAACTTATTTATTCTTGAGATTTTATTATTTTGCTATTTTTCAAATTCCCCCAAAGAATCCTTACTCATTTACATGAGACCGATTCTCTGTGTGTGTGGGCACGTGCACGCACGCACATATGTGCATGCACTTACACAAGATTGATTGCAAACCTTGGCTCTTCTTATTTTTGTAGATCATGCCAAAGGGTGATTTCTTCCACCAAGGAATGACTACTAGTGCCACTCGGGCAAGACCATATATTTCTTCAACTAAAGCAACACTACAATTTTGTTCATAATAAAGATTTGCACTTTAGGGGCCATTAGTTCCACAAAGGGGTGTGCTTTTCACGGTGTTTATGGCTCTAACCCTTTCCAAGAAGATTCCATTTGTAGACCCTTAACTTCCTTCGTGAGACTAGTTTGTTTTGTGTTGTCTCTGAACTGAATGTTCCCACCTAGGCTTAGCTCAATTGTTGCTTGAGGTTTGTGTGGTGGGCTCCATGTGGTTGTGAAAAACAACCACCACCCTTGATTAAAAAAATGGTTAGACGGGCTTGAAGTGGCTACAAGGTCCATTGTTTAAACTCATAATAATAAGAATTGGGTTGCCCCATGTTGGTTTTGTAGGGAGAAGAAAAAGGATTGGGGTTCATCGAAATATGTTGTTGCACTCAATGGTCTTGCTTAGAGTAGCTGGTAGCAAAGTTATCGAAATCTCTAGCCTTCCAAGTTGATTCTTGCATTCCTTAGATAATCACTTCATATACACACATTGCATCTATGCTAGATGAAACCCTCCCCAACCCCCAATTTTGAGCTTAGGTTTATCACATTGCCACTTCCCACGTTGCTCTTTAGTGTGACAAACACACTTCCCACCCCCGAATTTTGAGCTTAGGTTTATCACATTCCCACTTCCCACATTGCTCTTTAGTGCGACAATGATTGGGGGTCATCGAAATATGTCGTTGCACTCAATGGTCTTGGTTAGAATATCTGGTAGCAAAGTTATGGAAATCTCTAGCCTTCCAAGTGGATTCTTGCATTCCTTAGATAATCATGTCACATACACACACTACATCTATGCTAGATGAAACCCTCCCCATCCCCCAATTTTGAGCTTAGGTTTATCACGTTGCCACTTCCCACATTGCTCTTTAGTGCGACAAGGTGACATCAGTCCCATCAGGATATTGCGAGTGCAACACACTTGTATTTACTATTTATTAAGGAGAGGTTTTGCGGGGGGGCCACATGGCGCACGCAGAGCCCCCCTGCAAAACCTTTCTAGGGCCCGTTGTTGCCACTTGCCTGCCCACAAAGGGACCCCCTGCAAAACCTTTCCGGGGCTCATCGCCTAGGTGCCCACGAAGGGGCCCCTCCACTTGGCTGCTTGCCTAGTCTTGGCACCGAGGGAGCACAAGCCTTCATGCCTCGTTCAATATTATAGGAGAAGTTTGGGTTGCCTCCTCTAATGGTCCTGTGAGAGAGTTTCATCGTTCGAGGAGAAACATTGTGTGATCGTGCTCTTACCTGCAAGCTTACGAAGAGTCCTCTCAGAGAATTTCATCGTTCGAGGAAAAATATTGTGTGATTGTGCTCTTACCTGCAAGCTTACAAAGAGTCCTAGGCATGAGTCTCCTTTTTGAGTTGAAATGCCTCACAATGACGCACAATATGCTACCGACCTTCGCTTACCACAAAACGTTTGCGCTCTCTCACAGCCAGCGCATGTTGGTCAAGTGAGCATGCACTGTTGCAATGTGCATTAGCTGTGCAGAGGGAAAAAAAGAGAGGAGCCGCGAGCGGCAGGACGCGATGGAGACTCGAGAGGAGAGGCGAGGCGCGTGGATCAACGCGGAGTACAGGCATTAGCCAGAGTTATAAAAGAACCGGTGTAATTGATCATCTAATAAGAAGAACAACAGGATCGCACGACAGGCAGAGAGGGAGTCTGGAGAGACACAGACGATCGGAGGACAAGGCCGACATAGCTGTGCTTTTGGATTCGTCAGAGGCCGTGGTGTCAGACCATTGAATGAAGGATTCAATGTTCATTCGCACCTGATCCCCTCGCCCCCCCCACCCCCCTCCTCCACAGACACACACACACATACAGAGAGCCCCCACTGTCTCAGTCTCTCTCTCTCTCTCTCTCTCTCTTTCTCTCTCTCTCTCATCAATCATCGGACTCGCATGTGTCAATTCCTTTCCTTCCTCCGGCCTCCGCAGAACACACCTAGGTAAATACACAGCCACGCCACCATGAATCATCATAATCGCCACCATCATCAGAATGGCAAGTTCTATCAGCCGCGACTGTCTTTCTCTGCTGCCAATCCATCCCCAGCGGCTGCATCCCTCCCCCCCTCTTCTAATTCCCCCTCCCCTGTGGCCCCCCTCTTAGTCCCTCCCCTGCCCCTTTCTTCTTCCTCCTCCTCTGATAGCTACCATGCCCTCGCCTTCCTCAAGCTCCAATCGCCGACCCCGCCCCCGACCACAGCCGTCACCTCTGCAACCATGGCCGCTCGTGCCGCCGAGGCCTCCCCTGTTGCCTTGCCCAGCTCCACCATCAGCACCGCCTCCCTCGCCCCTTACAACATGGAGCCATGTGCACAGAGCGTCCAGCCACACCTGGCTCAGAGCATCCAGTCATTGTTATATCACGCCTCCGCCGGCCATCAGGGTCCTTTGTGGCCACAGCCGCCCCTCCCAAGGCGTGAACCTCCTTGGATGCCTGGCTTGCCCATTGTCTGTGGCCCGAGCACCGTACAGCCCACTAAGAGAAACAGCAGCCTCACAACGAGGATAGAAACTGATGATGACAATGGCCCGATGAGTGATCAGTCTAAGCGCCTTAGGCGCACCCTGCACGACCTTGCTTGGGAGCTCCTAGGTGATGATTCATATATCAGCAGCACAGCTCCTGGCTCGCATGAGGAGTTAAACAAATCGTCATCGCCATTGTTGTTGCCATCATTATTATCAACATCATCATCATCACCATCTTCGTCATTATTATCATCAACAGGAGCAGTCGCATCATCATCCTTGTCATTGACATCATCATCATCATCATCATCATTTGCACTACCATCATCAATGGAACATGGTCTTCCTTCTCTCTTGGAACGTGACTGGCCTGCATTTGAGGACTTTGAAAGCTCTTTCCCCTTGCCCTCTAAGACAGAGGAGCAATCTGTTGTATTGTGCAATGCTAGCAACTCGAATCATGTTATACCAGCTGTGCAGGCTGATTCATGTAGGACAACATCTCCTCAAGATGTCAGGGATATGTTGCTCTGCTGTGCAAATGCAATAAATGAAGGTGAACTAGGCCAGGCCATGAACACATTGGCCTCATTGCAACAATCTGTCTCTTTGTATGGTGATTCGATGCAGCGGCTAGGAGCTTACATGGCAGGTGGCCTAGCTGCTCGAGTGAAGCGACTGCACGCACAGACAGACACAGATGGCCTGGAGGTTAATTTCAATCTGAGGTTGGAGGAGCCTTCTCCTGCAGAGCTTCTCAAGGCATCAGAGGGTTTGTATGTTTGGTGCCCCTTCTTTAAATTTGGCTACATGGCAGCCAATGGGGCTATAGCTGAGGCCTTCAGAAATGAGCCTCATGTTCATATTATTGACTTTGACATTGGCCAGGGAAATCAATGGGAAGCTCTCCTTGGGGCCTTCTCTCAGCGTCCTGGTGGTCCTCCTCAAGTATAATTCGCATCCAAGACTTTCTCTGTTTTGAACAACTGGTTATCGTTTCCATATTGTGACATTAGTTTAAAAAAATAGGGTAATTGTATCTGGCAGGATCTCAAGCAATTTAAAAGGAATTTTGGATGGATGTTCCTCCTTACAAGGACATAACTGATTGGCATGGGTGTATTGATAGGTACGGCTGACAGGGATATCAGATTCTCAGTCCCCAGTAAGCCTGGAGGGTATAGGAAGGAAGCTTAAAGACATTGCTCAGAGAGCAAGGGTGCCCTTTGAGTTCAAGGCCATACCAATGGATGCCTCCCAGATTGAGCCATGGATGCTGAAGAGCAAGAATCCTGGGGAGGTATTGGCAGTAAACTTTGCGTTTCAGCTGCATCATATGCCAGATGAGAGTGTAAGCACAAGCAACCCTCGAGACAGATTGCTTCGGATGGTCAAGGATATGAAGCCCAAAGTGGTTACTCTTGTTGAGCATGACACCAACACCAACACAGCACCTTTCTACCCTCGGTTTGTGGAAACGCTGAGCTACTTTGGGGCTGTTTTTGAATCCCTAGATCTGTCCTTAGCTCGGGACAGCAAAGACCGTCTTAATGTGGAGCAGCATTGCTTGGCAAGGCATATATTCAACATCATCTCATGTGAAGGAGCGGAGAGGAGAGAGAGGTATGAGCTGGCTGGGAAATGGAGAGCCAGGATGAGCATGGCTGGTTTTAAGCCCTTACCACTGAGCTCTTTCATCAATAATAAAATCAAGGAACTGCTCCAGCCTTACTCTTCCAATTACAAGCTAAGGGAAGAGTTGGGAGCGCTTCATCTTCATTGGAGAGAGAGGGGCCTCATTGTGGCTTCGGCTTGGCATTGATTTTCCATAGCAGTGAGCTTTGACAGGTTGCCTTGCCTCCAAATTTGATGGCAGCATTCAATCTTAAAGTATCTACACTGCATGCTTTTTGACAAAGGCCAATTTTGTGAATACCCTACCTTTTAAGTCAAGCTATGAACCTCCTAACTCGATCTACAAAAGAAAGTGGCTCTCATGTACAGAGATATATTGATGGTCTATCTATGGAGCTTTGTTTTCTCCCATCCACAGAAAACAAGGCTTGGTCTGATCCTTGCAGATCTTGAAGTTCTGTACACATTTTAAAGGCTTCTCCCACCAAATCCTCATATCCATACCACAAAAGTGGCATGTACACATTCATAATATCATGCAACATCATTGCAATAGAGCTTCAAACAAGAGTATAACATTCCACTGCAATATTCAAAACCAATGCTGGGCTGCTCTATCAAGGTTTTGGTCTGGCCTTCTATAGTAAGGCCACTTGGTCCGATTGCTCAATAGTGGAACTTTGTACTCCCACCTAGACTTTTGGGCACCAACTACCCTCAATTATATTGTAGAAAATGCAATATCTGGTAGTTTCTACAATATCTAGTAGTGTAGACCAAGAATTATGTCGTCAATTGATACCTTTTAGGATGTTTGCTAAGATTTGAAAGGAACCTAAGTTGATTGATGTTTTTTGAATGATAATGAACTCAATATTGGGACATTAGAACCATGCTCTATGGTGAGCAGAGAAAATGGGTGGAAGGATAGTGATTCTAATGTCAGTTGATTATTCGGGTGGAAGGATGGTGATTCTAACATCAGTTGGAATGAATAATCATTCTAGCATTGTCTCAAAATGTGGGGGCCTAGGTCACTCAACAACTAGGGAGGCCAAAATCATGTCATGGGGTTGGATGGAGAGAGAGGAAGCTAGTGACCAAGCATTTTTTTTTTGGTGAGTATTTTCTAAATTGCTCTCAACCTTAAGCATGCTAATTATATAAGCAAACATCTTTAATTGAATCTTGCTACTTTGATTTCTTAAAGCCAATCTATGGGTTGAGTGTACGATGTCACGTGTAGTTTTGTGGGCCCTATTGCACAATCTTGAGGTGAAAAGCACTTTTAACCACCTTGAAATACAATGTTGTAAGAATACAGTCATGTCTTTGTAGGATGTGACAAGACCATATTCGCTTCAAATGACCTTTGAGTACATGGCTACTAACAATATGATTAGGCCTTATTAGTTGAGTATAGGGCTAGTTACAATGTGGTTGTGTCTTGTTGGGATAGTAGAAGACCTTATCTTCTTTAGATAGAAAGCAATATTCTCATCACATAAAAAAAGTTTTTTGTTAATGTTCTTGAAAATAGCTCTTTTTTGAAGAGTGTTGCAACTTTGCACCACAACCTTGCTTGAGGTTTAGCAAAATTTGCTTGGGGTCGGGCTAGACACACATGGTTACCTAACATTTTCTTTTTAAAATTAGACATCAAAATAGCAAAATTAGTCCTTTATAAATAATCTTTTAATAGTGTTTGCGCGCAAGGAACACTATCCTGCTTCGCAGCAGCTTTGTCGCGAAGGGGGGTGCAAGGAAGTGAAGTTGTCTCTACTTGCAACCGCTCTATCTCTCACCCCTTTTACACCTCCCCCCTCTGTATCCACACTCAATCACTCTCCCTCCCTCTCTCTCTCTCTCTCTCTCTCTCTCTCTCTCTCTCTCTTATACACATGTATAAAAGGTCAAATATGCATTTGCATCCAGGAGTACATAGACTCACATATACATGCAATGACCATGCACCAAACTTGAAAACTTGTATCCATACTTGCTCTATACAACAATTAGAGGTAGCTCCAGATGATCCTTGGATGCTACAATGAGAAATAACATTGCTACGGTGAAATGAACCACAAATGAAAGATATATGAACCACACCACAAAGTTTTTAAGTCTGTCCAAGCATTACATGCAAACTCTCAATATTAATAATCCACATAGGTGAAGCAAAGCTTGAAACCAAAGTTTGTTCTAAAGATTGCACCGATAACCTTGCACCACAAATTCAAGTATCAACAAACCACAAAGTGTCACTCCTTGATTGTGCGTATGCATCTACATCCAAATGTTACGAAATTTTTGAAACTTCCCATGGGGTCTAACCAAAACGAAGCTTTATTTTTTTTGAGAAATAACTGGAAAATTTTCCACTCTCCAATATAGCATGGCTAGGCGAAGCAAGCCCCATCGTCACTCTTCATCTTGTTGATGGTACAGGGGACATGATAGTCTTTCCTCTCTTTCTTGCACCTAAAATTTTAGAAGCCCACAATGTAAATGTAAGTACATCTAACAACCAACAAAGACTACTTAACATTAAAACAATAATACATGGCCTAACATCTGTAAACCACTCGGTAGGCATTGTCATAGCTTGATGCAGCGTCACAAAACAATTGAGGTCTTTAGATTTATATAACGCCTACCCTCTTGGTACTCTATCAGTTTGAGATCGTCAAAACCTCTTATCCTGTTTAGCTTCAGTCATATACACTTGAAAAAACTGAGTATATCCACAATGTATTCCTCCCTCCCCTGATTTATGCCTCTTCTTTGTTTGTGACCCCTCTTTTACACAATTTTAACATCTCCCCCCTATCTTTTCACATACACACACACACATACACACACACACACACACACACACACTCTCTCTCTCTCTCTCTCTCTCTCTCTCTCTCTCTCTCTCGTGTACACATGCATAAAAGGATATACATGCATTTTGCATCTTGGTGTATAGAGACTCACATATGTATGCAATGCCTTTTATGCACCAAACTTTTAAACTTTACTCATACGTACTTTTCATGATATCTAGAAGTAGCTCTATACGAACTTGGATGTTGCAATTGGAAATAACATTGCACCAAACCATAAACAAAATACATACGAAATGCATATTTTGTATCCTTGAGTGCAAGAAACCATATGCTTGCTTACTATATTCTCTCTATCTTGAATCTCTCTCACTATTTTTGGCCTCTCCCTCCCTCTCCCTACCTCCTATCTTTACCCCCCTCCCCTTCCATTTGCAACTCTTCTCTCGTATATTTGTTACCCATCTCTCTTTCTCACATCTATCATCCTCATTCCCTCCCTCCCTTGTTATCTTTCTTCTCCCTCCACAACCTCTATCTCTTCCTCCCTCTCCCCTTTTCACCCACTACAAGGATTTAAACCTATAGCGACGGCGGGTAGCGACGCAGGTAGCGGCGTCGCTATTTGTGTCGCAATGAGCGTCGTAAATAGTGATGCAAATAGCGACGCCCCACAGGAAAAAAAAAGGCCGAAATCGAGCGCAGGTTTGTTTCGCGTATTTTCGTCTACTGTTTTGAGAGCGAGAGCGAGAGAGAGAGCGACCGTCGTGAGAGAGGGAGAGGAAGAAGGCTTGCCACCGCCACCGCCACCGCCGCCGCTGTGGAGAGGAGGAGCCTTCATCGCGAAGAGGGGCCGCCAAAACCTCGCCATATCTCATCGGTGAGTCTATTCTCTCCTTTTACTTGTTTAGGGTTTAATTTTCTTTCTCTTTTGCTTGTTTAGGAGAGGAAATGAAAGAGAAAGGGAAAGAGAAAGAGAAAGAGAAAGAGAAAGAGAGGGAGAGGGAGAGGGAGAGGGAGGGGGAGGGGGAGGAAATGAGAGAGGAAGAGAAAGAGAAAGAGAGGGAGAGGGAGTGCATTCTCTCTCTCCCTGTCCCTTTTTCTTTTATAATTTGTGTATATATATTGAGAGAGGGAGAAGAAATGAGAGAGAAGGAGAGGGAGGGGGAGGGAGGGAGAGGGAGAGGGAGGAAATGAAAGAGGGAGGGGGATGAAATGAGAGAACGAGAGAAAGAGAAAGAGAAAGAGAAAGAGAAAGAGAAAGAGAAAGAGAAAGAGCGGGAGGGAGAGGGAGGAAACGAGAGAGGGAGAGAAAGAGAAAGAGAGGGAGAGGGATGGGGAGGAAATGAGAGAGGGAGAGGGAGGGAGAGTGCATTCTCTCCCTCCCTCTCCCTTTTGCTTTTATAATTTGTGTACATATATTGAGAGAGGGAGAGGAAATGAGAGAGAGAGAGAGAGAGAGAGAGGGAGGAAATGGGGAAGGGAGGGAGGGGGAGGAAGGAAGAGTGAGAGGGAGGAAATGGAAGAGGGAGGGGGATGAAATGAGAGAACGAGAGAGAGGGAGAGTGTATTCTCTCTCTTATTTATTTAATTTTTGTATAATTTGTATATAATGTGAGAGGGAGAAGAAATGAGGGAGAGGGAGAGGGAGAAAGAGAGTGAAATTAAAGAGAGGGAGAGGGAGGGGGAGGAAATGAGAGAAAAAGAGAGGAAGAGAGAGAGGGAGAGAGGGAATGAGAGAGGAAGAGTATTCTCTCTCTTTTTTATTTATTTTTTGTATAATTTGTATGTAATGAGAGAGGGAGAGGGAGAGGGAGAAAGAGAGGGAAATTAAAGAGAGGGAGAGGGAGGGGGAGAGGAAATGAGAGAGGGAGGGGGAGGAAGAGAGAGAAAATGGGAGAGGGAGAGGGAGAGGGAATGAGAGAGGGAGAGGGAGAGTAGGGAGAGACGAAAACATAATAGGGAAATGAGAGAGGGAGAGGGAGGGGGAGAGGAAATGAGAGAAGGAGAGGAAGAGAGCCAAAGGAAATGAGAGAGGGAGAGGAGAGAGAGAAAAAAGGAGAGAATGAGAGGAGAGAGAAAAAGAGATAAGATGTTAAACATAATAGGCAAATAGAGCAAGAGAGGGTATGGGTGAGGGTGAGGGCGAGGGAGGGAGAGGAAATGAGAGAGGGAGAGGAAGAGAGAAAAAAATGAGAGGGAGAGGAGAGAGAAAAAGAGAAAAAATTATTAAAAATAATAGAGAAAGAGAAAAAGAGAGGGTCAGGGTGAAGAAGGGACAAGAAATGAGAGAGGGAGAGAAAGAGAGAAAGGTAAATGAGAGAGAGAGAGGAGAGAGAAGAAAAAATGAGAGAGAGAGAGGAGATAGAAAAAGAGAGAAGGTAGCATTAAACCTAATAGGGAAAGAGAGATAGAAAGAGAGAGTGAGGGTGAGAGAGGGAGAGGAAGAGAGAAAATGAAATGAGAGAGGGAGAGGAGAGAGGAAAAATGAGAGAGAGAGAGAGGAGAGAGAAAAAGAGAGAAAAACCATTAAACCTAATAGGGAAAGAGAGAAAGAGAGGGTGAGGGCGAGGGAGGGAGAGGAGAGAGAAAAAGGGAATGAGAGAGAGAGAGAGGAGAGAGAAAAAGAGAGAGGGAGGGAGAGGAGAGAGAAAATGAAATGAAATGAGAGAGGGAGAGGAGAGAGAAAAAGAGAGAGAGAGGGAGAGGAATGAGAGGGAGAGTAGAGAAAGAAAAGGAAATGAGAGAGAGAGAGGAGAGAAAAAGAGAAATATCATTATACCTAATAGGGAAAGAGAGAAAGAGATGGTGAGGGCAAGGGAGGGAGAGAAAATGAGAGAGGGAGAGGAGAGAGAAAAAGGAAATAAGAGAGGGAGAGGACTGAGAAAAAGGAATGAGAGAGGGCAAGGGAGGGAGAGGAATGAGAGAGAGAGGAGAGAGAAAAAGAGAGAGGGAAGGAGAGGAATGAGAGTGAGGAGAGAGAAAAGGAAATGAGAGAGGGAGAGGAGAGAGAAAAAGGAATGAGAGAGAGAGAGAAAAAAAGAATGATAACAAAAATAAATTGTTTGTTGTAACATAGATAAGATGGAAAACGAAGAAGGTCCTGTTGCTCAAGATCGCGAGGCGTATCTTAATTAGTGTATCCCATGTCCTTGCTCTCAATGCAAGTTGGCAATTAGATGAAAACACCGATTGTCTATAGAACACGTACGATGATTTGGCGAGTTTCAATCTGAGATCATTGATTGGGCAATTGCGGATTTTCAGCCAAACGGTAATTTGAAGTTAATATTAATCATGCATTGTACTCGCAAGCTAATTGAATACCATATACAATAAGATTAGGTCTTGCTGGTAAATTTTCTATCCAAGGAGGTGATGTCTCATCCCAAGGGGGAGTGCACCCTTTGCAGCCAATTAGAAGTGTACGTGGGCGTGCAATGGATGGAGTGCAGGAGCCAATCCACCACTCGCAAGGCCAATCTATACCGTCAATACCAGAGGAGACATGCAACCTTCCAAACCTACCTACAATCTTGGAGCCTGAGATGGAGGCAATGATCGATGCATTGATTCCCATGGATGCCTTTTCCTGAGTGCGTGCGGACAACTTCCGCCTCCAAAACAGGCCTCGAAATGGCCTCGAATAAAAAAAACAAGGCAACCAAGGGCTAAAGCCCCGTCTCGCAGCATATACTGCCCTCTTGCTACACCGCGAAGGGCGTCTCAATCTGAGACACTGCACTCTTGCACTTTCCGGCTGTGCTACCTGCAAAGACTTGCTCCCAAACTCAAAAAAATGAAAGCAACACTGGTCCTCTTACCGGAACACCGCAAACTTGGTTTGCTTTCTTGAGCTTCTTACCACGAACTAGGCTCTGATACCATGTCAAGATTGTGGGAGAGAAGGAAGGAGTCTCACTTGTAGCTTTCTTGCTTGCACAATGGGGGAATACACACACAGGTGGAGGCTAAAATTTTTTTTCCTCTTCTTAGTTGTGTGTAAGCTAAAAAGAACACAAGTACAGAGAAATAGAAGAACCCTATGTATGGGTCTCAAAACCAAACTCAACTAACTAAGGTGGCATACTAACTGAGCTACGAACTAGAGTAGATAAGGATAGCTGTCATCTAGCTATTATTCATGGGCGGTGTACCAACTGCATCTGCAGCTAACAAGTTGGTGACATAAATGCACAACGGTCACCCTGGCATATCACGAGTGGAGCTCGATATCTCAACATTCATCTCTCCTTATAGCTCTTCTTGCTGTAGGATCAGGAGCTTGTACTCCCTTTGAAGGCCCATTAGCTCTTGATTTTCATCTTCTAGCTTTCTTTGCCAATTATCCTCTTCTCCTTGTTTAGCCTTGAGCACTGCTTTTGGCTTGCTTATTTCCTTCTGGTAGCTTGCCACTTGGCATGTCTTCTCTACCTGGAAGGTTACCATGGCCTCCTTTTCAACCTCTAGCTCCCCAATGATGACTTTCTTTTCTTCTTTGGCCCTTTCTACTTGTGATAGGAGCTCGTGTACATATTCATTGCAGTTTACAGATAATGCTAGTGCGATGGGGGTCGTGGTTGTAGATGCTTCTATTTTTGGCCTTTTGGGGTCCTTTTTGGACTTTGCATCTGCAGCAGCCGGTCTATTAGCTCCAGTCATAAGGGTTCCTCCACTTGCACCTTGAACGATTTCTTTGTTAATTAGAAACTGCACCCAAGCCAGAAGATTGTTGGCATCCACCATGATAGAAGAGCCTTCGATGGGCGTAAAGACTGGGGTGGTGGGTACTAGGGTAGGTGGGATGGGGTCAATTAGACCCTTGCCTTTGCCCTTGGCCACTGGTGGTAGCATATTCTTGGGTGCTTGGGAGCTTGTGCCAGGGCATTTCTCTGCATGGGGGCTCATGGCTGCTAGCTCTTCTTCCCTTGAAGGCTGCTCCACTAAGAGGCAAATGGCAAGGGCTATGCCTTATTCTTCCTTTCTCAATAGCTCCTCGGTGTCTTGTTCTGTTCTCCTCCTCCTTACCTCTTCATCCTTCTTAGATGCCTCTTCTATTGTTTTCATCTCCTCTTTTCCTTTTTTTTTCTCCTTTCTTCAACACTCTTGGACTCACTCTGTGCTCTTAGGAGATCCACTTTCTCTTTCTTCCTACTCTCTTCCTTGGCTTTCTTTTGTGGGGTCCTCTTCTTTGACCTCTCGGTTGCTTCACGGCTAGATGGTGCTTGTTGCTGCTCTCCTTCCTTGTCATTTACTGTTCTTTCATTAGAGTGCTCCTGTTCTCGGTGGAGGGGTGACCTATTTGGCATTTCACCTTGACTTCCTCATCTTATGGTGAGCAATAGACTTGATTGAGTTACCTTACCAAAATGAGCAAAGGTAGCATCTTGAGGATGCAAGGACTAGACAGAGTGAGAATGGTCATCAAGAGATGATGCAAGAAGGGGGAGATGAGGTGTTACGAAACTTGAATGCTATAAGTATGTATGTTCAATGTGATTGTTCAAATTGTATTAAAATTGAAGAGCGTCTTTGAAGAACCCTTCAGTGTTAGCCATTACTAGAAGTCAAGGTCAAAAGAGACTTGATTGGAAACGATGAGAAAAGGCAAAGAAGATGAATACTAAGCAAGTTAAGAAGTTATAAAAAGAAGCTGGAATACTAGTACTTGAAGATTTTGAAGATCAAGAGTAGCAAGGAAGCTTGAATCTTGATTAGGAAAGCCATCAACCTGAAGATATATCTTTAGGAAGGGTGCAGGGAGGAGGTTAGCTTTAGCAAGATGTTTCTTTGCAATTGACTTTGGATCAAATTTTGGATTTGATACCAGGTTTTAAAGAAAAGCTCATTTTGAAAATTATACAGATAGGAGGAGGTGCTTGCAAGAAAATTTGTAGGGAGGAGGTTAGCTTTAGAAAAGTGTGTTGAGATTCAAGCTCGTAGTCTTTAGTCAGCTAGTACTACCTTAGTTGAATAAGGTTAAGTCCCACTGACTTAACCATGATTAGATCCAGGTTTTTTCTGTGAAGTACACAGTTGACTTCTGACTGTGTGTTGATGGAATGGAATGAACTAAAGGGAGCATGTCTGCTACCCTTTCAACCTGTGCCTTTTGTCCATATCTCTTTCTCTATGAATGCTAATATGGTATCGGAGTGCCATGTAGCAGGGATGCAGAGCCAAGTTGGTGGTCATGGCTAGGACCTTTAGAGGAGAGCACCTTCAAGAAAGCATTTATTCTGATATGCCAAAATCAGTGCCCTTCTAGCCAGTGATTCTCCAAAGAGCACGTGAAGATTATAGAATATCAGTGATGGAGTTACATCCAAGTAGTAGAGACGGATGTCAGACTTGGACAAAATAACCTAAATTGGAGCTCCCTCCATTGATGTGTGAAGTGCCACCATAGCAAGTTTCCAATGTTGTTAAAGATGGCGTGGGATCAGAGTTTGTTGTCTTCATGATGTTGAGAAGTCGAAAGGTCATTCATTTCATGGTGCAGGAACAACACGGTACCCTCAAGTGGAGCACGACAAATCTCTGGCTGACTGAAATCAGTAAAAGCGTCATCATATACTGCTGACAAGTAGAGACAATAGAAGTGTCTTGGACGACCTATCCTTCCAGCCTGTTGTGCTATTGATGCCTTATTTATCCATTGTATTTCATACCTTGTCATACATAGATTGATATCCAGTGCATAAGCAACAACGTTTGAATGCAGTTCTAGCCCCGTGTTGAAGACTAGAAGGTCTTCGTTGTAAAGGTTGATCGGAAGGCCTCTGAAAATAGTCCTGCTTGGGGTTGCATTACATTCCCAGTAGGAGGTGATATTATATTTTACTTGCATTCGCTGCTATTGTAAGATTGAGTCATGCAATGTCAATGGTTGATTGGGATGTATTGTGTATAGCAGATCCATTCATAGCAGGATTTGTGAATCAATGCAATTCTGAAGTCACCAAAATGTAAACTATGCTCTCTTGATGAGAAGAAAGGAAAGTATAAGTGCAGAGACCTATACCATCGAAAAGGTTCCTGTAGCCACTGGCTAGAATACAAACTTATGGCCTATGATTGGAATATTAGTTTCCCTGCACTGAAGCAGCCAGCTGAGAAAAGCTAAGTTGAGCTACAAGCTGGTACCCTGAAAGGAGAAGTAGTCACTTAGCTATCTATTGGCAATAGTTTTGTGGATTAAATGACAAGAGAACTTGAGAAAAACATAGCAATCATTTCTATGAACTGCAAAGCTGGACACTGTTTGGACTAACTCTTGGGTTTGGTGAGGTGCATCTACAAAGATGGACATGGAGCCTTGGTTGCACTAAATTGAGTGTTGTAGCATGTATATTGTCATGTCATTGTGACCTTGACAAAATAATGTTTGTAATGAACATGCACTCTCTCAAGGAATTTTCCTCATTGTGGTCCACAACATTTTAAAATCTTGCAGATATGGGATGAACAAACATACAGTAGTCTCTTTGCCAAGAATTATAGTAATCATATCACATTGGAATGCAAAGCTGTTGATGCATTGTAATTGCAGTTAAATGGGAATAAAAGATGTGTATTGTCTGAAAATGCAATGGTGGTTATTGCTGCAGTTTTACAATGAAAACTGGTTGTACTACAGGTCATTGAAGTATATTGCTTGCTGGAATTTTGGGAAATTGACTGGCTTTGTAAAGGTGGAATGTTGTGAGCATTAAATGCTCAGTTTTTCTAAACAGATTTACTACAGCTTTTGCAATGGGGTTGACTGTTAACAGTTTGTGGTAAGACTACATGGCATTGTTGCCTAAAGAGCTAGACAAGCATTAGTTCTTTGCCACATGTTTGGAAGTGTATGATATCAGTGTGAACTAAAATTTATTGGTTTTTTTTGCAAAACTGAAGACCTTGAAAATGGCAAACACAGAAGAGAAGGATACTATCACTCAGATAGTTGGTGAAAAGCTGGACTACAACAATTTTGTTCTATTCAAGGTGTCTGATTTCTTAATTGGAAGAGGCTATTGGGACCTGGTCATAGGTCTTGAAGATGAGCCCAAGCTACCGGAGGATAGACACAGGATCAGTTAAAGGAACATAGGACTCGGTTGGAAAAATCCAACAAGGTCTTGCATTGGTTGTCATTATGTGTGTCAGACACAAACGCTATTTAAATTGCAAACTATACTTCCCCAAAAGCTGCTTGGGACTTATTGATGAAGAATTATGGGCATGTCACTCATGCAAGAAAGACACAACTGAAGCAAAATTTTAGCCACATATCCAGGAATGGAAGGTCTATTGAAGACTATGTCAGTGAGATCAAATCCATTGCAGAACAACTAGGCTCAATTGGAGCTGAAGTTTAGGATGATGATTTGGTGGCTACTACTCTCCATGGACTTGGACAGGAATATAAGTAGTTTGATACTTCCATTTTAGTGCGTCAGGAGCAGCCTGACTTTGATAAAATTGTAGCACTTTTATTGCATGAAGAAGTGAAACTTGGACTCAATACAAGTTCCAATGGGTCTAAAAACAACAGGGATATCATCTTCTACTCCAATCAAAGGGGTAGAGGTGGAAGAGGAAGATCAAATTTTAGAGGAAGAGTTGCTGGAAATGCTTATGCCGCCCATGGACAGCAAGCTACTGGATGGCAAAATAGACAGCCTCAAGCAAATAGAGGTACCTCAAATGCTCGTGGAAGAGGGGGTTATTCAACTAAAGGAAGAAGCACTTGGCAATAGCCTCAAATGACTCATGGACATCAATCAAATGCAAATAAGGATTGCCATTATTGTGGCAAATATGGGCATGTAGTTAAGGATTGCTACAAGAAGCAGACTGATCAGAGAGAAAGAGGGAAGCAACATGGTAATTACGCTTCTTCTACTGGTATGCAGGAGGATAACAGGTTTTTTGCAATGCAACATGTGAAGAAAAGGTTGCATATACAAGGCAAAGCAGATGATGTATGGTATATAGACTCAGGGGCATCTAACCACATGACTCCTCATGGAGAGTGGTTGACACACTACCATAGCCTCCCTTTATAGTAGTGCAGCCCAAAAACCCTTGAATTCTCAGGCATTAGGAGGCACAAGATAATCACACAGTCGATTTCTATTTCGATGATGGTTAACACACACAGTAAGAAATTGGATAGCTCGTTCATTATCCTTGCTTCGGATTCAAGCATAGGAAGAACCATGATCAAGAGCTTTTGTTTCCAAGTGGGCTTCAAAAATGTAAGGTTGCCCAAGAATGATAGGGTAACTACAAGAGTTTTGAACAAAAAAGTGAAAATTGTCTTTCATGTCTCCAATAGTTACCTACACATTAGGACATGTAGCATATAACTCTCTAGAAGAGTTGTTTACAACTCTCATTCACCAACCTAGATCAACATCTATGGGCCATCCGCCACTTTCATAGAGACTCCTTGCCATGACATTTATCTCCGAGACATGGTCTAAGAGTGCAATACATGGTGTTTCTTTTTCTCCAATTTTGACAATTGTCTCCGTTGTTGCTTTTGCCCAATGCGTACGGGAGTAGTGACTTATTGGAAAGAATCGAGCCTCTTCTTCCTCATGCATGTGCTGTAGACGGCCTTCTTTTTGAGAGGTGGGCTGCCCAACTGGTTTGGACTAGCCGACCATTACATTTTCAGTTTTCACTTCTTTAATTTTTGCATTCATGTTTTCTTTATCTTCAGCTTTAATTGCTGCAATTAATTCTTTAACTGCTTCAAGTTGAATTCCTTATGAAGTCAGCTTCTCTTCATCTTGCACAAAAACTTGAAGAACTTGCAAAAAAGAATGCACTGTTTCTTCAGCTTCATCACCAACATATTGTCTTTTCCTTTTGATTACATTAATAATTACATCATGGAATTCATGTTTGGAAATTCCAAGAATTTTGTCTTAGGTGAATGCAATTTTGCTTCCTAGATTTTGTTATTCTAGGACTCGTTTGAGATCGATTGCAGATTCTATGTCAAACTGCAATTTGTAGCATAGCTACTTGCCTTTCTTCTTTCCTTCGGTTTTCTTTGTTTGTGGCACATCTTCCATCTCTTGATTTGGGATTATATTTTCAGCAAGCTTTGGTTGTTCAGGCATTCTTCTAGTTACCCGTTTCGGAGGGCCAGAAGAGGAAGGCCCTGGTTCATCTTCTCTTCTTCTCTTTTCTTCAATCAAGACTTCTTTATGATTGATGTTAGCCAAATGTGCAAAGGCAAAAAAAGAATCTACCGGTTCTTTCCAACCAGTTATTCCTCGAACATACTGACAAATCTTCTTTGGTTGCTTTACCACGTTCCATTTGATCTAGTGCATGCATCCATACTTTAGATTGCACATTAGCTTTACATGCTTTCAAACTTGATTTAATTGGTTCAATTTGCAGCCCATAGGTAGCTGCATCAATTGCTGCATAGGCATTCTTTACAGCTAAATCTTCTAATCTTTTTTTCATTCCACCATTGCCAAAATTTGGCTCCAATGGAAGACTAGTTTCAGCCGCATGAATTTTTCCATCTTTCCAAAAGACGAGCTTTTGTGCTTCAGCCTCACGGAAGGCAAAACACTCCCTCTTGTCATATTGTTGGCTGTCACACCAAATACAGCACCTCTTAAAGCCTTCTCTCATGGGTCTTTGAGTTGATGCTCGTCCTCACTCTTCGACTTTGACATCCAGCTTCTCTACTTTCGAACTAATTTTTGTAAGATTCAGATAAAGGTCACGCATGCTTTTAGTGAGTTCATCCATTACATCATTTTTAGAAGGAATAGAAGAAGAAAGAGTTGGTTGATTAGTCAAAGGAATAGGGGATTTTGAAGGTGGAACAAGCTCCATCAATGGAGTTGTTGAAGTTGAAGTAGAGCTCAATCTTAGTCGCATCTGCTCTCTTTGAGCAATCATGTTAACTGCATCAGTAACATCTGTCCATGTAGTTTTGACTCCTTATTCGGAGGTAGCATCTTCTAGGCAATCGGCAAGCTTCTCTTGCAGAATGGGATCTGCAGCCTTGAGGAATAATTCAATATTTTGACCTTCCATACTTTGTTGGTCTTCAGCATCAAGTTGTCCAAATTTACTTTCAAACTCATGGTATAGAGCTATTGCAGCTAAACCTTTGTTGGGTTTTTCAACCCATTCAGTGAAACTTTTCTTCGTCATTAGGCCAGAGTCTTCTAAGAAGAATTCTTCGCGTAGGGCTTTTTTGAATGCAGCCCAATCCGTATCTTGTTGAAAAAGACCATGGATTCTTTCTTGAAGACCATGCCTGGCTAATTTGGCAAAATAACGGCTCCATGCATATTGTGGTACACCAAAAAAGAGAATTTTTTCAACATATAAGCGAATAAAAACACAGACATTTTGACCATTAAATTGTTTTAATTCACGCCCAACTTCCTCTATGTCCCTGTTAGCTGTGGATCAATCTTCTCTTCATCTTGCAATTTATGTTGTTGTTGTAATATTTGGATTTGTTGTTGCTGAGTCTGCTACAGTATGCACACTAATTGTTGTAGAGTATCTCGTGAAGAATCCCCCATCTTGGAGTTCTCTTACACCAACCTTTACGTCAGCCTCACCAATGTTGTAGCGCATAGGGTTGAAGGTCACCACAGGGGTTTGGCAAGAGAAGAATGTATGGGGGCTCAAGAGCTTAGACTTCGGAGATGGTAGAGATAAGAGAAGGGTTGAAGGTTTCAAGCCAAGTTCTTGAAGATAAGAGACAACAGGGTGTAGGTAGATTCAAGGAGAGGAGTAGACAGAAGAGAAGATGTAGAAGAATACTCCCAAAAAGAATTAGAAAATATAGAAGAATACTAACAAAGATGAAGCCTTTCAGTTTCTTTTAGCATTATGAGAAAATATAACTCTAATAGACAAAAACGTGTACAAAATAATACCTTACTCTATGCTACTCAGATCGCCAATTTGATGCTTCCAATGGCTCCAAAAAGGGGTTTAAATACCAGGACACCTGGCCAGAATCCTGCCAGATCACTCTTCTTCATCTCCCACTTTCGGAGTGCTGGTCACTGCCTGAAAACAGCGATCACATGTCGCACGATTTTGCTAATCTATTTTTTAAACATAAAATCCTCTCAAATTGGCTGAAAGCTACATGTTTTCTTTTACATGTCCTCCTAATCTAGAAGTTATCTATAGTTTTATGGATTTTTACAAGAGGTGATATCTAGAATATCAAAAATTGACTAAAAACTTGTCTAAAAAAATCTAATATTTTGAACCATGGACACTAATACTAATGCCTAAAGTGGCATTGGCTCTCTAAATCTAAACGGAAGCCTCACTCTAGATTTTTTTACACAGTGTGTGCGTAGCGGCACGAAGCGTGAGAGTGAGGGATCTTAGAGGTGAAGCTCTCCACCATCTCCTCCCTTCTTCTTCTCTTCTCTTCTCTTCTCTTGCTCGCGTCAATGGAGCTTGGAGCGTGAAGCTCGCTTGAAGCTTGCACTTGGATCGTGGAGCTACCAAAGTGCTTGGGAGGGAGGTAGCTTGATTAGGCATGGAGGTAAGCCCACTACACTCATAGAGATAGATAGCGTGTTGGATATGTGAGAGGTAGCCATTAGTGCTCGGCTTGAAATGCTTGAAACAATAAGTAGTCCATGGGTCTTGGCAGTTATGGGCTTGAGCTCCGCCTCTACAATGATATGGACAAGATTGCATTTATTACAGAATGTGGAGCTTATGCCAGTAATAGTGATGAATTTTGGACTCAAGAATGGGCCTCTAGAGTTTCAGGGAGCTACATAAATAGCCTTAGATCCTACTTGATAACTTTTATGAGAGTATTCATTGATTTTGTCTCTTCTCTTTCTCTCTCACCATAATTGTTGTTCATGTGGGTTGATGAGAGGATGGGGGAAAGAGGTGTTGAATTGCAACAAGATTCAAGAAAGGGAGCGAGGAAGTGTGAAGGTGATCAGTAGTGGCTATGTGGAGTGTTAGTGGGTGGTCTATGAATCTCCAAACTCATAAAAAATAAAGCAATTTTCTTGCAATAAGTCATAATTTTAAAGAAAATTCAATTCTATTATTGTTTTTATCATATACTTGAGATGCATATGGCTTAAATAAGATATGGAAGTGATATGCGTTGTGTTCAAGGGCTACAAGCTTCAAATTTTAGAATGTGTGACTGTCATAATGCAAAAATTAATTATCTAGTATACATAACATGTAAAATGGAGAAATATGATGATAATTAATGAAATTGGTGGAAGTAATGTTGTATATGGATGAAATAGTGTGTGCTGTTTTTCATGGTTGATCTTTGTTATTGTATGATTAAAATTTGTAAAATAATCATTATTTATAATAGAAATAATTAAGAAGAAATAGTAAAAAGGACATGAGGTTTAGCCTCAGTCTACACCTATTTGCATGTTAAAGTGCTTGTTTAGGGGGTGCTTTTATGGGAAAATGTCATATAATGTAAAGAATGGTCCATATAATGAATCAATGTGTAATGAAGGTTGAAATGTCAATTTTTATTTCATGAAAAAATTAATCATTGTGTATTGAAATGTAGCATTTAAGTTTCTTCGAATATCTAAAGGAGAAAAAGTACGTGTTAGCCCCGTTCCGCCTTCTCAATGCCACACTACATTAGGTAGGGAAAAGAAAGGAAAGAATGCCTATTCACATCACATGGTTGGTTTTTAGTTAAATCTATTTGAGTACACTAGGGCATGACACACTGCATATGCACAAAGCACAATATCATAGATGCATAGTACTTGTTTGTCAGATTATTGACCTAGGTTGAGCAAAAGAGGTTCCTATTAATGATCACGGATCTAGATCATGGCAGCTATGGAGGTTGGAAGATGAAGACTATGTTCATGTTGTCATAGACAAAGAAATAATGGATGTTACACAAGTGAATTAGGTTCCAAAATAGATTAGCTTGGACTCATGAAGACAATCGTGTGTAATGAATAGACACTGACAAGATACTAAGTGAAACTACAAAGCATCATGATATTGTAGTCATTCTATAGTCAAGTACAATGCTTTATAGAAGTTGAGTTGTTCCATCTCCTCACTGTGCATATGGGATTAAGGACATCTCTTCCTGGAGCATACATAATTTGTTATTTCTCAACACCCCCCCTCAAATGATGAGTTCCTACACTTGCTGGCTTTTGCCCCCCCTACATGATGACATGGCTTGAGAGACTAGCTCATGGGCAGCCTAGTCAAGTTAAAGCTTGAAACTTTACATCTTTGGCAAGGGTTTTTACAAATAAAATCCACTAAGGGAAACATAGAGATCCACTATGGGAACCAATTCCTTAGAACAATCTATCAGAGTTGTTGATGGTAGCGAAAGCATCTTCTTCTTCTTCTTCATTCATGAATTGGTTCTGATGGTGGTCATTTTGCATCTATTGTGCTCTTTTCTTGTGAAAACATTCACTAGCTATATGACCAGTCTTACCACAATAATGACATGTCATCCGACTTTTGTTATCGGTGTTGAGTCCTTGACCTCTTCCTTTGGGTATAAGAGATTTTCCCTAGATGATGGAATACCATCTTTTGCATTCTTGTTCTTTTGTTTGTTCTCTTCATCAAGGAGAGAGTGCTCAATATCTTTAAGCGAGAGACTGGAACATTACTTAGTGTTGAAACAAGGTTCTCATATGGTTCATGATTAACACTGGCAAGTAACACTACTATTGCCTCATCCTCATCAATGTTCTTTTTAAGAGTTGCTAGCTAAGTTTTAATGCTCTTGAAATTATTGACGTGTACAATCATAGATGAACTGTCCTTTACATCCAACTTATAAAACTACATAAGTAGTTTTACCTTTGAGTTCTTTGCTTGTGTACCAAAGATATTATCAAGTTCTCCCCATGCCTTATTTGCATCCCTGATGCTAGAGATGTGATGTAATACATTATCTGATAGACCCCATGCAATAATACCTAGAGATTTGTTGTTCATATTCTTCCATGCGTTTGTTTTAGGTTGGTCTTCTGCAACATCTTCCTCTTTAGCATCTTCTTTCTTGTCATCTGCATCATCTTCTTCAAAGAGATCCTAGAGGTCTTTAGCATCTTCTTTCTTGTCATCTGCATCATCTGCTACTAAGCCATGCCCGACTCGTCTCTGATACCATATTGATGATCACGGATCTAGAGCATGGTAGCTATGGAGATTGGAAGATGAAGACTATGTTCATGTTGTCATAGGCAAAGAGAGACTAGCTCCTACACAAGTGAATTAGATTCCAAGATAGATTAGCTTGGACTCATAAAGACAATCTTTTGTAATGAACTAGAATTGACAAGATACTAAGTGAAATTACAAAGTATCATGATATTGTATTCATTCCATAGTCAAGTACAATGATTTATAGAAGTTGGGTTGTTCCATTCTCCTCATTGTGCATATGAGATTCAGGACATCTCTTCCTGGAGAATACATCATTTGTTATTTCTCAATAGTTCCTTTATTGTAAGTTAGAGAGGCTATTTTTGGAAAACTTTTATGTGAGGAAATAATAAATCCCATAGATTTGAAAAAATAAAAAGAGAGGATTATGTTTCATTTTTTTTAATGTGTTAAGATGGCACATCCTAGGGCCAATCCCGAGGGTGTAGGAGAGCATAAGGGCCACAACATTTAGCTAGGGGATTCCTTCTAAATGTGTAAATCAAGGTGAAGTAGTCACCTATGTATTGGAAGCTCCCTATGCTTGGAGTCAGGATGGGCAAACTATTTGTCTATATTTTGAAAATTATGGTTACAAACACATTACTTACATAAACCATTTCATATCATCTAGACACTCCAGGCCGCAAGGCCATGAAGGTTATTTGGTGTGTGCAAGAGCTTGGCTAGAGCTAGTATTGAGCCCATTTTTGGTCATAGAGTAGAATTAAATCACCCTCTTTAAACTCTCATACTTTGATATTCAGATCGTGACAGGATTTTTGATGTCTTTGCATTGCTTCTAAGCTTTACAAAACTAATAATCGCTCTTCATCTAGCCGCACAAATTGTAATATCTTTGCTTCAATGATTTGACTTCTCAGGCTACTCCTAAGGTACAAAATTCTCTTGCATTAGTAGCATAAACCAAATTAAATAGTGTATTTTGCACGGTCACCTTGTAGGTGGTTTTATAGGCCCAAAGTGCTTCATACAAACACTCATCCCAATCTTGTCTATGAGAAGCAACTGTTTTAGTTTAAAAAAATTTGCAAATAATGTAATTAGTTACTTCTACTTGGTCATTAGCTCTGGGGTAATAAGACATTGATTGTTTATGTCTAATTTTATATAGTTTTGTTAACTCATTAATCATGCCATTCAAGAAACGGAAACCTCGATCAGTTACTAGTTCTAGTGGGTAGCCAAAACTTGTGATGGTATTTTTATACATGAATTTAGCCACCTCAAATTTTTTATCCATTTTGAGAACTTTTGCTTCCATCCACTTAGTGATATAATCAATACAAACCAAGATACATCGATTAGATTGGGATCTTGTAGGTGGATCAATTGGACCCACAAAGTCAATCCCCCATTTCTCAAAAGGTACTAATGCTAATATAGGTGTCAAATGTTTAGCAAAACTCTTAGAAGATTGACCAATCTGTTGACACACATTGCATCTTTTGTAACAATAATGAGCATCCTTGAATAAGATAGGTCATCAATAATCGACTAATAGAGCTTTCCTTGCTATTTATTCACCATCAAGATGATCATCACAAGGCTCATCATGTAATGCATTAAGAACCACTAGAACTTCGTCTTTCCTTACACACCAATAATAAATACCCTCTCTTGGAAAGAGTTTATATAGATAATCGTGTTTGTATCCATATTTATCACTTTTTTCATTTATGTGCACCAAGTGGGTACTGAGCAGTACTAAGAAAATTTGCAATATCTGCATACCGTGAAATTTGTGTCTCCATAGTAAAAAGTGACGCATTAGGCCAATCATCCTCTACCTCTTCTTCTTTATTTGATGTTAATAATCGAGAAAGATGATCTACTAGAACATGAACTCTACTAGGTTGTTGAGTAACTATCTGAAAGTCAAGTTCTTGAAATAATAACATCCAACTGATTACCCATCCAAAACGTTTTGCTGTATTGAGCAAATACTTTAGTGCCTCATGATCAACATAGATAAGAAAGTTATTTCCTAATAAATAATGACACAATTTCTCCATTGCAAAGACCATTGATAAACATTATTTCTTAGTGGTTGTATAATTCATTTGCACATCACTTAGGTTACAACTTGCGTAATAAATCAGATGATCCACCTTATTGTCATATGCTTGATATAAAACAACCCCCACAACATACATGAATGCGTTTTCATGAATGTGGAATTCTTTCATCCAATTTGGGGAGTGCCAATACTAGTTCCTCAATTAATTTTTTCTTAAGAAATTCAAATACTTCTTGACAAGTAGCATCCCAATTAAAAGGAGTATCCTTTCGAGCAAGTTTGTTAAGGGTGATGCTACCTTTGCAAAATTAGAAATAAATCGTTGATAATAATTTAGATGCCCCAAAACCCCTCAATTTTTTAAGATTCATTAGTGGTGGAAGTGCAAAAATCTTGACAACTTTAGCAAGATTCATGGCAATACCTTCCTTAGAAACAAATTTCCCCAACAAAGTCTCTTGTGGAACTCCAAAACCACATTTACTAGGGTTCAATGAGCGACTTCATCACTACATTCAAATACTTGTGCCAATAGTTGAGTCATTCTTTTGATGTCCCATAAACACAAAATTCATCTAGAAACACTTCCATCCAAAGAAAATCTTGATAGGTTGCAATCATAACCCTTTGAAACATTGTAGGTGCATTGCACAAACCAAAACGCATTACCTTGTAAGAAAATATGCCTCATTCAATAGTAAAAGTAGTTTTAGATTGATCTTCATGATGAACTAATACTTGATTATAGCCACTAAACCCATCCATAAAAGAATACAATTCATGTCCTATAACCTTATCCAATACTTGATCTGTAAATGGTAGAGGAAAATGATCTTTGCATGTTCTACTATTAAGATTTCTATATCAACACAAATACAAATTTTTTTCCTATTTTTCTTGGGCACTACTATGATAGGAGATACCCATTCACTATATGCAACAGGATACATGAATCATGTATCTAGAAGTTTAGTAATCTCAGCCTTGACTAGTTACATAGGATTTGTGGGTCGTTGATGCTATCTAGAAGTTTAGTAATCTCAGCCTTGACTAGTTTCACATACACAGGATTTGTGGGTCATTGATGCTATCATATAGGTTTCGCACATGGTTCTAAATCAATATAATGTTGATACTTCTTTAAATATTTCTTGATTGTGGGGTTCCAATTGAGCCCCTAGATTTAAGTATTTTCCTTCAACCATTTCTAGTTTAACTATTTCCACTACAAGCTCTTCAATATATAAAGAGGCTATTTTTCAATGCTTCACATCTTTCAATATCTCCATTGAAACATTTTCAAGTAGATTATGGTTTTGGTACTTCTTACTTAGCATTCAAAAAATGTACCATTGGTAAAACCCTATGAGGAACAATAGCTAGCTTATCTTAAATATCATAATCTTCTATCTTATAGACACTTGCTACATCATACAATGATTTTCCAATATATCTTCCCTGATTTTTACTCAAGCAACATTTAATAGCTTTAAAATCCCTGCTAGATTTCACTATAAATTTTATAGAACCAATTTCACACCGAATTTTCTTTGGATTACATGTATATTGAGCATAACATTCGACGATATTGACATAAGATTATGTTACCCCATCCCTATAGACAATAAAATCCATCACTCTTTCTTTTGGATGTGGTAACACAACCTCACACATATTGTGCAAGTGAGCCATGACTAATTTAAGTTGACTTATAAGATATTCCACTAACTACCCCTTTAAATAATGATACATTTACACTTATTGCTACTAGAAGGCTTATAGGAATGATATAACCAATGAGCAATTGCAACATTTTTCACTTGCAATTCAATTCCAGAGGTAGACATAAACTTGTTTTTTTCTTCCAAATTTCATTTATTTTCTCACACTCAACCAAACATTTCCTAAAATAGGCAAGATTTGTCCCATTTGTTGAACATCACTATTTAATTTAGATTCATGTTCTTCTAAATAAATCTCTAGAAGTGAAATCTCTTCCAGATATCACATTTCCCTAAATTGGAATTCTAGTTTCTCTTTTTGCAACTCAAAAATTTCTTCATTGCTTCATTTATAGTAGTCATCACTACTGCTTCTTGCTTGATTTCCAATGTCACATTTAGTTATCTAATTATTCCATCACATAACTACCTTGGCATTCATTAGAAGTTTGTGCAAATCTAATCAAGGTCGGAGATGGGTCATCCTTATCATCATGTAAGGTTATTCATTGTAAAGGTTTGCAACTGTCCCTATTTCTCCTCTCCCTTTCCTTATTTTCCTACTGATGACAATAAGTCCTTCTAGCTATATCTGGCAATTGTTCAAACCCAAAAGGTAGAGCATCTATCTCATAAGAAAAAGCATTAAATATCCTATTCTTGGTCTCATCATTATCATTCCTAGTAACATCAATTTCTTCCAAATTTTCTAAAGAGGTTGTTAAGATTTCATCTAATTTAGATGTTGTTATTTCAGCCACATCCTCTTCTTCTAATTCAATAATAGAAAATATGTCTAACTTGCTATACGCAGAAAATACATCCTCTTGGCCATTTTCTTCCCTATCCGTAGATAATTTGGGATGTATTTCAAGGGATGGATCAATCAAATCATTGCCTTTGTGTATCACATCATCATAGTACTTATCTTCCCTTGTGGAAAGCATTAAGCAATCTAGGATTGTATCTTTTGATATGGATAACTAATGGGTAATATCATGATTAAAATCATTATTAGATGAAAATGTTATAGCATATTTGCCAATATCCACCTCTTCTACCTTGTGAGACTGATGTATCATATTTAGCTCCACTTTTTCTGCTCTTGCTAGTCACTGTGTTTTATAGCTAGGCATAAGACCATTTGTTATCAGTTCTCTCTATTTCCAAATCATATAACTCACTATTGGATTTTTTATCCATTTCATTGACCGCTTCATCTCCTAACTCTTTCAAAAATCCTTTTGAGATAACTTATACTTTAACCCTATCCTTTCGAGGACCAATCACAATTGAACCTTTATACCAGTCTTGACTACATCTTGCTTGGTATAACCACAATTGTCCTAGCAACATATTGTATGAATAGATATTTGTGGGTGAATGGACTATCAAATAGTTTGCATGAAATTCTAATCCATCTATTATATATTTCACGTTGTGTAGTAACTCCAAAGGAGTCACTCTCCTCTAATCAGACGTACATAAAAATATATGGGTAGGTTCTAGATTCTTCAACCCTAATTATTGCATCGTTTGTTTTGTCATTAAATTGATTGTTGAACCGCCATCCAATTATACTTCATTCAACAAAATGATGGTAGTATCAATAATTGGCACTCCTAGATCCATAAATAGATCTACTATTTTTACTTAGTTGTTTTCCTTCTGGATGCATTTGTGCTCACTTTAGAAGCATTAGTCTCAATCCTTTTCCTTCTATGCCAGACTAGTTTGTGATAAAGCTACCTTTGGCATATAGGTGCTATTCCAAGAAATTGTTTGGGATCGATTGCTAAATTTACTTCCTCTAGTGCTTCCCAAAGATCATAGACCTTGTTCACCTTTTTTGCTTACTCTTTGCTTCCCTCCATTGGAGGTACTAGTCTTTCAGGAAAAGGAGCTACACTTACTTTAATTTTAGGATTCGCTAGGGGAACAGGTAATAACGATGTTTAGAAGAGTGGGAGAGTATGATTCAAGTAACTCTATATTAGGATCTACATCCTTAGATTTATCCTTTTACAACTCCTTTAAATTGTGAACTTTCTTTCTCCAAACCCTGCTCCTTTCAATGCTATTTTTATGCTCTAGTAACAACGTTGATCATGGGGCCATCGTTTATCTAAAAAACCAAGATTACGAAGAGTTTCAAAGTCACCCTACGAGGTAGGAATTTTGACTTAGCGCTACTCTCTTTCCCTTTCATTTTTACTTCAACTAGATTTGTAGCAGATGTTGAAGGATCATTGGAGGTTTGTTTTCCTTTGTCATTATACTTGTCATCCTCCTGCTCTTCATATTATCCCTCTATAATATTTCCACGCAATAAATGTTAGTTGGTTAGTTTGAAAGTTAGTTAGTCAATTAATAAGTTAGTAAGATTACTTACTAAAGACTAACTAAGATAAAAACTGACTAGCATTAATAGCTAATAATGTTTCAATTAAAAATATTTTTTTAAAAAATCGAGAGTCATAAATCTGACATTTTTCTCGGATTGATAAGGACCGTAGCCACCCTTCATGAAAAGTACAATGTGAACGGGACTTATGAGCCATATTAATCACTAGTATTAATGTGTATAGTTTGAACGGTCCAAAAATATTAGATTCTTGGTGGGAAAAAAAACTATTATATTTTAGATATTATCTTTAAAAATTAGAACAAAAAGTCGTTTAAAAGAAAAGACAAGTGATGTTTTAGTTAGTTTTGGAGATTTTATAAAAAGAGAAATAAAGAAAAGTGACTAGCAAATGTGCGGGCGCCGCGATCGCAATCTACAGGCAGTAGCCAGCAATTCGAATAGAGAAAAGAAGAAGGAGTGAACTAAGAGCTTTCTAACCAAGTATCTTGTGGTTTTACCCCCTTTTGGAGCCAATGCAACCATCAGATTTATGGTCTGAGCATCAGATCAGTGAGTCTTCTAAGAGCTCCTCCACTCTTGTTCTCAGACTTATCCCCTCCTCTCTAATTCATTATAAATATGAGGCATGGGGAGGCACAAGGGAGCATAAGCAGACCCCAAAAGGCTGCAAGAGAGAGGGAGAGAGAGAGTATACCCCTCCAAGAGATTGTGAGAGAGAGCTTGAGAGAGAGAGAGAGAGAGAGAGAGAGAGAGAGAGAGAGAGAGAGAGAGAGAGAGAGAGAGAGAGAGAGAGAGAGAGAGAGAGAGAGAGAGAGAAGAGTTACCCCCAGAGGCTGCACAATTTCCCTCTATCTCGATCCTCGATTTAACCATCTTGTCTTTCGCTGTCCCATCTTGAACCTATTCCACCTTCTTAATCTCTTGAGTCTACTTGTAGACGATGGCCTCCAAGTGAAGAATGTCACGTGCAGATGATAATCGTGCAACAAGCAATAGAGCTTCGGGCGCAGGCATCACTATCACTCCAATTGTGGTACCGATCATACGTAATGTAATTTCAAATTGATAGATGCTTGTTTTAATGCTCGCAAGAGATGCATTAGGCTCCGTACCTTGTGGTGCTAGAATAGGTAATTGAAAAGGGATAAATCGCATCTCAAGTATTCAAAGATGAAGTTTGTGAAGTGCTTGTATCAAAGGGAGTTAAATTGCACCTAGTTGCTATGTGATGAATCCATGCATAGTATAAGCAACATATGGGACACTAAAGTATTGAGCATCGATGAGTCTTTGATTAATCTTTACCGAGGATAATATTGTTAAAAGTTCGCAAATGCATATACACGGTACATACATGGGAGAGATTATGTAAACTTTACATTGATGACATGCGACTCCTAGCCTTAGGAGAATGGAAGATAAAGCCAACAAAAAATGTTGCATAGTAGGAAAATGCTAAAAGATAATTGTCACTTAGAGAAGAGGCATAAATGCTCTTGCTAGATTGATTAATTTGCATTGGAATGATAGGACTTACGTCATGTATAGTATTGGAACCTTTAGCATATACCTTAGGCTAAAGGAGGGAATATTAAGTAAATTCTACTCTTTGGCCCCAAGGGGGAGAGTGATTATGCGATGGAATTATTGTCGCGTCTATTATTGTATTGTTGGGAAAAATACAATTAGTTTTATTGGTTGATTGAACAACACCCTAAATGTTTTTCTTTCAATCAAGGGATTGTTGCATTGTGACTTGGATAAATATTCCAAGGCTTGTGTTGATGGCAAATGAATGGCAGGGGTTTGTAATGACAAGTTTCCATGGGAATAAAGGAATGTTTTTCTAGAAGATGATATTAGGACTGATTGCTTTGATTGTGCTTGAATTTTAATTGGATTAATTAAGGAAGGATATTTTGCATGCGTCGATCATCTCCAAGATCACATCGCAGATTATCCCGAGAGGCCACTGCTCGATTCACAGGCCAATGGTCGAGTGGTGAAAAGGCCAACCATGGAAATGGCATCTCCCTCCTAGACCGCTTGTGGGTCAGGTGGAGCTCTGGACACCCCTTGCCTGTCCAGAATGGAGTTGGAGATCCCCGTGACCCCAATGTCTGGGATGTTGGAAGATCCTATTCTAGATAAAGGATGGAAATTTTGGTGCCATGAGATTTGGACCAAGTACTTTTATTGGACATAAGGGATACATAATTCTCCTGTATGGGCAGGAGACAAAGATTAACTTAAAGATAAGTTAAGGAACTTTTTTGATAAAAGGACTACTTGTTTTGTTTTTGTGTATGTGTTGTAAATTATGTGAACAAACTCTATGCCCTAAAAGGCTCAATTAATGAAGCTTATTTTAAATGTCGCACATAAATGTGGTAGGACCTAATTAGACAACTAAAGCTATCAAGGGAAGCAGGTGGACGGAATCCCCCGACAGGTCCTAGGGCTGGGTGGTCCCTGAGAACTAGGAGGCTTCTCACAAGAATTTACCATTGGATGAATTTAGGTATTGTTAAGTTAGAATCCGATTCATGCCATTTTAGGGGACCGGAATGGGACTATGCCCTATGGGCAGAGAGGTTGAGCGGTGCATCCCTCTCGTTTTCCATTCTCTATGAACCAAGTGTAGCATAAATCTGCTTCGACTCTGTTGTTCCTACTCAAAGTGGGTCATCTGGAGCTCAACGCTAGCTACTTCCTAGAGACTTGGATAATAGCAAAGAAACCCTGACTTCAGGTCAGTGGGAACGGCCGGATACTTCTGCTTCGGGGTAGACTCGGAAAGACCTAGATCACAAACCCTGTGACATTCCTTGCGAGTGCCAAGTGGTGCTTTCTAGACTCCCCTCCGAATGGGCTGCTAAGATGTGTCCCACAAGTGGTCAAGCGGACACGTTACAGTTGGTATCAGAGCAAAAATTCATGATGATACATGATTGATTAATGTTCGGTTCATAGACATATCCTAAACAGAAATATCCTGAGTGGTATGGCTTGATTGTCAGGCACCTTCTGCACCCACGAATGCTGAAATGCAAGAGAACAAATTTCTTCTCAAGCAAATTAAGGCACCCGAGTTTGATGGAGAAGGGTTAGACGTCGTAGCAGAAGTAGAGATATGGATTGAGACGATGGATGACTATTTCTCTGATTTGGGAACTGCCTCCATGAATCAAGCAATGATTGGAAAACTGAAGTTAGTTGGCCAGGCTCGGTTATGGTGGAAGCAATGGTGTAAAGATCAAGGTATTTCTGAAGCTGCTATTACGTGGACTCAATTGAAAGATGTTGTACACGGACGATACCTTCCGCCAACCTACCAGACCTTGAAGATGAATGAATTGTTCAAGCTCAAGCAGCTGGAATTAACCCTGGAAGCTTACCACTCAAAGTTTGTAATCCTACTAAAATATGGGCCACCTATGGATATTGCACAGCAAGTATCCAAGTTTTTCTATGGCCTGAACACTCCTCTAAACCACCATCTTGAAGCAATGCGTCCAATGGACTTGCAAGATGCATTACTCCGAGCGAATCCAATCGTCCAAGAACTTAAATCAGGCAATTGTAGCAAATATGACTATGAAGATCAGGATAAGAGATGCCATACGTGCGGAGAGATAGGGCACATCCGTAGGAGATGTTCCTACTGTCAATGCTTCCATTGTAATGAGCTAGGACACATCCAAGCAGACTGCCTTGATCTAAATCCAAAAGATATTGAGCCTCCAAGAAAACGAAGCTACACAGGTGCAGTCTATGGATATATAGACGAATCAGATGAAGACAAAGATCTAGAGCCCACTAAACCTTATTAGGAGGACTAAAATTCCTAGAAGCTTAATCGACATGTAACACAATTGAGAATAAATCCTACTCTTGTACTTATGGTTAATTCGAATAATATGAGTGCACTACTTGAAACATTAAGAGTAGCGCAGCGGATGCATGGTGGGTCTTAACCCACAGGTCATAAGCCCCATTAGTGCTTATCTTTCCCAGTTTCTCTCGAGATGAGGATATCTCGATTTCTCTAAGGGGGGAGGATGTAATATTTCCATGAAATAAAAGTTAGTTGGTTAGTTCGAAAGTTAGTTAGTCAATTAATAAGTTAGTAAGATTACTAACTAAAGACTAACTAAGGTAAAAACTGACTAGCATTAATAGCTAATAGTTTTTCAATTAAAAATATATTTTTAAAAAAATCAAGAGTCATAAATCTGACATTTTTCTCATATTGATAAGGAATGTAGCCACCCTTCACGAAAAGTACAATGTGAACGAGACTTATGAGCCATATTAATCACTAGTATTAATGAGTATAGTTTGAATGGTCCAAAAATATTAGATTCTTGGGAAAAAAACTATTATATTTTAGATATTATCTTAAAAAGATAGAACTAAAAGTCATTTAAAAGAAAATAAAAGTGATGTTTTAGTTAGTTTTGGAGATTTTATAAAAAGAGAAATAAAGAAAAGTGACTGGCAAAATCGCGCGCACTGCGATCGTAGTCTACAGACAGTAGACATCACTTCGAACAGAGAAAAGAAGAAGGAGTGAACTAAGAGATTTCTAAGAAAGTGTCTTGGAGTTTTACCCCCCTATTGGAGCCAATGCAACCATCAGATTTATGATCTCAACATCTAATCACTGAGTCTTCTAAGAGCCCCTCCACTCTTGTTCTCAGACTTATCCCCTCCTCTATAATTCATTATAAATATGAGGCATGGGGAGGCACAAGGGAGCATAAGGAGACCCCGAAAGGCTCCAAGAGAGAGGGAGAGAGAGATTATACCCCTCCAAGAGATTGTGAGAGAGAGCTTAAGAGAGAGAGAGAAAAAGAGAGAAAAGTTACCCCGAGAGGCTACACAAAAAATGTTGCATAGTAGGAAAATGCTAAAAGATAATTGTCACTTAGAGAAGAGGCATAAATGCTCTTGCTAGATTGATTAATTTGCATTGGAATGATAGGACTTACGTCATGTATAGTATTGGAACCTTTAGCATATGCCTTAGGCTAAAGGAGGGAATATTAAGTAAATTCTACTCTTTGGCCCCAAGGGGGAGAGTGAATATGCGATGGAATTATTGTCGTGTCTATTATTGTATTGTTGGGAAAAATACAATTAGTTTTGTTGGTTGATTGAACAACACCCTAAATGTTTTTCTTTCAATCAAGGAATTGTTGCATTATGACTTGGATAAATATTCCAAGGCTTGTGTTGATGGCAAATGAATGGCAGGGGCCTGTAATGACAAGTTGCCATGGGAATAAAGGAATGTTTTTCTAGAAGATGATATTAGGGATGATTGCTTTGATTGTTCTTGAATTTTAATTAGATTAATTAAGGAAGGATATTTTGCATGCGTCGATCATCTCCAAGATCACATCGCAGATTATCCCGAGAGGGCACTGCTCAATTCACAGGCCAATGGTTGAGTAGTAAAAAGGCCAACCACGGAAATGGCATCTCACTCCTAGACCGCTTGTGGGTCAGTTGGAGCTCTGGACACCCCTTGCTTGTCCAAAATGGAGTTGGAGATCCCCGTGACGCCAATCTCTAGGACATTGGAAGATCCTATTCTAGATAAAGGATGGAAATTTCGGTGCCATGAGATTTGGACTAGGTACTTTTATTGGACATAAGGGATACATAATTCTCCTGTATGGGCAGGAGACAAAGATTAACTTAAAGATAAGTTAAGGAACTTGTTTGATAAAAGGACTACTTGTTTTGTTTTTGTGTATGTGTTGTAAATTATGTGAACAAACTCTATGCCCTAAAAGGCTTAATTAATGAAGCTTATTTTAAATGTCGCACATAAATGTGGTAGAACCTAATTAGACAACTAAAGCTATCAAGGGAAGCGGGTGGTGGATGGAATCCCCCGACGGGTCCGTCCTACGGCTGGGTGGTCCCAGAGAACTGGGAGGCTTCTCGCAAGGATTTACCGTCGGATGACTTTAGGTATTGTTAAGTTAGAACCTGATTCATGTCATTTTAGGGGACCGGAATGGGACTATGCCCTACGGGCAAAGAGGTTGAGCGGTGCATCCCTCTCGTTTCCCATTCTCTATGAACCAAGTGTAGCATAAATTTGCTTCAACTCTATTGTTCCTACTCAAAATGGGTCATCTGGAGCTTGATGCTAGCTACTTCCTAGAGACTTGGCTGATAGGAAAGAAACCCTGACTTTAGATCGGTCCTAAGTGGGAATGGTCGAATACTTCCGCTTCGTGGCAGACTCGGGATGACCTAGATTGCAAACCCTATGACATTCCTTGCGAGTGCCAGGTGGCAATTTCTAGACTCCCCTCCCGATGGGCTGCTAAGGCATGTCCCACAAGTGGTCAAGCAGACACGTTACACCCTCACAAGCACACCTTCTACCAAGAGGGGTATAGTCTTGATTTTTGTGAGCATTTGGGAAATATGTCACTATATAACATTCCTGTTGGCATCGATAATAAATTACCGGTCCTCTAGGCCTTTACTGTCCACTTAGCCCCACTGTATTATGAAAATTACAATTATTTCTCCTAAAATAGGAATTTCTCCGTTGATTCCCATCACTATTATAATTGTTTCAAGGCACTGCGAGCTTGTTTTGGGTAGGCAATCCACGTGGCCTAAAAGGTTGATTGGGGGGCCCAATCTTGTAAATATTGTTATTGTGATCCACGTAATTGTAATTTCTTTGCATTGCACAAGCATCTTGCTATTCTTTACCTATTTTATGCCAACAATTTGCATCCACATGCCCTATTTTAAGACAAAAGGTACAAAATAGAGAATGGTCAAGCATTAATCTTGAAGCGATTGGGCATTCAGTAGGCCACATGACCATACACATGACACTTACCACACTAAGTATTTGATTTGGGCAAGTTGAGTTGTTAGATGAGACTATTGTGCATTAGAGTCTTGTGTCATCATTGAATAAGTTTCCTTTAATGGTGCTTGGACTACACCCATTATTTCGTCTTTTAGTAGGGACTTTGCAATAATGTCTGCTACTTTAGCTTCATCTAATGGAGACTAAGTCTAAGGCATAGACAACATTCCTGCTTGCATCATATAAGCTAGAATTGAAGTGTACATATTCATGGATACATTTGGTAAATTTGAGTTTGTAGTTACAGGTGAATTTAACAGAGTGGTCACATATGACACATTCTTAGGAACCCCTCCTAAAGTGCTTGCATATTTTATTCGATGTTCTTTGACTAGATCCTTCCAATATTAGTCAAGTTGAACTTCTTTCCACCATCTAGCATGTGTTTTAGCATTTACTAGTGTAGTTGGCCTTTGTAGGCTAACATGCTGATGGACTTCAGGATTAAACTTGTTGATAAATTTACACTTTTGCATAGACTCATCAAGAGCTAGATTCATCTTTAGAATAATCATTTCCATATGCTCAATGTAATTCTTTCCACTTTTGGTTCCTCTTTGGGATAAATAGTCCAATTGAATAGCTAACCAATCTTGGAAACCTTATCGTTGAAATTTTTCTAAGAACACTCTTGTCAGGGCAACATAAGTTTATATATTTTGAGCATCCAGGTTGTCATACCACCTTGTAGCTTCATCTTTTAACATTTCTGGAAAGATATGAAGCTTTTGATCATCATCCACTATCTTATTGGCTATGCAAGTCACTTCAAACCTTTGCATATGTGCATCGAGATCTTCATTCCATAGTCCCCCAAATTGGGTTAAATTGACTAGTCTTATAGGGTTGCCAGCCATTACTTCTCTGAATAATGTCCCTAATCCAAAATCTTAAGTAGAATCAACCCACATGGGTTCCTTAGGTACCTTGAATAGGGATCTTAATCTTGACTTGTACACATCTCTTAATTGCTCTCTTTGACAAGGGATATGAAACAAGGACTATAATCCCAAATCAGATGTCGGCTCTATCCAATAATTTTATTTTGGCTCCTTGATTAATTTGTTTAACCTAAAAGTATATTATAAATCCCAACTAAATGAGGATTTTTTACTCCCTATCATGGCATTGGTCTCACTTGCTATACTCTTGCTTTTCCCACTCTTTTTCCAATGGGACTATCGATGCTTAAAACCACTTAGTCCCAATGATATGAATCTATTTCGCTTTCTTTTGATGGTGTCCTATCAAATGTTGTGTCAGGTCCAAGAGGCTTCTTGTTTGATCTAGATGTCTCATTCACCCTTTATTCACCCTTTCTAGTCTCTCCAGCAACCAAGCTTCTTGCCGAGCTGCTCATTCTCTTGCTTACTAATCACGAACTTCATTTTGTTGACTTCGTCGCTTCTCAAAATTCATCCACAACTAATCTAGTGCCTACTAGTATCATCCCCTGCAATTTCCTTCTACTTATGCAATTTCTCTAAAGCTCTAAAGTTGCGGTTTTTGTGATGACATACGCGCTCCGTAGTTTGAGAATAGTAGGCAATTCTGGGTCTACTTCTCCATAATGCAGTTTCTCCTCCTGCTCTAGAATTAAACCTAAATTTTCTATGATCTCTTATGCCTTTTCTATCAAAGGTAACTTTCAAACCTCTAGATATATGAGGCCAAGGCAATATGTCATCCCACACAACCCTTCCAAAAGTGTGATAGGCTATCCTATGGTACTAATCAAAGTGGTATGAGATACTTATCATATTTATTTCGATTTCATCTACAACCCATCTGAGATTTAAATGTCTTAGAGAGATTCACCACCCATTCAAGTGCACTTGGAATCCCGGCAAACGCACCAAGAAAGACTCACCAAAGAAGCCACTTTAAACTGGGTTTTCAAGCCAACTCCTAAGAGTTGTTACACTAAATAGGTGGTATTTATTGTTGTTCTCTATGACTTTGATTGACCTTCCAAGTATTTATGATACTTTCTTTTATAGTAGTCCAACTAATACCACACAATATTTAGAAACTAAGTAAGCCTACTCAACTCATTTAGGTCATTTCATACAATGTCTCATGGCTAGGTCACTAAATTAGGTACTAGAATTCTAACCCTAAGCTAGCTAAGGCTTTCCCCCCAACTTGTAGGGGTGGCTCCTCATAATTTTCTCCTTGCCATGCTCATGGTGGTTTATCCAAGATTTTGTAGGTTGTTTAACTTTAGATAATTTTGTTTCAAAATATAGATCTTCTTGATATATTAATGAATCCTCCTTTAAATTCCTTTATGTATTTATTCACCTTTTATAAATTAATTCATTTTATTTAGTGAACAACAAACATTCAACGAAATCAACCTAACATCCCAAAAACTCATAAATCTTATTTACTTTCTAAATGTTACCCCTCTTTGTGAAATATGACTTATTATTTCTCTTTAAATGTTTGAATAATATAATTTATTTTGAGTTGTCAGTAGAGACATCTTCTTTCCTTCGTTTAAAAATAAATAACAAATAAGATTAAAAAACTTCTCCTTTTGCACTCTCTTGTGTACACATACAAAGTTCATTTTTAAAACCTAGAATTTTTTCTTAGTTAATAAATTATGCTAATGTCCCTCCTCTCATACATTTTCTTTTGAAAAATTTACTAAAGTTGATTTCATGATGAAATAAATCTATATATATATATATTTAAAGTTTTAATTTAGTATTGCAGCTAAACCTCCATACCATTGATGGATTGATATAAATAAAGAAATTATTTTTGAATATAGCAACAAATTTATAACTTAAATGTTTGGATTGATTCTTTTTGTTCAAGATTCAGAGGGAGAGAGAGAGAGACTAAGACATGGAGCTATAATAGAGAGTAGTGAACCCTCATTGTTCTCTTCTTCTCATTCTTTCATAATGCTTACTAAAGTCTAATCGCACATAACTGATAAACACACTAGGTCACTAACTGATTGTACCACTAACTGTAGTTGCGTCTGACCAACTCAGTTATTACAACACAAATGTAGAGTGACAGCTAAGACGGCAATTGTCTAGTTAAGGTCGGGTCATGTCAGTGATACTGATCAGGAGCTTGATTCTCAACACTCCCCCTCAAGCTCAAGCTAACTATTGTACTCCAAGTAGCTTCCTGAAATGCACAAACTTCTCTTTACCAAGTGATTTGGTAAAGATATTTGCTACCTGATCTTCTGTCTTCACATGGAGTAGATCAATCTTTCTAGCAAGTACCTCCCTGATAAAATGGTAATGCAGTTCTATGTGTTTGGATCTAGCATGATAGACGAGGTTGCTAGCCAGCATCACACTACTGAGATTGTCACAATGCAATGTGACTTTCCTGTCTAACTGTATACCCAAGTCATGTAGCAATTTCACAAACCAAACCGCTTCGCATGCCGCTAAGGCTACACCCCTGTATTCTACCTTTGTACTAGATAAAGCAATAGTCGGCTGCTTCTTACTACTCCAACTGATCATACTGCTGCCCAAATTGAAAGCATAACCATTGGTTGACCTCCTGTCATAAAGAAAACTAGCCCAATCAGCATCTGCATCACCTATCAAGTTGAATGATTTTCCATGCTCATAAAACAACCCATAATCAGCAGTACCCTTCATGTACCGCATAATCCTCTTGACTCATCTAAGTGTGGCTTATGAGGTCTCTGCATAAACTGGCTAATCAACCCCACTCCATAACTCAAGTTAGGACGATGGATAATAGTAAGGTAAATCAAGCTACCCACCATTTGTATGTACATAATGACATTCTCAATCTCAGTCCCAACATAAACTGCAAGTTTTACATTCTGATCCAATGGTGTTTCCATGGCTTTACACTCCATTATGCCATATTTCAGCAGCATATCATAAGTATATTGCTTTTGCAACAACCATATACCTTGAGGTGTAGACACAACCTCAATCCCAAGAAAGTACTTTCGCTCACCAAGATCCTTGACTTTGAATTCAACATGTAACATTGCTTTAATTTCAAAAATCTCATGATCATCATCTCCGGTGATGATCAAATCATCGACATAAACCACACCAGAAAAACATAACCACGCTCTGTCTTCTTTGTAATCAAGCTGTGATCTGCATGACCATCTGAAAACCAAGCTGCTGTAAATAAGTGCTTATGCGAGCATTCCATGCTCTCCGTGCTTGCCTTTTTCAACTTACACACACATTTTGGATAATCAAGGTAAACATAACCATTCAGGTTGCTCCATATACACCTCTTCAAGCAAGTCACCAATCAAGAATGCATTTTTGACATCCATTTGCCATAATTTCTAGCCCTTAGAAGCCACTAATGCAATGATTGTTCTCACTGTTGCCATCTTGGCAACATGGCTGAAAGTCTCCTCATAATCTAGGCCGTACTATTGTGCATATCCATTTGCAACTAGCCGGGCTTTATAGGCTTTATACCTTTCCAACGAACCATCTAACTTTCATTTCACTTTATAAACCCCTTTGCAGCCAATGGGTACTTTGCCTTCAGGCAAACGGACCAATTCCCATGTCTCATTTTCAACCAATGATTCGTATTCCTCATCCATGGCAGCATACTAATTGTCATCTGTAACTACCTCATTGAACTTTGTAGGCTCTTTGTAACATGACACTTTAGTCATATATGCATAATGTTTGGCTGAATACCCACTGTATGTCAGCCTATCAACTGGTTTTCTGGCCCTTTTAGACCTCCTTAATTGTGGTGCACTCTGGGCTTGCCTCTCATGAGGCAGCACATACCTACTTTGCCTCACACCAGGTGTCATAACTGATGGTATGCCCAATTCACTATCAAGATTGTCATTGCCAAGTGACTCATATCCAAATGTAAGCAAGCCAGTCACATCGTCAAACATCTTTTTTTGCCTTTATCCAATCTCCCCCTTATTGACATACCCATGTTAGTGGATGTAGTAGTACAACTACGGAGTCATCCTGTCCAAGGACTAGTAGTAGATGAATGGTCCACTCATAAACGTACTAGCTAAACGATAATTTTCAGCATAAGTAGGGCTGAATCGTCCATCAAAGACCACTACATTCAGATTACCATACCATGAGGCTAGTTCATCAAAAACTACATCCCTGCTGCTGCTGATCGAGGTTTGCTGAATGGAAGGATCATAGCATTTGTAAGGTTTTCTCTCTTGTGCATAGCCAAGAAAAACACTTTGATAGCCTTCGAGTCTAACTTCTTCCTCTTTTCATTAGGCACATGTACATAGGCAATGTAGCCAAATACTTTTAGATGACTAATGTCGGGCTTGTGCCCATACAGTTTCTCATAAGGAGTCAAATCATGAACCCTAGTTGTAGGTGTTTGGTTTAGCACATAAACTACAGTAACCATGCTTCAACCCAATAAGCATTTTGACAAATTCTTTTCATTAAGCATTGCCTAGGCAGCTTCCATAAGCACCCGGTTTTTTCTCTCTGCCACACCATTCTATTGAGGTGTGTAACTACATGTGAGCAAGGTACCTGTCAAACTCTCTGAATACATATTCTCCACCTCCATTAGATCTCAAACATGAGATATAACAACCAAGTTCATTTTCAACATACTTCTTAAAGTCCTTAAAGACATCGAGCACCTCATCCTTGTGCTTTAGAATGTATAGCATGTGTATTGGCTGAAATCATCAATGAAGGATACATAATACCTGGCATCACCAAAAGACGTATTATGGGCAAGACCCCATACATCCAAATGTATCAATTGCAAAGGCTGAAAAATGTTTCTAACATGTCTCATGAACATGAATCTCGCTTGTTTCCCAAACTGACAAGCAGAGCATACATATCCAAGATCAGTGTAATTAAACTTTGACTTGCCAAGTACAACCTCTTTCTGCTGCATATTTTTCAGTTTCTGTGCATTAACATGATCGATGCGTTTGTGCCAGATTTCTACATCCTGAACTACTCCATTATCGTGGGCAAACATGGCTGCCTTCAATTCTAGAATATATGCATCCAAAGTAAACAATCTGCCATATCTCTTACCTTTGGCAATCAATTTACAGCCATTGCCATATTCTTCAATAAAACAACCATCCTTGTTGAATCTGACTTGCAAATTCTATTCTACCATCTATCCAATTGATAGTAAATTCTTGGTAATAGAAGGTACATGTAGTACATCATGTAGGCTCTTCTTTCTGCCATCAGGCATGAGCAAGTGAACCACACCTATATGTTGAATATCATGTTGTGTATCATCACCAACACATACAAATCCATGAGACCCTACTACCAACTCATCAAACCATTCACCATGAGGAGTCATATGATTGGATGCTCTTGAGTCTATGTACCATTTCTCATCTTTGCCTTGCTTAGACATATTCTTTGATACGTGCTGCATAAAAAATAGTCTATCTCCCTGGTCATCCTGAGTACCACTGGAAGATGCATAATGTCCATGTTGCCTGCCTTTTGCCTTCATATCAGCTTGCTTTTTATGGTAATCCTTCACGATATGCCCATATCTTCCATAATATTGACAGTCTTTATCCCTGTGTTAGACTGCTCATGTGATTGCGAGGAGCCACCTCTTCCTCTAGATAGCTGATCTCCCCTTGCCTCTAAAGGCTCAAAATTCTCATTGTCCTTGTGTATTTGAGCTATGCCAAGCATTTTGTTGCTACTGTCCATGTGTGTTTTGAGTGTCTCCTCGACCCCGAAAAGCTCCACAAGCTCTATCACCTCTAGCTCGTTGACTAGAGTAAAAGATAGTGTCTTTGCTTCTTTGAGATGTGCTTGAACCTGTATTTAAGCCAAGCTTTACTTTTTCATGTAGTAGCAGTGCAAGTAACTCATCCCAATTAGGGGGTTCTATTCTCACATGAATGGACATATAAAATGCCTTATACTCCTTGCCTAACCCATTCAATGTCACTACAATCATATCATCCTGTGAAACATGAGATCCAATAGTAGCCAGCTAGTCAACCATGGTCTTTATTTCTATCGTGTATGCTTGAATGATCTTGCCATTCCTAGACATGTTGTTGAATTTGTGCTTTAGCTGTATCTTCCTTACAAATGTGACATTACCATAATTATTCATGAGTGCATACCAAGCATCCTTCAGGGAATAGCAATTGGTAATCTGCATAGCCATTGCATAAAAAATGCACAAAGAAAACCAATGCAATATTCTAGTAGCTCTTTCCGACCACTTTCAGTGAGCTCTCCGTTGTTCCTATGTCGGATTCCATTTAGAAAATTTGGGTTCAGCTTTAGCCCTTGTACATAAATCCTAATAACCTCTACCAATCAAGAAATTTTTCATCCTAAACTTCCATAGAGCAAAGTTTTTGTTGTCGAGCTTCTCTCCCACAATTTGAGTGATATTGTCAGTACCTAGAGCATTTGCCATATTTGCAACTAAGGTATTCAATGCTATATGCAATCTGTAAGTGCTTTACTCCATGCACTTCAAGAAAAGACTTTCTGCAATTCATGAACAGTTTTCCTGTAGTTTAGGGATAAACTTTCTGTAGTTCACAAACATTCTTCGTGCAATTCAGGAATAGTCTTCCTACAGTTCAGGAACAATTTCTTGTAGTTTAGGAATAGAATCCTGCAATTCAGGACCAATTTCCTACAGTTCTTCAGGTAGAGTTTCCTGACAACTTGTTTGCTATACCAAACTGTATGGGATCTCCCTCTGAGGAGTAAGGAAGGGCAATCATTGGACTATGTTCTATTACAAACGCAATATCTATAGTAGCGATTAGGGCAGCATGTCCCTTAGACGCTCCTATCCGTGAGGCCATGTGGGGTTCTCTTGTGATTGTTATAGAGGCCCTCCTAGTGCCTATAGCTAGTGTCGAGCCTGTTTTAGGTCTCGACAGGTGGTGCATTTTCCAGGAGTTTCCTATAAGTGGCGGTTTCTGTGTCTTGGTTGATTGGGACCTATTCTCTAGTGTATGCTAAAAATTAGTGAGCTAGACTCACAAGACCATCAAGCGGAGCTCCAAAAGCAAGAAAGGGTTGAACGAGCTAGATGACGGGCTGAGATAAACAGAAGATACTCTCTGCAAATGAGTGGCTCGATATCTTTGCAAGGGCGGGGTTTTAATAACCCTATCTCGGCACACAGTCCATTAGGGGGAGGAAACTCTAGTTCTTCCCCCCCTCCAATTAGTCCCTCCACTTCGAGTGGAGCTATAGTGATGGTTGCGAACCCCTGCAACAAATCCGGTTGTTACCATGGTGGCATAATTTATTATTATACATGCTGGAATGGAAAAATTTTCCAACTTTATGTTTCCCCCTACCCATCTTTAATGGGTTAGTGGAAGAAGATGCGAAACTGCACATTAACGAATTCTAGAAGTTGATGTTCAGTTGTTGTATCCAAGATGAAGGACATTTAATGATTTTCTTTAACATGACTCTCAAAGGAAGAGATGCCATATGGTACCACAGCCTAGAAGCCAAAACCATAACCACTATTGATTTATTTTTTGAAGCCTTTCGAAGGGAGTTTGCCCCTGAAAGGGGTGGTCAATATTGGCTACATGTACTAGATATGACACGTCAACAACCACGTGAGGATATCTGAGCATATGCCAAGAAGTTAAAAGAAGTCTTTTGCAAATTGCAAGCCTCTATCCCTATCCCAACAACTGCCCAATTGCAATATTTTTTGCATGGTCTGGATTTCAACATTCATGTGTAGTTGAGTAGTGTCACTTTGTCGAATGTAGACACTGCCATTAGACAAGCACAAGAAGTAGAATCTCGACTATAAGCGTCCTATGCCTCTCAAACCAATCTTAATATGGGTCTAGTTTTGGGAAATAATTTGGTACTGACCAATGGCAATGTAAGTCAAAGGATAGCTATGACTAACCCAAATGTGAGGGGAAGCATGGTCCAAAATGTGCCTTTATTGCCATCTCCTCCCAGTGTGACTATGCTTGTGGCTAGTTATATGGCTCTACCAAATGTTGGAGGCCAAGCATCAAACCCTAATGTTGTTCCTGTGAGTCAACAACCAATGCCCAATCAAATTGTTAGGCCAACGGAATGAGGGATAGACGATCATGGCTACGAGTCAAGTGCATTCAATGTCCTTGGCAAAGTTAAGGATATGATGAAGCACTACACTGACATGATTTTCGAACAATATCGGCAAATAGCTATTCACGTCGATTTCCTTAAAAAATAACAGAACCTGATAGGAAAGTAGAGGCCCTGAAGAGGGTGTACCCTCAAGATTTAGTTGTAAATGGTATGGTAGCTAGCCCTACCCTCAAAATTGTCCAAATGTTAAATGTGATATTTGTGGGAAGTTTGGTCATTTAGCTACCACCTATTGGAGTAAGATTACCTCTCTCTAGCAAGGTAGTAGATAGCCAAGTCCTGTTAACCATCGTGCATGAGTCATGCGCAAGGGAACAATCTTCAACAAGATGATGAACTGAAACAAATACTTCAAAGAGGTAAGGTTACTATAGAGGAACTGCCCAATGGTAGTGGAGTTAGCCTCATTGAGGCTATATGGGTTAATGGCACTAAATCTTCTAATCTGCGGGCCATTACGCGATGTCAAAAGGGTAGAGAAGGCAACAAAGCTAATGTAAAACCTGTCAATAGAAACCCTAAGCAAGATGACAAAGGGATGCAAGTCCTTAACCATGACATGGAAGGGGGACCTTTAAAACATGTAGAGAGTAAAGTTGACGCCAAGAAGGATAAAGAATTACCAACAAGGAGAAATGCAAAAGCTAAGAATTAGCAACACTTTTAAAACATGTATAGCGCGAGTAGAAGATGATTGGTGGGAGCATGCTGAAAAACATTGTCCAAGGGTTGCAACCTACGTTGATAGCATACTAGTCGATCATGCTATAGTAGATACATGATCGTCTATTAATATCATGAGTTTAGAATTGATAGAGAGGATAGGTCTAGCAATCCAAAAATATGCCTGCACCATTCTGTGAATGGCTGATGATAGTCTAAGGTAACCTGAAGGTTGTATTACCAAAGCCCTTATGATCGTTGCTAGTGTGGATTGCACTGTGGACTTTAGGGTTATTAGGTTCATAGGATAGCCAAGCTATCAAGTATTGTTAGGAAGGCCATGGATCTTGCGATTCGATTGTCAAGTGGATATACACGTTGATTGATTGAGATTTGGTAGAGGTGCCAATCGTGTGGTAGTAGATGCATATCCTGAGTCTCCTCAAAGTGAGAGAGCTCCTCTATCCTCTATGAAATTAGAGATATTAGAATATGTATTTCCCAGTGAGACTTCCTCAAGTGATGAATCCAAAGAAGGGTCCACTACAGAGGACATCTATCAAATAACTCTGAATGAGCCAATAGAAGCTCAAGATAGGATAACAGACATGGATGTAATTGAGTTGGATCTTGGTATGCCAAATGATCCATGACCAATTAAATTAGGGTCCATGCTCAGTGTGGAAAAAAGAGAGGACTATTGTGTCCCTTATCCAAAAGTTCCATGACATTTTTTCATCGAGTTATGATGAGCTGAGAGGTATTCCTCCCAGCCTAGTTATATGTACCATTCCTCTAAAGGAAAGAAGCCGTCCTATGCATCAGGAAGTAAGGGTATACCTTTTGAGCTGAGGGATGGGCTGTTTGAGGAGTTACAAAAATTGCAACAAGCTAGTTTGATCTTCCCTATTCAACATATTGAATGGTGTTTACCTGTTGTTATCAGGAAGAAGAAAAATAATCAAATCCAGCTTTGCATAGACTTTAGAGAGCTAAATAAGCAGATAGTCAAGGATTACTACCCATTGCCCTTTATTGACTAGATTTTAGACCAGTTAGCAGGTAGGGAGATATATTCCTTTATGGATTGCTTTGTGGGATACAACCAAATGGCAATTACAGAGAAGAAGATAAGCTGAATATAACTTTCATTACTGTCTTTGGTACCTTTGCGTACCATGTGATGGCCTTTGGTTTATGCAATGCACCCGGTTCATGGCAACCAACATCAGACAAGACCTTTGGTGGCATCTCCCCAGAGGAGTTGAAAGTATTTATTGATGACCTGGCAATAGCCACCATACGAGAAAGGCAGTGGATTATTTTAAGAAAGTGTTTTGAGCGCTACATACAATTTTGCATAGCTCTTAACCCATGGAAGTGCATCTTTGGGGTGCCTTATGGGCTATCGTTAGGCCATGTGGTCAGTTCAGTAGGGATCGCGATTGACCCTGAAAAGATCAAGGTCATAGTCGCCATGAGTCTGCCATGTACTCCAAAAGAAGTACACAATTTTATGTCATCTGTAGGCCTGTCATCTGTAGAATACTACTGGAGGTTCATAAATGCCCTGGCAGAAAGAATGTTGCCACTAATGAATCTATTATCCTTTAACTATCTATTCGAATTGAGTGACCCTTGTAAGGCAGCTTTTAATTATGTGAAATAGGATATAGTAAAAGCACCAATTTTAAAAGCACCTAAAAGGGGAAAAATATTCTACATATTTTCAACAACCACCATGTATAATACTAGGTGTTGTTTATCCCAAATCTGGGAGGAAAAATGGTATCACCCGATCACTTTTGCTAGTCAAAAGTTGGCTATGTCATAAATCAACTATACCTATATGGAGAAGTTGTGCCTTGCAATGGTATTTGCAAAACAATTTAAGCAGTACATTCTCTATGAGAAGGTAGTTTTCTATACAAAGGCGGAGGGGCTTAGATTGGTAATGAAGCAACTGCATGATTTAAAGGCGAAGAAACATACATTAAGAAGGGACAGTTAGTCCTATATTATGATGCACGTAGAGAAATGTTTCCAAGAAAACTTTAGCCCAAATGGGATGGTCCCTATCTACAAGATCATTAGGATTGGGAAAAAATAAGTCCATGGCATTAATGGAAGATCTTGACGGAGTGGAGTTTAACAATAAGGTTAATCTTAATAAGATTAAACATTATTATCTTTGAATACACTAACAAAATAAATGCATTGCAGGTTAATAGTGGATTAATCATGAACCTACAAGAGAAAATATTGGTTGATGGGGCGGCTTATTCCTTACTTGGACCACCCATACTTGGAGCAGAGATATCATCGAGGGAAGCTTATCTAGTGGAGTAAATGATATAAAGTGATTGAGCAAGAGGACAGATCATTTGTCTAGGAAACCAAATTCTTGTGTCATCACTACTTATGAATTTTGACAAGCATCCTTGTTGTATTCAATGAAGAAGGTGGGATGGAGCCTTTAGTACATCCTCTGAGCCTTTAGTAGAGGTGATGATGGCTGACTTTATGAACCCATTGTGGACGTACACATTGTATTTTGACGAAGCGTCCAAGGGTCCCAATAAGAAAGGGAGTATAGGGGTAGTTATTAAAGACCCCCAATGTAGAGTCATGATGAAATTAGCTATTTATCTCGGGGTTGGATTTACCAATGACGTGGCGGAATACAAAGTTTTAATCATGGGCCTCAACATTGCTAAGAAGGGTGGTATTCGTCAGTTGTTAGTCAAGGGGGATTCCCAATTGGTATTGAACCAAATAAATGGGACGTACACAATACGCAATCCCATTCTTTCTATGTATTATCGCATTGCTATTACCCTGCTTGATAGGTTTGAGAGAGTGTCTCTTCATTTGGTTCCACATTATTGGAATCAGTTTACGGACTTGCTAGCAAACTTTGCTTATGAAGAAGACATTTTCTTCAATTGTGATCCTGATTTGGATATCTCTATTAATGATGAGATAGGACCTGGTCGATTATGGGGGCTTTTATCAGAACATGCCCTATATGGCAGGCGATGGTTAGTATGGGTGATGCAAAGAGTGACCGAGACCCATTTTCCCTTGTTATCTTGGACTCATAGGTTGGTCAAATGACACTTTATGCGTACACATCTTGCTATTTATGCAGGAGGCATGGGTCACAATCTAATGCATTTAGTTTAGGGTAGGAGCCCTATTTCCGCCTTGGGACAGAGCATCTTGTTATATATTAGCTAAACTTCAAAAGGGGGAATATATACGAGTTGTTTTGTTTGATTCCATTAGGCCAAGAGGACCGGTTCTTTTTAGGGTCTTAATGCTTGATTTCCATTAGTCCAAGAGGGCTGGTTTTTGTTGAGTTTAAATGCTTTATTTCTTTCGACTGAGAGGGCTAGTTTCAGCCGAGAGGGCTAGTTTTTATTCCATTAGGCCAAGAGGGCCATATGTTTGTTTAGTGCAGGTATGTTTAATGGTTTTCTGTTTTACTGATTGCATCACATAGGTTGACGAACTCACTGGAGGGAGCCTTTGCCTGCAAAGGAGCTTCTTGTGGCCATTCTAGGTGGTATCGTCCCCCTTTCGAGTTTTTTCCTTAAGCAAATAATGTTAAATGTGTATGTAGGGGTAAATTCATTTTCATTTGTTGGGGACCAAAAATCAAGGCATGAAGTCCTAGGGTTTGGTTAGGTATATCTGGGGGATATTTGAGCAGTTGTCTACCTCCTATTAGGACAATGTCAGGTGATAAGGACCTGTGATAGAGGGTAGTCCTAGTGACCTTGTTTTGTTGACCTGCTAGGTGGCCATTCTAGGAGTCCCTACTAGTGTGACGCAGTTAGTGAAGCCTGCCAAAATATCAAAAGAAGAGCAAGTTTTGCATCTATCTAAAGATACAAATCACAAAGGTGTGTCAAAAGGGTATCTAACCCCTCAATAAGAATAGGAAAAGAAAAAGAAAGAAACTTCATACAAGTAGTTGATTATCACCTTGTGAAGGCCTGGTAGGTTCCTGGGGGGGACGAACGAGTCAGGGGGCTGATGCCTTGTCTTCCTAGGGGTAGCAGCTAGCTGGAAAAAAAATTAAGGTTGGAGCAAAAATAAAAGTGAGCATTAAAAAAGGATTAAGTGTCACCTCATGAGAGCTTGGTAGGTTCTTGGGTACCGAGTAGTCAGGACGTGAGGCCAATGCCCTATTCTCCTTGGGTCACTCTATGCTCAGCTCCCTCCTTTTTACACACCTGAGTATGGAAACCTTGGAAGAACATGTGCTACAAGAAAAATATGATGACCAGGCTATAGGAGTCTTCACCTGGTAGGAGGTCACGGTCCAGTTGTCCTAAGTTAGGTAGCCAATTCAGACCACCACTAGGATGACCTCTTTGATAGGCTTTTTAGCCAGTCCATGTTAGAGCAGCTGGTTAGTGACTTGCTCTAGATTTCTATCAGATTATTCTAGGCCTATCCCTTGTGGATTTTCATACCTTGCTAGTGTCAAGGGGTAGGGCGAGAGCTATGGAATATTTTATTGTGTATTTTTTGTCTCGGCTTGATGCTTGCTTTGATAGTTGTCTGTATAGATCAGTTTATGGGAGTCGATGAGATTAGTCACCCTATCCCATGGTTGCCAATGAGAACTAGATTTTAGAAGTCGATTTTGAGCTATGCTAGAAGCATTTGAGGTCGCTTTTTGGAGCAAGAAGTATCCGAAAGCGCCAAAAACCAAATTTTCATGAAAAATCAAACAGTGTAGTCGATGGCTGAGCTGGAGTTTTCCTAGATGCATTTCGACGTCAAGAATCCAATGCAAGTCTCGGTTTGTCGATCGAAAGTCATTTGACCCCCCATTTAATCCCCGCAAGGTTTGGTGCTAAAAAGGCAACTACTAGATTTGGGAGCTAGAAAGTGCACGGCGGGCCCTAGATATATAGATTTTGACATCACGAAGTCAACTATCCAAACAGATCTTGAATCCAAGTCCGTTTGCCTACCTGAAATGGAAATATCCACTTGCAGAACAATGTGAACACAAAAAGATGAACCGGTTATCTTAAAATTTTTAACCTTAGGCTTAATAAAGGCCTCAAAACTAATGAAAAGCCTCAAAACTAATGGAAAAACTAATGAAAAAGGGGGGAGGAGCTCAAATTTTTTTGTGCCCTCTCAAAATCTGATCGTGTCAAGATTGTGGGAGAGAAGGAAGGAGTCTCACTTGTAGCTTTCTTGCTTGCACAATGGGGGAATACACACAAGGGTGGAGGCTGAAAACAGTTTTCCTCTTCTTAGTTGTGTAAGCCAAAAGAACTCTCATACAAAGAAATAGAAGAACCCTATATATGGGTCTCAAACCAAACTCAACTAACTAAGGTGGCATACTAACTGAGCCACGAACTAGAGTAGATAAGGATAGCTATCATGTAGCTATCGTATCACGAGTGGAGCTCGATATCTCAACACTCCCCCTCGAGCTCAATCCCAATTCCTGCACACCAAGCTGGTCTCTGAACTTGCGCAGCTTCTCTGAGCCCAATGCCTTCGTAAATATGTCAGCTACCTGATCCTCTGTGCTGACATAAACTAGATCAATAAGACCTAGTAAAACCCTCTCCCGCACATAGTGATAATGCACCTCAATGTGCTTTGTTCTAGCATGATAGACTGGGTTATTCGCCAAGTGTATACTACTCATGTTGTCACAATAAATGACAACTGGCCCATCTGTAGACTGATGCATATCATAAAGTAGCTTATGCAACCAAGCTACCTCACATGCAGCCATTGCTGCACCCCTGTACTCAGCCTCTGTGCTCGACAAGGCAACTGTAGGCTGTTTCTTGCTGCTCCAAGTGACTGCAGCACTCCCAAAAGAGAACACATATCCACTGGTAGATTGTCTATCAGAAATACTACCAGCCCAATCAGATCAGTGTATCCATGCAGCTGTATCTGAACCCCAGTCTCATAAAATAGTCCATATTGCAATGTGGACTTCACATACCTGAGTATGCGTCTAGCCGCATCCAAATGTGATTTCCTTGGAGCCTGCATAAACTGACTTACCAATCCAACAGCATAGCTCAAATCTGGCCTGGTAATAGTCATATAAATCAAGCTTCCTACTATGCATCTGTACATAGTAGGGTCTTCAAGAAGCTCACCTGCATCTGCGCTCAGCTTCACATTCTGCTCCAAAGGAACTGAAATAGGCTTACAGCCTGTCATCCCATATTTGGACAGCATGTCCAATCCATACTGCCTCTGCAAGAGCTGTATCCCACTTGGTGATCTAATCACCTCAATGCCCAAGAAATAATGCAGCTCTCCCAAATCCTTCATCTCAAACTTCTGCTTCAATAGCATTTTCACATGAAGGATATCTTCATCACACTGTCACCTGTCATAATCAAATCATCAACATAAATGACAAGTAGCATAATACCTTTCTCTGTTTTTCTCACATAAAGTGAGAAATCTGCCTTGGAAATCTGAAAGCCAATAGTGACAAGATACTGTCCTATCTTGTCAGACCATGCTCTAGGTGCTTGCTTCAAGCCATACAAAGCTTTCTTCAACCTGCAAACAAACTCAGGATGAACAGCATGCACATAACCTGGTGGCTGCTCCATATAGACCTCTTCTTGCAAATCACCATGCAAGAAGGCATTCTTTACATCCATCTGATGTAAAGACCATCCCTTTGATGCAGCCATAGCAATGACTGCTCTTACGGTCGCCATCCTTGCAACCGGACTGAATGTTTCTTCATAGTCAATGCCATATGTTTGTGCATACCCCTTGACTACTAATCTTGCCTTGTATCTGTTCACAGAACCATCTGCATTGTGCTTCACCTTATAAACCCACTTGCAGCCAATTGCATTCTTACCTTTAGGCAAAGGTACCAATTCCCATGTAGCATTTGCTTCCAAGGCATCGATTTCTTCATCCATGGCTTTCTCCCATTTTTCTTTTCCCATGGCTTGCTCAAAAGAAGTGGGTTCTGGTTCCTGTATCACCTTGACCATATATGCATAGTGAATGGCTGTAAATCCATCATATTTCAGCCTATCCACAGGATACCTAACTCTGGTAGACCTGCGCAAAGTGGGTTCACTCCCAGGTGTTCTCAAAACATCCCTGGTCTTCCTTACTCCAGGTGTAACAATAGAGGGGATACCCAACTCATCATCAATGCTCTGTTCTGAGCCACTGGATTCACCATCCACATAAGAGTTACCTGCATTCATATCAAACATGGGCTGATCAACCTTCTCTTTTCCTTTTCGTGATACCTGCATACCACTATCTGCATTGCTTTGAGAAGATTCTCCTGATCTCAATCTGCCTGTCCATGGCGAAGAATGTGAACCACTGCTAGAAGACGCTCCAGGTCCACTAATATTTTGTGACTGCTGCTGTGAATTCTGTGCAGCATTACCATTTTGTGCATCTACATCATCAATCACATTTACTGGTTTATACCAGCTACTCATCTCATCAAACACAACATCTCTGCTCACTGTAAACTTACGAGTAGAAGGGTTATAGCATCTATACCCTTTTTGCTGCAGAGAGTAACCAATAAAGATGCACTTCTCAGTTTTTGGATCCAACTTGGATCTCAACTTATCTGGCACATGTACATAGGCAATGCAACCAAAAATTTTCAAATGAGAAATATCTGGTTTCCTACCAGTATACCTCTCCTCTGGAGTCATTCCATGTATTGCTGCAGTGGGAGTCCTGTTCATTATGTAGACTGCTGTAGCAACTGCTTCAGCCCAATAAAAATCTGGCAAGTCTTTTTCATTGAGCATGGCACGAGATACCTCTCCAATATGCCTGTTTTTCCTTTCTGCAATTCCATTTTGTTGTGGGGTATGACTGCATGAATATTGCTGCTTTATGCCATGCTCCTGCAGGAACCTTGCAAACTCATTTGAGAGGTACTCTCCCCCTCCATCTGACCTTAGGCATTTTATCTGCAGGCCTGTTTCTTTTTCAACCATAGCTTTAAGAGTTTTGAAATGCCCAAAAACTTCACTTTTCTTTTTCATAAAATACACCCAAACTTTTCTGCTATAGTCATCAATAAAAGTGACAAAATAATGACAGCCTCCAAGAGATGCAGCTTTAGTAGTCCACACATCAGAGTGGATTAATTCCAATGGCTTCTCACTCTCTTGAACATGTCTAGGAAATGGTTTCCTTGCCTGTTTTCCAAACTGACAGGCTTCACATACCTTATGCATTTCTGCAACCTTGAATTTGGGCAATCCTGCAACAATATTTTGAGCCTGCATTGATTTAAGTCGTTGTACATTAACATGACCAATGCGTTTATGCCAGATATCAATATCTGCAACTACACCGGTCCCATGTGCAAACATTGCTGCACTCAATTCAGACATGTCTGCATCCAACGTAAACATTCTGCCCTTCTTCTTTCCTTTTGCTATCAAGCGACCTTTATTTTTCATATCCTCAACAAAGCATGCATGAGGATTAAATCTGACCTGCAAGCCCTGCTCAACCATTTGACCAACAGAAACCAGATTCTTGGTGATATTCGGGACATGAAATACATCGGACAGGTATTTCTTTTTCCCATCCTGCATAGACAAAGGAATTTTTCCAATCTGCACAATAGGATGTGCAGTATCATCACCAGTCTCCACAAATCCTGGTTTTTCCATTTTCCTTGCATCCTCCATCCATTCTGCATGACCTGTCATGTGGTTTGACGCACCTGAGTCAACATACCATACATCGTTGCTTTCTTCTGCACTTGTCACAGAATTGTTCATGTGCTGTACCATAAACAAATGCTCATTTCTGTCATCACCCTGTCTACTAGAAGATGCATAATTTCCTTGTTGCAGTTTTCCATTCATGATGTCATTCTGCTTTTTATAGCAGTCTTTAGCCATATGACCCATTTTACCACAATAGTAGCATTCAACATTACTGTTTGCATTTTGGCCTCTTTGCCATCCACCACGACCTCTTTGGCTCCCCCTGCCTCTAGAGTTACCACGTCCTCCTCCATAGGACTGGTTTTCTTGAGTTTGCTGCATATTCTGATTTCTACTACGGCCTCCAAATCGGCCTCCTCTACCTCTGCCTCTACCTCTTCCAGCATTTGAGTAGAAGACAGTTTCTTTTGAAGTTCCTCCTGAAGAAGATGCACCACCATTTCTCTGCTCCTCAGAAATTAGAAGAGCAATCAACTCCTCAAAATCAGGAAATCTTTCACGAACTGAAATGGATGTCCGAAACTGTGCATAATCCTTTCCTAGACCATTCAAGGTCACAGAAACTAAATCATCATCTTCCACTGGCGACCCAATGGAAGCAAGTGCATCTGCAATCTTCTTCACCTTCATGTGGTAGTCATTGATGCTCATATTTTCTCTTTGCACATTGTGCAACTCTTGCTTGAGCTGCATTTTCCTGGCTTGCGTATTTGTGCTATACATCTTTGACAGAGTATCCCATGCCTCCTTTGGTGTACTTGCATCCTCAATATGCACAATCATAGAGTCTGAAATGCTAATAGACAGCCAGTACATAACTTTCCTGGCTCTCTCATGCCATGCTTTGAATGCCTGCATTTGCTGTTGATTGGGAACATCAGGAAGAACTGGTTCTTCTTCATTTCCTGCAACAAATTCCCAATATCCTTTTCCCATAAGGAAATTCGTCATTCTAAACTTCCATGCTTGGAAGTTGTTCTTGTCAAGCTTTTCAGTTACAATCTGTGAAAGAGAATCAGACGCCATTACAGAACACTGCAAAAAATTCTGTCACTGCAAAAACGCAGCTTCACCCTCACAAGGGCAAATCTGCAAAACTGGCGAAAGTGGTATTTGACCACACAGTCACTTCCTAGTGACGATTTTGCATAAACAGGAACCAATGATGATTCTGAAACTCCCAATGTCTCTGCGCACAAGCATACGATGCAATTTCTACAATAACTTTTCACCGACCTGTAGAACAGTGGTCGCACAGCATAAAACAGGGCCTTTTCCTGAGTGCGTGCAGAAAACTTCCGCCTCCAAAACAGGCCCCGAAATGGCCTCAAATCAAAAAAACAGGGTCGCCAAGAGCTAAAGCTGCCTCCCGTAGCATATACTGCCCTCTTGCTTCACCGCGAAGGGCGTCTCAACCTGAGACAATGCACTCCTGCAATTTCCGGCTGTGCTACCTGCAGAGATCTGCTCCCAAAACAGAAAATGAAAGCAACACTGCTCCTCTTACCAGACCACCGCGAGCTTGGCTTGCTTTCTTGAGCTCCTTACCACGAACAAGGCTCTGATACCATGTCAAGATTGTGGGAGAGAAGGAAGGAGTCTCACTTGTAGCTTTCTTGCTTGCACAATGGGGGAATACACACAAGGGTGGAGGCTGAAAACAGTTTTCCTCTTCTTAGTTGTGTAAGCCAAAAGAACTCTCATACAAAGAAATAGAAGAACCCTATATATGGGTCTCAAACCAAACTCAACTAACTAAGGTGGCATACTAACTGAGCCACGAACTAGAGTAGATAAGGATAGCTATCATGTAGCTATTATTCATGGGCGGTGTACCAACCACGTCTGCAACTGACAAGTCGGTGACATAAATACACAACGGTCACCCTGGCGTATCACGAGTGGAGCTCGATATCTCAACAGATCGGTGCCTCTCCAATTCACATCTGTTTAGAGAGAGAGAGAGAGAGAGAGAGAGAGAGAGAGAGAGAGAGAGAGAGAGAGAGAGAGAGTATAGGGCAGAGAGAGGAAGGAGATGGTTGTAATCTTTCCCATTTTCATGGAGGATTTCAAATTTTGATTTTTTTAGTCTTTCTCTCTTCTCTCTCCTCTTAGCTATTGTTCATATGCATCAATTCAAGAGAGAAGAGGGAGGGTTGTGATGAAGAATCCGGAGCAAATGATGATGCTACAACAATGGACAATGTAAATGCTTAGAGAGTGTGTCAACGGCAAAGAAGAAGCGTCACTGACCTCCATCTACAAGGTATGAGCCTCGGAATCGCGGCTTCTATGCGTAAGTGAGCAATTCTTTTTTTTAATGAAAAATGATTGAAGAATGTACTTGATTTTATTATTCCTAGTTTCCCATGTTGCATTCTCTCTTAAGTATGAAAGAAAACTAAAAAATATGATGGTATAATTTTTTTTACAAAACACGCAAAACTCGCAAGTTGCGAGTGTTATAAAAATAATGGAATTTGGAGTTTTTGTTGAGTGTTTTGGGGTCATGTGAGGTGAAAATGAATATGGAAATGATGCTGAGTGTCCTTGATCAGTAAGAACTCATAATTCTAAAATATCTCATTTTTATGAAGAAATAAACAGAAAAATAGAAAAAATAAGGAAATTTTTAGTTTTTTTACCTTAAAAATAGAAAAAAATACATTTTATATTTGTGAGGATATAACAAGGCTGGAGCATGAGGATCAAACCTTGTTTCTATGTTATAGTTTTTTTATCAATATTTATATGAAAATTTACATAAAAATAAATCCTACACCTATACGGATGCAAAACCTAACCAGTAGGGGGGAAAAGGGTCTGTGAAAGTGGTTAGTTGCTGAAAATGATTCAAATTCTGATTTATTTGTCTATGCACAACATATAGGACGGATTATCGTTTGAATTAGGAGACTAGTAGCACGAAGAAACTCGGTGCTAGTCTCTATCAACATCGTATGTACGATTAGTTGAAAAATCATTGAAAGGTTATTTTTGCACTTCACCTAGCTGATTTCTAATTATTAAAATGCTTAAGCACAATGGTCATCCACATTTGCATTGAGCATAACATGGTATCAAACATGGACGCATTGCAATTGCTTTCCGAACATTGACCTACGTGGAGTGTGTAAGAGGAAACCTAAGCTGTAGGGTAGATGAACAGTTTCTTGGGGAAAATCTTGGTAATAAAATATCAAATCTCTTGGATCGTTCAAAATATATGAGTGGAGATTGTTCGTGTGTTCTTTATGTTAGACCAATGCATCGAGGGGCCAATCCTCTTGGTGTAGGAGAGCTGCAGGGGGGTCACGGCATTTAGCCGAAGGGATGCCTACTTTGGACTACGTTCTATTACAAATGCAATATCTATAGTAGTGATTAGGGCAGCATGTCCCTTAGATGCTCCTTGGCCACAAGGCCGTGTAGGGTTGTCTTGTGAGTGTTATAGAGGCCCGTGGCTAGTGCCATGCCCATTTTAGGTCCGACACAAATTTCCTCTAGAATATCTAGAAATTAAAAATATTGCCACCACTATTTGATAGAGAATATTATTGAGTTGATAAACCTAGAGACTAACCAATAGGATACCAACAAGATCAAGGGAAACAAACATGTGGGAGAAGTTCCTAAGGACTTACACAAATGCCTAGATATATTTGAACCTATAAACAAAGGTTTTAGACTCTTAAAGATCGAGGAAAAATCATCATCAAGAAGTTGATTGAATAACCATAGCTATAAAATGGTAGAGGTTGCAAATGCAAAGAGAAATATATAACGTTAAGAGACTATTCTTGAGCTCTAGTCAACCAAGGTCATCTAACTACTTGTTATCAAACCTACTAAAATGAACACTACTTTCTAACTCAAATGTGCTTTAAACCATATTGCAAATGGCCAACACCCTTCTAATGGGATAACATAATCAATGGGGATCAAAGGGCAATCCAAAATCCCTCTAATCACACCAAAAATTTGGAAAAATATAGAGTGAGAGATGACTCCTATAGCTATATAGTCATTTGAATAGTTGTATGATACTAACAATATTACATCAAACTCAAAAAGAGCATAATTCTTTGGCTTGTGCCTAGGTAAGAAGGGAGGGATGTAGCTTACAAGCCTAGATGCTATGAGAAAGTGCCATTTTCAACTCTCAATAGATGCTATGGAGAAAGTATCATTATCAACCCTCAAAGACCTCTTTATTATTATGCACTTTGCAAAGACCAAATATGGGGATAAGCTCATTGTAAGATAGATAAGGACGTAATGAAAGGGGAGGGAGAGAATATAAGAAATAACATCTCCAAGATAAGGAATCGATACAATGAATGTCATTGATAGAAATACCTAACACCAAGATAGCAACCAAAGCTTTTATCAAGTGTATCTAAGATGAAAGGATATACAAGTCTATGGCAAGCAATTCAATCTTGGATAGGTCTAACATCAAGTGTATTGGACTAAGCCATTAGAATAGATGATCTCCATAAGGAGAGGAGTAGAGGTAAAAGGGGGGTAGGATCTCAAGTTCCCTAGTTATTTTTCCTCATGCATGAAACATGATGCAAGACTTAAGAACAAGCTTGTAATACCAAGTTAATCTCTCCTGCAAGTATGTTCTCTCTTACAAAGTGGTAACAATCCTCAATCTGTTTTATCCTAACATAGAACATTGGGTTTCTAGCTAGCTATATGTTGCTCATGTTGTCACAGTGAATGATAACTAGACCATCTCCTTGCACATCTAAATCGCCCAATAACTTTTGCAGCCATACCACTTCACATGCTACTATAGCAGCACCTCTATACTTGGCATTTATACTTAATAAAGCCATTATAGGTAGCTTTTTACTACTCCATGTAACTGTTGTACTACCAAGGAAAAACATGAATCCACTAGTATATCTTATATTAGACATGCTACCAGCCCAATTTGCATCTTTGTATCCAAATACATGTATATCCTTACCTACCTCATAAAAAAGTCCATAATGTAAAGTGGAGTTTACATGCCTAAATATGCATCTAACTACATCCGAATGAGGCTTTTGGGCATTTGCATAAATTGATTGACAAGGACAATAGCATAACTCAAGTTTACCTTTGTGATAGTCATGTAAATCAAACTCCCTACTATCCTCCTAAACATAGTAAGGTCTTCTATCTTGTCCCCAACATGAGCACTCAACTTAACATTTTACTACAATTGCGTTGAATGAGGCTTATACATTGTCGCCCAAATCCTTTATCTCAAACTTTGTTAATCCTAGTGCAAGATAGAGGAAAAGGGAGCAAAAGAAAATTCAAAAATACAGAGAAAAGCTAAAAAAAGTGGCCCAACAGAAGAATAAGAGGAGAAAATGCCAAAAGTGTAAGGGCAACCTTAAAAATCGAGGCAAAGGAAAAGAAGCAATTTAAAATGTAAAGCCACCCCAAATTTTTGTAAAAGAGCTCCAGGCTCCCTCCTAAAGAGTAGATGGGCATAGGTGAAGGCATAATGTAAATAGAAAGAAATAGGAAAAGAGGACCTTGGCAAGATGACCGGTCATGTAAAAATGGAGATGGGCACCCAAAGAGATAAGGGCATGTATAAAAGCCAAAAAGGGAATGGAGAAGCTCATTCTTGGTGTGTGGCAAAAGTGGCTCTTCTTCTTCTTCTTGCTTGCTTGTGATTGTGCTTGAGAGAGGGAGTGTGAGAGTGTGAGGAAGTGAGTGTGTGAGGGTGAGGGACCATGGTGGAGAAGCTCTCCATTTTTTCCTCTCTTCTTCTCTTCTCTTGTCTCATGTGCATGGCTATGGAGCATGGAGCTTGAAGGTGGAGGGTTGAGCTTGCATCTCAAATCATGGAGCTATCGGTGTGCTTGAAAGATAAGGGTACTAAATCGAGCATTGAGGTAAGCTCACTACACTCGTAGGCTTGAGAGCACGTACAACTATGTGAGAGGTAGCCATTAGCATTCGGCTTTAAAATCTTGAGAAATAAAAGATCCGTGGATCTTGGCAGTCAAGTGAAAGCTTCCACATTTTGGTTCCATTTCTAGGACCAATGGATTCAAGCCTTGAGTGCTTCTACGCTCCGAATCAAGCATTGGAGGGTTTTTCCTAAACCGGTGCTTGAGGTAAATTTGTTTAGATGGCAAGCTCAACACCTGCAGACATTAATGATGGACCGCCTAGCTAGATGGGTCTGCATATCTACACTTAGCATGTTGGTGGTCATTATGATACTCACATGGCCACTAACTTATCACTTATCATATTTAATTTGTTATACGTACCTACAGTTGGTAAAGATATAGCACTAGTCGATTAGTGTAGTTTGTTATGCACTGTTTGACTTAGTAGGCCACTTTCCTTTATGTTGTATCTTATCTATACTTTGTGTACATTGTATAGTGTGTGGAAGAAGAAAAAGAAATCAGCAAGAAAAAGTTTTGGCCTCCATCACTCTTCTTGTGTTCTTGAGTGAGCTTCCTCTTGTGTATACAGTGTGTGTTTGACGCAGCAGCTCAAGCAAGTCTCCCCACCATACGATTCTTAACATGGTATTAGAGCCGCGCCACTGAGAGAGGCTAATTTTAAAGGCTAAATTGAAGGAGAAGAAGCAAGGTTTGAGCAAGCATGCAACGGGTAAGAAGCTCTCCCATTTTTCCACTCTCTCTTGGATAGTGCGTGTGGAGGCACCGGAAGCAGGGTAAAGTAAAAATCTCAAATTGGTGTGAGATTTGGTATGCGAGAAGTGTCATCTGAGGCCACTTTAGGCCCGTTTTAAAGCCACAAGGTTACGAATATCAGTTTTAGGGTACATTGTGATTTCGACTGTATTGACCAAAAGTGAATGCATAGGTTACAGATTTTGAATCTGTAATTTTTTAGGTGTTTTCTAGGAAGCAAACATAAGGTTCATTTGCAAACAAGTTGCAGATTACATGTATTATTGAGCAATCAATGAAAAAGGTTGCTTGGTGTATTACTGTGCACTAGTTGTGAAAGGTTGGAGAAGACTAGGTTGTTGTATTCTATCCTTTTTTGTGATAATGGTAGAGAACAGTGGAAATCTCATTATTGAGAAGCTCGACAAGAACAACTACCCTTCATGGAACTTTTGTGTAACAAGCTTTCTCATTGGAAAGGGCCTATGTGAGTTTGTTTTAGGTGAAGAAAAGGAGCCAAAGCTAGGTATCCCTCCGACTCAGATGAATTAAAAGCATGGAGAGAATGGAATGCAATAGACAAAAAGGTGATGTACTGGCTATCTGTAGTCATTGATAATACAATGTTGGGACATATTAGGAATGCACAAACTTCACATGCCGCTTGGATAATTTTTGAAAATATGTTTTCAGTAGATACAAAGGCATGGAAGATTCAACTCAAGCAAGAGTTGAATACCTTGAAGAAAGGAAAAATGTATGTCAATGAGTATGTTTTGAAGATGAGAAGCATTGCAGATGCTTTAGCAATGATTGATGCAATGCCTGATGATGATGATTTGGTTTCATCCACTTTGAGTGGCCTTAATAATGAGAAGGAATGGAAATCATTTGTTACTTCAGTATACGTACGAAAGCCATTTCGAGATTTTGATGAGCTGGTCTCTCTCATGATTACCAAAGAGATTAATATGCAAGGTGACTCATCTGAAAGAAATGGTGAACAGGTCTAAGAATTTTACTCAAGTTCAGGAAAGGGACATGGTAGATCCTCTTCGAGAGGCCGTGGTACAGGATGTGTTGGCGATAACCAACAAAACAGGTTCAATCAGCAATTTGGTGAAGTGCAGGTTTCAGGAGGCCGAGAGGCAAGGGGAGCTCTAGAGGAAGAGGTGGATAGCAGAATAGAGGTTCTAGAAATTTTGCTATTGTTTGTCATTATTGTGGCAGGACAGGTCATATTGCAGCCCATTGTTATTCTAAGAAGGATGATATTCGCAATGGTAAATTGCAGCAAGGAAACTATACGTCGTCTTCACGACATAATGAAGACAAAAATGAGCATATGTTTGTTATGCAATGACAGATGATTTTTTATGCTGATAACTGCTTAAAAATAGCCAAAAATTACAAATATCCAAGGAAAAATAGACTTCATCGAAGGCAGCGGTGGCAATCAGTACGATTTTAAGCGGCAATGCCCTAGAAATACTTAAAAGACCCACTGGACAGCGGTTGGAGAATTTTCATAATTTTTTGGCATATAAGACAAGTCCCTGGGAGATACCTGGCAATGGAAAACTTCAAGATGGATGCCCAGGATTTTTCAGACCAAGAATCGGACACCGGACGCGAAAAAGGGAGTGCCCGGGAGGCCAAGCCCAAAATGCCAAGGATGGAAATGGACGTTAGGAGAGCCCAAGGGTGTGACCCTTTGGGACTCCCTTTGGGAGCCCAAAATTCAAAATCGTGGGAAGGGGGGGGGGGGGGGGGTTGCCTTTTTTTTCGCCGCCTGATCAAGAAGAAGGCGCCATGCCTAGATTTGGGGGAGAGATGGATTGTGGCACCTGTGAACAACCCCCCCAATTGATCTCATGGTTGTTCTTCTCCCTAACTTTGATCTCCATCGCCAGTCTCCACCCGTCAATTGGCTGCCTGGTTGTGGAGATAAAAAACCAGTCTTTCTCTCTCCTCCCTCTCTCTCTTGCATAGAGGCAGTTCATGTGCAAGAAATCAAGAAGAAGAGGGGCTGAAGGATTCTTGTCCGGATCGGATTGCTTCAAGATGAAGAGAAGGATGAGGAAAGAGGTTCAACACTGAAGAATGGTTTTTGGTCGGTCTGTGGGCTGCCCAGAATAATTATTAAAAAACCCACAACACGCAAGGCCACGTGTATGCTCCAATTTTATGAAGAAATGGGCTTGTTTTTGTTGTTTCATGGTCCAAATGTTGTTCATATGCAATGAAATTTTGTTTGAACCTTGTTTGCATTATGTTTGAGGGCTGGAATTACAGAAATGCAGAACCCGTAATGATTTAGAGTCGTTATCAATTCTTTAAAACCCGTAAAATGTCATTTTTCAATGGAAATGAGTGGTTTTTTTCGATTTTGAGTTGGAAAAAAGGAGTGAAAATGGAAAAAAATCAGAGAAAATGTTAAGTTTCAGTCAAAATAATAATCCAATACAAATAAATCAGAAAATACCTCTTTTCCATGAATAATAAATAGGAAAAAATAGCAAAAATAGGAAAAATTGGGGTTTTCACGCTCAAAAAATATGGAAAAATAAGATTTATGTATGTGAATGTTTGGCAAGGTTAAAGCATGAGGTCAAGCCTCATTTTGGCCTTGTCCTTTGTGTTATAGTCCGTGTTTATTATTTTTTACATACAAAAATGATACAAAACAACCATTTACACCTATGTAGCACAGCAACACCTAAACAGTGAGGGGGAAAGGAAGGTTGTGCGACAATCTAATTGCTGAAAAGATACAAATTTTGATTTTTCTCTTTTTGTATAGCATTTAGGGATCGTTTCATGATTAAATATAGACGACTAGTAGCACGGAAGGTCCAGTGCTAGTCCCTAAAGCAACGCAGCACGTAACGCTTAGTTAAAAATTCATGAAATGGTTGATTCCCGCACCTCACATGGCTAGTTTTTTAATCATAAAATGGTTGTCCACAATTTTCATACACCTTGCATCAAGCATGCCATGTGGTATCTCTTGGAATGCATTGCAATTGATTGATTAACTTTGACCAACACTGAGAGGACAGGAAACCTAAGCTGTAGGTTTAGATGGGTGCTTCCATTGGGGAAATTTTTGTGAGGCAAATCAAAATCTCCTGGAACACTGAATTATGAAAGAGTGGAGTTTATGCGAATGTTATATGTGTTAGCGATGCATCTTGGGGCTAATCCCCAAGGTGTAGGAGAGTCGCAATGGAGCCGTGGTAATCAGCCGAGAGGTGCTTCCCTATGTGTGTATTACGAGGCATTATACCTATATGTTATGGAATCCTCCTTTGAGGAGAAGGAAAGGTGAATGTTGGACTACATATTGGATACAAATGCAAAATCGTCATATCAGTGAAAAAGGTTGCTTAGTGTATTGTTGTGCACTAGTTGTGAAAGGCTACAGAAGACTAGCTTGCTATATTGTATCCTTTTTTGTGATAATGGCAGAGAAAAGTGAAAATCCCATTATTGAGAAGCTCGACAGGAACAACTACTCTTCATGGAAGTTCCATGTGACAAACTTCCTCATTGGAAAGGGCCTTTATAAGTTTGTTTCAGGTGAAGAAAAGGAGCCAGAGCTAGGTATCCCTCCGATTGCATATGAATTAAAGGCATGGAAAGAATGGAATGCAAAAGACAAAAAGGTGATGTATTGGCTATCTGCAATCATTGATAATATGATGTTGGGACATATCAGGAATGTAGAAACTTCATATGGCAGCTTGGACAATTTTTGAGAATATATTTTCAGTAAATACAAAGGCATGGAAGATTCAACTCAAGCAAGAGTTGAATACCTTGAAGAAAGCAAAAATGTTAGTCAATGAGTATGTTTTGAAGGTGAAAAGCATTGTAGATGCTTTAGCAGCGATTGATGCGATGCCTTATGATGATGATTTGGTTTCATCCACTTTGAGTAGCCTTAATAATGAGAAGATATGGAAATCATTTGTAACTTCAATATATGTACAGAAGCCATTTCTAGATTTTGATGAGCTGGTCTTTCTCATGATTACCGAAGAGATCAATATGCAGGGTGACTCGTCTGAAAGAAATGGTGAATAGGTCCAAGCATTTTACTCAAGTTCAGGAAGGGGACATGGTAGATCCTCTTTGAGAGGCCGTGGTATGGGAAGTGCTGGCGATAACCAGCAAAATAGGTTCAATCGGTAATTTGGTGAAATGCAGGTTTCAGTAGACCGAGAAAACTTTAGAGGCAGGGGGAGCTCTAGAGGAAGAGGTAGATGGCAGAACAGAGGTTCTATAAATTCTTCTATTATTTGCTATTATTGTGGCAAAAGAGGCCATATTGCACACCATTTCTATGCTAAGAAGGATGATATTCGCAGTTGTAAATTGCAGCAAGGAAACTATGCATTGTCTTCACGAGAGAATGAAGATAAACACTTGTTTGTTATGCACCATACGATGAATGCAGTTACAAGAAAGGGGACACATGATTATGTATGGTATGTTGATTCAGGTGCATCTAATCATATGACCAGTCATGGTGAATGGTTTGGAGAGATGCAGGACTTACAAAATCCAGGTTATGTGCAGATAGGTGTTGATTCATGCTACCCAATTTCACACATTGGAAAGGTTCCCTTGTCCCTGTATGATGGCGAGACAAAGAGTCTGACAAATGTATTACATGTGCCATCAATCACAAAGAATCTAGTGTCTGTTAGCCAAATGGTAGAGCAGGGGTTGCAAGTCCGATTCAATGTAAAAGGTTGTTTTATAAAAGACTTTAATGATAAGTGCAGGTTGGTTGCAAAAGGAAGTAGAGTTAGCCACATGTTCACTTTAGATGCTGGAATTCTTGCAATGGATGTTGTTATCTATGCTAAAGGAAAAGGAGTGGTTGCAGACATTGAAATATAGCATAAATGTATTGGACATGCAAATGTGCAAAGGCTGAAATTAATGCAGTCCAAAGGATTGGTTACAGGGTTGCCTTCCTTTAGAGTTGCAAAATTTCACAAAGTCTGTGAAGCATGCCAATTTGGTAAGCAGGCAAGATAACCCTTCCCACATGATAAAGAAGTGAGCAGAAAAATACTTGATGTAGTGCATATAGATGTTCAGGGACCTACATAGAATGTATCTCTTAGTTGTAGAAAATACTTTGTCGCATTTATTGATGACTGTTCAAGGAAGCTATGGGTATATTTTATGAAGGAAAAGAGTAATGTATTTGAGCACTTCAGATCTTTCAAGGCAGCTGTTGAAATAGAAACATGCTTGAAAGTGAACTGCTTGAGATCAGATGGAGGGGGAGAGTACCTCTCTAATGAGTTTAGTGGCTTCTTGAGGACTCATGGGATAAAGAGGCAATTTACTTGCAGGTATACCCCACAATAAAATGGGATTGCAAAAAGAAAAAACAAGCATATTGCAAAAATTGCATGGGCATTAATGGCTGAAAAGAATATGCCAAAACTTTTTTTATCTGAAGCTATTGATACTGCTATCTATATTATGAACAGAACCTCCACAGCTGCAGTTCATGGGATGACTCCCGAAGAATGCTTTACTAGCAAGAAGCCCGATGTATCACACTTGAAGGTATTTGGTTGCATTGCATATGTTCATGTGCCAAATGAGCTACGGAAGAAGCTTGATCCAAAGGCTGGAAAATTTATTTTTATTGGATACTCTTTAGAGCAGAAAGGGTATCATTGTTATAACCCTGTCGTCACATGTGAGTTCAGAGTGAGCATGGATGTTTTTTTTAATGAGATGAGAAGTTGGTATGCACCTACTAGTGATGTATTAGATGATGATAATGATCATGATAGCTATGTGCAAAAAGAAAATCAAGAATCAGGATTCTTAATGGACCAAAAACATCATCTGGTACTACAACTATAGTGAGCCCTTGGTCTGGGAGACTAAGGAGCAGCCCCACATCTTCAGGTGGATCTATAAGAGTTGTAGGAAAAGACAAAGGAAAGAAGAAAGTGGTGGATGGTAATGATGCATCTACTAGTCATTTGGGATTTGATGAAGATTCTAGTGGTTTAGAGAGTTTGGATGATGAGCTTGGTATTTCTTCAATCAAGACACCAGGTGCACAGAGAGCTCATAGTAATGTAAAGGCTCCATTGAGTGATCCAGTGGTACGCAACTCTAGCAGGGTCAGATAGCCTATTAAAAGATTTGGTTTTGAAGGTTATGCAGCTCACCATTATGCTTATATGGTGAAACTACTTCAGGATATTGAGCCCACTTGTTTTGAGGATGTTGTTGGTCATGCTCATTGGGATGCAACAATGGATGACGAGATGGATGCACTAGAAGCCAATAAGACTTGGGATTTAGTATCCTTTCCTAAGGGTAACAAAGCTATTGGATGTAAGTGGGTTTACAAAGTTAAGCATAATGAAGATGGTTCAGTTAGCAGGTATAAGGCTAGGTTGGTTGCAAAAGGCTATGCTCAAACATATGGCATAGATTATGAAGAGACATTCAGCCCAGTTGCTAAGATGGAAACTATTAGATGTGTGATGGCCTTGGCTGAGCAGCCAAAGGTTGGAGTTTGCAGCAAATGGATGTTAAGAATGCCTTCTTGCATGGTGAATTACAAGAAAAAGTGTATATGGAGTAGCCAGCAGGTTATGAGGATTTAAAGCATCCCACATATGTGTGCAGGTTAAAGAAGGTGCTCTATGGGTTGAAGCAAGCACCTAGAGCATGGTTTGACAAGATTGGAGAGTATCTTGTCAATATTAGGTTTTGTATTTCTGATGCTGATCACTCACTTTATGTGACAAAGGGAGATGCAGGTTTGGTCATCATAGTCAACTATGTAGATGACTTGATTATTACAGGTGACATTGACAATGGAATTGCTAAAGTTAAGGACTTTTTGAAGAAGAAGTTTGAGATGAAGGATGTGGGTGAGCTGAGATACTTTCTTGGTATTAATGTGTTCAAATGTGATTATGGTATATGGCTATCCCAAAGATACTATGGCTTCGATATGTTATCCAAGTATGGTATGATAGCATCTAAGCCTCTTTCAGTACCGTGGGAGAAAAATGTGAAGTTGAGTGCCCACATTGGGGATGAGATAGAATACCCTACTATATTCAGGAGGATAGTAGGGAGTCTGATTTACATGACTATCACAAGGCTAGACTTAAGCTATGTTGTTGGCCTTGTCAATCAGTTTATGTAGATGCCTAGAAAGCCTCATTTGGATGTAGTTAGATGTATATAGAGATATGTGAAGTCCACTTTACATTATGGACTTTTTTATGAGACAGGTAAGGATGTACAGGTCTTTGGACACACAGATGCAGATTGGGCTGGTAGCATGTCAGACAGAAGATCTACTAGTGGATTCATGCTTTCCCTTGGCAATGGAGCAATTGCATGGAGTAGCAAAAAGCAACCTTTAGTTGCTTTATCAAGTATGTACTGAGGCTGAGTATAGAGGTGTTGCTATGGCAACCATGTGAGGTGGTATGGATACAAAAGTTATTAGGTGATTTGGATGTGCAGGGAGATGGTCCAGTTGTCATTCATTGTGAGAACATGAGCAGCATATAATTAGCTAGGAATCCAGTGTTCCATGCTAGGACAAAACACATTGAGGTGCACTACCACTTTGTGAGAGAGAAGGTACTTGCAAGAGAGATTGACTTGGTTTATGTCAACATACAAGATCAGATAACTGACATTTTCACAAAGGCATTGGGTGCAGAGAAGCTTCGAAAGTTTCGAAGCTTACTTGGAATTGTAGAGATAGAGTTGAGCTTGAGGGGGAGTGTTGAGATGGCAAGCTCAACATGTGTAGACAGTGATGATGGACCGTCTGGCTAGATGGGTTCGCACATCTACACTTAGCACATTGGTGGTCATAATGATACTCACATGGCCACTCACTTATCGCTTATTATATTTAGTTTGTTGCACCTACCTATAGCTGGCAAAGATATGGCGCCAGTCGATTGGTGTAGCCTAATATGCACTATTTGACTTAGTAGGCCACTTTTCTTTATGTTGTATCTTATCTATACTTTGTGTACATTGTAAAGTGTGTGGAAGAGAAGAGAAAATCAGCAAGAAAACGTTTTGGCCTCCATCTCTCTTCTTATGTTCTTGAGTGAGCTTCCTCTTGTGTATAAAGTGTGTGTTTGGCACAGCAGCTCAAGCAAGTCCCCCCACCACACGATTCTTGACATCAATCACAAATAATCTAGTGTCTGTTGGCCAAATGGTAGAGCAGGGGTTGCATGTTTGATTCAATGAAAAAGATTGTTTTGTAGAAGACCTCAATGATAAGTGCAGGTTGGTCGCAAAAGCAAGTAGAGTTGGCTGCATGTTCACTTTAGATGCTTGAATTCCTGCAATGGATGCTGCTATGTATGCTAAAGGAAAAGGAGTAGTTGCAGATATTGAAATATGGCATAAACATATTGGACATGCAAATGTGCAAAGGTTGAAATTAATGCAGTCCAGAGGATTGGTTACAGGTCGGCCTTCTTTTAGAGTTGCAGAATTTCATAAAGCCTCTGAAGCATGCCAGCTTGGTAAGTGTTGAGAACCAGAGTTGCAGCATTGGAATGTGTGTGCAAGAGGGAGAAGAGAGCTCAAAGTACAAAAACAAAAATCTTACTTACTAAGTTTCTTAGAGTACAAATTGAGTACATTCTCTCACACTTGATAGTGACCCATAGGCTGTTTATATAGCCTCTGCCAAGCTAGGGTTAGGGTTTTCCCTGCCCCTAGGGCTATTCACACTCATCTGTCCTTATACTCCCTTGCTTATAGTGGGTTCCTATGTCTTTCTTCTAACACCCCCCCTCAATGCTAGGGTGGCATTGGATTACAAGGCATGTAGGATGTTCCTCCCCTTCTTGGGATGCCTTTATAAATCAAGCTTACAAGGTTGTTTTAAGTAGATGATTTAAAGAGTCAAAACAGTCGATCTTCAGATGGATTGGAGGCATAGTTGGCCACCAATTCTTTGGGTATATCAGGATTTTTGGGGCATTTACTAGTGATATGCCCTGTCTTCTTGCATTTGTTACATTTCATCTTCTCGGGATACTTCTTCCAGCAGTTGTTTACAAGATGTCCTTTTTTCTTCAGAAAGAACATCTAGTGAGAGCGGTATGTACCAATACTTGATCACGGGAAGTTGAAGATGCCTGACCATTGTTGCTTTCTTTGTGGTTCCTCTTTTCTTCATCCAAACAGGATTGAATGGTAGTTGCTAATGTAGGATCTGGAATGTTGGTGAGAGTAGTTACAAGAGTAGGAAACACCTATTTTACAGCTTTTAGGAGGATAGCAATAGCATCTTCTTCATGTATTGGAGCTTGTACAGAGGCAAGTTGTGCCATAAGTCCCTTCATATGAGAGATGAATTTTCCCAAATCTTCTCCTATCGATATTCCAAGCTAAAGAATTCAATTTTAAGGAAGATTTTAGTATTTTTACTAGTGGCTCCATAGAGCTTTTCAAGCTCATCCCATTTTTCTTTAGCAGTGTTTATTTGATCAACATGATGAATTAGGGATTCATCTAAGTGTAACATTATGATTGCTTGAGCACGTTGGTCATCCTCTATATCAACCAGATTTGCAAAGTTTACAGCTCTACTGGCTTGAATGAGAGGCCAATACCCTCTCTCCATCATTTTGTATTTTATAACTACCTGCCATGGGTGGAAATCTTTGCCATCAAACTTTCGAATTTGAGGACGAACATCAGCATATGTTGTGGCCATTGGGAAGGTCTTACCTCTTGTTAGGACAAGGGCAGTGTCTAGTCCCTTACAAATTTTCCACTGAATGCGGAAGCAAATCAGACAATTTGAAATCAAAGTTGCAATGAAGAGAAAGGTTGAAAATCATATAAATGTAATATTTCAAAATATGACTGTGGTGGTCCTTTCTTATGTGCAAACTTCTTCTGAGGTTTAATAGTCTTTTTAGGTTTTAATGAAGTAAACCTAGACTAGACTTCAGGCTCCTCCTTGTGGTATGGCTTAGTAGATGAAGCTTTTGTTGGACAGGGTTGGTCTATGATCTCAATGCTTGTTGCTGATGATTCCGAGGAGAGTACAATGACACTCATCCTTTTGATTTCATTGACCAATTTACTTGAGACAAAGTCACTCACGGTATGCAATACACTTCTAGTGTATGATGGTCTATGTGTTTATAATTGTACACATAACCTTACAACAATATACGAAGAGGAATAAAAAACTCACTAGATTTTAGTGAATACCCAGCAAGCAAAGGATGATTAATGATTAGTGTTTAGAAACACTAATGTCAAGCTTAGTGAAATATTTGAATGAAACCTGGTTGGAAGTCGGCTTCCCGATGCACTTAGTGATATCCATTGAGTATACCCAAGAGTTTTTGAATCTGAAATAAGCTTTAGAGAATATGCTTCAGTGATTAGAATCACTGCTAATGAAGCTCAGAGTGAAAAAATGACAAAATGTCAAGCTTAGAGCTTGCTAGCTATGGCTGCCAGAGACCCACAGTTAGGGTTTGGCTTGTAGCATCCAGCAGAGGTTGAATTTCTCAGAGCCCTCTTAGGGGTAGATGGCCCACTAGGGGGGCTACAAAAGCCCTATGGTAGCCACCATCAGTACACCTCCTATAGCCCGCATTTCAGCACGAGGTAGTCGCCTGCCCAGAACTACACCGTTCTGACTCAGAACAAAATGCCATCCTTTTGCATGACTTATTCCACGGTCTATGGTGATAGGCAGCTATGCCTTGAGATGTGGAAGAGTTCCTCAGAAGGAATTAGGAGCTGATATGGCCTCCTTTGTCTTCCCCAAGTCCTCCAATGGAGGTAGGTTGCCGGCAGCTATGGAGGAAAGAAGGATAAGGTGAAAGAGGTAAAGGCTCTTGTGCACTTAGTGATAGCTGAGGCTGAGGGAGCAGAGGATATCAGAGATGGCTCTGATACCATGTTGAGAACTAGAGTTGTAGCATTGGAATGTATGCACAACAGGGAGAAGAGAGCTCAAAGTACAAGAACAAAAATCTTGCTTACTAAGTTTCTTAGAGTACAACTTGGGTACACTCTCTCACACTTGATAATGACCCATAGACTATTTATATAGCCTCTGCCAAGCTAGGGTTAGGGTTTTCCCTGCCCCTAGGGCTATTCACACTCATCTGCCCTTATAATCCCTTGCTTATAGTGGGTCCTATGCCTTTCTTCTAAGAGTAAGCAGGCCAAACAACCCTTCTCGCATGATAGAGAAGTGAGTAGAAATATACATGATGTAGTGCATATAGATGTTTGGGGGCCTACATAGAATATATCTCTTGGTGGCAGCAAATACTTTGTCACATTTATTGATGATGCCAGATATCATGTTAAACGATTTGGCTTTGAAGGTTATGCAGCTCACCATTATGGTTATATGGTGAAACTAGTTCAAGATGTTGAGCCCACTTGTTTTGAGGATGTTGTTGGTCATGCTCATTAGGATGCAAGAATGGATGATGAGATGGATGCACTAGAAGCTAATAAGACTTCGGATTTGGTACCCTTTCCTGAGGGTAACAAAGCTATTGGCTGTAAGTGGGTTTACGAAGTTAAGCATAATGCAGATGGTTCACTTAGTAGGTATAAGGCTAGGCTGGTTGCAAAAGGCTATGCTCAAACATATGGCATAGATTATGAAGAGACATTCAGTCCAGTTGCTAGGATGGAAACTATTAGATGTGGGATTGCCTTGGCTGATCAGCCAAAGGTTGAAGTTTGCAGCAAATGGATGTTAAGAATGCCTTCTTGCTGCTCCAAGTGACTGCAGCACTCCCAAAAGAGAACACATATCCACTGGTAGATCGTCTATCAGAAATAGTACCAGCCCAATCAGCATCAGTGTATCCATGCAACTGTATCTGAACTCCCGTCTCATAAAATAGTCCATACTGTAATGTGGACTTCACATATCTGAGTATGCATCTAGCCGCATCCAAATGTGGTTTCCTTGGAGCCTGCATAAACTGACTTACCAATCCAACAGCATAGCTCAAATCTGGTCTGGTAATAGTCATATAAATCAAACTTCCTACTATGCGTCTGTACATAGTAGGGTATTCGAGAAGCTCACCTGCATCTGCGCTCAACTTCACATTCTGCTCTCCAAAGGAACTGAAATAGGCTTACAGCCTGTCATCCCATATTTGGACAACATGTCCAATCCATACTACCTCTGCAAGAGCCATATCCCACTTGGTGATCTAATCACCTCAATGCCCAAGAAATAACACAGCTCTCCCAAATCCTTCATCTCAAACTTTTGCTTCAATAGCATTTTCACATGAAGGATATCTTCATCACTATCACCTGTGATAATCAAATCATCAACATAAATGACAAGCAACATAATACATTTCTCTGTTTTTCTCACATAAAGTGAGAAATCTGCCTTGGAAATCTGAAAGCCAATAATAACAAGATACTGTCCTATCTTGTCAGACCATGCTCTAGGTGCTTGCTTCAAGCCATACAAGGCTTTCTTCAACCTGCAAACAAACTCAGGATGAACAGCATACACATAACCTGGTGGCTGCTCCATATAGACCTCTTCTTGCAAATCACCATGCAAGAAGCCATTCTTTACATCCATCTGATGTAAAGACCATCCCTTTGATGCAGCCATAGCAATGACTGCTCTTACGGTTGCCATCCTTGCAACTGGACTGCATGTTTCTTCATAGTCAATGCCATATGTTTGTGCATAGCCCTTGACTACTAATCTTGCCTTGTATCTGTTCACAGAACCATCTGCATTGTGCTTCACCTTATAAACCCACTTACAGCCAATTGCATTCTTATCTTTAGATAAAGGTACCAACTCCCATGTAGCATTTGCTTCCAAGGCATCCATTTCTTCATCCATGGCTTTCTCCCATTTTTCTTTTCCCATGGCTTGCTCAAAAGAAGTGGGTTCTGGTTCCTGTATCACTTTGACTATATATGCATAGTGAATGGCTGTAAATCCATCATATTTCAGCCTATCCACAGGATACCTAGCTCTCGTAGACCTATACAAAGTAGGCTCACTTCCAGGTGCTCTCAAAACATCCCTGGTCTTCCTTACTCCAGGTGTAACAATAGAAGGAATACCCAACTCATCATCAATGCTCTGTTCTGAGCCACTGGATTCACCATCCACATAAGAGTGACCTGCATTCACATCAAACATGGGCTGATCTACCTTCTCTTTTCCTTTTCATGATACATGCATACCACTATCTACATTGCTTTGAGAAGATTCTCCTGATCTCAATTTGCCTGTCCATGGCGAAGAATGTGAACCATTGTTAGAGGACACTCTAGGTCCACTAATATCTTGTGACTGCTGCTGTGAATTCTGTGCAGCATTACCATTTTATGCATCTACATTATCAATCACATTTACTGGTTTATACCAGCTACTCATCTCATCAAAAACAACACCTCTGCTCACTGTAAACTTACGAGTAGAAGGGATTAAATCTGACCTGCAAGCCCTGCTCAACCATTTGACCAACAGAAACCAGATTCTTGGTGATATTCGGGACATGAAATACATCTGACAGGTATTTATTTTTCCCATCCTGCATAGACAAAGGAATTTTTCCAATATGCACAATAGGATGTGCAGTATCATCACCAGTCTCCACAAATCTTGGTTTTTCCATTTTTCTTGCATCCTGCATCCATTCTGCATGACCTGTCATGTGGTTTGATGCACCTGAGTCAACATACCACACTTCGTTGCTTTCTTCTGCACTTGTCACAGAATTGTTCATGTGTTGCACCATAAACAAAAGCTCATTTCTGTCATCACCCTGTCTACTAGAAGATGCATAATTTCCTTGTTGCAATTTCCCATTCATGATGTCATTCTGCTTTTTAAAGCAGTCTTTAGCCATATGACCCATTTTACCACAGTAGTAGCATTCAACATTGCTATTTGCATTTTGGCCTCTTTGCCATCCACCACGACCTCTTTGGCTCCCCCTGCCTCTAGAGTTACCACATCCTCCTCCATAGGATTGGTTTTCTTGAGTCTGCTGTATATTCTGATTTCTACCACGGCCTCCAGATCGGCCTCCTCTACCTCTGCCTCTACCTCTTCCAGCATTTGAGTAGAAGACAGTTTCTTTTGAAGTTCCTCCTGAAGAAGATGCACCACCATTTCTCTGCTCCTCAGAAATTAGAAGAGCAATCAACTCCTCAAAATCAGGAAATCTTTCACGAACTGAAATGGATGTTCAAAACTGTGCATAATCCTTTCCTAGACCATTCAAGGTCACCAAAACTAAATCATCATCTTCCACTGGCGACCCAATGGAAGCAAGTGCATCTGCAATCTTCTTCACCTTCATGTGGTAGTCATTGATGCTCATACTTTCTCTTTGCACATTATGCAACTCTTGCTTGAGCTGCATTTTCCTGGCTTGCGTATTTGTGCTATACATTTTTGACAAAGTATCCCATGCCTCCTTTGGCGTACTTGCATCCTGAATATGCACAATCATAGAGTCTGAAATACTGATAGACAGCCAGTACATAACTTTCATGGCTCTCTCATGCCATGCTTTAAATGCCTGCATTTGCTGTTGATTGGGAATATCAGGAAGAACTGGTTCTTCTTCATTTCCTGCAACAAATTCCCAATATCCTTTTCCCATAAGGAAATTCGTCATTCTAAACTTCCATGCTTGGAAGTTGTTCTTGTCAAGCTTTTCAGTTACAATCTGTGAAAGAGAATCAGACGCCATTACAGAACACTGCAAAAAATTCTGTCACTGCAAAAAACACAGCTTCACCCTCACAAGGGCAAATCTGCAAAACTGGGAAAGTGGTATTTGACCACACAGTCACTTCCTAGTGACGATTTTGCATAAACAGGAACCAAGGATGATTCTGTAACTCCTAATGTCTCTGCACACAAGCATACGATGCAATTTCTGTGGTAACTTTTCACCGACCTGTAGAACAGTGGTCGCACAGCATAAAACAAGGCCTTTTCCTGAGTGCGTGCAGAAAACTTCCGCCTCCAAAACAGGCCCCGAAATGGCCTCAAATCAAAAAAACAGAGCAACCCAGGGCTAAAGCCCTATCCCGTAGCATATACTACCCTCTTGCTACACTGCGAAGGGCATCTCAATCTGAGACAATGCACTCTTGTACTTTCCAGCTGTGCTACCTGTAGAGACTTACTCCCAAAACAGAAAAATGAAAGCAACACTGGTCCTCTTACCAGAACATCGTGAACTTGGCTTGCTTTCTTGAGCTCCTTACCACGAACAAGGCTCTGATACCATGTCAAGATTGTGGGAGAGAAGGAAGGAGTCTCACTTGTAGCTTTCTTGCTTGCACAATGGGGGAATACACACAAGGGTGGAGGCTGAAAACAGTTTTCCTCTTCTTAGTTGTGTAAGCCAAAAAGAACTCTAGTACATAGAAATAGAAGAACCCTATATATGGGTTTCAAACCAAACTCAACTAACTAAGGTGGCATACTAACTGAGCCACGAACTATAGTAGATAAGGATAGCTGTCATCTAGCTATTATTCATGGGTGGTGTACCAACCGAATCTGCAACTGACAAGTCAGTGACATAAATGCACAACGGTCACCCTAGCATATCACGAGTGGAGCTCGATATCTCAACATGTTGGCCTTCTTTTAGAATTGTAGAACTTCATAAATTCTATGAAGCATGTCAGCTTGGTAAGCAGGCCAGACAACCCTTCTCGCATGATAGAGAAGTGAGTAGAAATATACTTGATGTAGTGCATACAGATATTTGGGGGCCTACACAGAATATATCTCTTGGTGGCAGCAAATAATTTGTCACATTTATTGATGATTGTCAAATATCCTATTAAACAATTTGGCTTTGAAGGTTATGCAGCTCACCATTGTGCTTATATGGTGAAACTAGTTGAGGATGTTGAGCCCACTTGTTTTGAGGATGTTGTTGGTCATGCTCATTGGGATGTAGCAATGGATGAGGAGATGGCTGCAGTAGAAGCCAATAAGACTTGGGATTTGGTACCCTTGCCTAAGGGTAAGAATGCTATTGGCTGTAAGTGGGTTTACAAAGTCAAGCATAATGCAAATGGTTCAGTTAGCAAGTATAAGGTTAGGCTGGTTGCAAAAGGCTATGCTCAAACATATGGTATAGATTATGAAGAGACAATCAGTCCAGTTGCTAGGATGGCAACTGTTAAATGTGTGATTGCCGTGGCAGCAGCCAAAGGTTGGAGTTTGTAGAAAATGGATGTTAAGAATGCCTTCTTGCATGGTGAATTGCAAGAACAAGTGTATATGTAGCCAGGTAATGAGGATTTTGAGCATTCCACATATGTGTGCAGGTTAAAGAAGGTGCTTTATGGGTTGAAACAAGCACCTGCAGCATGGTCTGACAAGATTGGAGAGTATCTTGTCAGTATTGGATTTTGTATTTCCAATGATGATCACTCAATTTATGTGAGAAGGAGACATGCAGTTTTGGTCATTATAGTCATTTATGTGGATGACTTGATTATTACAGGTGACAGTGAAAATGGAATTGCTGAAGTTAAGGACTTCTTGAAGAAGAAGTTTGAGATGAAGGATGTGGGTGAGCTGAGATACTTTCTTGGTATTGAGGTGATCAAATGTGATTATGGTATATGGCTATCCAAAAGGAAATATGGCTTGGATATGTTATCCAAGTATGGTATGACAGTATGTAAGCCTCTTTCAGTACCATTGGAGCAAAATATGAAGTTGAATGCCAACATTGGGGATGAGATCGAAGACTCTACTATGTTCAGGAGGATGGTAGAGAGTTTGATTTACATGACTATCACAAGGCCAGACTTGAGCTATGTTGTGTGCCTTGTCAATGAGTTTATCCAGATGCCTAGAAAGCCTCATTTGGATGCAGTTAGGCATATATTGAGATATGTGAAGTCCACTTTACATTATGGACTTTTTTGTGAGGCAGTTAAGGATGTACAGATCTTTGGATACACAGATGCAGATTGGGCTGGTAGCATGTTAGACAAAAGATCTACTAGTGGATTAATGTTTTCCCTTGGCAGTGAAGCACTTGCATGGAGCAGTAGGAAGCAACCTATAGTTGCTTTATCAAGTACGATGGCTTAGTATAGAGGTGCTGCCTATGGCAGCATGTGAGGTGGTATGGTTGCAAAAGTTATTAGGTGATTCGGATGTGGAGGGGGATGGTCCAGTTGTCATTCATTGTGACAACATGAGCAGCATACAGTTAGCTAGGAATCCAGTGTTCCATGCTAGGTCAAAACACATTGAGGTGCACTACCACTTTGTGAGAGAGAAAGTACTTGTAGGAGAGATTTACTTGGTATATGTCAGTACTACACATGATCAGATAGCTGACATTCTCACAAAGGCATTGGGTGTAGAGAAACTTTGAAAGTTCCAAAGCTTACTTGGAGTTGCAAAGATAGAGTTGAGCTTGAGGGGGAGTGTTGAGATGGCAAGCTCAACACATGCGGACATTGATGATGGACCGCTTGGCTAGATGGGTCCGCACGTCTACACTTAGCATGTTGGTGGTCATTATGATACTCACATGGCCATTGAATTATCACTTATTATATTTAGTTTGTTGCACCCACCTACAGCTGGCAAAGATATAGCACCAATCGATTAGTGTAGTATGTTATGCACTGTTTGACTTAGTAGGCCACTTTTCTTTATGTTGTATCTTATCTATACTTTGTGTACATTTTATAGTGTGTGGAAGAGAAGAGAAAATCAGGAAGAAAATGCTTTGGCATCCATCTCTCTTCTTGTGTTCTTGAGTGAGCTTCCTCTTTTGTATACAGTGTGTGTTTAGAGCAACAGCTCAAGAAAGTCCCCCCACCACACAATTCTTGATAGTAAATAGGTAAGAATGACGGGCATTTGATTTTTTATGAAAGTAAGTATTTTGAATTTTTGAAGTTTGGATGAGGTGGTTTGATTATCATTAGCGTTTGCTTGTGATTTGTAGGGATTTGTAGGCATTGAGGTAGGAAAAATAGGGGAAGAGGAAGAAAGCCATAGTAGGGTTTTGTATAACAACAGGCCCAAACCGAAGGAAAGTGGGGTTGTAATTTGGAAAAGAAGAGGAAACGACATCCAAGGAGTGTTGGAGAGGGGGTCTAAAACCTTGAGAAAGGGAAAAGTGAGCTCATTTTCAGTTTTTGAGCTGAGAGAGAGAGAGAGAGAGAGAGAGAGAGAGAGAGAGAGAGAGAGAGAGAGAGAGAGAGAGTGTGTGTGTGTGTGTGTGTGTGTGTGTGTGTGTATGTGTGTGTGTGTGAGAGAGAGAGAGTGTGTGTGTGTGTGTTGGAGCTCCAAGGAAAAGAAGAGATTGAGTGCACCAATTCAGAGGTTTCTGGCTACTCATTGATTCTGGAAGTTGCTAGCACTTGTGGCATTAGCCATAGAGGGCAAATGAACCGAAATCATGCCTCGCGGGCTGTCTGTGCCACCGAAATTGGACACCCATCGTAGAGTTTGATTCCCAGAGTCTGACACTTGGACTTAGAGAGTCGGAGTAGGTCCACTTGGACACCCACAATACTCCATCTAATTGGACATTGTTAGTTGGCCCAATTCGGCTAACGAGCCCAAACTTGGACTCAGATAGCTAGGCTCATCCGAGTTGTTGAACAACCACCTTGGACAACCAAGCTCGGACTCGGACCATCCAATTTTTCCAATCAGACAGGCCCAGAATCGCGACAGTCTTATTCTAAGAATCAAACCTCTAAGAATTATACACACTAACCAAATTTGAAAATTGGCCAATCTAGCACATCCCAGGCTAGGTAGAGCTCAACCCAAAGCAAGGAAACACCCTATAGGCATTCAGACACATCGGACAGGTCATCGAGCCTCTAGACTTCAAGACCACGACTCAACCACCTAGGAAGTGACCTCGAACAAAGCCCCTCAGACCACTTGTCCGAATAAGTTTAAAGGACCCAACCAAACTTGTTAGAGTGACCACCTAGGGGAGAGAACTAGAAAAGTGCATTGCATCACATTGTTTTTTTCACAATCACCTACTGCCTGAACAATCATTTGAAGTGCACTCAAAAAGCCGAAAGCCTAATTTCACAATACACACAAATAGAAGCACCCCACGAACACTTGAGCACACTTAAATTTGACAATTAGCTGAACTAACAAGGAACTCACATGCAAGATAAGAGACCCAAACAATACCATTGATAGGAGAAAACCTTCAAATCTCAAACATGCAGTCAAGGAGAGGGTACCAAAAGAAAGCCCGTTGGAGAGCAAGAAGTCTGATGCAATTAGGGACACAACCTTACCTAAGTTGATCAGTTTGATCAACAACCTAGTAGAATAAGAGACTGACAAGATGTCACGACCAAGCTCCAACCATGAAAATGACCAGCTCAATTTGGGAGAGTTCCCAGTCAATATCTAACAAATTATCAGAATCGATACAATTCACAAACCAAGATGGAACACCATGGTAGGCCAACTGAGGATATCATAGCTTACCTTGAGGAAGAGCGAAGATTGGCCAAGAAGGCCTTGCAAGGCATAGCTACTAACAATTAGGATCACTAAGCTCAAAGGCTAGGAAAGGAAATAGAAATGTGAGAGGTCTTGCAATTTTTAGCACTCGCCAATCGAAATAGGACAGGACCCAATGCGAAGAGGGAAAGAGCACTAGAAGCTGATCTCACATTGAGTGAGCTTCTCAATAAACAACTCATAGACAACAAAACTACAAAGTAGAGCGGAGCGGCCCTAGCAACTTCGTCGCTAGTGGGACTAGAAATCATGCCAATTTCAAGGAACCAACCGAAGATACCCATAGTTGCCTAGCAACTCGACAAGCACTAAGGCACAATGACCCGTATAGCTTCATAGAGTAGTTTGAGCACATGTGTGAGTTGAATGGCCTAGCTAATTTTTCTCAACGTGCATAAGCCTTTGGTCTTTGTCTCAAAGATAAAGGATGGATGTGGTACACCAGTCTAGATGACTGCTATAATTTGAAAGGGGAAGCTCCATTAGCTCTCCTAGTGCCTAATAATGCCAAGCCGGATGTCCCCAGAATGGACATCAACCCTATAGGCATACCTAGACAACCTAGACCCTTTTTGATCCATCCGTTGAGTGACATTCCAATACATTACATAGAGGATCTAAATGAGGATGAGACATATGTAAACCCTTACATCTCATACAATAGTGAGGGCAATCCCATCTTAATGGACTTTAGACCAATACCGGTGTTGGCATTAGGTTAGGGAAGGGGTAGAGGCCTAGGAGGGTAGAGACAAGACCTAGCTGGACTTATGGCCACCCAGGGAATATCTCATCTCATTTCCCCAAACGAGAACTAGCCAATTGAGAAAAGGTCGATTTGAGATGCCCCAATTGCGGAATCACTCACTTATATGCCAAATGTCCCAAGTAAAAACCATCTACTAGCCCAGCCATCATACCTTCTTTACCTTTGGGGTTGTTTGGAGTCAAGATGCTTGATGGTGAGGCCACTTCCATCTCATTGAATGTTATGACTAGGGCACAAATGAAGTAGGCTGGTATTTCATTACCAAGACCTAGTAGCCTAGATGCTGTCTCAGTAAGGAAGAAGACTTGCTAATGAAGAAAGAAGAGGATGGACGCTAGAGTAACATTAAAAATGGACAGTGCAACCACAATAATGAGAGGGAAGCAAGTGGCGGATGCAGAGGCCGAGACTTCAGCACCTAAAACCGCAGAGAAGGGGAGTGCCAAGGTTGGGGAATATCTTGATCCAAAGCGACAATTGGAAATAGTCGACAAGGTTAAAGAGTGGGTGAGAGAAGCCCAAGAGCATCTAAAGTATGGCGAGCCCATACTAGAAGACAAGATTGATGAGTTCTCTGGTGTGAGCATGCATGTCTCACCGCTAACACGCATAAACTCAAGATTTGCACCCCCACCTTGAGTAGAATCACAAAGACAAGGCTTAGATGCCAATGATAGGCAAGTTGGTCAAGAGACCAATGAAAAAAGAGTGTAGGGTAAGACGAAAGTGAAAAGAGAGGGGGAGAGATGTGCAATAGAGAGTGGATGGCATGGGATATGGAAGCTCAATCATTTTCCATATTCATCTTCTTCCATCTCTCATCATCTTCCATTCCCTCTATCTTCTCCAAGTGGTATCCTCCAGTGATAGATACCCTCTACATAGGGACACTTTACATATGCTTCTACTTTAGATACATAAAACCATAGGATATGACTTAGGATATGTCATATTTATCAACACTCCCCCTCAAACTCAAAATGAGCTTGCACACATAAGACTCCAAGTGCTCTTCTAAAGTACTCAAACTTATCTTTACCTAATGCTTTGGTAAAGATATCAACAACTTGGTCATTTTTTTTCACATGGACCAAGTCAATCTCTCCATCAATGACTTTTTCTCTAATGAAATGATAGTGCACTTCTATGTGTTTTTTCCTTGCATGGTAGACTGGGTTCTTTGCCAACATAGTGCTGCTAACATTGTCACAATACATAATGACTCCACCATCAATCTCTATACCCATGTCATATAAGATCAATCTCAGCCATGTCTACTCACATGCTGCCAATGCGATGCCTTTATACTCTGTTTCAGTGCTTGATAGAGCAATTGTAGGTTGCTTCTTATTTCTCCAACTTACCATGGCTGATCCAAATGAGAATGCATAGCCGCTAGTAGATCTTCTATCCATAGAATGACCCATCCAGTCTGCATCTGAGTATCCAAACAATGTAGGCTTGATTCCTTTTTCATAAAACAAGCCATAGCCAATTGTCTTCTTCACATACCTAAGAACTCTTCTCACTACATCCAAATGTGATTTGCATGGTTTGTGCATAAACCGACTTATCAATCCAACAGCATAACTCAAGTTTGGTCTTGTAATGGTCAAGTAGATAAGACTACCAACCATCTTTCTGAACATAGTGGCATCCTCAACATAAGATCCATCATCCATCAACTTAACATTTTGATCCAATGGTGTATCAACCAATTTTCATCCTGTCATGCCATATTTTTCCAACATCTCCAATGCATATTGCCTTTGTATCAGCCATATACCATAAGGGGTGTCAATAACCTCAATACCCAAAAAGTATCTCAACAAACCAAGGTCCTTTATATCAAACTCTTTATGTAATCCATGCTTGACTTCAGCAATCTCGCTCTTAAATGTACCTGTAATAATGAGATCATCAACGTAGATGACAACAACAACCATACCATCTTCTGTATGCCTCACATAAAATGAATAATAAGCTTTGCTTTGCTGAAATCCCATATTGCATAAGAATTTGCTGATTCTATCACACCATGCTCTTGGTGCTTGCTTCAATCCATATAAAGCCTTCTTCAACCTGCATACATAATGTGGGTATTGTGGATCTACATAGCCCTCTAGTTGATCCATGTACACTTCCTCTTCTTTCCATTCAAAACTGCATTTTTCACATCCATTTGATAAAGCTTCCAACCATAGATAGAAGCCAAAGCAATCACCAATCTCAGTGTCATTTTTTTTTAAAGCTACTAAACTGAATGTTTCTTCATAGTCCAAACCATAAGTTTGTGCATATCCTTTTGCAACTAGCCTTGCTTTACACCTCTCAAGAGAACCATCCAACTTACATTTTGACCTTATAAACCCATTTACATCCAATGGATTTATTTCCATGAGGTCATTTCACCAAATCCCAAGTCTTGTTTTTCCTTAGTTCTTCCATCTCTTCATCCATTGCTTGTCTCCACTCTTTGCTCTCTACTGCTTCTTCAAAGCAAGTGGGCTCCATATGTTGTACATAAGAAACCTTGTATGCATAATGCATCTTCATGAACCCATTACAAGTCAGTCTATCAACTGGATACCTTACCCTTTCTGACCTTCTCAATTGAGGTGTACTACCATGTATCTCAACTGATCTAGCGTGTGGTGGAACATACTTTGCTGCACGTTTAGTGCCAGGTTTTTTAACATGCAGAATGCCATATTCATCATCTATAGATTCATCTTCTAAACTTTCAACCATAGGTCTCTTTCCTTTTGCAACTTCTACACTCCTTTGTGCACTTCTCAACCTACCACTCCATGGACTGTAACTACCACTGCTTTCCACATTCTCTTGAGGTCCTAAAGCATCTTCCACATGCTGATTTTCAGCCTTGTTGTTTGCTGAAATTTTCCTTCCATAGCCATCATCATCACTGCTTTCATAGGAATCAACATCCACTGCAATTTTGGACTTATACCATGATTCATATTCAATGAATCTAACATCCCTGCTTATGTATCCCTTCTTCTCATCAAGATATCCAAGGAAAATCCATTTTATAGCCTTTGGTTCCATCTTCTTTCTCAAATCATCTGGAACATGAACATAACAAACACATCCAAAGACTCTAAAGTATGCAACACTGGGTGTCCTGCCATACATTTGCTCATATGGTGACATATTATGAGTTAAGATTGTAGATGTTCTATTCATAATGTGAACTGAAGTATGCACTACTTTTACCCAATATGACAATGGCATGTTCATTTGGTTCATCATTGCCCTTGCAACCTTTGCAACGATCCAATTCTTCCTTTCATCCACACCATTTTTTTGAGGTGTATACCTGCATTTCAATTGCCTTTTGATACCATGATCTCTCAAGAAGTCACGAAACTCGTATGACATGTACTCTCCACCATTATCTGACCTCAAACATTTTATGTAGCATCCAAACTGCTTTTCAGTATAGACTTAAATTCCAAAAACTTTTCAAATGATTCAGTTTTATGCTGTATAAAGTACACCCAAGTCATTCTGCTAAAGTCATCAATGAAAGTGATATAAAATCTACACGTTCTGCTCATGGAAACATTTTGAAATGGGCCCCAAATATGTGAATGTACCAAAGGATAGCTGCTTATTCTCCCCCTCTTTGGAAATGGCAATTTGGATTGCTTGCCAAATTGACAAGCCTCACATATATGATCAAAATTCACATATCCAAAATGCGCTAGACCACAAACTATCTATCTTGATTGCATTTGCTTCAATCTTTGCAAATTTACATGACCAATCCTTCTATGCCATAATTCCACATCCTTATCGTGCCCATGTCCTTTCTCAACATACATAGAGTTTTGAATCACTGGAGTACCTACATCCAAAGAAAATAATCTCCCTTTCTTTCTACCATGAGCAATCACCCTGCCAGGTCTTCCATTATGGAACTCCTCAATGAAACATCCAAACTTATTGAATCTCACCTGCAATCCTTGATCTGTCATTTGACCAACTGATGCTAAGTTCTTAGTTATTGTGGGCACATAAATTACATCACCAAGCTTATTCTCAATCCCATCTTTAGTCACAAGTGGCACACTACCAGTATGAGTAATTTCATGTAAAGTATCATCACCAGTGGCAACATATTCTTCATTCTGCATTTGCTCCTTGCTATCAAACCGTTCAACATGATAAGTCATGTGGTTTGTAGCTCCTAAATCCAAAAACCAGTCATTCTCACGAGGAGAGTGAGTCATGCTCCCAAGCACGTGCTCCATAGCAAATAGGTGACCTCTAGGCAATCCACCTCTAGGTCCATAACATGTACCACCATAAGTTCCTACATAGTGGCCATATTGTGTCCTTCCATGATCTCTAGACATGGCATTCTGTTTGTGATAACAATCCCTCTCAAAACGACCAAGCTGCCCACAATAATGACAAGTGCCATCTCTCTGTGAAGGACTAGATCGTCCTCTACCTCTAGGGAAAGATCTCTCCCTACCTCTATGCATGAAGTCACACAACCAAGGTTACCTCTTCCACAAGCAAAACCATAATTACCACGACCAAGTGAAGAACCTCTAGCTCTAGATGAGCTGCCACGACCTCTCTGGTGATAGAAAACATTGTCTCCACCTACATTTTTGCCACTGCTAGATGCATTCAATCCCAACTTGATTTCTTCTATAAGTAACAATCCAATAAGCTCCTCAAAGTCACGCATAAAGCCTCTTCTAACTAAAATAAAGGTATCCAAATATTTGAAAGCTAGTCCAAGTCTATTTAGTGTCACTGACACTAAATCATCATCATCAACAAGTGCATTAATGGATGCAAGGTCTTCTGCAATTTGCTTGATTTCTGCCACATAGTCACTAATACTGTGATTGCTTCTCCATGCACCATGTAATCTCTACTTGAATTGTATCTTAAGAGCCTCTGTACATGTTCCATACATTTTTTCTATGATTTCCCAGGCCTCCTTACAAGTACTTGCCTTTTTTATATGAGGAATCAAGGTTTCTGAAATACATATGGAGATCCAATGTAAAACCTTCCTATTCTTCCCTGTCCAATCTTTGTACACTTTGTTTTTCTCTTTTGTTTTTCTGAAATACATTCATTATCACCTATTATGAGGTCCCATAAACCTCTACCCGTCAAAAAATTCTCCATCCTATAAGACCAAACATTATAATTGTCTTTGGTCAAATTGTCTCCCACAATCTGAGTGATCTATGCCGTGTCAGACATTATGGCTACTGAAAATTCAAAAAAACCAGCTATACAAACTATCCACAAATGGTATTCAGCAGCATGCCCCAATCCAAAACATCAATGGTCAAATCCGAGACCAAAAAGCATCAAAAATGGCCCAAAAATGCATGTAAAAATAGCTTCCATCAATATGACTATCATACATGTGTCCAAAAATTTTCATATGCATCCATCCATGATGCCAACATGTCATACATTCAGTTCTCAACAAGAACCATCCAAATCGGATCCCAAACAATGTTCATGATGGGACCTCAAATGGGCCGGCACTGGCTATGGCACTAGCCAGACCTCATGCTCATAACAGACAAACACACCCTCACGGCCTCGCGGGCCAGGAGCCTCGATCTGCTACTAAAGGAATAAAACCTAATCTATGCGTTTATAGTTTTATAGTCCAACGTTTCCCTTTCTATAAACTCCACAGAGGGAGAACCCATACATATTGGCAATAAATGCCACGATAATCACATACATGGGAGGCAACCTCTCAATGGAAATCACCACGGCCCCACTACAGCTCTCCTACATCGCACGGATTAGCCCCTTGATGCGCTGCTCAACATGTAGAACAAACAAATAAACTCCACTCTTTCATCTTAAAAATGTTCTAGGAGAAACCATGTGTCCTTACCAAATAATCCCCCAAGAACTGAACATCTATCATACGGCTTAGGATGCCTTTCCACACTCAAGCATGGGTCATCATAATCGAAAACAGGTGCTATGCATTCAGTTTTTTTTCCCGATACCATGATCGTCATGCACATGCAAAGTGAATGATTCTAAAGTGCTCAAACATAATTTTAAATCAGAAACATGTGGTGCACAACCAGGCTTTCCAATGCATTTACTAACCCGTTGCGACGATGTAAGGATAGCACCAAGACAACACTCGTGCTACTATCTTCTTAATTAAAATAAAACTAACTCTATGTCATGATATGCATCAAAAAATCAGCAACAATCAGCATGCAAATCGCACCATTCAAACATCCCAACCCCCTGCGTTTAGGTATTGCTTTCGTTGCATAGGTGTAGAGGTTCATTTTGTCATGTTTTGATGTATAAAAAGCAGTAAATCACAAACTTTGACAAAGAGATAGGGAAAACTGAGGCTAAACCTCATGCTTTGCCACTAGCACACATCCACGAACAATCATTATATTTTTTCTTATTTTTATAAGCCGTATTTCTATTTTGCCCCTTATTTTTTCCATTTTCTTGATTTATTTGGCAATAAAATATGCTATTTTCTGATTTTTCTTGTTCCAATCACTTTCGCATACTAGCATTCAATGTATCTTCCATATTCCCCCCATGGGAACACCTTTTACCCACCCGAAACGAAAAAACTACCATTTTACCGCTTAAAAACCGCATTTCGAGTTTATGGGAATTAAAGAGAGCATGTATATCATTACAAAATCCAAATTTTCTGATAGAAAGCAATTAATCATGATGAAACTAGCACACAAACAAATTTTCATCCAATAAGAACATAATTATCATCATAAACTATCAAAAATCCTTCATTTTCTTCATAAAAATGGACGTACCGTGTTTTTACGTAACCCGAGACGCCTTAAATGACTGCATAACCAGCAAACGGAGCCTCCATTGCTCTCAATCCAATGCTGCACATCAATCTTCAGCATCTCCATCAATCTCCACCACCATTTCCTTCATTCTCCTTCCCGGTTCCTCCTTCAAGATGGTGCACATGAACAGCCCATAGAGAGGAGAGAGAGGGAGGAGAGAGAAAGACTAGATTTGGATCTCTTCATCCAAATAGCCATATCCCGTGCGAAGACCGGCGATAGAGTCAGGCAAGAGGGAGAAGTTGAGGCCCAATCTCTGTTGCATGGGGTATTTTCAGCCCAGAAATCAAGATCCATGAGGGGGGAGCGAAATTTGCGCCGTGCTGCTCCACACCATGTTCCTCACGCTTTCTTCACGTTTTTTTCATGAAAATTGAGGGGGGGGGGGGGGGGGGGGGTTAAAAATCCCAAAGGGCACCCCCCCTTTGGTCTTAAATTTGTCCACCTTTTCAATCTTGGTCAATTTTTGGCCTCTTTCGCGTTCGGGCTTCGTTTCGAGCTCTGAAAAATCCTACGCGTCCATCTCGTCATCCCACACTTACTGGCAGCTCCTGGCATCCCGTATGGCAGTCGAAAAAATTATCAAAAATCCACAAGTGTCGCTCGGGCGCCTTTTAAAAGCTGTCTTTCACTTGCTGCTTAAAATAGTCCTAGCTGCAGCCGTCGCCTTCGATGTTGAATATTTTTCCCCTAAATTTCGGATTAAATTTTAGGCACATCCGGGGCTCAAAACTCTACTCACATTGGCGACCACGGGATAGGGTGACTCAGCCCGTCGAATCCCACAACAGATCTGCACAAAACAACCAAAGGAAGCATCAAGTTGATACAAAATACATACATAATAAAACACAGCACAATGCGCACCCTACCCCCTGACAAAACCAAGGCATGAAATTCACAAGGAGTAGGCCTAGTATAATCTGATAGAAGGACCGAAGCTAGTCACTAATGGATTGCTCCAACATGGCCAAACTAAAAAGAACTATCAAAGAGGTCACCCTAGGTGGTGGTCTGAACTACCTATCTAACTAAGGACAACTCAACCAGGAGCTCCTACTAGGCAAGGACTCCTATAGCCTGATCAAGAAGTATTGTCTTTTAGCACATTTCTTCTTTTAGGTTTTTATTTTTCCATACTCCGGCGTGTAAAAAGGAGGGAGCTGAGCGTAGTGACCCAAGGAGAATAGGGCATCGGCCTCGGGTCCTGTCTCGGTACCCAAGAACCTATGAAGCCCTCGTGAGGCGACACTTAATCCTTTTCTGACGCTCACTTTTATTTTCGCTCCAACCTTCCTTTCTTTCTTCTTTTCCAGCGATATGCCACCCCTAGGAAGACAAGGCATTGGCCTCGGGTCTGCAGGAACCTACCAGGCCTCCGCAAGGCGAGGAATTTTTCTTTCTTTGCTTTTCTATTTTTATAGAGGTTAGAACCCCTTTTTACACACCTTTGTATATATCTATTTTCTTTGAGATATTCAGGATTGTTTCCTCTCTATCACCATCATTTTTTCATCTGGCAGACTTCTCTAACTGCCTCACAACTAAGCAAGAACTCCTAGAACGGCTGCCTAGCAGGCTAGCAGAACAGGGTCACTAGAATGGCCTTCTGAAACAAGTATTCCATTTGAGAAGTGGGGCATTGACTTTGTGGATCCTATCACCCCGTCCTCTACTACCCAGAAGAGGTACATTATAGTGGCAACTGATTATTTTACAAAATGGTCAGAAGTGCGGGCGACGAGGCAGGATAATGCAAAAGAGACTGCAAGTTTCCTTTTAGAGCAGATTATCTGTCGTTTCGGTCCACCGAAAGAACTAGTGTCGAACCGTGGAACTCACTTTTTGAATAAAGTGATCAAAAGCCTGACTGAAGCTTGGCAAATCAAGCACAATAAGACGACCCCCTATAATCCGCAAGCAAACAGGCAAGTCGAAAGTACTAATAAGCAGCTTGTAGGTATCTTGTCTAAAATAGTCTCGGAGAAGAAACGAGACTGGGATAGGAAGTTGTATGTGGCAGTATGGGCGTACAACACAACGTTCAAGCGAGCTACCGGCCATACTCCATTTAAATTAGTTTATGGGGAAGAGTGTGTGTTACCCCTCGAAATTGAGTTGCCAACCATACGGCTTGCAATTAATCACTCTTTAGGAGATGAGGATTCACTCTTTGAACGTTTCACGACCATAGCCCACATGGATGAACTGAAATTGCAGAGCTTATTACACCAGGAGGTAGCTAAACGTCAGATGAAGCAGTTGCATGACCTTAAAGCAAAGAAGTATACCTTTAAAAAAGGGCAATTAGTTCTGTACTATGTTGCGCATAGGGAGCTGTTTCCAGGGAAGCTGGAACCTAGATGGGATGGCCCCTACAAGATTGTTAGGATAGGGAAAAATAGGTCTACGGCTCTACTAGCTGATTTGTAGGGAGTAGAATTTAAAAATAAGGTTAATCTTAATAAGATTAAACCTTATTACTTCTAAGTATGCTAATACGGAAAAATGCATTGCAGGTCCATGCTGGGGCTGATTTGAGACCTGCAAAAGAGCTTAAAGCTGGTGGATGGGGCAGTTAATTCCTTATTCGGAGCACCCATATCTGGAGCAGAGATACCATCAGGGGAAACTTATCTCGTGGAGCAAAGGATACAAAGTGATTGAGCCAGAAGACGGAACCTTTGTGTGGGAGATCAAAGTCTTCTGTAATCACTGTCTATGAATCTTGACAAGTATCTCTGTTGAGTTTAATGAAAAAGGTGGGATGGAGCCGTCAGTTCATCCTCTAAACATGTTAAATTTTGACTATCATAATTACGAGTAGAGGAATTTGTGATGGCAGGCTGTGTAAACCCATTGTGACATACACATTATATTTTGACGGAGCATCCAGGGACCCTAATAAAAAAGGAAGTGTTGGAGTAGTAATCTGAGATCCCCGACGTAGAGTTACAATGAAGTTAGTTGCTTATCTCGGGGTAGGATTCACTAACAATATGGCGGAGTATAAAGCCTTGATTATGGGACTGCATATTGCCAAACAAGGTGGTATTCGGCGGTTGTTAGTAAAAGGGGATTCCCAGTTGATCTTGAATCAGCTAGATGGGACATACACAGTGTGGAATCCCATCCTTTGTATGTATTATCAAACTGCGATGACCCTACTTGAGGAGTTTGAGAGAGTGTCTCTTCAGCTAATTTCACGTTACTGGAGACAGTTTGCGGATTCACTGGCAAACATTGCTTATGAAGAAGACATTTTCTTCAACTATGGTCCTAGTTTGGATATTGCTATCAATAATGAGACAGGACCTGGTCGCTTGTGGGGAATGTTATCGGAGCATGCAATATATGGCAGGCGATGGTTGATATGGGTGATGCAAAGAATAGCCGAGACCAATCTACCGTTGTTATCTTGGACCCATAGGTTGATTAGACAACATGTTATGCGTACGCCTCTTGCTATATATGCAGAAGGGATGGGTCATAATCTTATGCATTTAGCTTAGGGCTGCAAGTCCTATTTTTTTTTCCTCCTTGGAAAGGAGCATATTATTGTATATCTGTACTATTTCGGGGAGGGATGTGTAGATGCTATTCTGCTTTATCTCATTAGGCCAAGAGGGCCGATCGATTTTTTTTAGTGAAATGCTTTATCTCATTAGGCCAAGAGGGCCCGTCGTCTGTTTAATACAGGTGCGGTTAATGGTCTCTTGTTTTAGTTCTGTGCTAGACAGGTTCAAAGAAGAGCTTGGAAGGAGCCTATGTCGGCAGAAGCTTCTTGTGGCCCTATCCAAGTGATATCTCTCCTTTACGAGTACCGTGTTTTTATGCTATATGTGTCTGTGTACTTGTAGGGGATTTTCTTTTTCTTGTTGGGGACCGGCGTCCAAGGCATGTAGTCCCAGGTTTAGGTTAGGTATGTCTGAGGGAGGTTTGAGTAGTCGTTGCCTCCTATAAAGACATTGCCAGGCATCGAAAGACCTATTTTGGAAGGGAGTTCTAGTGACCCTGTTCTGCTAGCTTGCTGGGCAGTCGTTCTAGGAGTTCTTGTTACTTGTGAGGCAATTAGAGAAGCCTGCCAGAGGAAAAATGATAATGATGATAGAGGAAAAACAAAACCTTGAATATCTTAAAGACAATAAATATATACAAAGGTGTGTAAAAAGGGGTTCTAACCCCTATAAAAACAAAAAAGCAAAGAAAGGAAAAAAATTTATAAGCAGTTGATCATCGCCTTGTGAAGGCCTGCTAGGTTCCTGGGGACGAGTCAGACCCGGGGCCGATGCCTTGTCTTCCTAGGGGTGGCATCTCGATGGAAAAGAAGAAAGTAAGGAAGGTTGGAGCGAAAATAAAAGTGAGCGTCAGAAAAGGATTAAGTGTCGCCTTGCGAGGGCTTGGTAGGTTCTTGGGTACCGAGACAGGACCTGAGGCCGATGCCCTGTTCTCCTTGGGTCACTACACTCTGCTCCCTCCTTTTTGCATGCCCGAGTATGGAAAGAAAAAAAAACCTAAAAGAAGAAATGTGCTAAAAGAAAATACTTCTTGATCAGGCTATAGGAGTCCTCGCCTAGTAGGAGCTCCTGGTTGTGTTGTCCTTAGTTAGGTAGGTAGTTCAGACCACCACTTAGGGTGACCTTTTTGATAGTTCTTTTTAGTTTGGCCATGTTGGAGCTATCGGTTAGTAACTAGCTTCGGACCTTCTATCAGATTATGCTAGGCCTACTCCTTGTGGATTTCATGCCTTGGTTTTGTCAGGGGGTAGGGTGAGTATTGTGCTGTGTTTTAGTATGTATCTATTTTGTATCAGCTTGATGCTTCCTTTGGTTGTTTTGTGCAGATCTGTTGTGGGATTCAACGGGCTGAGTCGCCCTATCCAGTGGTCGCCAATGAGAGCAGAGTTTTGAGCTTGGGATATGCCTAAAATTTGCCAAAAAATCTAGAATTTAGGGAAAAAATATTTAACATCGAAGGTGGCGGTTGCAGCTAGGATGATTTTAAGCACCAAGTGAAAGACGGCTTTTAAAAGGCGCCCAAGCGATACTTGTGGATTTTTTATAATTTTCCCAAATATAGTACAGGATGTTAGGAGCTATCAGTCAGTGCGAGATGTCAAGCCGGATGCCCAGGATTTTTCAGAGCTCGAATCGAAGTCCGGACGGGAAAGTGGCCAAAAGATGGTGGGCAAGATATGAAAAGGTGGACATTTTTTAGAGGACCAAAGGAGGAGTGCCCTTTGGAGCCTTGACCCCCCCCTAAAATTTCATGCAATTTTTCATGAAGAAATCGTGATGAAGGCGTGGAGTATGGCGACGTGAACAGGGCGCATTTTTTGCCATCATCATCCTCCCTCATGATTGGGGGCTGAATGTACCCCATGCAACTGACATTGGGACTTATCTTCTCCCTCTTTGCTGACTCTATCGCCACCCTTCACACGTGGAATGGCTGTGTGGATGAAGAGAATAGATTCTAGTCTTTCTCTCTCCTCCCTCTCTCTCTTCTCTACGGATTGTTCATGTGTACCATCTTGAAGGAGGAACCGGGGAAGAAGAATGAAGGAAATGGTGATGAACATGGATAGAGATGCTGAAGATTGAAGTGCAGCATTGTATTGAGAGCAATGGAGGCTCCGTCTACTGGTTATGAAGTCATTCAAGGCATCTCGGGTTACGTAAAAACACGGTATGACCATTTTTATAAAGAAAATGAAGGATTTTTTATAGTTTATGATTATAATTATGTTCTTATTGGATGAAAATTTGTGAGTGTTGTTTGCATTATGAGTAATTGTTCTTTATCAAAAAATCTTGATTTTGCAATGATTTACATGCTTTATTTAATTCCCGTAAACTCGAAATGTGGTTTTTAAGTGGTAAAATGGTAGTTTTTCCGTTTCGGGCAAAGGAAATGTGTTCCCATGGGGGGAATATGGAAGATAAATTGAATGTTACTATTCTGAAGTGATTGGAATAAGAAAAAACAAAAAATAGCATATTTTATTGCCAAATAAATCAAGAAAATGGAGAAAATAAGGGAAAAAATAGAAATACGTATTGGAAAAATAAGAAAAAATATAATGATTGTTTATGGATGATGGTAGTGGCAAAGCATGAGGTTTGGCCTTAGTTTGCCTTATCTCCTTGTCAAAGTTTGTGATTTATTGCTTTTTATACATCAAAACATGACAAAATGAACCTCTACACCTATGCAGCGAAAGCAATACCTAAATGTAGGGGGTTGGGATGTTTGAATGGTGTGATTTGCATGCTGATTGTTGCTGAATTTCTAATGCACATCATGTCATAGATTTTGAGGTATGTTAATTAAGAGGATAGTAGCACGAGTGTTATCTCGGTGCTATCCTTTCATCGCCGCAACGGGTTAGTAGATGCATGGAAAAGCCTGATTGTGCACAAGCACGTTGCTGGTCTGAAAATGATGTTTGATCACTTTAGAATCATTCACTTTTGCATGTGCATAATGATCATGGTATCGGAATAAAAAATCTAGATGCATAGCACCTGTTTTCAATGACAATGACCCACGCTGAGGGTGGTAAGGCATCCTAAGCTATAGGATAGACGTTCGTTTCTTGTGGGATTATTTGGTTAGGAAACATGGTATATCTCCTGGATTCGAAATGAAGGAGTGGAGTTTGTTCGTTTGTTTTATATGTTGAGCAGCGCATCAAAGGGCTAATCTCTGCGATGTAGGAGAGCTGCAGTGGGGCCGCGGTGTTTCCACCGAGAGGTTGCCTCCCATGTATGTGATTATCGTGGTATTTATTGCCAATGTGTATGGGTTCTCTCTCTGAGGAGTTTATAGAAAGGGAAACGTTGAACTACAAAACCATAAAACTATAAACACATAGATTAGGCTTTAGGGCAGTTAGTCCTTTAGCAGCAAATAGACGCTCCTGGTTCGCGAGGCCATGAGGGTGTGTTTGTATGTCATGAGTATGAGGTCCGGCTAGTGCCATAGCCAGTGCCGGCCCATTTGAGGTCCCATCAGGTGGCTTACTCTTAATCTCATAATCGAACTCCTGCAAAGTGATTAACCACTTTGCCAGATGATCAGGCGGTTGCAGCTTGTTCATAAGCAATCTAAGCCCTTCTACCTTCGTATAGAAAACTACCTTCTCATAGAGGATGTAGTGCCTAAATTTTTTAGTCGCAAAGACCATCGCAAGGCACAACTTCTCCATGTAGATGTAGTTGATTTCTTATATGCCCAATTTTCGACTAACAAAAGCTATCGGATGATACCATTTTTTCTCCCAGATTTGGGCTAAATAGCAGTTGATACTATGCATGGTGGCTGCTGAAAATATGTAAAATACCTCACCTCTTTTACGTGCTTTTAAAATTGGTGCTTTTATTAGCTCATGTTTCACATCCTCGAAAGCTACTTTACAAGGGTCGCTCCATACAAATAGACAGCTAAAGGATAATAAGTCCGTTAGTGGCAACGTCCTTTCTGCCAAGGCATTCATAAACGTCCGATAGTACCCTATCGATGACAGAAATCTATGTACCTCTTTCAGAGTGCATGGTGGACTCATGGTGGACTCATAGCGACTATAATCTTGATCTTTTCAGGGTCAGTTGCTATCCCTACTGAACTGACTACATGGCCTAGCAATAGCCTATAAGGCACTCCAAAGACACACTTCCGTGGATTAAGAGCGATACAAAATTGTCTACAGCGCTCAAAGCACTTTCTTAAGATAATCAACATCATTTCCCTTACAGTGGCTGCCTCCAGGTCATCGATAAATATTTTCAACTCATTTGAGGAGATGTCCCCAAAGGTCTTGTCTGCTGTTTGTTGCCATGATCCAGGTGCATTGCACAATCCAAAGGCCATTCACATGGTATGCAAAAGTACCAAAGACAGTAATGAAAGTTGTTTTGAACTTGTCCTCTTCTACAATTGCCAACTGGTTGTAACCCGCAAAGCAATCCATAAATGAATATATTTCCCTACCCACTAATTGATCCAAAATGTAGTTAATAAATGGCAATGGGTAATAATCCTTAACCGTCTGCTTATTCAACTCTCTAAAATCTACACATAGTCAGATCTGGTTATTTTTCTTCTTCCTGATAACAACTGGTGAACACCATTCTATGTGATGTACAGGGAAGATTAAACCAGCTTTTCGTAACTTCTGTAACTCCTCAAACAGCCCGTCCCTCAATTCAAAAGGCATACGCCTCACTTTCTGATGCACAGGACAACTGCCTTCTTTTACAGGAATAGTATGAACAACCAGGCTAGGAGGAATGCCTCTCAGCTCATCATAACTCCAAGAAACGATGTGATCATGAGGTAACACATGCAATCTCAACCCTATTTGCATAGCATTTCTTTAGGAATGTAACATCCCCATCATGATCGCCATCATGTTGCTTGTTGAACTATAGCCCCCATCATCAAACTCAACAATATGCAGCAAAAGGTCATTCATCATCATCAAGTTTCTGAAGCATCACCATAGGGATAGTAAAAAGTCTAGTTGTCTTAGCCTTAGAGACAAATGCTTTTGGGCTTTCTCTTAACATCATTTTTGGTCAAGCACACTCCAAGGAGAGAGAGGGGGGAATAGACAGAGAGAGTGGGTAAGGGAGGGAGATGGAAATATTGACAAAGAGAGAGAGAAGGGAGAAATTAAGGGAAGAAGAGGGATAGAGAAGGATCCTAGAAGGATAAATCTAGGGCAACCTTTCTCCCATAAAGAATTACCAAATACATTGACTTTGACATGTAAAAACATGGAGTAAATATAATCGCTATCTACATAAAAACTTGACCTTGATCCCACCTCCGCTAGCTAAAAGAGAGAGACTACATGAGGAGAAAGACAACCATTTGAGGGGGGAGAGAGGTGAGAGAAATGAGATTTGAGGAGAGAGAACACAGTATATACCAATATATGACTACATTGTCTTGAACTCCAACTAGCTCATGGAGGATCTCCATGTTTGAAGGTACTCCATGAACTCCCAAAAGTTTTGACACACAGGTCAAATAAACCATCCACATGTTATTAAACTTGTGCAAGTAAAATTTACATAGGTGTACCTTGGCTCTTATAGGTTGTGAGATTATTATATATCTATATTTGAGATCTTTAAATACTAAAATAATGTTTTATCTATTTATCATTTTGTGGTTTAATAACATTCATAAACACAAAAACACACATAGAAGTATTGTTTGATCAAATTCATTCCACCATCTCAGTCAATGAATAAGCCAACATTTTGATGTCTGTTTTGACATCCCCATCAAGGGCCACTATACTCAATAGATCCATGGCCTTATGGTTTGCATTCCCCAATATGTTGAAGATGCTGAGTGTATAGGAAATAGGTTGCCCAAGGGGGTAAAATTGGAGGAAATTTTCATTAATATTTAAGAGTGGAATCCAATGAATTATTTCCATATCAATGCACGCCCTTTTGTTAAGGTTTCCACATTTTTGTATTATTCTCCCTTAATGGGTGCTCTAGATGTTGACGGGTGAGGTATGCTATGTGCCATGCTTTGGAAAGTCTGGAATAACTCTATACACCCTCTTGTCATAATTTGCACAATGACTAATCAAGTAACAAACACATCATCTTATCATGATTTGATTTGTTCCTTTAAGATATGTAGAGATCACTATGGTGAACTTCTTATATATGATTGTGTTAAAAGAGCAAAATAAGCCATGGAATAATGAAAAACACAAGATTAATGAAAGAGACAATGCACAAGATAAGCAGAAGATAAAATCAAGAAAAGGAATCCACTATAAGAAGCAAGAGTACAAGGTTGGAGTGCCAACTCACACACTCCACAAGCTGCCTTTATCTGAAACCAAGAATCTACAAAAGAATAAATGACTATGGCCACTCTATAGACAAAAATAAAGGAGTTGTATTATTAAAGAATAGGTTGGTCAATAATAAAAATAAACAATAAAGAGGTTGCCCAAAAATGAGGGCATATGTGCTTGTAAACTCGTGATATGAACACTTTATTAGACCATTGGACAATATTAGAGTAAATCTCATTGCTATGTCAATGCATGTCCCCCTTTTCTCAAGGTATTCATCTTCCTGAATCAATCATTCCTTAGCGATTGTTATAAATGTTGATGGGTAAGACAAGCGCATTACCTTGTTTTGAAAATTTTACAATGACTTTACACACCCTCTTGTCATAATTTCTACAATTATGATTAACTAGGTACCAAACACACCATCTTTTCATTGTTTGTATGTTTGATTTGGTTATTGTTGTTTGAAGATATGTAGAGCTCATTATGGTTGAACTTCTTGTGTATGACCACGTTAGAAGAGAAAAACAAGTAGTGGAATAATGAAAGACACAAGACCAATATGGGAATCGAGAGTAAAATCGCTGGACACCAACTCACACACTTTACAAAGCTCCCTCTCTCGACACCAAGAGTCTGCAAATACAAGAATGAATGATTGTAGCCACATCAATAATAATTTTTCCAATAATTAAAACAAAGAAAAAAGAGGTTGCCTACAAATGAGGGCATGGATTTGTGAATATTTGATATCACCACTTTGACACCTCTCAAAACATAGGTAAACAAGCAAAGAACAAGAACATTAGGATGCACCATGGATACTCTAGTAGCATACACTCTGTTGAGTGCATCTTGATAAGAAAGCATGCTAAAGAAGAAGTCCAAGTACTATGATCTCTCTTCAAAATAATCAAGGTAGGCACCTTACACCTATTGTACTCACATAAGGTCCATGGGTTCCTTGCCATGATATCAAAGATTTGACTACTATAATGCCATATTAAAGATTTGATGATGACATGATAGCACATGTATAAGTGGCCTCCTAGCCCCTCAACTCATATGTGGAAGAGCACTTACATCCACCTAAAAGGTTGTGATCACTTAGATGCTTATGGAATCTCTATGTTTATTCATATATACTACCATATTCATCCATTACACATTGCATATGGGATTTATCCATACTTATGCATGTATCTTATATGCGCTCTTCAAATTGCACATTTCAATTGTTGAAAGGTGGAGCAGGAGAGGTGAAAGCACAAGCAAAAGTAGGAAGATGTAAGAGCTATGGTGGTTCAAGCAACAATACAAAGAGCAAGATGGTATTTGGAAACTCCAATAGCTACAATGTGTGATGTGCCTTCCCTTATTCTATTGTCATAGAAATAATAAAGAATAAACTGATAGTGATGGGTGGCTACCACCTATAGTATGCAAGTGTGTGTGTAGTAAGTATAGGTAAATATATGGAGATAGGAATTGGTGGCCTTTAACCCCCAACAACCTTTCACTTAAAGGAGAAAGTGCCTAAGTGATGAGAAAACAAGAAAATTTTGACAAAGTACAATGTGTACATATAAGTACAATAGGAGGAGGGATAGACATCATCTTATCCTATACCCATCATCTTCCTAAGGAAGGCATATTGTTCCATCGAGAGATTTTTAGTGTGAAGTTATGCAAGATTCTTGTTAGTCAATCTTGACAAGCTCTATTTTCTTGTCCTCAATCACCTCTTTGATGAGGTGATGACGGACCTCAATGTGCTTGGTCTTCACATGAAAGACTGGATTACATGTGAAGTTGAGCACTACAGGCAACGAGCGCCTATCACTATCACTTCATTCTTTATGCTTTCAGTGACATTGGAATAAAGGAAAGACTGGTCACACATTGTGACTATTGCAGTTCCCACATCTTGAGTCTCTCTCCCATGCTCTCTTGCTCCATCTGCCATAGATCACACCTCTCTTGCTTCTGCTTGCTCATGCTTCCACTTTGGCTTTTCCTTTCAATTGGTATCAGAGCCACGTTCTCTGTGAGCTTGAGCTCAATTTGGCATTACTTCAACTCTCATTTGAGTTATCCATAGTAGGGTACCAACATTGGAAGCCATAGCTCCACCTCTTGAGGTTCATATTGAGCTTTCATTGCTCTAGGACTTCTCAGGACCTATTGGGGCTGTCTCAAGGCAATCTTGAGCCTACATTGAGCTTATCTCAAAGAGAACTCAATATTCAAGGCTAGAAATACAAATACATTTTTTCAACTATGGCCACTTTCAAGCACTTGTGCTTGCTCAACCAATCCTTGGCATTAGATAAAGTCTTTGGCATTGTTTGTCACTCTCCCGGTATTTACCATTAACATTGAGCATTGGTTTTGAGTCATTGAGCTTTAGCTATTAACTATGCAAATAGGACAGCATGTTATCATAAAACAGGAACAGCCATATCTTCAATGTTTGGAGCTCGTATATGCTTCTCGAGATGCCCATATATCTATGTTTTATTATCAAATACTTGGGGGATCATATATCATTGGTTTGAAACTAATTTAAGTCCATATTTGGCTTAGTTTTACTGACATTTTTACTACTATAACAAGTAATGCTGAAGGTTATTTTATCAGTGAAAGCATATGCATATTGCTTGTTGATGCTTTGCGACTACTTGGGATGATGCATTGATGTCTATGGTTGATGCCACATGCTTGGCCATGCTCTTGTAAAGCTTTTGGGCTTTGCTTGAGCTCACTTTTCTAATGCTCTTTCATGTTATTAGGCATTCTATCATATGTATTGGTGCATAATATTGAAGCTCTATGCTTGGTTATGCTATTGAATGCATATGAGCTTTGATTTGAGCTTAGGACATTTGACATCAATTGTCTGTTACTTCATTGGATGCTTCAAAGTTCTATGACCTTACAGGTTTGAAGCTTTTACTGGGTCTCATGCTCCTGGCTATGTACTTGATGTATCTTGGATGCTTGGATACCACTCACATAAGGATTTGAGCTTTGTTTGCTCATCTAGCATCTGATTTTTGTTCCAGTGGGAGCCACTTACTTGACACTTGGACGTCACGTTGAGCTTTGGATTTTATTTGTAGTGAGCTTGAGTATGTTGTACCTCATTTTCATCATGTTCTAATTACAGACTATTGTATTATTTTGTGAGAGCAATCTCCTCCATTTGATGCTATTTTGATCATAGTTTGTGGATAGCTCATTATTTGGTCTATACCTCTTATTTTCAACTTGTTTTGGCAGTGGTTTTTGGGCTAGTTTTGCAGATATTATAGCAGCCTATTTGGTCTATACTGTGCCTTTTTTCTTGTAGTATGGCTAGTCATTCAAATAACAATGCCATCTTCAACATTGAAAAGTTGGATGGCAGCAATTATGGCTATTGGAAGACCCAAATTTGACAGGTTTTGGTGCAAAAATCTCAGACTAGGCTAATCAAATGTAAAAGCATTAAGCCTGAAGGTCACCATCACAATATATGGGATGACTTACATGAGCTTTGCAAGTCCATAATTATCATGTCCATCAATAAGCAGGTTTATTATAATGTTGTCACACAGATAGGCAATCTACATGGGATCTTTGGGAGAAAATATGTAATCTCTATGATAAACAAAGCCCTGCTTCTCAAATGTATTGGCTAAAGTAGCTTATGGAAGGAAGATACCAGTGTTTCTCAACATTTGAGTGAGTTTCATGCTATCATTGGCCAATTGTCATCGCAGAGGGTATTGACTTTAAGGAAAATCTTCCACCTTTTTCTTATTGGTCACACTGCCTGAGTCTTTGGAAACATTATGTACTACTATGTGTGCAAACATGCTTGAGAATGGGCTAAAATTGTCTAATGTAGAGGGTGCACTCTTGACAAAGGAGATCAATAGGAAGAATATGGATTCTTCTTGTACTTCTCATGCTTTGATTGTTTGAGGTCACCATGATGGCAAGAGTGGGAATGACCACCATGGTAGAGACTCATAGAAGTCTCATTCTACGTCCCCTGGATAGTCTCGCAGTGAGTTCTATGGATGTAAGTCCAATTTGACATGCCACTATTGTGAGAAAGAAAGACATATTAGGTTGTTGTGCCATAAAATGCTCAATGACGAGCACAAGGAAAAGGGCAAAGGGAAAGCACAAGACCAGTCTGATTATCATAACATTGTCTCTATTAAGTCCAGTGTTAAGATCAAAGAGATCAATATAGTGCAGCAACCTGACTCTGATGATGATTACATACTTGTAGCTTCTTCTTTGGATGAGTCACAATTGTTTGATGTCTTGCCTAGTTTTACTAAGTATTGGTTGATGGATTCAGGGGCTTCCTTTCATGTGACCCCTCATAGAGAGTGGTTCCACTCCTATCACAATATGACTAGATCTATCCATTTGGGGAATGACTTGGCATTGCAAATAGTTGGTATTGGTGATATCCGGCTACAATTTGGTTCAGGTAGTATGTTTACTTTGCATAATGTTCAACATGTATTGGCTCTCATGAAGAGTCTTATCTTTGATAGCACATTGGATGATGAGGGTTACTTAGTTTACTAACATTGGTTGCTCAGTTAGATCTAGACCTTTATCATATGGATATTAAGATAACTTTCTTACATGGGGACTTGTATGAGGAGATTTATATGCAGCAGCCTAGGGAATGGTACCACAAGTTTAATTATTTTTATGAATTCACATGGCTATACATGCAATGATATGGATCCATTTTTGTACACAAATAAGGCTTGTGATGGTAACCTTTTGATTTTGGCACTTTATGTGGATGACATGTTGATTGCTGGGAGAGCTCCTGATGAGCTGGATGCTCTAAAAAGTTAGCTCAAGAAGAGCTTTGAGATTAAAGATATCAGTAAGGCCTCATATATTTTGGGATGCACATTACACGTGATTGCTCTCATGGGCTTCTTTACTTATCACAAAAGGAGTACATCCAGAAGGTCCTTGAGCGATTTCATATGCAGGATGTTAAGCCTATTGGCTGTCCTTTGCCTTCTCATGTGAACTTGAGCCAAGCTGATTGTCTACAACCTAATGAACAAAAGTCTGAGATGGCCAAGATCCCTTATGCATCTACAGTGGGCAGTTTGATGTATGCCATGATAGCCACTCGTCCTAACATAGATTTTGCAATGGGAGTTGTGGCATGCTATATGGCTACACCTGCTAGCAGGTGGCATTGGGATGTCATCAAGGGTATCATGAGGTACCTAGAGGGCACAGCAGATATGTACATATGCTATGGTGGCAAGGATATAGGAGTCATGGGATACATTAACTGTGATTATGTAGGACATGCAAACAATAGAAAATCCACCTCTAGCTATGTGTTTATTACCTTTGCTGGGGGTGTTGTTTCTTGGATGTCCACGGTGCAAAAATGCACAACACTCTCTACTACTACAAAGGCTGAGTATGTTGAAGCCACCACTGAGGCTTGCAAGAAGGCTCTCTAGTTAGGTCGTCTAATGGTAGACCTTGGTATGATGGATGTGGTTCCTACACTACATTCAGATTCTATGAGTGCCATCCAATTAGCTAAGAATCCGGTCTACCATGCGAAGACGAAGCACATTGAGGTGGAGTACCACTTTATCAGAGAAGTCATTGAGGACAAGTCTATTGACCTTATCAAGATCAAAATCATGCAGATCTGCTCACAAAAAGTCTCCTAGCAGAGCATTTTGCCTTCCTTAGGAAGTTGATGGGCATTGGATGAGATGACTTCTATTCCTCATCTTGTTATACTCTATGTACACATTGTAATTTGTTTTTTTTTATTTTTGTTTTTTTTCTTCACTCAAGGCACATTCACCTTTAAGTGAGAGATTGTTGGGGGTAAAGATGCCTATGCCTATAGCGTTTATGTATTACTACACTGATGATACCCACACCTGCACATTATAGGTGACGTGAGTCCATCACTATCACTTTATTCTTTATTCTTTTAGTGACATTTGAATAAAGGGAAGGTCGGTCACACATTATGACTATTGGAGTTCCCACATCTTGAGTCTCTCGCTCTTGCTCTCTTACTCCATCCACACCATTGCTCACACCTCTCTTGCTTCTACTTGGGCTTCTCCTTCAAATATCCTCATGTAGGTCCCCATGTAAGAAAGTGATCTTAACATCCATTTGGTATAAGTCCAAATCCATCTGTGTAATAAAGGTCAAAACCAGGCAAAGGGTTGCCATCTTGACCAAAAGGGAGAATATCTCATCAATTTCAACTCCCTTTTCCTATTCAAAACCTTTAGTAACCAAACATGCCTTGTATGCTAGCTTAGGGTGACCAAGAGTGCTCTTCAACTTATATACCCACTTACATGGCAATGCAGGTTTACCATCTAGTAAGGAAATCAAATCCCATGTATGATTTTTCTATAGTGAGTCAAACTCAGACTATATGGCCCTCTTCCACAAGTGACTATTGCCTCTGCCCTAACCTTCTCATAAGTAAGGGACTCACCAAAATCTATCACCATAACATAATGCATAGAGGGCTAAAAACAATCAAAGGGGCGTGAGGCTCTAGTATACCATCTCAAAACTAGCTATGGGGCATGAAATACTTGTCCTCTCAATCTAGCATCATGATCCCACACAACAGGTGATTCTTGGGTTACTACATTGTCCATACATTTGCAAGTTGTCTAAGTGGGACAGGTTGTACTGTAATAGGAGACTCCTCCCAAAAGATCACTCTACAGATCTCAACTACCTATTCTAGTCTCAAATGCATCTTTTCCATGGAACACAATATCATAGCTATAGATAACATTCTAAGCCTATGGATCCCAATGGAAATAGCCCATCTCACTTGTATCACCATATCAAAGAAATATGCATTTAATAAACTTCAAATCCAACTTGTTACGTTTGTCTTTGGAAGCATGGTAGAAATTCTCATATCCAAATATCCATAAGTGTGCATATGAGGGAGATTTACAAGAACATGCCTCCTCTGCAACTGTACCACCAAGAGCAGTGCATGGGGATCTATTAATCAAATGAAGGGTAGTAATGACTATCTCAGCCACCACAGGGGGTTCACTCATAGTAAAGAAGACATGTCACCTGCGTGCAAGGACTTCTAAAAAAAACCCTATTTATGAAACTTATAAGACTAATATATTTACCTATTTAAGCTTATAAGATATATACATGTATGACTTTTTATGTATCCCCTTTCTTAAATGTAAGTCTTCATAGAACATATACTAACTTTCTTTTTAAAAGTTGGAATTATCCTAAGCAATTAAAAGTATCAAAATGGTCATATCACAAAGTGATTTATGTAGTGGCACTTGGATACCATCAAAGTATGTGTCGCAATGTTTTGAGTGTCTGTGCCCCATTACCACATGAGGAGAGAGAGTAGGGAAATCGAACCCCTTTATACTTAAAGTGAATACATCAAGCAGACACCAAGCTCTCTTTGGAAGAAGGGGAGTTGAATCTCTCTACCAAAACCATGGGAAAGTGCCAACTCCCCCCCTCACACACTATGATTAATTCAATAACCCTACTATGTGAGGGTTTAGGCTTTTAACCTTACTTGTCAAGGTCTCTTGTATGCCCTAGAGAAACCAATCTATGGAGAGAGGTGATCAAATGCATCCCCCCTCTTCTTTTTTCCCTCTATCCCCTCCTTAAATTTAAGTTCAATATAGGAAATTAAGAGGGGCCTACCTCTAATGTATATGCTTAAGTGTCCCCTTCCAAAAACCCCCTCCCTTACACTCACGTTGACGAAGGAAATTCGGTATGGTAGCCTCTATACTATGCCAAACTCCCTTCTACCACAAAGTGAATGAGCTAAGGGCACCACCTAGTCATGGAAGAGCGGACTAGGACGCTATGAAAGAGGAAGAGGAGCTTGTGAGGGAGAAGAGAGGAAAACTGAGAGAGAGAGAGAGAGAGAGAGAGAGAGAGAGAGAGAGAGAGAGAGAGAGAGAGAGAGAGAGAACTACAAAAAATAGATAAATCAATAAAACTTAAGAGGGCACAAGAGATGGAGAACCCTCAAAACATAACCAATATACACAATATGGACACCAATAGCATGGGCTTATTACACAGTAGAGCATGCATAAGCTATAGTAAGGGAATGAATTGCATAAGCTCATGAGAGAGAATGGGGAAGGCTCAATAGGACTGAAGAAGGCCTCTTGGCTCTCTCTTGCAAATTACAAAGGAGAAGGCTTCTTTATATAGGCCTTGAGGGTGTTTATGGAGGAGGTTAAGATAGAATAGGAATTAACACCACCAAAGCTACATTAAGGCGGTTCCACCAATGTGGAAGCTCCATCTAGATGTTTTGTTGACCAATTTTGTACTTAATCAAGTTCCATCATAGGTGAGTTGTCTCCATTCTCCCCCCCATAGCTTGAGTCCAAGAGCTCTCTTATAAAAAAATATAGAGAATCTTCATAAAATAAGAGCATATCTAGCAATAATGGAGAGAGAGTAGTGAGAATTCATACATTACTACTACAATTAAGGATGATTTGAGGGTGACTGAGAAGGGGAATTCTAATGGTTTATTAGCTTGAGACAGAGGAGAAGACAGGGGAAAGGGTTGGGAGTCTAATGAATGATGTTTTATGGAAGTGTTAAGTGTGGGGAAGAAAGTGTGGGTGTGTATAAAATTGGAAGGTGGTCTCCACCGCAGTTGGAAAAAATTGGCGTCCATGATTTTCGTCATATCTCCCGACTCGTAGCTCCCAAAAATTATAAAAAAATACCATCCAAAACTTCAGCTCACACGCTACAACATGCTGGAAAGTTTTTTGGATCGAAGTGGAAGTATTTTTAAAAAATCTTACAAAATCATGTGCCTGATTTTTCTTCCACTAATGCTTCCAAGAAGGGTCCCATTTGTTTGAATTATCATAAGGCTCCAAAGCCATGACATTATGAGCTTCACATGCCCTTTGGATGGCTCCAAATCCATCTCATGTCTTTTCTTTTCACATTACACATTTTTCCTTCACCTTCCTCCATTGATCTTTACTCTTCAATCCCCCTTGGTAAACCGGTCCATGAAATATTTCCATCCAGTGATTTCTTGGATTTCCCAAGAGGTTGTTCCCACCCTCTTCTTTATTTCAAACTTGCAAATGTACAAAAAATCAACAAAGTGTTAGACAAATATTTTTTTGTGATTTTCTCGGATCATATAGCCCCCCCAACCTGGCTAGAGGTATTTATGCCTCGAGAAGCTCTTTAGTATCTTGAGCTGACCCCACCCTAATGTGATAGGGTTTTAAGCACCATCCATTTACCCTGGTCTTGTGCACTTTTCCCTCAATGTCTTGAAGTTTGTAGAAGCCATTGTTGAATTTTTTTGTGACCCAAAATGGTCCCTCATATCGATAGAGAAACTTGCCATCCTTTCTTTTATCAAAGCGATTGTCATATCAAAGCACTAAAGATCCCTCATTGATGTTTTTATCTATTAGCTTCTTGTTGAACTTTTCTCTATGCTTCTCAGCTTCCTGGGAGTAGTGATTGATGGCTTTTTCACGATCCAATTGTAGCCTCTCTAGGTCCAGTAATCTTTGATATAACTTCTCCTTTTGAGAGCCTACTGTGCCACCTAATACCCGAAGGCTAGCTAATTTCACCTCAATAGGCAAAAGAGCCTCTTGTCCATAAACTAGATGAAAATGTGTGAACCCTAACATGGTTTTGAAGGAGGTTCTGTAAGCCCATAGAGCTCCACTAAGATGCTTGTCCCAATCCCGGGGCCTTGAATATACTTGTTTGCTGATGATTTTACAAATCATTCCATTCATCTTCTCCACCAATCCATTGCATTGAGGGTAGTAAGGGGTAGAGTGTCGTCGTTAAATATTTAGCTTTTGCATGAGTTCACCCACCACATTAGCTCTAAACCCTGGTCCTCTATTTGATAGTATTTCAAGAGGGGTACCACTTCCTTCTAGTTGGCATAGCCTCATCCCATCTAGTCATGTAATCTACACCCATGATAATATACTCTTTTCGTGATGGAGTGCATGGTAGAGGCCCTATGGCATCAATTTCCCACTTCTCAACGGGTCCATAGACCTTGATTGGGGTTTGGGGTTCTACTATGAGCCGTCATGGTCCTGATTTCTAACATTCTTCACATGTTTCACACTAATATTTGACATCTCAGTGTAGACTGGGCCAAGTAAAGCCATCTTGTAGAACCTTTCTACTTGTGATGTCATGTGCAAAGTGGCCTCCACACACATCATCATGGCAAGCTTTTAAGATTTCTTCAATTTTCCACTTTGAAGGCACTTTCCTAAGCACACCATCCTTACCAAGACAATACAAACTATCATTTACCATGCGATATCTTGTAGCCTTCCGAGCTAGCCACTGTCTTTCTCCCTTAGTCAGGTGTTTGGGAGCTTCTCCTTGCTCTAAGAGGTGTAGAATATCTTCTAAGTCTTCCTTGCCTTGCTGAAGTGGGGGTTTGATAGCCACTGCTCCCACCATTGACTCATTCAGCTTTGATGATGCTAGATGGTCGGCATCCTTGTTCTGGTCTCTTGGCACATGATGTACTTGTGCCTCCCTAAATCTTCTCATAAGATATTTGGCCTCTCTCATTTTACTAGAGAGGTCTGTATTTTTGCATGCCCATGTACCTTGCTTCTGCCTTACCAATAGCATGGAGTCTCCAAAAGCATTCAACCTCTCGATTGAATTACTAAGACACCAACAAAGACCATGAATTAAAGCTTGATATTCTGCCTCATTGTTAGAGTGGACACCTTCTAAGATGATTCCTTCACCATAAATTTTCCCTCCTAAAGGAGAGAAAAAAACAATGCCTGCGGCTGCCTTATCTTTAGTTCTCTTGTATGCACCATCAAAGTAGAGGCTATAAGCATCTACAAGAGTCTTTATGGATGGGCGTGGTGGAAGGTCCTTTCTTTTCACCCTAAGATTTTTCTCATAGCACCTATTTGTCAAAATATCAGCCAGGCATGCTCGAGTTGTTTTTTCAACCTGCACTGTATAATCAAACTCTTGAAGGTTGACCACCCACTTTGCTATTTTGTCAGAGATTTCCATGTGTTGTAGTGCATAGGGAAACATATCCTCCACAGTGATGATCACAAACCTCTTTGGAAGCAAATATGGTTGAAATTTGGTTACTGCAAACATGAGGGCCAACACTAGTTGTTCCATGGAGGTGTAAGCCTTCTCTGAGGCTTTCATGAGGCGGCTGGCAAAATGCACAGGCCTCATGAAGGATGTTTTTGGATCTTTTTGTAGGAGAGCAACACCAATGGCCTCTTCTCCCACACTAGGGTTTTTACAAAGAATGTTTCTTCCCAACAAGGCTGGAGGATTATAGGAAGTGACCCCAACATTTTCTTTATCTCCTTAAAATGTCCTTCTCTTTGTTCACTCCATACAAGTGTTTCTTGGCGTGTTAGTTGCTGCAGGGGATATATGTCCTGAGAGAGTAAGTGTATAAATCTACCAAAATATCTTAGCTTTTGTAAGAAGGAGACTAATTGTTTGATGGAGGTTGGGGAAGGTAGAGCTAGCAATGTTTCTATCTACCTTTTTTGGATCTACCTCAATTCCTTCAATTGACACTACATTCCCTAGTAGTGTAACCTTGCTTTCCCCAATGTGACATTTATCCTTATTTAGTTGTCCACCCAACCTAGCTAAGTGAGTAAATCCTTCATCAACCTTGCATAGATATATGTTCCTTGAGCTGTAAATACAAAAGTCATCTATGAAAACCCTTATGGACTTACCAAAGTAAGGTTGGAAGACCATATTCATGAATCGCTGAAAGGTTGTTGGGGCATTTGTGAGACCAAAGGGCATGACCCGAAAGGCAAAACAGCCCCATGGTGTGATGAAAGTGGTCTTCTTTTGATCCTCCTTTGCAATGCTAATCTGGAAGTAGCCAGAGTAGCCATCACACACTGTATACTGCTCATGTCCCGCTACTTCATTCAAGATTTCATCCTGAAATGGAAGAGAGAAGTGGTCCCTCTTTGTTGCAGCATTTAGTGGCTTGTAATCTATGCATACTCGCCACTTACCATTTTTCTTTGGCCTCACTACTATTGGGGAGACCCATTCTGAATCTTCCACTGGGTATATGAATCCTACATTCAAGAGTCTCTTCACCTCCGTCAACAGTGCATCCCGTTGCACAACTATTGGGGTGACCGCATCATTGTTGGCCATCTTTGCCCTAAAGGTTGAGGATTCCATTACTTCTAAGCCTAATTGATGCATAAGTTTTTCTGTCATGACACAAACCTTTGCTCCACTATCAATGTATGTTTTTCGAATCCGTTGACCTTTTATTTGAGCCTCCACTAAAGGCACTATAACCTTGAGGCCATATGCATTGATTGCACTAACCATTTTACCTTGCCTTGCCCTTGTGCTTACCATTTTTTACCATTGTCGTCGTAGCTTTGGGGAGGCATGAAGTAGTTGTGGCCAAGTAATTTTTGGCCCTTGAGAGCTCACATCTGCTATCAGATCATAAGGTTGTGTCCGAGGACCCAAAGGGAAGTTGGAGATATTAATTTTAGACCTAGTTTGAGTCTTTCTCTTCTTCACTTCATCTCTAGGTGCCCGTGATGCACTTGCCTCATTGATTTCTTCCTTGCTTGCCTCAGTTTGGACACGTACCTGCTTGATAGGCATGGTCTCTACTACATCTACCTTCATCTTACCTCTCACTATTTCTTCTTGGAGCATTCTATCCCTGACCACCTCCTCTATTTTTATGACATTAACATTTGGTTGAATAGCAAGGGTTTCAGCTTGATCATAAGGTGGTTGTAAAATTGCAGGTTGTGACTGCTCTTGCTCTTGAGTCCTAGCACGAGGAGGGCTTACTTGTTGTCGAGGACCTCTGGCAGGGTGATCATATCTTCTAGGGTGAGAACAATTGTACATGCCATGTCCATTTTCTCCACAGTTGTAACACAACATCTCCCTTGCTTGTCACCGCATTTGTGGTCGATTCCCACCATTCCCCTCGATAGGTCTTCTTGCACCTTGCACAAGATTCACTCTCAAACCCTCTAGTTGATTAGTAAGATTATTTATTTATTGGATCGTGTCTTCTTGACCTCTAACAAGGCCTGGTGCATTAGATACATTCGTGGAAACTTGAGAGGCCTCCATAGTTGTAATGTTGTTTCCCAAAATTGCTTGGCTAGCTTGGGCTTAGTAGAGAATCTTTCGATTCTTTTCCCTAGTGATTCTCAAAGCATCTTCAAAAGTGTTTGGAAATTTCACCTTTACCTTCTCCCTGAGCAAGGGGTACAAACCTGATCCTTTTGAAGGCAATTTGGAGCTCTCTCACCAAGATTCAGTGAGTCTGACCATTACCCCCAAAGCTTCAAAAACCCTTCCTCATAAGTTGCATAACCATAAGGATCACTTTGATGGAGGGCCAAAAATCGTTGCCATAACTCTTTAGCTAAGTTAGTTTATTGAAATCTCTACAAGAAAGTTGTCTTCAATCCCTCCCATTCAGCTCTTTGGGCCGGATTTAGAGTTTGGAACCACATTCTAGCTTCTTTCGTAAGTACCAAAGGAAAAGCCCTCAACTTTAATGCTTCATCATCCCTCCCAGAGACAAGGAAGGCCATCTCAAGGTTGTCCAAAAAATCCACTGCATTTTCCCCATTGCACCCAAAGAAGCTTGGAAATGCCATGTTGCCTTAGTAGAAAACAAAGATGAACACATCTAGACTTAAGTTGTATTTTATGAGGGGAAGGATGAATGGGTTCATAGATGCATTGATTTCAGCAAGACATCTAGGCCCCAGTATGCTTCTAATAATGCCTTGGAATCTAAGCTTTTTGCTTGCTACAATATGCACAGTTTGCATAGCAAGAGGTTGGATTGGTCCATACAACTCACGGTGATTCATGAGAAACTATTATAATAAAATAAAGACATGTACATTGAAGGATGCATTGTAGTCTAGCATTGGCAAGATTATAGGTTCTGGTGATACAAGAATCTCCCTTAATCTTTCAGTCCCAAAGTACATGACAAGATGCTGCTGGAAGAAAATCTTCCTACTGATGCATACATTAACTTGGATGTTTTATACAGAGTGGAAGGTGTAGAAATTTGGGCCATTATTATTATTCATAAGTGGAGACTACTTAAGAGAGTAGAGGGAATGCACTTTCTTGAATTATAAAGGATTTTCCCCAGAGTGTTTCTTTTTGGAACCCACCAACTTTGCTATACAAAGAATTTGCTCACCAGTGATTGTTCTTGCCTTAGTGTGTCCATCCTCGGCGACATATATTTCATAAGGTGTGATGGCCACCTTTTCAACCACACCCAACCTTCGAGCTAGCAATAGTTGAAGGTAGTCTCCATACTTTGCACCTCTACAAAACTCCACACCGTTCATGCATAGTTGTTCTCCTTTGATGTGGATTAGGCCAGAGAGAGAGAGGGATTTGATGATTTGGAGACGAGGACCTCCCGGAAGGGCCTTCACTTTGTTTGTAAAACACTCACCACAATTATGAGAACCTAGCAATTGATGGCAACATGATTTTTTCCGTTGTGAGAGAATGGAATTTCTAAGGTGAACACCTTTTACTCGCATACGTTCCATCATCCGATAGGCATACTTCCTTTCTTGGGCTTCCTTGGGAGACCATTGTGGGAGTCATGGACTTTGACCAGCTTCAAAAAGAGTTGGTGAAGGCATTGGAGAAGAGCCACTTGGAGCACTTATTGTAGAGGATGCACCACTATGTGTTGTATCGTCCCGCATAAGGAGGTAGAGAATTGTGGATGAGAATGTCCTCAGCGGGGGCACCAATTTATGATGAAGGAAATTCGGTATGGCAGCCTCTATACTATGCCAAACTCCCTTCTGCCACAAAGTGAATGAGATAAGGGCACCACCTAGTCATGGAAGAGCAGACTAGGACGCTATATAAGAGGGAGAGGAGCTTGTGAGGGAGAAGAGAGGAAAACTAAGAGAGGGAACTTGTGAGGGAGAAGAGAGGAAAACTGAGAGAGAGAGAGAGAGAGAGAGAGAGAGAGAGAACTTCAAAAAATAGATAAATCAATAAAACTTAAGAGGGCACAAGAGATGGAGAACCCTCAAGACATAACCAATATACACAATATGGACACCAATAGCATGGGCTTATTACACTGTAGAGCATGCATATGCTATAGTAAGGGAATGAACTGCATAACCTCATGAGAGAGAATAGGGAAGGCTCAATAGGGCTGAAGAAGGCCTCTTGGCTCTCTCTTACAAATTACAAAGGAGAAGGCCTCTTTATATACGCCTTGAGGGTGTTTAGGGAAGAGGTTAAGATAGAATAGGAATTAACACCACCAAAGCTGCATTAAGGCGGTTCCACCAATGTGGAAGCTCCATCTAGATGTTTTGTTGACCAATTTTGTACTTAATCAAGTTCCATCATAGGTGAGTTGTCTCCATTCTCCCTCCCATAGCTTGAGTCCAAGATCTCTCCTATAAAAAAATATAGAGAATCTTCATAAAATAAGATCATATCTAGTAATAATGGAGAGAGAGTAGTGAGAATGCATACATTACTACTACAATTAAGGATGATTTGAGGGTGATTTAGGATTAAAATTCTAATGGTTTATTAGCTTGAGAGAGAGGAGAAGACAGGGGAAAGGTTTGGGAGTCTAATGAATGATGTTTTATGGAAGTGTTAAGTGTGGGGAAGAAAGTGTGGGTGTGTATAAAATTGGGAGATGGTCTCCACCGCAGTTGAAAAAAATTGGCATCCACAATGTTGGTCATATCTCCCAACTTGTAGCTCCAAAAAATTATAAAAAAATACTAGCCAAAACTTCAGCTCACACGCTACAACTTTTATGTTGAAAAGGTTTTTTGGATTGGAGTGGAAGTATTTTTAAAAAATCTTAAAAAATCATGTGCCTGATTTTTCTTCTACTAATGCTTCCAAGAAGGGTCCCATTTGTTTGAATTATCATAAGGCTCCAAAGCCATGACATTATGAGCCTCACATGCCCTTTGGATGGCTCCAAATCCATCTCGTGTCTTTTCTTTTCACATTGCACATTTTCCCTTCACCTTCCTCCATTGATCTTTACTCTTCACCCCCCCTTGGTAAACCGGTCCATGAAATATTTCCATCCAGTGATTTCTTGGATTTCCCAAGAGGTTGTTCCCACCCTCTTCTTTATTTCAAACCTCCAAATGTACAAAAAATCAACAAAGTATTAGACAAATATTTTCTTGTGCTTTTCTCGGATCAACATGATACCTTACAACATCTATAGTAAACCCCGCGGCATCTCAGTCTAAAAATGTTATGATAAGCTTTCCTGACTAAGCACACTACGGACTCTTTTCTAAATAGTCCTATTCATGCACTCTGCAACATCATTCTTCGTGGGCTGTACAAGGTAATCAATTGCCACTTAATATTCCTTTCATCAAAAATTTGTCCAAATACCTTAGAGACTTATTCATTCAAATCATAGGCATTTAGCCTATGCCTAGACTAGTTCTCAACCATAGCAAGAAAGTACTAAAATGTAGGTAAAACTTTTGTCTTTTGCTATATGGGATAGGCCCAAACCTTATGTGAGTATTTATCAATAAATGTGACAAAATATTTAGCACCACCCAAGGATCGATAGGACATGGGACCAGAAACATCTGAAAATTAGAGCTAAGGACTCACCCACTATGTAGAACTAGATTTTTTATGCATATTACGAATCTAATTGCCATATAAACAATGATCACATGAGTTAAAACATGAGTAATCCAAGGATGAGAGATACTGCAAATGAGTCATCTTTCCTTTCTTTTAGAAACATATGCCTAAGACGATGATACCAAAGAGATACATGTGGAAGATTTTGGAAAAGCAGAGTTAGAAGCATGAGAGTGTGCACAAGAGGGAGAAGAGAGCTCAAGTACAAGAAGAAGATCTTGCTTAGTAAGTTGTTCAAAGGTACAACTAGTACACTCTCCTCAATTGTGAGAGTGACCTTTAGGCAGTTTATATAGCCTCTGGAGAAGTTAGGGTTAGGGTTTCCCCTTGCTCCCCTGTCCTCCAATTCATTTACACCTAGCTACCCTTATCCCCTCCAGTATAAGGAGGGTTCACATGCTTACTTCTCAACACCCCCCTCAATGCCAGGTGGCATTGGATAAAGCATGATAGGATACCCCCCCTTAACCCACAATGAGATGCCTTTATAAATCAGGCTACAAAAGATGGTTATAGGTGGAGAGTGTTACAAGACTCAAAAGAGTTGATCGTTTGTGGATTGGGAGGCAAAGTTGGCCTCCAATTCCTTAGGTACTTTGAGAACACTAGGACACTTACTGGTGATATGCCCAATCTTTTTGCATTTATTACACTTCATTTTGTCAGGATATTTCTTCCAGCAATTGCTTACAATATACCTTTTTTATGACATAAGGAGCACTTTGTAAAAGCTGTATGGACTAACACTTGCTTACGGAAGGTCTTACCAATTGCCTTAGGCAATGGTAGTGTCTAGTCCTTTATAAGTAGCCAAGTATGAACCAAATAACAGAATTGATAGCCCTACAAATGATAACCAAATTTAAAGCTGTAAGGATGAAAAAGGTTGGAAATCATACATATGTAATATCTCAAGGTAAGATTTTGGAGGTCCCCTCCTTCGAACAACCCTTGATTTAAGTTTTACTATTTTCCTAGGTTTCAATGAGGTGAACTTTGACTGGACTTCTGGCTCCTCCCCACCTTGTGATTTAGTGTACAAGCATTTGGTTGAGCAAGGTCAATTAATGACCTCGACACTTGGTGAAGAGTCCGAGGAGATTTCAATCACATCAATATTCATAGGTCAGTAGTATTGATGTCACTAAATGCCTTTTTAGTGCTTAGAAGCACTCATCTCAAGATTGAGATGCTTAGGTATTACCTTGTCAAGTTTGCTGAGACACTTGACTCATCACCGGTTTTGATAGCATGCTTCTCAATGAACTTATGATGTCCCCCGAGTGTTGGAGCTACTCACAGATCAAGAACACACTTTAGAGAAAATGCTTCAGTGATTAGAATCACTATTAATGATTACAAATTGAAGAAATTGAAAAAGTAGGAAGTTTGAAGCTTCTTGGCTATGGTTGCCAGGAGACCCATAGCTAGGGTTTTGATTACAGCAAAGTGTAAGAGATGAATTAGGACAAACCCTCTTAGGTGAGGATGGCCTACTATAGGGGCTACAATAGCCCTATGATAGCCACCACGATTGTGCCCAGTATAGGCTGCACCAAGGAGGTGAGCTAGAGGCAATGAAACATACACCAGATTCATGATTTTTGGCAATGGTGTTTTCCTGGCTGGCCAATCTCTGCATCTGAAGTGCCATGCTGAAGTGACTCTTGTGCTAGGGATGAAGTCTCCAAAAGGAACCTTGAGCTGAAATGCTCTCCCCAAGTCCTCCAACAGAGGTGGGTCAAGCTGTGGCTATGGTGGTCAAGAGGCAAGAGGTAGAAGTTGAAAGCTCATGTGCACTTAATGATGTAATGAGGCTGAGGGAAGCTAAAGGATCAAAGATGGCTCTGATACCATGTGGAAAAGAAGATTTGTAAGCATGAGAGTGTGCACAAGAGGGAGAGAGGAAGCTCAAGTACAAGAAGAAGATCTTACTTAGTAAGGTGTTCAAAGGTACAACTAGTACACTCTCCTCAACTGTGAGAGTGACCTTTAGGAAGTTTATATAGCCTTTGGAGAAGTTAGGGTTAGGGTTTTCCCTTTCTCCCCTGTCCTCCAATTCATTTACACCTAGCTATCCTTATCCCCTCTAGTATAAGGAGAGTTCAGATGCTTACTTCTCAACAAAGATCTGTCATGGTTAAACCATGATCAGCATATCAAGATACAAGTAAGGGATACAAGTTGCCAACCTTGGCAACTCTAGCAAAGATAAGGTTGCCATGTGTAATCTTCCATGCAAAAACACCAAAAGATACATAGTACCTGTCATCATCCAATTGTCCAACTAAGATACAAAGTACCTACCATCATTCAACTATCCATCTGCAAACGATAAGGCTTTTAGTCAAAACCAAGACATGATGTTCATCATGCAACATAAACAAAGCACTAGTACCAAAGTGTAGTCTCACATCACCTGTGCCAACAATGTCACATACATGATCATCACCTAATCTAACTAAACTTGTAACAATGTGGTAGGTATATAACCAATGATGTGATATAACATAGAAGGAAACCCTCGAATCAATAAGCAAACACTTAGAGTAAGCAAGTTGAACATCAAGCAATTGAGTAGCATCAAGTGAAAAAGTAGCAATGATGTAATAATCTAAACTATACTTCAAGGCATTTATCTCCTCAATCTTAACAATGGACTTAACAATTCTACGATCATCCAAGACTTGATATTATCTCGTGCTTTTCCTTTACCTTTTTCACATTTGTCATTACACATTTTATGGAATTATGGCCTTATGTGACCTTGTTGTCCCCCCATAATAATGATAAGTAAGAGAAGACTTAGAACCACGAGACTTATTGCATGACTACCCATGAGACTTAGACTTGCCCCCTATTGGGCTATGAGTCTCTATCACTGCAGTCATTATTCCCTCTATCATCATGTCTAAACTATACTCCAAGGCATTTATCTCCTCAATATTAATAGTGGAGTTAACAATTCTATGATCATCAAAAGACTTGATGTTATCTTTGCTTTTCCTTTACCTTTTTCACATCTATCATTACACATTTTTATGGCACTATGGCCTTATGTGACCTTGTTGCCCACAATAATGATAAGTAAGAGAGGACTTAGAACCATGAGACTTATTGCATGACTACCCATGAGACTTAGACTTGCCACCTATTGGGCTATGAGTCTCTATTGTGGTAGTCATTATTCCCTCTATCATCATGTCTACCTCTAACTATAGGTGCATGAGAAGTATGGATTATGTTAATGTTCTTTCTGTTCACTTATTTTGTAAGCAATGCACTCTCTACATCAAAGTATTTTAAGCCATCTTTAGGAGGATTAGCACTCAACAAAGACTTCATGTTATCCTCAAACTGAAAGCCCTACAAGATAAGCTAGCTAAAAATGGAGTGGAACTCATTCAAATGAGTGAACATGGATGTGCTCTCCTTCAGGCAAAGGTCCAAAAGCTTCTTCAACCACTACAACTATGAACTAGGACCCTGCTTGATATAAAAATCACATATCTTTTTCCATAAATCATAAACACCACCTTCAATCATATTAATAAAATTGAAGTACACTTGCTTAAATAAAGATAATATAACATTGGACTTACATAGCTCATCAAGCTTATCCAATCATCTCTATCCCAATCTTCTAGCTTTATTCCCTTGGGTTTTAATAGTGTATCTTGTTTCTTTTGCACCAATATTTGGTAAATATAAGTCTTCCAATACTAAAAGATATTGCCATCCAACTTTTCAATGTTAAAGATGGCACTATCATTAGAAGCATTTGAGACACCTACCATTATGTATGTCAATAAAAGAGAATACATGCTACTATGATAATAGCAAATCAGCTCCAAAACTAAGTCAAAAAGCATACAACAAGAAGAAGATTGAGAAAATATACTATTTTCCACAAATAAGAAGCACTAGAGTGTGCAATACAAGTGTTTGAAACTGCTCAAAACTAAAATTTCAGCATGGTTGGTCACAAAACCACAGTAAATGAGTGTATGACTCTAGGAAAGTTACCAAAAATATAGAGCTTTCACTACTAGGCATATCTAGGTAGAAACCAGGATATATAATGCAACCAGTAGTGCAAGATAGGCATAAACCACCAAGATATCAAATGCTATCAAAGATCCAAAAATATCAAATACATAGATACAATCCCAAACAAAAGAATAGCATGCACATAAGCCAACTTTGCAAATGTGATCTCTAGAAGAAACAAAGATCCACCAATTTGTAAGACCAACTCACTGCATATGAATAGTGAGGCTCACATATATAGCCAAGCATGTAGTCAAAGTTGAGAAACCTATCTAACATGAAGAAGTACTAAGAGTATAAATGTAAGAAGCTGGGAAGACATATATTTTAGTGTAAGATTATTGATAATTCCTTGTCACATTGACGTAGATATAAAAGGTGTAAAATATATAATTTTTGAACACTTTTGCAATAATACAATTACTATCTCTCATCTCACCTTTTTATTCATAGTTTTCATGGCTTTTCTCTCTTATTTTCTATCTTTTTTAGTCTTTCTCTCTTCTCATCACTTATTCTCTCTCCTCTTTTCTCTTTCTTTTGCTCTCCTCTCACCTCTCCGCCCTCTTCCTAACAAGTGGTATCAAAGCATTAGTATTTAAGACATTTGGTTTAATCTCCTCTAGATTTCCTTCTCAGACTAGTTACATTCCGGTTACTCAAGGATAGGGTGTTAGCTTGGAAGTGCACAAGTGTAGAGACCAAGGAGACTAAGGACCAGCCTAGTTAGAGCTAAGTGTAGTACATGAAGGTAAAGTTGAGGCATCATGGAAAAATTGGTAGGTCATGGACAAGAAACCAGTCATTTTGCAGATAAAATGGTAAAAGAAGGGAAAAATAGAGTTAGTTTGGGTTAATAGTCTAGTTACTTTTTAGGACATGCTTTCTCTTTCCTCTTTCTTTCAAGCTTTTGGTTGAAGCTTCCATGATGGATAGCAAGAATTAGTCATTCATCATCAGAAATTACTCTATCTTCTACTCTAAATATGGGGCAAAGAATTTGCATATCAAGCCAAGCATTATGAGCACCATAATGACCAAATTAATCAATGATTAAAGACTAACAAACTACAAAAAAATTCTGCCACTTTTTGCACTAACTACTACTGCTCCAATCTTCATCTTCAGCAAGCTTCAATTCAAGCTATGGTGATCAAGGCCAAGATTGGTCATCTCTAAAGGGTAGAGAAACTTCTCTTTCAACCTTTTGAGCTTTTTTTTCAATCTCTTTAAATCCTAGCCATGGTAGAAGCAGCTTTAATGATCAAGAATCTCACAAATCTCATGGGATTATTCATCTTCTTATCTCTATTTGATTATGGATCATCAATGATAGCAAGTTTGAGCTCTTTCTTCTTCTCTTCAATCTTTCTTCTCCTTCCAATGATCATGGACAATAATGCATTACTAAATTCTTCTAAAGCCTTCAACATTCCTAAAAAATCTTGCATTCAAGGAAGTATTGAGGTGGAAGATTGAAGAAATTGAAAAGATTTCAGCATGTCAAGCTTCTTGGAGTGCATAATGGAGCTACATTTTGGGGCTTTTGGTCAGGGATCTTAAATCTTTGGTATTCAAGTATTCAAGAGGACTCAAGGCATTGATTCTTCAAGGACTTAATGGTCTTCAAGTATCTATGAGTTGAATAAAGCAGGAAGCTCTTGGACTTGATTTGGGGAAATCTCTTCAACTAATGGATTGAGGTTGATTCTAAGTGAATCGATCATCTTCTTCAAGTCAAATAGAGGTACTTCATTTGTTTAATATCTGAAAATATCTCTAAATCCACTTGTTTCAAGCTTTTTCATTTGTTAATGGGAGATTTGTGGTCAATTAAGTCTCTAAATTGATCAAGAGATCTGAGACTAGTGCTTCTCTTCATTAATTCGAGCATATTAATTGAATTTCAATATTCATTTCAATCCTATCTTATCATGATTACCATTTACAATGCTTTGATGCATAACTTTGACTTGATTTTGTGATTTTCTTATAATTAAGAAATAAATATTCTAAAAGGTAAGTGCTTGCAATAAGTGAGTCACTGATTTGCAATGGTAAGACTCTCAGCCAACCTTCATTTCTTGATTCCATTTTCATTGATCAAATATTTGCATATCATTGAAGACTGAAAGAGTTTTTCAACTATGGATTTCACCCCTATTTGCTTAAATAGAATGCTCTTGCCATGTTGATATTTCCACTTAGGAAAAAGGTGGATGTTGAAGGAGATAGTGGGACAATAGAGAGGTGACTCTCCCCCACTATTAAAGGTCCCAATGGGATGCAACCAACCAATATGGGGGGAACTTTTCCCACCTTTCGATGATTCAAAGCCCGCGTAGGGAGCCTGTCATGCCGTTATATCCCTCACCATAAGTATTACGAGTAGAGACATTGACTACCTAAAGATTTCAACTAAAGAGCATTGGTCAAGGCCTCATTGATCAATTATAGGAATTATACATGTTTATTACATGTTGATTATAGGGTATTTGAGCCTATTTCAGCCTTCATCAGTAGCAACAGGGTACATGTATACGCATGAGTAACAAGACACTTGGGTAGTGATTGGGGCTTATATTCAACCATTTACAAGTGCTGTGGGTTATTCCTGGTTGATTACATATTGTGCATAGGGTATTTCAATCAAATAGTGAATTGGAACCCATTTTGGGGTACTTTCTACTTGTTTGACCATGGTATTTATAACCCTCAGTTTAGACCTAAAGGAGGTGGAAGACCAAAATAGTACTTTTATATGTTGCAGAATTGTTTTATACAACAATAAAATAATATTTCAATAATATTTTATTTTAACTCTAAATCAAAGTGCTATAGCTCATCCTAAAGAGCTATTTATTAGATTTTTTTCCATCAAAAGGTTATTGATTCCAATATCGGAGTAAAAAGTTATAGCCATTATAGTGACAAGTGGTCTACTAGGACTACACTATAATACCGAGTAGAAATGGCTGGAAACAAAGGAAAGAATAAGAATAACGATGATGTTCAAGAATAAATCAAGGAAGCACATAAGGCAATACTTGAGATACATCATGATGAGAAAGAATCCCAAGAGTATGGCACATATACCACTCTTTGTAACCATGAGACTAGGCATTCTATCAAGCACATGGAGTTAGTCTCTAAATTAGATCGAGTGCTTGAGTAGATGGTTCAATCCAACATTCAAACCAAGGAAGCTATGGAGCAAATGGCCCATTCTACTAAGGATTCCTTGGAGAAATTTACCTCTTCCACTAGAGAATTATTGGACAAACTTAATGCTCAAATCTCTATGCTTGTGGTAGCACAAATGGCATATAAAGAGAGTAGAGATAAACAATCCTTTCAACCATTAAATAATAACCCTCAGCTAGATATCATTAGAAAGAAGGGTATACCACATACCACTTATATGAGATTAGGGAGACTTCTTTTAGGACTAATGAACCTATTTTGAGTATTCATGGGTCAAGTTCTCCTCCAGGAGTTAGACGTCAGCGACCTATTCCTCCAAGCAAGTTTTAAATCAACTATCATTGGAGTGCCTCTAATCTTTTAAACCCCATTGATAGTTACATGGACACTCATCCCCAAGTATCTAATAGATAGTAAGGCTTTGTTAAGAGGAAACTCTGTGATAAGATTGATTTAACCAAATATAGTGGCCATTCATCATCAATGAGGCTAATTTGGAGGAGTGGAGTTCAAAGTTAGAATCCTATTCTGACATTTTCCCTAGGTTTGATGACCAACAAAGAAAAGATGGCTAGAAGATCGTATCAATTGAAGCAAAGAAGCCTATCAGTTATAGAGAATATACCAATCAACGTTTGAATCTTATCATGTATGTAGAGAGTGCGAATGATGATACAAAGTGTTGAGATATCGAGCTCCACTCGTGATATGCAAGGGTGACCGTTGTGCATTTATATCACCGACTTGTCAGTTGCACATGCGGTTGGTACACCGCCCATGAATAATAGCTAGATGACAGCTATCCTTATCTACTCTAGTTCGTGGCTCAGTTAGTATGCCACCTTAGTTAGTTGAGTTTGGTTTGAGACCCATATATAGGGTTCTTCTATTTCTTTGTACTAGAGTTCTTTTGGCTTACACAACTAAGAAGAGGAAAACTGTTTTCAGCCTCCACCTTTGGGTGTATTCCCCCTTTGTGCAAGCAAGAAAGCTACAAGTGAGACTCCTTCCTTCTCTCCTACAATCTTGACATGGTATCAGAGCCTTGTTCGTGGTAAGGAGCTCAAGAAAGCAAGCCAAGTTCGCAGTGTTCTGGTAAGAGGACCAGTGTTGCTTTCATTCTTCTGTTTTGGGAGCAAGTCTCTGTAGGTAGCACAGCCGGAAAGGGCAAGAGTGCATTGTCTCAGGTTGAGACACCCTTCGCGGTGAAGCAAGAGGGCAGTATATGCTGCGGGAAAGGGCTTGAGCCCTTGATGACCCTGTTTTTTTTATTTGAGGCCATTTCGGGGCCCGTTTTGGAGGCGGAAGTTTTCTGCACGCACTCAGGAAAAGGCCCAGTTTTATGCTGTGCGACCACTGTTCTACAGGTCAGTGAAAAGTTACTGTAGAAATTGCATCGTATGCTTGTGTGCAGAGACATTGGGAGTTACAGAATCATCCTTGTTGCCTGTTGATGCAAAATCGTCACTAGGAAGTGACTGTGTGGTCAAATACCACTTTCGTCAGTTTTTGCAGATTTGCCCTTGTGAGGCTGAAGCTGTGTTCTTTGCAGTGACAGAATTTTTTGCAGTGTTTTGTAATGGCGTCTGATTCTCTTTCACACATTGTCACTGAAAAGCTTGACAAGAACAACTTCCAAGCATGGAAGTTTAGAATGACGAATTTCCTTATGGGAAAAGGATATTGGGAATTTGTTGCAGGAAATAAAGAAGAACCAGTTCTTCCTGATGTTCCCAATCAACAGCAAATGCAGGCATTTAAAGCATGGCATGAGAGAGCCAGGAAAGTTATGTACTGGCTGTCTATCAGCATTTCAGACTCTATGATTGTGCATATTCAAGATGCAAGTATGCCAAAGGAGGCATGGGATACTTTGTCAAAAATATATAGCACAAATACGTAAGCCAGGAAAATGCAGCTCAAGCAAGAGTTGCATAATGTGCAAAGAGAAAATATGAGCATCAATGACTACCACATGAAGGTGAAGAAGATTGCAGATGCACTTGCTTCCATTGGGTCGCCAGTGGAAGATGATGATTTAGTTTCTGTGACCTTGAATGGTCTAGGAAAGGATTATGCACAGTTCCGAACATCCATTTCCGTCCGTGAAAGATTTCCTAATTTTGAAGAGTTGATTGCTCTTCTAATTTCTGAGGAGCAGAGAAATGGTGGTGCATCTTCTTCAGGAGGAACTTCAAAAGAAGCTGTCTTCTACTCAAATGCTGGAAGAGGTAGAGACAGAGGTAGAGGAGGCCGATTTGGAGGCCGTGGTAGAAATCAGAATATGCAGCAAACTCAAGAAAACCAGTCCTATGGAGGAGGACGTGGTAACTCTAGAGGCAGGGGGAGCCAAAGAGGTCGTGGTGGATGGCAAAGAGGCCAAAATACAAACAGCAATGTTGAATGCTACTACTGTGGTAAAATGGGTCATATGGCTAAGGACTGCTATAAAAAGCAGAATGACATCATGAATGGAAATTTGCAACAAGGGAATTATGCATCTTCTAGTAGACAGGGTGATGACAGAAATGAGTATTTGTTTATGGTGCAGCACATGACCAATTCTGTGACAAGTGTAGAAGAAAGAAACGATGTGTGGTATGTTGACTCAGGTGCATCAAACCACATGGCAGGTCATGCAGAATGGATGCAGGATGCAAGGAAAATGGAAAAACCAGGATTTGTGGAGACTGGTGATGATACTGCACATCCTATTGTGCAGATTGGAAAAATTCCTTTGTCTATGCAGGATGGGAAAAAGAAATACCTATCAGATGTATTTCATATCCCAAATATCACCAAGAACCTAGTTTCTGTTGGTCAAATGGTTGAGCAGGGCTTGCAGGTCAGATTTAACTCTCATGGATGCTTTGTTGAGGATATGAAAAATAAAGGTCGCTTGATAGCAGAAGGAAAGAAGAAGGGCAGAATGTTTACGTTGGATGCAGACATGACTGAATTGACTGCAGCAATGTTTGCACATGGGACCGGTGTAGTTGCAGATATTGATATCTGGCATAAACGCATTGGTCATGTTAATGTACAGTGACTTAAATCAATGCAGGCCCAAAATATTGTTGCAAGATTGCCTAAATTCAAGGTTGCAGAAATGCATAAAGTATGTGAAGCCTGTTATTTTGGAAAACAGGCAAGGAAACCATTTCCTAGACATGTTCAAGAGAGTAAGAAGCCATTGGAATTAATCCACTCTGATGTGTGGACTACTAAAGCTGCATCTCTTGGAGGCTGTCATTATTTTGTCACTTTTATTGATGACTATAGCAGAAAAGTTTGGGTGTATTTTATGAAAAAGAAAAGTGAAGTTTTTGGGTATTTTAAAACTCTTAAAGCTATGGTTGAAAAAGAAACAGGCCTGCAAATAAAATGCCTAAGGTCAGATGGAGGGGGAGAGTACCTCTCAAATGAGTTTGCAAGGTTCTTGCAGGAGCATGACATAAAGTAGCAATATTCATGCAGTCATATCCCACAACAAAATGGAATTGCAGAAAGGAAAAACAGGCATATTGGAGAGGTATCTCGTGCCATGCTCAATGAAAAAGACCTGCCTGATTTTTATTGGGCTGAGGCAGTTGCTACAGCAGTCTACATAATGAACAGGACTCCCACTGCAGCAATACATGGGATGACTCCAGAGGAGAGGTATACCGGTAGGAAACTAGATATTTCTCATTTGAAGATTTTTGGTTGCATTGCCTATGTTCATGTGCCAGATGAGTTGAGATCCAAGTTGGATCCAAAAGCTGAGAAATGCATCTTTATTGATTACTCTCTATAGCAGAAAGGGTATAGATGCTATAACCCTTCTACTCGTAAGTTTACAGTGAGAATAGATGTTGTTTTTTATGAGATGAGTAGCTGGTATAAACCAGTAAATGTGATTGATGATGTAGATACACAAAATGGTAATGCTGCACAGAATTCACAGCAGCAGTCACAAAATATTAGTGGACCTGGAACGTCCTCTAGCAGTGGTTCACATTCTTCGCCATGGACACGCAGATTGAGATCAGGAGAATCTTCTCAAAGAAATGCAGATAGTGGTATTCAGGTATCACGAAAAGGAAAAGAGAATGTAGATCAGCCCATCTTTGATGTGAATGCAGGTCACTCTTATGTGGATGGTGAATCCAGTGGCTCAGAACAGAGCATTGATGATGAGTTGGGTATTCCTTCTATTGTTACACCTGGAGTAAGGAAGACCAGGGATGTTTTGAGAGCACCTGGGAGTGAATGTACTTTGCGCAGGTCTACCAGAGCTAGGTATCCTGTGGATAGGCTGAAATATGATGGATTTACAGCCATTCACTATACCTATATGGTCAAAGTGATACATGAACCAGAACCCACTTCTTTTGAGTAAGCCATGGGAAAAGACAAATGGGAGAAAGCCATGGATGAAGAAATGGATGCCTTGGAAGCAAATGCTACATGGGAATTGGTACCTTTGCCTAAAGGTAAGAATGTAATTGGTTGTAAGTGGGTTTATAAGGTGAAGCACAATGCTGATGGTTCTATGAACAGATACAAGGCAAGATTAGTAGTCAAGGGGTATGCACAAACATATGGCATTGATTATGAAGAAACATTCAGTCCGGTTGCAAGGATGGAAACCGTAAGACTAGTCATTGCTATGGCTGCATCAAAGGAATGGTCTTTACATCAGATGGATGTAAAGAATTCCTTCTTGCATGGTGATTTGCAAGAAGAGGTATATATGGAGCAGCCACCAGGTTATGTGCATGCTGTTCATTCTGAGTTTGTTTGCAGGTTGAAAAAAGCCTTGTATGGCTTGAAGCAAGTACCTAGAGCATGGTCTGACAAGATAGGACAGTATCTTGTCATTATTGGCTTTCAGATTTCCAAGGAAGATTTCTCATTTTATGTGAGAAAAACAGAGAAAGAAGTTTGAGATGAAGGATTTGGAAGAGCTGTGTTATTTCTTGGGCATTGAGGTGATTAGATCACCAAGTGGGATACGGCTCTTGCAGAGGCAGTATGGATTGGACATGCTGTCCAAATATGGGATGACAGGCTGTAAGCCTATTTCAGTTCCTTTGGAGCAGAATGTGAAGCTGAGCGCAGATGCAGGTGAGCTTCTGGAAGACCCTACTATGTACAGACTGTTAGATTTCATGGAAGCATGAAGGAGAGCAACACCGAGTGAAGCAACATGCTTCCTCTCTCTATTCTTCTTATTATTCATTTAGCACACACATAGTGCATATACAACCTAAGGTCATAAAGACCATTCACACTAGAAGTAACACCAACTTATTTAATATACCTAACTGATCTAGCCAGACTAGCTGTGTCCAGCTCATGTCAGTCAAACACACATGTACGAGCTTGATATTCTAACACTCCCCCTCAAGCTCAAGATAGCATATGTACTCGAAGCAGCTGTCTAAAACCACAGAACTTATCTTTACCCAAGGACTTGGTAAAGATATCCGCTACCTGTTCATCAGTCTTCACATGCATAAGATCAACTCATCCTGCAAGAACCATCTCTCTGATGAAATGGTAGTGTACCTCTATGTGTTTCGTCCTGGCATGATAGACTGGATTCATAGCCAGGAGTACACTACTCAGATTGTCACATAGTAACTTCACTGGAGCATCTACCTGTATGTCCAAACCAGCCATAAGCTTGAGCAGCCATGAAATCTCGCATGCTGCCAATGCAGCACCCCTGTACTCTGCCTCAGTACTTGACAAAGCAACCGTAGGCTGCTTCTTGCTGCTCCAGCTAATCATGCCGCTACCAAATCCAAATGCATATCCACTCGTAGATCTACGATCATATGAGCAACCTGCCCAATCTGCATCCGTGTATCCAGTCAATATCAAGGGCTTATTTCTGACATAGAACAGCCCATACTCTACAGTGGACTTAACATATCTCATAATGCGTCTAACTGCATCCAAGTGCGGCTTTCTAGGCTTCTGCATAAACTGGCTTATGAGCCCTACAGCATAGCTCAAGTCAGGCCTAGTTATGGTCAAGTAAATCAAACTGCCAACCATCTGCCTGTACATAGTCACATCCTCTACTTCAGCCCCAGTGTTCATGTCTAGCTTGACATTCTAATCAAGAGGTGTATCCAGCGGTTTGCATTCAGCCATGCCATACTTCTTCAGCATCTCTATGGCATAGTGCTTCTGCATCAGCCATAACCCATTGTCAGCTGGAATTACCTCAATGCCTAAGAAGTACTTCAGTTCTCCCATGTCTTTCATGTCAAATTCAGATTTCAGCATCTTCATTACATGCTGTATGCCCAAGTCATCATCACCAGTGATTATCAAATCATCAACATATATGACCAGCACTACTAAACCTCTGTCAGTCTTCTTTGTAAATAGGCTATGATCAGCCCTACCAACAGCAAAACCCAATCTCTGCAAGTAGTTATTGATCCTAGCATGCCAAGCTCTCGGAGCCTGTTTCAGCCCGTACAATGCCTTTTTCAGCTTGCATACATAATGCTGAAAATCAGGGTGAACATACCCTTCCGGCTGAACCATATAGATATCCTCTGCTAGGTCACCGTTAAGAAATGCATTCTTAACGTCCATCTGCTGCAATTTCCAGCCTTTAGCAGCAGCCAAGGCAATCACAGTGTGTACGGTTGCCATCTTGGCAACAGGGCTGAATGTTTCCTCATAATCAAGTCCATACTGTTGGGCATACCCCTTTGCAACCAGCCTGGCTTTGTATCTCTCCACACTGCCATCTGACTTGCATTTGATTTTGTAGACCCATTTGCAGCCAATGGTCTTTTTCCCTTCAGGCAGTGGTACTAAATCCCATGTTTTATTTTCAACCAAGGCATTCATTTCATCCATGGCTACATACCAATTCTCATCTTTCACTACTTCAGCATATGTACTTGGTTCTTTGACCTCCATCACTTTTGTCATGTACGCATAATGCTTTGCAGAGTAGCCACTGTATGTTAACCTGTCAACAGGGTATCTGACCCTCTGCGAGCATCTAAGCTGTGGTGCACTACTCGATTCCCCTCTCTCATGAGGTGGAATATACCTGCTCTGCCTTGTGCCAGGCGTATAGACAGTCGGAATACCAAGTTCGCTGTCTAAAGTATCACTAGACTCATAGCCCGAAGTCATTCTGCCATGTGTCATCATACCAGATGCATCCTCAATAACTTTCTCTTTTCCTTTGTTGTCCAAGACATCATGTCTTCCCCTCACTGACATACCGATGTCAGTGGACGGCGAGCTCCTCAATCTCCTTGTCCATGGGGATACTGTCTGACTACGAGGTCCTGTCATAACAGTACTCTGCTGTAAATCAATTGTAGAGGCATGAGTGGAAGGAGTATCTGCTGGCACTGCAACTGGTGATACATACCAAGAACCCATCTCATCAAAGATAACATCCCTGCTTACCAAAGTCTCCCTGGTAGAGGGATCATAGCATTTGTATGCCTTCTTCTCCGCGAATATCCAATGAAAACACACTTATGTGCTTTGGGATCCAACTTCTTCCTTTTCTCATCTGGAATATGCACATAAGCAAGACATCCAAAGACTTTCATGTGACTTACATCCAGCTTATAGCCATACAACTTCTCAAACAGTGTCATCTCATGAATACATGCAGTCGGAGTCCTGTTCAAAATGTATACGGCTGTCATAACAGCCTCTGCCCAATAGTAAAGTGGCATATGCTTTTCATTCATCATAGCCCTAGCAGCTTCCATCAGAATTCTATTCTTCCTTTCAGCTACTCCGTTTTGCTACGGAGTGTAGCTGCAGGTGAGCTGCCTACGAGTGCCATTTTCAGCAAAGAAATCATCAAATTCATTTGATACATACTCCCCACCACTATCAAATCTCAAGCAAGAGATGTAGCATTCAAACTCCTTCTCAACCTGTGCTTTAAATTGCTGAAAAACAGCAAAGACCTCATCTTTTGTTTTCAATATGTAAAGCCAGGTATATCGACTGTAGTCATCAATGAAGGATACATAATATCTCGAACCTCCCATAGATACATTATGAGATGGCCCCCAAACATCATAGTGCACTAACTGCAATGGACGTGTACCCTGTCATACATGCCTGACAAATGGCAATCGTGACTACTTACTGAACTGGCAAGCCTCGCATACATGACCAATATCTGAATATTGGAACTTCAGTAACCCTGTAACCAGCTGTTTCTTTTGCATAATTTGCAGCCTTTGCAAATTGACATGCCCCACTCTCTTGTGCCATATTTCCAAATCCCTAACAGTGCCAGAACCATGGGCAAACATAGCTGAATTCAGCTCTGGCAAAGAAGCATCAAGAGTAAACATTCTGCCATTCCTGTGACCACGAGCTATCAACTTGCAGCCACTGCCAAATTCTTCAATAAAGTAGCCATGCTTATTGAATCTAACCTGCAAGTTCTGCTCCGTCATCTGACCAACAGATAACAAGTTCTTCGTAATTGAAGGGACATGCAAGACATCATGCAAATTTTTCTTTCTGCCATTATGAACCACAAGAGGCACTTTGCCTTTATGCTCAATGCTATGCTGCGTGTCATCACCTGTGCATATATAGCCATGCTTTTCAGCCAACATATCCGTGAACCAATCATCGTGAGGGGTCATGTGATTCGACGCCCCCGAGTCAATGTACCACACTGCATCATCAGATGATTTTTCAACAGCCTTATCTTTGACATACTGCATGGCAAACAGTCTATCACCAGAGTGATCTGCCTGACTGGATGTAGCATAATGTCCATGCTGCTTGCCCTTCTGGTTTCCCTGCTTCTTTCAGCAGTCCTTTGCAATATGCCCATACTTTCCACAGTAGTGACAATCCTTATCTTTATTTGGATTGTCTGACTGACGCTGCTGCTGCCATGAGCCTCTGCCACGGGAGTTAGATCTCCCCCTGCCTCGAAAGTTTCCACCACCTCTTGCATTTGATGACTGCTGATTGCTATTACTATAGGATGCATTCTGCTGGCCTCCTCTGCCAGATCCATAGCCTCTACCACGACTACCACGACCACGCTGATTCGAGTAAAAAACGCATCCTTATTCTTTGAGTTGCTTGACCCTGTAGCTAAGCCAAGATTCACCTCTTCATGAATCAATAATGCAACTAGCTCATTAAAGTCAGAGGCATCTCAGCCCGCACAGATACTGAAGTGTCAAAAGACTTGTACTCCAGACCCAAGCCATTTAAGGTCACTGCAACCATATCCTCATCTTCTACCTGTGAGCCAACAGATGCCAGCTGATCTGCTATGGTCTTAACCTCTGTGACATAATCTTGTATGGATCTGTTCTTCCTCTCCATGTTATTGAATTTCTGCTTCAGTTGTATCTTCCTTGCACTTGTAGTTGTGCCATAGTATTTGACCAATATATTCCATGCATCTGCTGGGGATTTACAGTTCATGATCTGCATCACCATAGCATCCGAGATACATAATGACAACCAATGTAAAACCCTGCGAGCTCTTTCTGTCTAAGCTCGATGTGCTCGTCTTTGATCAGCTGTAGGATTCCTATCTGGAACTTCAGGTTCAGCCTCAACACCTGTCACTAAGTCCCAATATCCTTTGCCTATCAGAAAGTTCTCCATGTGAAACTTCCATATTGCATAATTGTTGCTATCAAGCTTTTCTCCCACAATCTGGGTTACATTATCAGTTCTATCAGCATTTGCCATGTTGTAGACCTTGCCTGACTACCTGCAAACCAAGATCTTCTTAACAGTTCAACTTCAGCCCGAAACTGTTTATGATAGTTTTCTGCAATTAATTGCAGTAAAAAACCAGGGTATTTCAGCCCACTGACAGTCCAAAACAGCTCACAACCAAGTGGCTTAACCTGTGAGTAAAGCAGTCAGTGAAAATACTATGTATTCACTTCGGTTTGAACTCCTGCAACCTCACTGCCAGGATACATATATGCAGTCTGAAAACTATAATTCTGTGAGTGACCAGCAGTGATTTCAAGCCCAAAACTGAGTAGTATACATGGCATACATGTCCCAAACCTTCATAGACATCTGCTAGTACATGTAGCAATCCGAGCATAACCAATGGGGCACAAATCAGTGCATAGATAGCAGGTATAAGTATCAAGCCTTCTGCTTACAAATTGCAGTTAGCAACTTCTCAGTAAACCACAGTCAATCCAGCTCCAAAAACAGCCTCAAATCATGTCAGACATTCACTTTGAAGTGTTAGGTTCAATACATGAGCATTCGGGTAACTATAGGCATCCTGTCTTCATGAATCCAATTCATATATTGCATTTACTGCTTGCAACCACTGAGATAATGTCACTGCAGTAATCACCAGCCTTAGACTTCAACTTCCATGATCCCTTGATGCTCAACCCAATCCATAAACCTCCAGCATACATATCCCATGTCATACATATGATAGATCCCAGCCAAGTGTCAAGTAATGCTTCAATGAAAGCTAATGCTTGCTACCCACTGTTTTGAGACAGGTTTCCAGCCTGTTTACACAGATCTGAGTATTTTCTTCAAGGAACTTCAACTCAAAGTCTTGAGAACTGATACATATGTCTTCCAGAGTGCTCCTAGGCTCCACTGAGGTCCATAAAGCATGTTAGAGAGCTTCAAGGCTCTTCCAAAGTATTGCATATGCTGTATATACATTGTATACAGCAGTTCAGCCTTCTGTCTCAGGTTTGTGTACTTTGATTTTAGCTCATAACAGAGCTCCAACACAAGCAATGGCTTCTTGTAAACTTGAACTACCTTTCAATATATGCTCACTAGCATTTGATGACTTCTTGTACATTGCTCATGTCAATTTTGCTTCAGCAGAAGTCATTCCTTCATCAGGCGCAAACACGCAGGTCTGCCAGGAGTGTACAACAGCACCATTTGATGATAATAATCATGATAGGGCCCACACTAATACTCAATCAAGCCTTTGAAGACTCCTCAGCAAGCTACAACTCCTCCTTCAAGCAATAGGAATCCAATGCTTCACAGTACATACCTCTGTGTGACCATTGATGGAAATGACAGTCAGTCCTCTTCCTTTTCCAGCTCTTCAGGTCACTCTTCAAGTCTTCTTCTTGAGTGCATTCCACCAGTGAGCCCATTCATGGCTCTGATACCATGTTAGATTTCATGGAAGCAGGAAGGAGAGCAACACGGAGTGAAGCAACATGCTTCCTCTCTCTATTCTTCTTATTATTCATTTAGCACACACATAGTGCATATACAACCTAAGGTCATAAAGACCATTCACACTACAAGTAACACCGACTTATTTAATATACCTAACTGATCTAGCCAGACTACTGTGTCCAGCTCATGTCGGTTAAACACACATGTACGAGCTTGATATTCTAACACAGACGTATAGTAGGAAGTTTGATTTATATGACTATTACCAAGCCAGATTTGAGCTATGCTATTGGATTGGTAAGTCAGTTTATGCAGGCTCCAAGGAAACCACATTTGGATGCGGCTAGATGCATACTCAGGTATGTGAAGTCCACATTGCAGTATGGACTACTTTATGAGACTGGGGTTCAGATACAGTTGCATGGATACACTGATGCTGATTGGGCTGGTAGTATTTCTGATAGACGATCTACTAGTGGATATGTGTTCTCTTTTGGAAGTGCTGTAGTCACTTGGAGCAGCAAGAAACAGCCTACAGTTGCCTTGTCGAGTAGCACAGAGGCTGAGTACAGGGGCGTAGCAATGGCTGCATGTGAGGTAGCTTGGTTGCATAAGCTACTTTATGATATGCATCAACCTATAGATGGGCCAGTTGTCATTTATTGAGACAACATGAGCAGTATACACTTGGCAAATAACCCAGTCTATCATGCTAGAACAAAGCACATTGAGGTGCATTATCACTATATGCGGGAGAGGGTTTTACTAGGTCTTATTGAAAAAGTTTATGTCAGCACAGAGGATCAGGTAGCTGACATATTTACGAAGGCATTGGGCGCAGAGAAGCTATGCAAGTTCAGAGACCTGCTTGGTGTGCAGGAATTGGGATTGAGCTCGAGGGGGAGTATTGAGATATCGAGCTCCACTCGTGATATGCCAGGATGACCGTTGTGCATTTATGTCACCGACTTGTCAGTTGCAGATGCAGTTGGTTCACCGCCCATGAATAATAGCTAGATGACAGCTATCCTTATCTACTCTAGTTCATGGCTCAATTAGTATGCCACCTTAGTTAGTTGAGTTTGGTTTGAGACCCATATATAGGGTTCTTCTATTTCTTTGTACTAGAGTTCTTTTGGCTTACACAACTAAGAAGAGGAAAACTGTTTTCAGCCTCCACCTTTGGGTGTATTCCCCCATTGTGCAAGCAAGAAAGCTACAAGTGAGACTCCTTCCTTCTCTCCCACAATCTTGACATAAAGTTATATAAATACATCTATGGTCTAGAGCCTAATTTATCCAGGCTATTGAGCTAGTAGAGAGATATGCTCACAAATACATGAAGGATATTCCCATGTAAGCTTCTTTTGGACAACAAAAAGCTATTGGTAAATAGGGAAACTTTGGCAAAATTTATGGTGGATCCAATACTTCATTTAGTAGCCCCAAATTTTTTGCATACCCTACTTTTAATGCTTCAAGATAGCAAAGTATTTCATAAGCCAACAATCAACCATAAAGTTGAGCCTAAGCAAGGTGATAATAGACCCATAAATAATTCAGCAACAATGGCAAGTTTATACCTATGGATCTTTTTAGAGAGCACAAAGAGAAGAGTGAAGGGGATGCAATGGTAGTGGAGAAGGAGAAGAGGAAGATGCGGGAGAGAAGAGAACACACAATGTAGGTGCCGTCCAAAAGTGTGTAGACAACCTTATTACACTATCATATATATATAAATAAAGAATATGGGTGGTCACTATACACAGGCAGGCCCAAGGGCCTTTTACCCCAACAACCTCCCACTAAAAGACCAATGGGCCAGGGAGTGAAAAAACAAAGAAAAAAGAAAAGAGACAAGGTGAGGAATCATGACATCTCACCCAACACCCAATAGGAAAGTGAATTGTGCAATAAGCGAGAACCTCTATGAAAGAAGAGTCAAGCATCCCCGAGTCCATGACATCCAAGCAATCCTGTAGCTCCATATAGCATAGCAATCCAAGAATTTTTCTCATGGAGCAAGCACAACTCATGAGTGCAAGGTTGTAATGCATAAGCATCAGAGTGGTGCATAGCATCAGCATGGCGCATAGGAGACAATTGAGAGCACATAGGCTCTCCAAAGTCAATCATAGAAGAAGGGCCGGCATCCGGGACACATGTCAAATGGGATCTCAAGAGAGTATGCAGCCTCAATGAAGTAGAAGACTGACATATGGCTGTAGCATCAACCATAAAGCACACTGAACGTGCATCAAGAGACTTGAGAGATGTATGCGTCTCATAAAAGACAGTATGATGGCTGTGTATAACCTATTGGGCATCCAAATCCCATAACCTGTAAGCCTTAAAGTCACCATCGCTGGTAGGCCAGGCCTTGTGGCCCAGCCATTTCTCCCTCATGACCCTCAAACCGGCACGCAGAGAGAGAGAAAGAGAGAGATGCGAGAGAGAATGAAGAAGGAAACTGAATCTTTTCTCATGAAAATGTGATAGCATACATTGGTAGATATAGGTGCTTTGCACCTTTTGGCATCACACAAGGTACATTCACATACAATGTAGTGTGCCCATTTAACCCTTAACACCTAGCACGCATGAGGGACCAGTTGTTTACAATTGAGAACCCATTGTCCTCTTGATAGGATGTCAAATGCCTTATCCCTCTATGTCTAAATATTACATTTGGTTACAAAGAGTGGAGAATGATAAATAAAATCTTGATTTGGAATTGATTCACCAAAAGAGTCTTTCATAAGCTTGTCCAAGGTCATGCTTCTTGCAGGCTTCGCATCTCTAGGTGGTACATCCGGTCTTCTCTTTTCCTGGTATGCCCCCTTTGGATCACTTCGTCCTAGCAGAAGTCATCCCTTGAATCTGCTACAGAAATACACCTTTTGATGTCTTCGCCTTGAAACTTGATCTTCCTTGACTTCTTACTTTGAATTTTGCTTCTTCGTAGAACAAAACGTGCATAAAAATTACAACTCCTTCTCTGCTGCTCGGAACCCAAATTTGATGGCTCTGTTGGCTCTGAAAGGGGGGTAAAACCCTAGGACACCTAATCACGGATGTTAGGGCTCGGATTCTACCGTTTATTTAGTATTATTTCATACATTAGTATTAGTATGCATGTAGTTTTTTGGGTCATCATATGTAAAGCAGTTTTTATATTTCATATGATGTGTCGCCTGAAAGTCAGGGCGCAGGTTAAAAAACATCAGGCAGTTGTATTCGAGTAGTTAGTTTTCTGATCGTGAATGGAATATGACTGTGTGCAATGCTCAAGAATGGTGCTGATGTTTGACCCTATCATTTTCTTATCGTGCCTTGAATGTTAATGTTATTCTCTCTCATGTTATTCAATCAATGATGATTATGGTGAATGAAAATAGTGTTGTGTTCAACGATCAGTAATTTTATGTTGCTGAGCATGATGTTTGCTCTGTATTTGAATGTATTTCCTGGATATTATGTGGAGATGAAGGCTAGAAATCTATTCAAGGATTTTATTTCCAGTACTATTGTGTATTCAGGCAGAATGATGTTTCGTGACTGTTATGGTGTGTTAGAAGGCTAAAACACTTTGGCAATCCCTGCCAAGTTTAGGAACATGATTTCTTGATTCAAGTGCAGATCTGGAATCAAGTTCTAGGAGATTCAGGCGATAGGAATGCTGATGGCATTGGGATTGGGTAAGGTGCCTTTTATGGGTAGTCTTTATGTCAGACAAGTACCCTTATCTATCCCATCCTATTCTTACTAGAAGCAAGTCCCGAAAAATCAGGGCGGCCTTGGCAAGATAGCAGTAACAGGCTGTAGGGCTGGATGATAGGGGTGGAATAGAGGGTTTGTTCAGGCTGGATGAGGAGCAGTTTATTGATGTTGGGCAAACTTCTTTGGAAGGGGGTGCCTCTAAGGTACCTCAACAGTTTATCATTCTCTTGCCACTTCATCAAAATCTCCAACTTTGTCAGATGATGAGGGCATATTACCTCTTGACCAACAGGATACTCCTCCTAGACAGGCATTTGAGAGGTTACAGCATGCAGTGCTTGGAAGAACATTTTTGTTAAGAAGTGCTAGAATTCCACCTCAGAAGGTTTTAAATTTTAACCCATTGCCACCTCCAAGGAAGCCCAAGAAGAGACCGGAAATGAATCCCAATCAGTTGGTTAATCCAAAGGTTCGTGCATCCAAATTTTCGGGTAAGAAGAAAGAGGACCCTGATTGCCATGTGGCACAATTTGAGACTAGGTGGACAGCCAGTGGGTTCAATCAAATGTACGGGGATCAGGTTAAAATGCAACAGTTTGCTGCCACCTTTCAGGGAAAAGCTATGGACTGGTTTGCCAGTTTTGGTATGACAGCCTTTAATTCATATGATGCCCTAAAAATAGCATTTTTGGGCAGGTTTCGTAAAGATAAAACTCCGGGAGATATTCTTAGGAAGATTAAGCAAATCAAGCAAAAGGCTATGTTGTTGGAGGATTATGCTCAGAAGTTTAGGAATCTGCTAAACAGGCTACATGCCGATGATACACCTTCAATTGAAATGTAGATTACCTACTTTATGAAGGGTTTGAGAGGTAAGATTCGGAACCCCATTGCCAATGTTGAGATGGGCCAAAATGATACATTGGATAGAATGATTAGGGCAGCTATGAGAGTGGAACAAAGACTTGGTACCTCTAGGTCTAAGAACAGTAAAGATGAGGACTCTTCGGATTCAGATTCTGAGGCAGATTCAGGATCAGATTCTGATATAGAGAGTGAAGATGAGGGTAGCGATTACAGCTCAGATTCTGATGATGATTCTAGTGACTTTGATGAAGATAATTTTAGCAGGAGGAAGAAGAAGAAGAAGAAGAAATCAGGATCAGCCAAGACCAAAAAGAAGAAAGCAAAGGCAAAAGATAGGAAGAGGTCAGTGGACAGCAAGTTAGATAAAATGTTAAAACAGAAGCTAAAGGATTTGGGTATTTCTGATAATAAGAAGAAGGAAAAGCATTGAGAGATATGCCAGAGAAAGGGCCATGAAACTAGGGCTTACTGGTATAATCCTAATGTTAGGATGGCACAGCAGATGCCAGTGATGCAAGCAAGACCGAGACCTATTCAACCAGCTGTAGTGAATCAGATTATTCCTAACACTATACCACAGAGATCCTTCAGAGGACCTAGAAGAATGCAAGCTAGACAGCCTTGGGGAAATTTTCAGGCACAACAGCAAACTACCCAAACAGGAGCATGCCATTATTGTGGAGGTCAAGGACACTTTGTTGGACCAAACTGTGAGCTTTGGGCAAGGCATAGGATTGAGAGAGGAATGCCGGTAGCAAGGTCCCGCAATGATGGAAGACGTGCAGGAGCATCTCATCAACAGCATCCACCTGCCCCAGTTGCAGCAATCCTTATAGAGTTACCTGATCAAGATAAGAATAGGCAAACTCTTGAAGGTACAGGAACTGCTTGCTGTCAGGAAATTTACCAGGAAAAGGTTCAAGAAGCGGCAAAAGAGGTCTTAGGTAACACTAATGCTATAAGTATGCATGTTAATTGTGATTGTTCTAATTGTATTGAAGTAGAGGAATGTCAGGATGAACCAATGGTTTTAGCGGTCACTAGAAGCCAAGCTGGCAAGAAGCTTGATTGGCAGGAACAAGAAAAGACAAGAAAAAAGGCAACCAAACAAGTTAGAAAGTTGCAAAAACTTGCTAAAGGAGTTGAATTTGATCAAGTTGGGGATGTAGGGACTTCAGGCATACAACTTCCTGAACTGCAGGACCAACTTCTTGAATAGTGGGATCAGGTTCTTGATCATCAGGAACAGTTTCCTGATAGTAGAAATGCTAAAACATTACAGCAAGGAGGTTCAGAAGAGTTGTTTCAAGCTTTGGCTAAGTGTTCCTTGCAGTTGATTTTGGAGCAAGTTTTGGATTTGATACTAGGGTTTAAAGAGAAGTTACTCCTAAAGATCAGGTAGAAGTAGCAGGAAGTTCTTCAAGGTACAATGGATCAAGAACAAGTAATTCCTGATTGTAAGGCAGTCATACCAACTCAATAGGAGGTTGTGGATTACCAAGTATCTACTATTCAAGTTGAGTATGCAGGAAGAAAACATGATGATGTCATGTTGGATGGAGGTTCAGGAGTTAATATACTTCCTGAACATACATATTTGGCAACTAAGTGGGAGGAACCTTTACAGCCCCATTTCATGTCCGGATGGTAGATCAAAGGAGGTTACAGCCTTTGGGTAGGATTGGAGAAATGATTATGTTTGTATTCCAAGAGGACTTAAGGAAATTAGGTTATCTACAGTTAATAAGGTTCACTTAAAAGTTCAGCTAGACCTATGGTGGCTCAAACCATTAACCTTGCCGATGAAGTAGAAGATGATGAGGAGGAATTATTTCTTCAGGAAAATCCTTCTGTGGTTCCAGTTTTTGAGATAGATGTTGATGGCATTATACAAGGGTATCAGGAACAGCCTCATGTGGCTAGAAAGATTCTTTTGGAGCATCAACCTGTTGAAACTGCAGGTCAAAATCAGTCTTGACATCAAGCAGAAGATCTTCCTGAAGGTCTGGAGCATCCTGAATTTCAGGACAGGTCATGGGATGAGCAGGATAAATTAATTCAGGATCAAGGCATTGTTCATCCTGCAATTTTGCATCAAGAAGGACCTGAAAAAAAGCAAGCTGGTATGGACAGTTTCATGGACAGTTTAGGTGTATTGGATGAAGAGGGGTAGAAAGCTATTGTGCAGGCTGAATTAAGGTATGAGCATACAATGAGAAGATCTGCAAGAGTTGTTGAAGATGAGGTTCAGGAGCTTGACTTGAATATTGAAGGAGAGCCTAAACCTATCAAGGTTAGTATTTTTGTTGAGGATAATTTCAAGCAGGATCTAATTCAGTTGTGCAGAGAGTTTCGAGATATCTTTTCTTGGGATTACACAAATATAAAAGGATTTGACCCAGCTGTGTGTCAGCACATGATAAATTTGAAGAAAGATGCTAAGCCCATTGTTCAGAAGAGGTATAGAATGAATCCTAATTATGTCAAACAGGTCAAGGAAGAAATTGACAAGCTCCTGAGAGTTGGGTTCCTCAAGCCAGTCAATGAGGTTACTTGGTTATCTACTATTGTTGTGGTGCCAAAGAAGAATGGGAAGATCAAAGTTTGTGTTGATTATAGGAAATTAAATGCAGCTACTATTATTGATCCTTTTCCGCTTCCACTTGCATGGCAAATGGTTGCTGATCCGTTTGAAGGCCTGATTTCTTGGCCTTATCATATGCTTCAAAATGCCTTTGTGTCTGCAGATTATAAGGATGTTATGCATGAGAGAGATGCTTTGAAATTGAAATTCCAGGAATTGGAGGCAAAATGTATGGATGTCACTGCAAAATTGGAGAAGGCTGCGGATGCAAAAGAGCAAGTGAAGAGCATGTAGCTACTTTGTTGCAGCATAGAGACTTTCAGTCTGATGATCATGATTCTCTGATTTAGGAGGTGGTTCATACACTTCATCAGGATTTTTCTGCTATAAATCATGAGCCAGTTCAACATCATGATGTTGGTGCTATGTCATATCAGAAGTTTTCATGCACGGATATCATTCCCTATACTCCTAGATCTTACTAGTTGTTACTTTGGATGTAGTTTTGTTTTATTCATGATATATTTTGATCATCTCACTAACTCTTAGAATCAATTATGCAACTGCATAAGAGGATTATGAGTATCCTAGAGGGGCTCTACTCATGATAGCTCAGTGCGGCTTGTCAAGGGGTGCAAGGCCTTTGGCAAGGCATAATTATGTTCTTTGAGTAAGTTCTTCATCATATCTAGTCTTCATATGTTCAGTTAGCTATCTACATGCTTGTGGATTCGAGTCATGACTGGCCCAATCATCCACCAGGCTGTGTCAGGTGTTAGGGCTCGGATTCTACCGTTTATTTAGTATTATTTCATACATTAGTATTAGTATGCATGTAGTTTTTTGGGTCAGCATATGTAAAGCAGTCTTTATATTTCATATGATGTGTCGCCTGAAAGTCAGGGCACAGGTTAAAAAACATCAGGCAATTGTATTCGAGTAGTTAGTTTTCTGATCATGAATGGAATATGACTGTGTGCAGCACTCAGGAATGGCTGCTGATGTTTGATCCTATCATTTTCTTATCGTGCCTTGAATGTTAATGTTATTCTCTCTCATGTTATTCAATCAATGATGATTATGGTGAACGAAAACAGTGTTGTGTTCAACGATCGGTAATTTTATGTTGCTGAGCATGATGTTTGCTCTGTATTTGAATGTATTTCCTGAATATTATGTGGAGATGAAGGCTAGAAATCTATTCAAGGAGTTTCTTTCCAGTATTGTTCTGTATTCAGGCATAATGATGTTTCGTGACTGTTATGGTGTATTAGAAGGCTAAAACAACGGATCTCCTAGATCACTCCTTCTTCTTTCAGTTCAATCTACAGTTTTCTACCTATTTCCAGTGATCGCGACGTGTGCAATTTCGTCAATCTGTCCGTCTTGTGAAAATCCCATAATTGGCTGAAAAAACAACTAGCTTTTTGCATGCCATCCTAATCTAGAAGCTTTTTCCAACTTTTTTAGATTTTTACAATAAATAATATCAAATATAGGCTAAAATTATCCAAAAATCTAGTATTTTTGGATAATCCATGTAACTCACACTAATACTAATGACTCAGATCACATTGACTCTCTTGATTAATAAGAAGTCGAATGATGATGCATTCCATACTTTTTCACACTGTGTCCTCATAACATCATGACATCCACCCCCTCTGAACCTGCACATCCTCCAGTATGTGCCAAAATCCTAGTTGTCACTGGATTCTGAGTCCTCCTCATCCTCTGCAACAACCATATCCTTTGCTTCTTCATCTTCCATATCTTCCTGGCTAGCCCTTGTATCATGGCCACTATTTTCTTCCAATTATGGCAACTCATAGGTAATAGATTCTCGCCTTTTAAGTAATTTGACTATTTTCCCTGCTATCGAAAGTTTGATGGTTGTCCCATCCAGCTCATTCAATGCATAAGTAGCATTATCAAACACATGTCTTACCACATAGGGTCCAAACCATCTTTTGGAAACTTTACGCATAGCACTATGTTGGTTATCTAAACTGCTATCATAAACCAATACCCAATCCCCATCTTGTATGGTTCTTGGTCTCAGATGCCTTTTGTCAAACCATTTCTTGTTTTGTATCCTTGTTGCCCTTAACTTTGTAGTTGCTGCCTCTATGTTTTCTGACTGTCTAATGCATAAGGCCAACAACTCCTCTCGATTCAACTCCTCCTCCCAAGGTAACACACTCCATGTGACTGTCATCTCTTCTATCGGCATGATAGGTTTTTGACCATACATCAATTCTGCAGGCATATATCCTGTAACAGCACTATGAGTTGTTCTGTCAGCCCACAAAGCATAAAGGAGCAATCATGGCCACTCTTTTACCTTCTCTCCACATGCTTTTGCCAATGCCTTCACAATAGGTGGATGACCTCTTTCACTTTTGCCATTTCCTTTAGGGTTATAGGCTGAAGTCAAAGAAAGCTTTATCCTCAACCGTGCAAAGAAATCATGAGCTTCATTTGCATCCAACTCACCCCTATCTGTTGTAATTTTTCCCACACAGCCATATCAACAAAAGATCTCTTCTAAGAGAAAAGTACATACGACATTTGTCGTCTTAGTACGTAAAGCTCTCCCTTCCACTTGATTAGTCAAGTCTTCACAAGAAAGCACAAGATACCTCATTTGCCAAAGACCTGTAGGCATTGTGACCAAATCCACCACCCACTTAAAATGAAGAGACAATGGATATGTGGGTTGCAATCCATCCCGATGTCTCATAGTTGAATACATTTGACATGTCGTACATGTTTCCACAAAGTGAGCAACATCCTTATACATACCCTGCCACCAATATCTTTCTTTGATCTTTGTAAAAGTACCCCAAACACCTCTATGACCAGCCCACAAGCTTTCATGAAATTCTTGCATTACTTTTACTTGTGAAGCTCTGTCACCCAAAACTCGCAATGGCATACCCTATTTCTTTTTAGCATGTTTTCATAAGTATCCATCTTTTAAGAAAAATCCATAGGCTTTCCTCTTGATCTTCTTAAACTCCTCATCTGATCATTCATCTCTCTTTGTTAATGTATTGAGATATTGACCAATTCTCAGCCACTCTCCTGCATATTTGTCTTCCAAAAACACTTCTACACAAGATGCAAAACATCTAAAGTGTCTTCTCTTTGTTATCCAAGCTTTTGTTAATGCTATAGCAACACCTTGCATTGCTGAATTCACTCTTGCAACATCATTTTCAACCATAATAAAGTCATCTTCTTCCTCCTCATCCATCATCCCATCTTAATTCTCATAGCATGCTTGAGATAGCATGTCTACCACTAGGTTATCTCTTCCTGCAATATGCTGAAATTCAAGGTTCAAAGATTTGATGTATGCAATCCACCGGAGCATAGCAATGTCTAGGGTAGCACAACTAGTAATCATACCCAATACCGGCAAACAACGAGTCTCAATGACTACATGAGCACCCATAAAATACTCCTTATCACATTTAAGGGCTGTCACAATTCCCCATAATTCTCTTTTAACCTGTGGATATCTTCTATGTCGTTTAGTCAATACTTTAGCACCAAAGCGAATTGCATATCTTTGCCATTCCTCATCATCTTGCCCAATTGCCCATCCAATCCCGATTGGGCTTGTATCAACAGTAATAATGATAGGCTTTCCATGTGAATAGTCCGTCTTTCTCAACATAGGAGCAGATTTTAAGAGCTGCTTCAATTTCTTCATTGCTTTCTGATGCTTCCTTTCCAAATGAAATCTAACCTTTCCTCAGAAGCTCATAAAGAGCATCAGCTACATGTGCAAAGTGAGGAATCCATATCGAATAGAACACACATGCACCCAAGAATCTATGCACCTCTGATACATTCGTGCATACATCTCGCATTCTATCAATCCCATCTATTTTTGCTGGTGATGGCCTTTGCCCATAAGGATCACACATATGCCCAACAATCAAAACCTCTTCAACTCCAAAGACAGACTTTTGTCCAGAAAGAGTTAAATGCACCTCTTCTAGACGTGCAAAAATCCTCTCACAATCCACAATATGGTCTGCAACAAACTGTCTGCATCCAAGAGCATCCATCTCTTCATTCTTTTCACCCACTGCACACCCTTTGATTGGAACATCATCCAAAAAGGGCATAGTCAATTGTGGTATAAAATCCCTGAGTACCCTATTCATACCATTTGTCATGTGTGCCACTGAGTTTGTTGCACCCTATGGAAGAGTACACATCCGTACTAACCCCAAAGGAGTCTTCATGGTTGTGATATCCTTGCTTTCAATTGCAAGCTGAAACTGATCATAACTGGAGTAAAGATCACCCAAAGAATAGATCGCTCTGCATGCAAAAGCCTCTGCAAATTCATCAACCACAAGACCTGCACCCACATTTCTTATGGTCACTTTATTGAAATAGGTTGTATGGTTGACCATAAGACCCTTATGTTCCAACTTTCAATTCCTGTAATGTTTTAGATGTAAATTGATGACCTATATCTTTAGGATCCCGTAAGCCTAGCTACCTTGACACTTTTTCATACATACCCTCACTCTCTGGTGGAAGTGGCAAAGCAATTGGTTTCACCTTTTTTTCAATTGTCTTATACTTTGTCTCCATAAGTGCTTCAGCCCATTGTAATCCTTCTTGCTGAGCAGACAATGCTATAACATCATACATATCTAAAAAGCACATTGACAACACTATTTTCAACCTCATTTTTTGCATGTATAGTTGTTGAAATTTCAGCCATAGTGTCAGTAATATTCAGCCCATAAAAGATGCCTGAAATGCCATCATTTTCAGCTAGCAATCCCAATGCTCTCAGTTTCTTAGTAGCCCGTTTCATAGATATGCATTCAGCCCTACACAGCTTCCATAGGCTTAAACCAACATGAACTGTTTGCTATAAACTGGGAATTACCAATAGTAAATACATGCTTCATTTCATCAAGAGGCGAATACACCCTCTGAACAGCACTACTGTAGCCCTGCATTATAGCAGTGCTTACTGAAAATCCAGATCTTTGAATTCCCTTACATTTGGAACCAAAGGAGACTCTCAAAGCATATCCCGATTTCTAGGATGATTAACACAAACACTAAGAAATTGGACTGCTTTTCTCCCATCCTTGCTTTTGACTCTTGCATAAGTAGAACCATCAACAAGCACCTTTGTTTCCATATGCACACCTGTAATATAGGGATGTCCCAAAATCACTGCGTATGAGGAATTATCTTGCACAAAGAAGTGTTGCTCTTCCTGTACATCACCAATCGTCACTTTTACATTAGGACATGTAGCATAGAGCTCCCCTGAAGAATTATTTGCAGCCCTCATATGCCAACCATGATCAGTGTGTCCACATGCCATGCACCATTTTCATACAAAACCTGCTCAATGACATTTATCTCAGACCCATGGTCAAGTAAAGCAACATAAGGAGTTTCATGTTCCCCCTATTTTCACTATCGTTTCAGTGGTAGCTCTAGCCCAATGATTTCTTGTGTAGTGACTTCGAGGAATAAATCCTAGAGTCTCTTCTCCATATTGTTGCATTTGCCTTACTCCACCATGCTTATTGCTACAAGACAATGCATTTTCAACCACTTTCTTCTCTTTTCCACATGCTGTCCATTGATAAGTAGCATCCTGCATAGACAATCCTGTACTTACTTCATGCTCATATTCAGCCTGAATACCCAACAAACCAGTTTTCTCTTCAAATTGCAGCAATGCACTAGTGGTATCACCAAGAAATTGATGCTTCCTTTTAATTATGTCAATGATCTCATCATGAAATTCTTGCTTGGCAATGCCAAGCACCTCTCCCAAGGTAAATTCCACCCGACTGTTTAAGATTCGTTCTTCAAGAACCTTCTTAAGATCTGTGGCTGTCTCAATGTCAGATTGCAACTTATATCCTGGCTGCTTACCCTTCTTTTTGCCCTCTTGTTTGTTATCTTGTTTTTGCTCCTGACTGACCTCTTCCATAACATGCTCGGGAGGTGGCTGATTTGCAGCTTTAGGCTGATCCATACTTCTTCTTGTCATTCTCTTAGATCTCCCTGCAATATCTTTATCTCTTTTTCGTTTTTCTTCCACAAGTACATCCGTGTTCTGTACCTTTGCTAAATATGCATATACTAAATATGCATCTACCGATGATTCCCAGCCAGTTATGCCACGAATGTCTTGCCCTGCATGAGACATTTCACTATCAGTGACCTTTCTCTTTTCAGCTGCATGTAAAGCATGCATCCATATTTCAGCCTTTGGACCAACCATCACTTGGCCATGCATTCTATCCAACTGCAAACCAAAAGTAGAAGCATGTACTACCGCATAAGCATTTTAGACAGCCAAGTCTTCCAACAACTTTTGCATACCTCCCTTTCCAAAATTCAAAGCAAGAGGCAATCCCGTTTCTTGTGCATGGATCTTGCCATCTTTCCAAAAGATAAGCTGTCGTGCCAATGCCTCTCGATAGGCAACACAATCCTTTCTCTCGTGCTGCAAACTGTCACAACACATACATCTTTTTTCAAGTTTAGGGACTGCTACCCGTCCCCTTTCCTCTTGTCCTTTTTCATCCAATTTTGCAACCTTCAATTGAAGATCCCGCATCCCTTTGACCAATTCATCCAAGACATCTTCCCTAACAGAGGGAACAATAGCAGGTACAGCCATAGGGTTAGCCAGAGAAGCGGGTGGCTTATTGGATACTTCAATTGTCTTGGCCGTAACAGTGGGCAAGCTAGAGACATGCAATCTTTTTCTTCTTCTATGCTTCTTCACAAGTGCAGTAACAACTTCCTTGACATGTCTCCACTCTGTTTTTAAACTTGTCTCTGTAGTCTGATCCTCCAACAAATCAGCAAGCTTCTCTTGAAGCTCAGGATCAGCTGCCTGTAGAAACAATTCAATTTTCAGACTTGCAAGAGCTTGATGTTCTATGAGGTCCAACTGCTCAAATCGACTTTCAAATTCTCTTAACAATTCTGTAGCCACAAAGACCCTTATTGGGTTGTATAACCCACTCCTAAAAAGTATTGCGCGTAACCAAACTGGTATCCTCAATATAAAATTATTCCCTGAGTGTCTTCTTGAAGGCTTCCCAGTCAGCATCCTGTAAGTATAATTCAGTAATATGTGCTTTCAGTTCATGAACAGTACCACGTACAAAATACCAGCTCCATGCACATTGAGTCACTCCAAAGAATTCCATCTTCTGAGCATAGGTATGTACATATGCAGATACATTCTTGCCATTGAATAACTTCACCTCACGCTCAACCACTTGCAAAGCATTCATCACAACACTTTCTGTTTGAGCTGAAGCTTGCATCACCTGTTGTTGTTGTTGTTGTACCTGCATAAGTATATTCATATTTTGCACCAACTATTGCAAAACATCACTGGAGAATGTATTCGAAGATTCTCCCATCTTGTCTTTCCTTCTTCTATGACGACCTTTCACGTCGGGTTCACCAATGTCCGAGGGGTTTTTGTCAAAAGGTCGAATCCACCGGGGATCAAAAGTAGAAAGAAGTAGAGATAGGAGATGGAAGAGAAGATAGAGAATACCCAAGTGGTAGACACTACAAAAACAAATCACAATAAATTGAATCAATATGTATTGAAAGAACCTAGAATCTTCGCACTACTCGAAAGCAATCTCCAGACATTAGATCTCTTGGAGCTTCTTCGTAGAACAAAATGTGCATAAAAATTACAGCTCCTTCTTTGCTGCTCTCTTGAAACCCAAATCTGATGGCTCCGTTGGCTCTGAAAGGGTGGTAAAACTCCAGGACACTTGATCACGGATCTCCCAAATCACTTCTTCTTCTTCTTTGAGTTCAATCTGCAGTTTTCAGCCTGTTTCCAGTGATCGTGATGCATGCAATTTCGTCAATCTGTCCCTCTTGTGAAAATCCCATAATTGGCTGAAAAAGCAACTAGCTTTTTGCATGCCATCCTAATCTAGAAGCTTTTTCCAACTTTTTTGGATTTTTACAATAAATAATATCAAATATAGGCTAAAGTTATCCAAAGATCTAGTATTTTTGGATAGTCTATGCAACTCACACTAATGCTAATGACTCAGATCACATTGATTCTCTTGATTAATAAGAAGTCGGATGATGCATTCCATACTTTTTCACACTGTGTCCTCAAAACATCATGACAGCGTGACATAGGCATATCTTGCATATATACAAATGCTTGGCAACCAAACATCGTCAAGTAATCATAGGAGGGTCTCATGCCACTCCATGTCTCGTGTGGTGTAATAACATCCAAAGCTAGACATGGTGTCCTATTAAGCAAGTAGATTGCCTTCATAAGGGCCTCAGCCCAAAAGCCATAAGGTAACCCAATTGTGGTAAGCATAGAAGCAACCTTTGCTTGTAGAGTCGGGCACATGCCATGAGCAATCCCGTAATACTGTGGGCATAGGAAATCAATGCCAGATTGCTGACAATAGGATTGAAAGCTAGGAGAGATAGCATGACTCTTATAATCTATCTGCAAGCACCTAGGCCTGCAACCAGCAGAATCCATAAACCTGTCAAGCATAAGTGCGGCATCCTCAATCCGTACCAGGGGAAAAGCCCAAACACGATGGGTAGCATGATCCATGAAGATCATAAAGTAAAATGCTCCACCAAGTGACTGGGAAGGCATAGGTCCATATACTACACAATGGACAAGATCTAGAGGATCATATCTCTCACAATTGCCATGAGCCAAAGGGGCTCTGCAAGGACCATAACTACAATCAGAGCAAGCATCAAGATCTCACAATCGCCATGAGCCAAAGGGGCTCTGCAAGGACCATAACTATAATCAAAGCAAGCATGGAGTCTGAACGAGACAAGATCTCCATCTCTTTGTGGTGCATATGGCCTAGCCGATAATGCCATAGCAATGCATGTGGTATCTAGATAACTGTAATCATAGAATCTCCCACATGAGAGACATGCACTGGGTAATGAGAACCAACTCTAGAACCTCACCAAGCAACCACGATAGATCTTCCATGACCTATCCTGAAGAGAAACAAAGTAACTTGCATCATGCAACTGACTGATAGAAATCAAGCTCTTACTGAGCAGGGGAACATGTAGAACATCCCTAAGCATAAGAGAAGTCCCATTAGGCAAAACTAGGCATATGTCCCATGTACCAACAATAGCATAAGTCTGCTCAAGGCCCAAATCAATACATTCGTCAACCTCCCTATAAGAAGAGAACCGTGCTCTATGAGGGGTAACATGACAAGATGTCATAAAGTCCAAAAGCCAATCAAAGGCATAGGCTTGATCACTGAGAAAGTAAGTTGTAGGGCAACAAGATGACAAGAGTACATGCTCAACTGCATCATCATGGGTAACTGCATGTACCTCACCACTAGTAAGAGTGGTAACACCTGCTGCATCTGTTGTATCTCTGACTCTCTGCTCATGTCGAGTCAGTCTCTGTCTCTGTTGCTCTCTAATCCGTCTAAATCATTTTCTTTGAGTATGCCCAAGCTTCCCACAATAGAAGCAAACAACATTTGAAGTAGAAGAACCTGTAGAAGATGACAAGGTATCCAAGTCATCACGAATAGGGCTATCCACATCCTAGAAACTCAAAGAGTCTAGGGCTGTCCCAACATAGGGAACCTACTCATCAAGACAACTGTTAGTAGAAGGACAAGTGGTAGAAGCATGCTGCTGCAACAAGTACTCTTCCATCCTCACTGGAGAGGGAAGCACAAAAGCATCAACCAGGGATGCAAAAGCTCCCACATGAAAAAGACTCGTAGCTAAGTGCACGACATAGCCAACCATAATAGTGTAAAAGGCAAGACATCTGTCAAAAGAGCATACAGTATTCAGCCATGAAATCAACACAAAACCATAATGGCAAACATGACTCTGCAGTACATCACACCACATAGTAGCATCCAAGTCAATGCAAGACCGGGAAGTGGCATAAGATCCTGCAATGGTCAAGCTCCAGGAGAAGCCCAAGTATCTATACAACAACATCCAAATAAGTGGCTCTGTAAAGTACATGACAGTCTGCAAAGTGCATAGCCGAGTAAGCATCAAGGGCAACTGCTCTCTCTAACCTATATGGGCAAAAGCAACCCAACTAGTGTTACCGTGTTTCCCGCAGCACAGAGGAGTGGAAAATGGAAAAAATGGAAATAGCAAAAAAGGCATAGGATAAAAGCAGAAAAAAGGCACCTTGACCGGTAACCAGCCCCTAAAAAATTCAAATGTTCGGGCACGACCCTCAGAAAGCCTCGGTGTCGGCCGAGACAACAAAAGAGAAAAAGGGCGCACTATTAAAATGTGGGAGCATTCCCGAATCTTTGTAAAAGAGTGCCAGGCTTGCTCCTGTGCAAAGTGTACGCATTAGTTGGGAATAGGATAAATTAGAATGGCGAGAAATGGGAAAAAGGGCCTAGGCTACGGCCGGCCATGTAAAAGAGGGAAAAGGGGATGACCGCCCAAGAAGGATTTAGGGCTTTGTATATAAAGTTGAAAAGTGAATGAGAAGCTCATTCTTTGGTGTGTGGCAAAAAGAGTCTTCTTCTTCCTCTCTTCTTCTCTCCTTCTTGCTTGTGTGTGCTCTTGAGAGAGAGTGTGTGAGAGTGTGAGGGAGTGAGTGTGTGTGGAGTGAGGGATCAAGAGGGTGAAGCTCTTCACCATCTCCTCCCCTTTTCTTCTCTTCTCTTCTCTTCTCTTGCGCGCACGGCTATGGAAGATGGAGCTTGGAGATGGAGGAGGCTTGAGGATGCTTGAGCTAGCATCAAGAATCGTGGAGCTACCAGAGTGCAAGAGAGAGGAGGGTACTCGATGAAGCATCAAGGTAAGCTCACTACACTCGTAGGATCGACGGCGCATCGGCTAGGTGAGAGATAGCCATTAGAGCTCACTTGAAACGCTTGAAAGAATAAGCGGTCCGTGGGTCTTGGCGGTAGAGCAAAAGCTCTGGCCACATTTTGGTTCCATTGCCGGGACAACGGATTCAAGCTTGAGCACTTGCGCGCCTCATATCGAGCATCAAAGTAGGGTATTCATCCCCGAAACGGAGCTTGAGATAGGTAGGAAGTTGGGTGTTTTCGATCTTCAAAATAGGTAAGTATTTTGGGATATTCTGGTTGTTTGATGATTGGGAACATGGAGAAATTAGTTCAGTATTTTGCTTTCGATTTGTGTTGTGTTTTGAGTAGGTTAACAGCAAGAAATCACACCCGAGAGGCATAGGGTTTGCTGCTGTAAAACAAGGAGAAAATCGGGGAAAATGGAGGAAATGCGCATTTGAATGTGTAGGAATCGCTAGGAGAGTGATCTGTAGCATCCGGGGAATGACCAGCAGGGTCATAAGTTGTGGAAGGGCAAGGGAATCCTCATTTGCAAAACCAGCTGAGAGTGAGAGAGAGAGAGAGAGAGAGAGAGAGAGAGAGCTTGGGCGACCGTTCGATCGATCAGGGCAAGGAGTGACGTTGCATTCAGCAATCCCCAGGTATATAGATCTCTCCCCCACCACTCCAACATCACTCCTGGTGAATTTGATAGTCTATAATCATCGATGTCTTGAGATTTTGGACAAATCCGTCCTCGAAAGCGCGTCGACCGACGGAATCAGACACCCGACTCAAGGTCCAATTCTCAGAATCGGACGCTCGGACAACCGTCCGATCGAACCAACCCGTTCGACTCGCACGCTCGAACGCTCAGACGCTCGGACACTCAGACTTGGACCAACCCCGTCCGATCGGACGAATTAGGACACGTCAGCACTCGAACCACCCTATCCGGTCCAATTCCCAGAATCGGACTAGTCCATAATCGGACCACCCAGAATCGAACACTCGGACCAACCCCATCCAATCGGACCACTTGTTCGATTTTTGAAAATCAGACACCTCAGCCCCGTCCGATTGTGAGACTCAAACGGCCCAAAACTCGGACCCATCTGGTTCGATTACTAGAATCAGACCACTGGTAAATCGGATCACTAGTAAATTGGATGTCCAATTCCCAGAGTCGGACACACTAATTTTTTTAAAAAAAGAGAGAGAAAGAAAGGGAAAACATCAAAACTTGACCCCCACGAGCGACTGGAAGCACAACCCGCTCCAAGACAACATGGCGAACCCCTTGTAGGCAGTTCCCGACGTAGGAGTCAAGACCAAGGGACAGAGGGACAGTGCTGGAGCACTCCCTAGCGACTTAACGCGTCGAGAACGGAAATCCAATCGAAGGACCTGTGATCGTCCCCCCTAGTGAATGGCAAGAAGCAGCGTAGACCCTAGAACCCACTAGAACGGCCAGGACTCGAGCAACAAAGCCTATCAGGCCCGAAACGAGCGAGAGTAAGTAAGACGCCGAGTAATTGCTTGCGGCACTCACATTGAATTTCTACACTTGAAGTACACTTAAGAAAGCTGAAAGCCTGATTGGGCACAAGTGCACGAGAAATGACACACGCATCGAGCGATCATAACTTGAGGTTTGTATTCAATAATCAAAGGAACTCACTCAGATAAATCACTCAAGGAACCCACCAATAGGAGAGAACCCAAGACATAGACGAACAATTGAAGCGCAGGGTAGGACCAAGCAAGGAGCACCAACAGCGAGAATCTGTCAAGACTATTCAACTTGATCGACAGCGCAGCGGGGCGCAAGAATTCAACCATGACGGAAGAAAGCTCCGACCATTGGTCTAATGAGGAGCTCGATTTGAGTGTATTCCCAGATGCTATACAGCAGATGGTGAGCAATTATGACACGCACGCCCGGTACGAGCACCGCGATAGGACAGCAGATGCAATCATTGCAAACCTAGAGGAGGAGAGAAGGCTAGCCCGCAAGGCATTGCAGGGCATGGCTGATTATAATAGGGATCAACAGGCTAGGAGCCAAAGGTAAAGCATGGAGCTGCATGAGGTGCAATGAGTGCTGAACTTGGCCGACCGAAACCGAACAGACCATGAGAGAGCGCTAGAAGGAGACCTGACATTGAGCAAGCTCCTCATGAAACGGCTGCTCGATAATACCGCAGTAGAGCAGAGTGCCACCACACTAGCGATGTCTCTACTTGCAGGCTTAGGGGTAAACCAAGGCTCAAAGAGCCAGGCCAAGATACCCATTGTTGCCAAGCAACTCGATAAGTACCAACCTCATGACGACCCCTACAGCTTTGTTGAGCAGTTTGAGCAAGTCTGCGAAGCCAACGGCCTCAATGACCAGACTCAACGTTCGCAAGCATTCGGGCTTTGCTTAGGCGATAAGGGTAGGATGTGGTATACAAGCTTGGATGCCGTGGAGCGAGCCAATTTCAATAATCTCAAGGATCTCTTCGTCAAGAGGTTCGTTGAGCCCGAATACTCTGATAACCTGCTAGTGCGCTTGATGAACGTCAAGCAGAAAGAGAAGGAGGACATTCGCAACTACATAACCCATGTGAGGAGTCTCTTTAAGAGAATCCCTCTAGGCGAGCGACCGACTGACAGAGCAGTTTCAACTGTATTCATCAGCGGAATTCGAGACGAGGAGTTATATAAGGCATTAGCAGGCAACTCAAGCTTGCAGCAGGATGTGGTGGCTAGAGTTTTTGAGGAAGCCATCAGAGTCGATGACCAACTGAAAGAGCGGAGCTCTAGGAGCTCAAATCTAGAAGAGACCAACCCGCGAAGCTCAGAGAGAATGTCAACCTCTAGTGAGCGGTCAATCCCATCATCCCAAGATAAGGGGAAGGCCACCGAGACAGACTTGGCTGAGGTCAGGATGGAATTGGCCAAGCTACAAGACCTGTTGAGATGACCAACGCGGCTGCACGTCCAATGCGTGTACTGTGGTGGAAACCACCTACCGGCCGAGTATCAAGACCTAGGTCAAGACCTTGCGCTAACTGCGGTAGGTTCGGCCACGATGTCACCCATTGTAGACTACCAAGACGACTTCCATACTCACAACCCTACGGCTAGCCTTATCTAGCTAATAGGCCGCAGCCATTATTCGGAAGGGGAGCCCCATTTGCTCTACCCGTGCCTAACGATATGAAACCAGCCGTCCCTAGAATGGATATAAATCCTATAGGCATTCCTAGACTGCCTGGTCCTTATGTGACCCACCCACCGAGCGACACTCCAGTACACTACGTGGAGGAGTCGAATGATGAGGAAATCTACATATACCCTTACGTCTCACACAACGACGAGGGCAATCGGTCCTCATTGAGTATCGACTCGTGCCGGTGATGGCATTAGGACGAGGACGAGGTAGAGGCCTAGGAGGGCAGCCGCAAGATCCAGTCACTTGTTGGACTTGTGGGCACCCCGGTCATATCTCATCACGATGCCCTGAAAGAGAGCAGCAAAACAGGGATAAGGCTGACCAACGGTGCGCCGAGTGCGAAATCACCCATCTTTTCATAGACTGCCCAAAGCGAAAGCCGTCCTCTAGCTCAGCCAACTTGCCGTCCGTCCCATTGGGGCTATTTGGTGTCGAAAACCCCGATGGGGAGGCGACACCTATCCCATTGTGGGTAATGACCCGAGCCCAAATGAAGCAGGCCGGCATCTCTCTGCCAGGACCTAGCAATCTTGACGCAGCCTCGATAGGAAAGAAAAGCCGCAGGCGGAAAAAGAAAAGATCGAAAGCTAAGGTCGCATTAAAGACCGAGAGTGCTACGACTCTACCCACGGGAAAGAGGGTCTCAGACGCAGAGGCAGAGACTTCAGCCCCCCCTAAGACAGCCGAGAGGGGAAGTGCTAAGGTAGGGAAAATACTCGCATCCAAAGTGACAACTAGAGGCCATAGAAAAGGTGAAGGAATGGGTGAGGGAGGCTCAATAGCATCTCAAAGACGCTGAACCCATCATCGAGGATGAGATCGATGATCTCTCCAGCGTAAGCATGCCAATGTCACCGCCTCAACCTAAGTTGGCCGAAGCAATGGTGCTACAAGCACTGCCGCCGCTGAGACCAAGCCTAGATGCGATAGAGCCGCAATTCAGCCACGGCCATTGGCTTGGACAATCCAGGCCGAGGAAAGGGCGAGTATCTCACGATCTCCTGACTACGCTAGTGACTACCCCTGTGACACTTAGCCTGGGAGATCTGCTTAAGCAGCACCCTATCCTATGGCAAGTCCTTAAGCAGTGGGTCGAGGGATCACAAGAGCAGGTCACGCCAGACCCTCGAGACCAGCATGCAGAAATGCAATTGCCCAGTTTGACGCTACACTCCGTGCCTAAGTCTTTGCACGTCAATGTCTTTTGGGAAGGCTTTGAGATGCACGCTAACCTGCCAGTCCTAGCCCTGGGTGACACAACAAGAAAGGGCATTGTAGACACAGGAGCCAGGGTTAGTGTGCTTAGCCACATAGTGCTTCAGACTTGGGGAAACCCGCCTGTCGAAGCTGTTGAGATATCGAGCTCCACTCGTGATATGCCAGGGTGACCGTTGTGCATTTATGTCACCGACTTGTCAGTTGTAGATGCGGTTGGTACACCGCCCATGAATAATAGCTAGATGACAGCTATCCTTATCTACTCTAGTTCATGGCTCAGTTAGTATGCCACCTTAGTTAGTTGTCTTTGGTTTGAGACCCATATATAGGGTTCTTCTATTTCTTTGTATGAGAGTTCTTTTTGGCTTACACAACTAAGAAGAGAAAAACTGTTTTCAGCCTCCACCCTTGTGTGTATTCCCCCATTGTGCAAGCAAGAAAGCTACAAGTGAGACTCCTTCCTTCTCTCCCACAATCTTGACATGGTATCAAAGCCTTGTTCGTGGTAAGGAGCTCAAGAAAGCTAGCCAAGCTCGCGGTGTTCTGGTAAGAGGAGCAGTGTTGCTTTCATTTTCTGTTTTGGGAGCAGATCTCTGCAGGTAGCACAGCCGGAAATTGCAAGAGTGCATTGTCTCAGGTTGAGACACCCTTCGCGGTGAAGCAAGAGGGCAGTATATGCTGCGGGCAAGGGCTTTAGCCCTTGGCGACCTTGTTTTTTTGATTTGAGGCCATTTCGGGGCCTGTTTTGGAGGCGGACGTTTTCTGCACGCACTCAGAAAAAGGCTCAGTTTTATGCTGTGCAGCCACTGTTCTACAGGTCGGTGAAAAGTTCCTGTAGAAATTGCATCGTATGCTTGTGCGCAGAGACATTGGGAGTTTCAGAATCATCCTTGGTTCCTGTTTATGCAAAATCGTCACTAGGAAGTGACTGTGTGGTCAAATACCACTTTCGCCAGTTTTGCAGATTTGCCCTTGTGAGGGTGAAGCTGTGTTTTTTGCAGTGACAGAATTTTTTGCAGTATTCTGTAATGGCGTCTGATTCTCTTTCACAAATTGTCACTGAAAAGCTTGACAAGAACAACTTCCAGGCATGGAAGTTTAGAATGACGAATTTCCTTATGGGAAAAGGATATTGGGAATTTGTTGCAGGAAATGAAGAAGAACCAGTTCTTCCTGATGTTCCCAATCAACAGCAAATGCAGGCATTCAAAGCATGGCATGAGAGAGCCAAGAAAGTTATGTACTGGCTGTCTATCAGTATTTCAGACTCTATGATTGTGCATATTCAGGATGCAAGTACGCCAAAGGAGGCATGGGATACTTTGTCAAAAATATATAGCACAAATACGCAAGCTAGGAAAATGCAGCTCAAGCAAGAGTTGCATAATGTGCAAAGAGAAAATATGAGCATCAATGACTACCACATGAAGGTGAAGAAGATTGCAGATGCACTTGCTTCCATTGGGTCGCCAGTGGAAGATGATGATTTAGTTTCTGTGACCTTGAATGGTCTAGGAAAGGATTATGCACAGTTCCGAACATCCATTTCCGTCCGTGAAAGATTTTTTGATTTTGAGGAGTTGATTGCTCTTCTAATTTCTGAGGAGCAGAGAAATGGTGGTGCATCTTCTTCAGGAGGAACTTCAAAAGAAGTTGTCTTCTACTCAAATGCTGGAAGAGGTAGAGGCAGAGGTAGAGGAGGCCGATTTGGAGGCCGTGGTAGAAATCAGAATATGCAGCAAACTCAAGAAAACCAGTCCTATGGAGGAGGACGTGGTAACTCTAGAGGCAGGGGGAGCCAAAGAGGTCGTTGGTGCGCAGATCGGACGCAGAATGCTCACGTAGTGAATCCCGGAAGGTCCCCAAGAACAATGAACTCTACCTTTTTGCACAAAAAACCATGTAAAAGCATGCACGACAAGAGGCAAGAGACAAATTGGGTTCAATCTCCCCCATGCCTTGTGTGAGCGCTTCACAAAGCATGTATTTTATGTATATTTCAATCTTCATGCTCAATAATAGCCCAATTTACAAAAATATGACAAGCTTTTAGCTTTTGAGTTTGCTTTCTACAAAAATAGGAAAATAAAGCTAATGGACGGTGCCCATAGAGTCTGGCACGCCCAATCTCAATGTCCAAATAGAAATAACATATCCGTGCGCATAGGCGCATACGAAATAATAATCAATAATCAATGTCTCAATAGACATAACAAAATATAGGCGTGGCGCCTATCAAAATATAGTCCAAAGGTCGAATACTCGCTAGACTCCAATGCTTTCCTCCGCCACTGCTGTTATCTCTACACATCAACTGAAGCATTCACAATCGTTAGTAAAATAATACAATTAAACCGACAAAAGTGAATACCTAGCAGTCTTCAGCTACATAAATAAATCAACTGGTTAGAAATAAATCCTAACCTTAATTTATTACGAGTGCGCACTCTAAACTCATAAACGTTTATTAATTTAATATGCATTTTGCGGAATCACCCGCTATGGAATCACCCATGTACACACTAAATTAATGAAATGCCCGAAAAGGACAGGCGTCCCCATCAACTTCTCGCACAAAGAATCCTCTTTGTGTATGAGCCCCGGTCATCTAAGTTTACGGAATCCACCGTAAATCCTCACGGAATCCACCGTGGAATATGCCTCTTGGCATCATACCCCCGGGTTGGGATAGCAATTGACCTCAATTGCTATTAGCTCAATGTGGAGCTAACAGAGTGGGGAAAGCATTTAAGTCTCTAGCGTGCATCCATTGTGCTTCCTCTACAGGATGGTTCTTAAATTTTACTAGATATCTAGAATACCTTCGGCCAGTTCTAGTGGTCATGTAATCAGTGTCTATGATGGCTTCTGGTTCAAGTATTTCAGTCTCTTCCTCTAATAAAGGTGGGTTTTCATAAACAGGGTGGATAGGTAATTGGCCTCTAAATGGTCTCAATAAACTAATGTGAAATGTATTATGAATTTTCCAATGAGATGGCAATTCTAACTTGAATGCATTATCATTAATCTTATGAATGATTCTAAATGGTCCATAGAATCTAGGAGCTAATTTGACAACTAGATGTCTATCTACACTTTGCAGTCTACGCTTTTCTATTCTAAGCCAAACATAATCATCAAGTTTGAAATTCATGGCTTGTCTTTTCTTGTTAGCTTGTTTGGTATATGATTGTTGGGCTTTAGCAATCATATCCTTAACCTCATCAAAAATACTGTTATGCATAGTAGCAATATCATCAGCACTCTGAATTCTATTAGACAAAGATGCAACAGGTGTAGGTAATCTATATCCATAAATGACTTCAAAAGGTGCTTTCTTTGTAGATGTGTGCGGTGTATTGTTATATGCAAACTGTAATAAATGCAAATGAGTATCCCATGTCTGAGGTTTAGAGATAGTATATACACGTAAAAGATCTAGAATGGTGCTATTTGTGGCTTCTGTTTGTCCATTTGTTTCTGGATGAAATGCGGATGAGAAATCAATTTTTGTGCCTAGATTTGCAAACAGTGTTATCCAAAAATTATTACAAAATCTAGAATCACGATCTGAAATAGTCACTTTTGGCAATCCATGGTTAGTAAAAACAGTTTTCAAAAATAACTGTGCTGCTTGTGATGCTGTTAAAGTTTTCTTACATGCAATGAAATATGCTTGCTTACTAAATCTATCTACAATTGTCCAAATCATGTCATGGTTAGATTTAGTATTTGGTAAACCAGTAATGAAATCCATAGAAATATATTCCCAAGGTTTAGATGGAATAGACAAAGGCATTAATAATCCATACTGTTTACCATGATGTCTCTTTATTCTTTGACAAATCAAACATTCAGAAACGAAATTAGATACATCTGCATCCATATGCGGCCAATAAAAATCTTCAGTTAACATGCGTAATGTAGATATGATACCTCTATGACCCTGATATGGGGGACAATGAATTTCATTCAAAACAAAAGATCGGAATGGAATAGTAACACACAGTCTCTTTTCAAAAAACATAAATCCATCATTATATGACAATGAATCAACAGGAATGAAATTATTTTGAACTAATTTTTGCCAATCAGAATGAAAAGTAATATCCTGGTGATATGTATCTTTCATAGCAATCAAAGAATCAAAAGATATGATAGAAATATTATGAATTGCAGGTCTTCTACTCAATGCATCAGCAACTACATTTTCTTTTCCAGGTTGGTATTGAATGATAGGATGAAAACTTTGAATGAAGGAAGCCCATTTGATATGACGATCAGAAATTTGGGGTTGGCTAAGTAGATGTCTAATGCTTTGCTGGTCGGTCTTTATCATGAATTCTGAACCCATTAAATAATGCTTCCACTGTTTTAATGCTTGTACTACTGCTAATAGTTCTTTGTCATAAGTGGAATATTTGAGCTCAGAGGATTTCAGCTTAGAACTAGAATATGCTATTGGATGGTTGTCTTGCATTAGTACGCCTCCTATTCCTGATCCGCTAGTATCGGTCACAACTAGAAAGAATGGTCTGCTAAAGTCAGGCAATTGTAGAACAGGGGCATTAGTTAATGCACGTTTCAGTAAATCAAAGGATTTCTGCTGAGTTTCAGTCCATTGGTAAACAATTCCTTTCTTAAGAAGTTTGGTTAGTGGTAAAGCAAGTAATGAAAAATTACGTACAAACTTCCTATAGAAACTAGCAAGACCAAGGAATGAGCGTAATTCATGTACATTTTTGGGAATAGGCCAATGCAATATTGCATCAATTTTCTTAGGATCAACTTTAATTCCTTCTTTTGATACAATATGACCTAAATACTCAATTTCTGTCTTAAAGAATTCACTCTTTTCAGGATTTGCAAACAATTGATTTTCTTTAAGTAATTGAAAAACTAATTATAAATGCTCATAATGCTCTTTTTCACTTTGACTGAACACCAAAATATCATCAAAGAAAACAATCACACAATATTAACATTTCAGAAAGATACGGTTCATCATTCTACTGAAAGTAGCAGGTGCATTAGTCAATCCGAATGGCATGACTAAGAATTCGTAATGGCCAAACTGTGTTCTGAATGCAGTCTTAAATATGTCGGATCTATCTAGCCTCACCTGATGATATCCAGACTTAAGGTCAATTTTACTAAATATAGAAGATCCTTGCAGTTTGTCCATAAGGTCATCAACTCTAGGTATAGGATACCTATTCTTTACAGTGATCTTATTTAATGCTCGGTAGTCAATACACATACGATAAGTATTATTCTTTTTCTTGACTAAGAGTACAGGTGCACCGAATGGAGAACTGCTAGGTCGAATTAAGCCTCTATTTAGTAATTCTTCAACTTGACTCTGGATTTCTTTTTGCTCTATTTGATTGTGCCTATATGGTGCTTTGCAAGGTGGTTGTGTGCCAGGAATTAAATCAATCTTATGGTCTTCTGGACGTGAAGGTGGTAAACCTGGTGGTAGGTCTTCTGCAAAACAGTCCTTAAAATATGCAAGAAATTCCTTATGCCTAGGATGCATATGATTTTCCTTTGCATGCAATTCATTCACCCAAATGAGATATGATTTAGTATTCTTGCGTAATGCACGTTTTGCTTGAGTATGCGAAAGCAGTGGAAAAATATTAGATGCATGCATACCATATAATGTAATAGATTTTCCTTGAAAATTAATATTCATTGTGTGCGTAGAATAATCTATATTTGGATTATGCTGGTGTCTCCAAGGCATTCCTAAAATAATGTCGCTTGACTGTAATGGGACAACTAAGAAATTTCTTCTTTCAATGTATGGACCAATTTGAATCTCTAAATCTTGTACTTCTTGTGTGCCATTGTACCTAGTGCCTAAAAATGCAGCTTTTATGCGATAATGCATAGGTACAGTATGTAATTTCAATTCCTTTACCAATTTTGCTGAACTAAAGTCATGAGTACTACCGTCATCATGCAAAATAGTTCTTTCCTTTCCATGCACCATACATTTCATAGTCAACAATGAATGTGGAGTAGGCATACCTGGTAAAGTGTCGGAAGTAGTAGTAGTATCATCCTCATCTTCAGTGAAATCTGGCATATCCTCATGCTCGTCTTCGTCCATGGCTCCAAGATAGTTGATATGCGCTGGTGGCTTCTTTGAATGACAATTTGCTGCGAGATGCCCTGGCTGGTGACACTTGTAGCATACTATTGGCTTGGCTTTGGTTACATTATTTGCAATGGCTGGAAGTCTGGGTAATTTGGATTTGCTTGTGGAATAGGCTTTGGATTTGGATTGACATTGGAGGGTAATGCAGGTGGTTTGGGCCAATTCTTGCGGAAAGATGGTGATGAGAAACGACCTGGATTAAATCTTCTAAAATTGGAATTGAATTGTTTAGATCCATAATTACGGTTGGCTTGCAATTGCTGTGGTCGTCTGTCTCTTCCGCGTAACTTATCTTCAGTGTCGTGAGCTAAGGAGATGGCGTCTTCAAGGGTAGCAGGCTTGAACATGTTCACTTCAGCGTAGTAATGTCCAAGAAGTCCAGACATATACTTCCGCTTATGCGTCGTCTCTGGTACGTCTTCAAGCATGCGTAGCTGTAGGAGTGCATTCCAAAAACGCTCTGTATACTGTGGAATAGGCTCACGATCCCGTTGTTGAAGTAAATCCCATTGCTTGATAGCCTTCTCATGAAATTGCGGTGGAAGGAAATTCTGCATGAACTTCTTCTTGAAATCTTCCCAAGTAGCAGGACATTCTATGCTCTTGCGTACTACAGTCCACCAAAGTGATGCTCTGTCTATCAGATGATTAGTAACACACTTGATTTTATCTTTTTCGGGATAAGTTTCCTCATGGAAATAGTCATCAAACTGGCTAATGAATGATAAAACAGTCTTTCCTTCTCGTATGCCATTGAAAGTGCGAAACTTGAAACTTCGTTTACTTATCTTGGATTCCTTGCGAATGGTTTGTGCTTCAAGAGTGGCATCGATGGTACGTCGAATCAAATCTTCAGCTTGAGGTTCTTCTTTATCGGTAGACGCTCTTTGTAGTTTTGTCAATTGCGCTTGCAATGCTTGCCTAGCCCTTCGCTCTTCTTCCAATTGTAGCATGATTAGATCCAGCTTTTGTTCCATGGTAGGCTCAGGTAGGTCGTCTTCAGTCATAGGATCATCCATATGTGGGATAGTCATCCTGTAAAACTCAATAAACCTTTCTCACTCAAAATCAGGTTAGTGGGATGAGCGTAGCTCAAATTCGGGGTTACAAGGCTATGTATTTTTGGGTATTTCTTTCTCAATTTTCAGAAAATCTGCAATATTTCTGTCTCCGTTTGCTGAAAGTACTTCAACGAACTTGTAGATAGGTAGAACACCTTGCCACGAGCAACTTTCCAGTTCAGAGTTTTTGCATAGGAACAAGTCTTCTAGGAGTTTTGAGCACTAGTCAGTTCTGACTCCAGTTGACTAGTCTGACTTGCAGAGTTGCAAACTTAGCAGACTTACAGAGTTGTTGACTTGCAGAACTTAGGGAACTTGCAGAACTTACAGGACTTGATTCCAATTGATTTGCTGAACTTGACTTCAGAGGTGCGGGACCCGGAGTTGCTGAACTTGATTGCCTTAACTGACTTGCAAAAAGCTTAATGGTTTAAGCTTAGTAGCTTAGGCTTATGATGGAGGAGGAATCGTCAGAAAACGGCGCAAATCGTGGAGGACATGGGTATATGTTTGATGCCGTCGCGGAATTTTCGGAAGGGTCTTCTTACAGCTCGATGAGAAATTATGAAGCTTAATAAGCTTCTTAAGCTTTCTCTTAAGCTTATTGAAAGAAGTAATGGTAAAAAGAATGAAGCTTATCTCTCGTTTTCAACGACTTTATGAAGGAGATGGATGCATGGTCCTCCGCCTGCAGAGCCTGGTCCTTCGCGATCTGACAGTAGAAACAGGGGTTCTTGATCGCCAGAAGTCTGCCTGTATCGACGGTTCGCGATGAGATTGACTGTAGAGCCCGATCGTTCCTGGAGCTCCGCTTTCGCCCGAGATTGGTAGCGATTGGAAGCTCTTGATCTCTGCTCCGCTCTGATACCACTGGTGCGCAGATCGGACGCAGACTCACGTAGTGAATCCCGGAAGGTCCCCAAGAACAATGAACTCTACCTTTTTGCATAAAAAACTATGTAAAAGCATGCACGACAAGAGGCAAGAGACAAATTGGGTTCAATCTCCCCCATGCCTTGTGTGAGCGCTTCACAAAGCATGTATTTTATGTATATTTCAATCTTCATGCTCAATAATAGCCCAATTTACAAAAATATGACAAGCTTTTAGCTTTTGAGTTTGCTTTCTACAAAAATAGGAAAATAAAGCTAATGGACGGTGCCCATAGAGTCTGGCACGCCCAATCTCAATGTCCAAATAGAAATAACATATCCGTGCGCATAGGCGCATACGAAATAATAATCAATAATCAATGTCTCAATAGACATAACAAAATATAGGCGTGGCGCCTATCAAAATATAGTCCAAAGGTCGAATACTCGCTAGACTCCAATGCTTTCCTCCGCCACTGCTGTTATCTCTACACATCAACTGAAGCATTCACAATCGTTAGTAAAATAATACAATTAAACCGACAAAAGTGAATACCTAGCAGTCTTCAGCTACATAAATAAATCAACTGGTTAGAAATAAATCCTAACCTTAATTTATTACGAGTGCGCACTCTAAACTCATAAACGTTTATTAATTTAATATGCATTTTGCGGAATCACCCGCTATGGAATCACCCATGTACACACTAAATTAATGAAACGCCCGAAAAGGACAGGCGTCCCCATCAACTTCTCGCACAAAGAATCCTCTTTGTGTATGAGCCTCGGTCATCTAAGTTTACGGAATCCATCGTAAATCCTCACGGAATCCACCGTGGAATATGCCTCCTGGCATTAGTCGTGGTGGATGGCAAAGAGGTCAAAATGCAAACAGTAATGTTGAATGCTACTATTGTGGTAAAATGGGTCATATGGCTAAAGACTGCTATAAAAAGCAGAATGACATCATGAATGGAAAACTGCAACAAGGGAATTATGCATCTTCTAGTAGACAGGGTGATGACAGAAATGAGCATTTGTTCATGGTGCAGCACATGAACAATTCTGTGACAAGTGCAGAAGAAAGCAATGATGTATGGTATGTTGACTCAGGTGCATCAAACCACATGACAAGTCATGCAGAATGGATGGAGGATGCAAGGAAAATGGAAAAACCAGGATTTGTGGAGACTGGTGATGATATTGCACATCCTATTGTGCAGATTGGAAAATTTCCTTTGTCTATGTAGGATGGGAAAAAGAAATACCTGTCCGATGTATTTCATGTCCTGAATATCACCAAGAATCTGGTTTCTGTTGGTCAAATGGTTGAGCAGGGCTTGTAGGTCAGATTTAATCCTCATGGACACTTTGTTGAGGATATGAAAAATAAAGGTCGCTTGATAGCAAAAGGAAAGAAGAAGGGTAGAATGTTTACATTGGATGCAGACATGCCTAAATTGAGTGCAGCAATGTTTGCACATGGGACCGATGTAGTTGCAGATATTGATATCTGGCATAAACGCATTGGTCATATTAATGTACAACGACTTAAATCAATGCAGGCCCAAAACATTGTTGCAGGATTGCCTAAATTCAAGGTTGCAGAAATGCATAAGGTATGTGAAGCCTGTCAGTTTGGAAAATAGGCAAGGAAACCATTTCCTAGACATGTTCAAGAAAGTAAGAAGCCATTGGAATTAATCCACTCTGATGTGTGGACTACTAAAGCTGCATCTCTTGGAGGCTGTCATTATTTTGTCAGTTTTATTGATGACTATAGGAGAAAAGTTTGGGTGTATTTTATGAAAAAGAAAAGTGAAGTTTTTGGGCATTTCAAAACTCTTAAAGCTATGGTTGAAAAAGAAACAGGCCTGCAAGTAAAATGCCTAAGGTCAGATGGAGGGGGAGAGTACCTCTCAAATGAGTTTTCAAGGTTCCTGCAGGAGCATGGCATAAAGCAGCAATATTCATGCAGTCATACCCCACAACAAAATGGAATTGCAGAAAGGAAAAACACGCATTTTGGAGAGGTATCTCGTGCCATGCTCAATGAAAAAGACCTGCCAGATTTTTATTGGGCTGAAGCAGTTGCTACAGCAGTCTACATAATGAACAGGACTCCCACTGCAGCAATACATGAGATGACTCCAGAGGAGAGGTATACTGGTAGGAAACCAGATATTTCTCATTTGAAAATTTTTGGTTGCATTGCCTATGTACATGTGCCAGATGAGTTGAGATCCAAGTTGGATCCAAAAGCTGAGAAGTACATCTTTATTGGTTACTCTCTGCAGCAGAAAGGGTATAGATGCTATAACCCTTCTACTCGTAAGTTTACAGTGAGCAGAGATGTTGTTTTTGATGAGATGAGTAGCTGGTATAAACCAGTAAATGTGATTGATGATGTAGATGCACAAAATGGTAATGCTGCACAGAATTCACAGCAGCAGTCACAAACTATTAGTGAACCTGGAACGTCTTCTAGCAGTGGTTCACATTCTTCACCATGGACAGGCAGATTGAGATCAGGAGAATCTTCTAAACGCAGTGCAAATAGTGGTATGTAGGTATCACGAAAAGGAAAAGAGAAGGTAGATCAGCCCATGTTTGATGTGAATGCAGGTCACTCTTATGTGGATGGTGAATCCAATGGCTCAGAACAGAGCATTGATGATGAGTTGGGTATTCCTTCTATTGTTACACCTGGAGTAAGGAAGACCAGGGATGTTTTGAGAGCACCTGGGAGTGAACCTACTCTGCACAGGTCTACGAGAGCTAGGTATCCTGTGGATAGGCTGAAATATGATGGATTTACAGCCATTCACTATGCATATATGGTCAAAGTGATACAGGAACCAGAACCCACTTCTTTTGAGCAAGCCATGGGAAAAGAAAAATGGGAGAAAGCCATGGATGAAGAAATGGATGCCTTGGAAGCAAATACTACATGGAAATTGGTACCTTTGCCTAAAGGTAAGAATGCAATTGGCTGTAAGTGGGTTTATAAGATGAAGCACAATGCAGATGGTTCTGTGAACAGATACAAGGCAAGATTAGTAGTCAAGGGGTATACACAAACATATGGCATTGATTATGAAGAAACATTTAGTCCGGTTGCAAGGATGGCAACCGTAAGAGCAGTCATTGCTATGGCTGCATCAAAGGAATGGTCTTTACATCAGATGGATGTAAAGAATGCCTTCTTGCATGGTGACTTGCAAGAAGAGGTCTATATGGAGCAGCCACCAGGTTATGTACATGCTGTTCATCCTGAGTTTGTTTGCAGGTTGAAGAAAGCCTTGTATGGCTTGAAGCAAGCACCTAGAGCATGGTCTGACAAGATAGGACAGTATCTTGTCACTATTGGCTTTCAGATTTCCATATGAAGGAGAAAAAAAGGAAACAACCCAGGGATTCGCAAGGTAAGGAGCAAAGGAAGCTGCAAGACTTGCCAAAACGGTTCACAAGATTTAAGAAAGGCAAAAGGGTAGTGGTCTTGCTAGGAGCCAAAAGTCAAGGGCAAGTGAGTGAGCCTATAAAAGGACCCACCAAAGTCAAGGAAGTCAATCTAGCTGAGGAAGGGGAGATGCCTTGACCTATTTTTATGGTCAACGACTTGATTGAGGAAGAGGAGGCAACTCTTATTGCTCTCTTGTGAGAGTACCTAGACATATTCGCTTGGTCCCTCAACGAGCTAAAAGGGATAGATCCAAGTGTAGTGGCTCATAAAATCTCAAGGCAGATTTCTCACTTTATGTGAGAAAAACAGAGAAAGGTATTATGCTACTTGTCATTTATGTTGATGATTTGATTATGACAGGTGACAGTGATGAAGATATCCTTCATGTGAAAATGCTATTGAAGCAGAAGTTTGAGATGAAGGATTTAGGACAGCTGCGTTATTTCTTGGGCATTGAGGTGATTAGATCACCAAGTGGGATACAGCTCTTGCAGAGGCAGTATGGATTGGACATGCTGTCCAAATATGGGATGACAGGCTGTAAGCCTATTTCAGTTCCTTTGGAGCAGAATGTGAAGCTGAGCGCATATGCAGGTGAGCTTCTGGAAGACCCTACTATGTACAGACGCATAGTAGGAAGCTTGATTTATACGACTATTACCAGGCCAGATTTAAGCTATGCTGTTGGACTGGTAAGTCAGTTTATGCAGGCTCCAAGGAAACCGCATTTGGATGCGGCTAGACGCATACTCAGGTATGTGAAGTCCACATTGCAGTATGGACTATTTTATGAGACTGGGGTTCAGATACAGCTGCATGGATACACTGATGCTGATTGGGCTGGTAGTATTTCTGATAGATGATCTACCAGTGGATATGTGTTCTCTTTTGGGAGTGCTGCAGTCACTTGGAGCAGCAAGAAACAGCCTACAGTTGCCTTGTCGAGCACAGAGGCTGAGTACAGGGGTGCAGCAATGGCTCCATGTGAGGTAGCTTGGTTGCATAAGCTACTTTATGATATGCATCAGTCTACAAATGGACCAGTTGTCATTTATTGTGACAACATGAGTAGTATACACTTGGCAAATAACCCAGTCTATCATGCTAGAACAAAGCACATTGAGGTGCATTATCACTATGTGCGGGAGAGGGTTTTACTAGGTCTTATTGATCTAGTTTATGTCAGCACAGAGGATCAGGTAGCTGACATATTTACGAAGGCATTGGGTGCAGAGAAGTTGCGCAAGTTCAGAGACCTGCTTGGTGTGCAGGAATTGGGATTGAGCTCGAGGGGGAGTGTTGAGATATCGAGCTCCACTCGTGATATGCCAGGGTGACCGTTGTGCATTTATGTCACCGACTTGTCAGTTGTAGATGCGGTTGGTACACCGCCCATGAATAATAGCTAGATGACAGCTATCCTTATCTACTCTAGTTCGTGGCTCAGTTAGTATGCCACCTTAGTTAGTTGTCTTTGGTTTGAGACCCATATATAGGGTTCTTCTATTTCTTTGTATGAGAGTTCTTTTTGGCTTACACAACTAAGAAGAGGAAAACTGTTTTCAGCCTCCACCCTTGTGTGTATTCCCCCATTGTGCAAGCAAGAAAGCTACAAGTGAGACTCATTCCTTCTCTCCCACAATCTTGACAGAAGCTGCTAGGTTTAATGTCACGCTAGCAAACGGTATGAGAGTGAAGCCATTCGGGGTACTGAAGAATTGGCTAGTGAAGATCGCAGGTGTCCAGTTCTCTGTCGACTTTATAGTCATGAAGGGAGTGGACTACGATGTTCTATTAGGCCGACCCTGGATGCGCAATGCTAGAGTCATCGAAGATTGGGGTAACAGCTTGATCTTCCTTGGCAATAGAACTGACACCGTAAGAATAGAGATGGACACTTGGAAGACCTCACCAGTCGACCTAGACGCCATCTCTACTATGCTCAAAGGGAACACTCTGGTCAAGAAGCCCTATGGGTCCTTGACCAAGTATATCCCGTGCCCAGAGGATGAGCGAGATTGGATGCATATGAGCAAGCCATCAAAACGATCGACAAGACCAACGAAGCACTCTCTACACCAGTCTACATGATGGCAGCAAGCCTCCATGGAAAGCCTAAGCCTGTTACCTTCCAAATGCCATCCAACAAAAGGAAACTCCAGGGGGTACTAGAATACCTAATGGACCAACTAGCTGGCAACCCAGCTGCCAACTTCAAACCACTCCAGGACCTCTTAGAGGATTCCAAGTGGCAATGGACCAGGGTGCACGAGTTGAACCTCATGTATAACTGGGCCCTGGTTCCTGACTAACGACATGAGGCATACCAAGGCCTAGGAGACGACGAGCAGTCGAATGACAAAGATTCCTGTGATGAATACAAAGACTGCCAATCCTTTAGTGATGAGAACGAGGGTGAAGTAGATACCATAGAATACGACACTGAAGGACGAGAAATTGAGCAGATACGAGCAGATGCCAAGCCGCAGAAAAGGTAGGCCCTTAGAATGGAGCAAAGAGTCATGCGCATGAAATGTGATCGTGCTTGGACTGTCAAAGCCTCTAGTTCTAGCAAACCTCAGCCACCCATCGGCCTTATGCCCTCCTATGAACGAAAGTCATTTCTAGCACTAGCCGCTGACCTTGCAGAGGGCACCGGAGATGATGTGGTGTCTAGTAGAGGTACATTGATTCAGCTCATTATGCTGTTGTACCTCTGGCTTGAGAACATGGTGTGCACCATCTTTGCCTGCAGCTGAATTTCTGGGTTGGGGATGTCCGCTAGGCTAATTCTCCAAAGCCTCAACCATAGGGTTTGGAGGTATCCTTACGGCAATCATCCACGAAGCACTAGGGCACGGACGAGAAGGAGAAGACAAGAAGGGAGGCGACGAAGGGAGTGACGAATCACCGTCACAATCCCTGCCTCACACAGAGGAGCAGCAAAGGTTATCAGATGAAACGGAGACAGATGCAAATGCCCTGCATGGAAAAAGAGACAAGGAGCGAAAGAAGAAAGAGAAGGAAGATCTGGAGAGGGCTCAAAGAGAGTCAATCAAGGATGAGGAGGAGAGAAAAAAGAAGATCGAGGAGGAGCTGAGAAGGAAGGAAGAGGAAGAACTAGAGCTAGCCACCCGTCGCTCCATCGAGGAGCAGCACAAAAGAGACAAGGAAGGCGTGGAGAGCCCGTACCGAGCAGAGGCACTTGGTTCCAGTACCAGTGTGCCGAAAATCACACCCCCACCCCCACTAGAAGGAAAAGGGAAGATCCAATGATGCCAACTCTCCCCCTCTTCATACCTCCCGTGCCAGCCACTCCTATCGTGACGACACCCACTGCCACCACCACCCAAGGTTCCACCCCAAAAGTCGACGAGAGCAACGTAGTCACTTGGCTACAATTCCTGGTGGAACGGGAGCTGGCAAGAGAAGCAGCCATCGCCACCCCCGCGTCAGGAGTCAAAAGGGCAGTTGGCTGATTTGGAGCCAAGGCCGGAACTGAAGAGGCAGAAAATAGAAGACGTTGTCACCACCACCACCATGCCCCATCCCCCACCTCCAGCAGGCCAATACGACGAATATATCAAGGAGCTACTCTCGCAGCTAGAAAGGGCCAGGGAAGAAAGGAGGACAGCCATGAAGGAGGTGGCAACAGAACGAGAATCACGAGCCGCTCTCCAGCTGGAGAGAACAAAGCAAATGATGGAATACCAATGGGAGATTGCTGCGCTTAGGGAGGAAGCCAGTAATAAGGACGCAGAGGAATTAAAGGCCCTCAAGGAACATGACGCAGCTTGGGAAGGAAGGAGAAAAATCTTGATGGAGCGTCTCAATGGGGAAAGGGAGACCAATGCTCACCTGAGGCGCAAGAATGATCAACTATCTGCAATCAACCTGGAAGCACAAAGCCAGCTTGACAAGATCAGACAGGAGGCTACAGAGCTGGACCAGTTAAGGGAGGAGCATGTGTGAAGGATGCAGGTAAAGCTGGACCAGCTCAATGCACAAATCGTCGATGAATGGCAGGAGCAGTCCCGTCTACATCGTGAGCTCAAGGCCCGACAACAACAACTCATGGCCATGACCCTCCATCAGGGGGAGAGCCTGGAAGAGATGGAGAAAAGAGCAAAAGAATGGGCTGATCACAATGAGGGGAGAATACAGGACTTGGCATGCCGACTAGCCAAAGCCGAGGGAGACAGGGTGCTGGTTGAGAATCAGGCAGAGGCGGCCCAGCTCTCCATGATAGCCCAGCAGCACACCTTCCTCAATACACTGCTCCACTCCACCAGATTGGAAGGAGAGGAAGCCAATGATCCTGCAAAAGAAACTAACCCTTGCACGCAGAGCTCTAACAGCAGGCATGCACGTGCCACTGCAGCTAGGAGGCCCGCCACAGAGCCTAGAGGAGCAATGAAGATATCTTGCACAGGCAAGCCTGATGGCACAGGAAATACATGAACTCGGGTTCACAGAGGCGAAGGCACAAGAAGACGTGCAAGCAGAAGGGGGTGAACGGGAATTTGACGTGGGACCTCAGGAGGAGGAATATGTCCCACCACCCTCTCAGCCACAACAAGCGAAAGAGCAGCCCCCTGATACATCTGTTGAAAGAAAAGCAGCCTAGGCTAACCGCAGGAAAGAAATGGTAGAGAAGACAAGGAAAAGGCTGAATGTTAAACCCATTCCAAGACAACCTGCCCCTCTCCTACCGTGCCCTCAAGATTCCCCTACTGAATTCCATGCTGAATTGATTATCTGGGAGCAGCAGGAATATAATCGCGACCCCTTCGACTTGCGCTTTGAGTTTCCCGCTACCTTGAATAGAGTGCTGCCCATTCAACTTGTAAATGACGTCATCGCCATGGGTTCAAGGCTCAAGGCCAAGTGGTTAGTGGAGCGAGAGGCCCACCCAACTGCTTGGGGGGCCGAGAACCGCGACTTTTGGCAGGATAAAGTCCTCCAGGTGCCTAGGTCGGTGGAAGGCTATAATTGCCAACTCACCTGGAGAAGACGCATTTTTGACGTCAACCTAGATGCATGGATGGCATTTTGTAGCACCCTCCCTTCTAAGAGGAACGACCCTACTTTCATGCCGTATCCTCGAAGGGTAGAGGTCGACTTTCATCCGTCCATCCATGGCAGGTTTGACTTTCCCATTATCTATAACACCAATAGCACCTCCCATAGGGATGCCCTTCTCTTTACTCTCCCTGATTTGTACAGCTTTATAAATAGGTTTCTTAGCGAGTTCACCTCCTGCCCTGACCCCGCCTTTATAACCACTTGTAATTACCTTAGACTAATTAGGATCCTAGTCCACCAAGAACCCGCACCTCAAGAACGCCACCTCCCACCCCTCTACTTCGATCCCAATGCCATAGACAGCAGCACCATGACTCGACTCATGATGTGTGCTTCCCTTTTGCCATCCTTCTGTGTTGCTCTGCTCGAAGATATGAGCGACAGCCAATTCACCCAGTGCAACCACCCCTTCCTTTCTACCACCACTCTCAAAACCCGCCTCAACCTCAAGGGCTACTTGTTGAGTCGTAGATTCCTTAACAAGGCCCCCCGCCCTCCGCCATCACCTACCCGCCATTCGGATGACGAGGAGTAAACTCCCGTCATGCCCTTGTATCCCATGTCTCCATGTATGCGCCTCTATGCGTTTATTTATGTTTTTTTTTTTTAAGAAAGAAAGAAAGAAAGAAAGAAAGACAAGAAAAAGAGAGAGAAGCACCACAGTCACTACACCTAGGGTTCTCCCTAGCCCCCTCCCCACTTCACGCTTAGGGCACATCAATTGCAGGACTTCCAGACCTGTCACCCTAAGACTTGCACCGCACCTCCAATGAAGCACGAACTGCGTCCTCAAGTGTGGGACGTTACCAAGGGCTTGCCCAAGGTTAGACCCATCTCCCAGTTCCACCGCCACGGGCACCAGACACTACACGAAGAGGCAAACACACCCCTTAGGGAGTGCACAACTTTTCTTGTAGGGTATATTCAAGTTCAAGAAATGGCTACTCCCCTGCAGAGGATCACCCACCGCATCCTGTGAATAACCAAAACTTTTTGGCTTGTGCTGGGGTCCAACCATCCACCTGCTGATGGCTAACATGATCAAGCCAAGCAAAAATACATCTGCCATTGGCATAGATCTTGGAACCTCACCTTTCGAAGAGGCATGCCAAGCCTTAAGATCCACGGATCGCTTATTGACTCCACATGCCTGAAGATATTCAACTCAAGAACTGAAGACCTTCAACTCAGAACTAAAGACCTTCAACTCAAAGACAAAGATCTTCAAATCAAAGACACAGATTTCCAATGCAACAGTTCGGGGGGGGGCTTCTGCACTATAAATCCCTCCAATACCATCCTCCTAAGGGATTGCTTATTGCTTCAAGCGTTTCTAATACTCGAAAGACGACCGGCTACATAAGAGGCACCACAACACTGTGAAAGATGCCAAGTAGCTTCGTGGAGCCTAAAGCACACCGGAATCTTTCCTAGTCATCGTCCTTAAACTCCATCACCTATCATTCACCCAACAACATTGGAAGCAGTGTCACCCACCTATCTGTTCCGCCTAGCAGCCGACCTAACTAGCCACTACCTCCCACTGCCGTGCCATGAGACTGGCACTGTTGAGATATCGAGCTCCACTCGTGATACGCCAGGGTGACCGTTGTGTATTTATGTCACCGACTTGTCAGTTGTTGCAGACGCGGTTGGTACACCGCCCATGAATAATAGCTACATGATAGCTATCCTTATCTACTCTAGTTCGTGGCTCAGTTACTATGCCACCTTAGTTAGTTGAGTTTGGTTTGAGACCCATATATAGGGTTCTTCTATTTCTTTGTACAAGACTTCTTTTTGGCTTACACAACTAAGAAAAGGAAAAACTGTTTTCAGCCTCCACCCTTGTGTGTCTTCCTCCATTGTGCAAGCAAGAAAGCTACAAGTGAGACTCCTTCCTTCTCTCCCACAATCTTGACATGGTATCAGAGCCTTGTTCGTGGTAAGGAGCTCAAGAAAGCAAGCCAAGCTCGTGGTGTTCTGGTAAGAGGAGCAGTGTTGCTTTCCTTTTCTGTTTTGGGAGCAGATCTCTGCAGGTAGCACAGCCGGGAAGTGCAGGAGTGCATTGTCTCAGGTTGAGACGCCCTTCGCGGTGAAGCAAGAGGGCAGTATATGCTGCGGTCAAGGGCTTTAGCCCTTGGCGACCTTGTTTTTTTGATTTGAGGCCATTTCGGGGCCTGTTTTGGAGGCGGAAGTTTTCTGCACGCACTCAGTAAAAGGCCCAGTTTTATGCTGCGCAGCCACTATTCTACAGGTCGGTGAATAGTTACTGTAAAAATTGCATTGTATGCTTGTGCGCAGAGACATTGGGAGTTACAAAATCATCCTTGTTGCCTGTTGATGCAAAATCGTCACTAGGAAGTGACTGTGTGGTCAAATACCACTTTCGCCAGTTTTGCAGATTTTCCCTTGTGAGGGTGAAGCTGTGGTTTTTGCAGTGACAGAATTTTTTGCAGTCTTCTATAATGGCATCTGATTCTCTTTCACAGATTGTCACTGAAAAGCTTGACAAGAACAACTTCCAAGCATGGAAGTTTAGAATGACGAATTTCCTTATGGAAAAAGGATATTGGGAATTTGTTACAGGAAATGAAGAAGAACCAGTTCTTCCTGATGTTCCCAATCAACAGCAAATGCAGGCATTTAAAGCATGGCATGAGAGAGCCAGGAAAGTTATGTATTGGCTGTCTATCAGCATTTCAGACTCTATGATTGTGCATATTCAGGATGCAAGTACGCCAAAGGAGGCATGGGATACTTTGTCAAAAATGTATAGTACAAATACGCAAGCCAGGAAAATGCAGCTCAAGCAAGAGTTGCACAATGTGCAAAGAGAAAATATGAGCATCAACGACTACCATATGAAGGTGAAGAAGATTGCAGATGCACTTGCTTCCATTGGGTCACCAGTGGAAGATGATGATTTAGTTTCTGTGACCTTGAATGGTCTAGGAAAGGATTATGCACAGTTTCGGACATCCATTTCAGTTCGTGAAAGATTTCCTGATTTTGAGGAGTTGATTGCTCTTCTAATTTCTGAGGAACAGAGAAATGGTGGTGCATCTTCTTCAGGAGGAACTTCAAAAGAAGCTGTCTTCTACTCAAATGCTGGAAGAGGTAGAGGCAGAGGTAGAGGAGGCCGATTTGGAGGCCGTGGTAGAAATCAGAATATGCAGCAAATTCAAGAAAACCAGTCCTATGGAGGAGGACGTGGTAACTCTAGAGGCAGGGGGAGCCAAAGAGGTCGTGGTGGATGGCAAAGAGGTCAAAATGCAAACAGTAATGTTGAATGCTACTATTGTGGTAAAATGGGTCATATGGCTAAAGACTGCTATAAAAAGCAGAATGACATCATGAATGGAAAACTGCAACAAGGAAATTATGCATCTTCTAGTAGACAGGGTGATGACAGAAATTAGCATTTGTTTATGGTGCAGCACATGAACAATTCTGTGACAAATGCAGAAGAAAGCAACGATGTGTGGTATGTTGACTCAGGTGCATCAAACCACATGACAGGTCATGCAGAATGGATAGAGGATGCAAGGAAAATGGAAAAACCAGGATTTGTGGAGACTGGTGATGATACTGCACATCCGATTGTGCAGATTGGAAAAATTCCTTTGTCTATGCAGGATGGGAAAAAGAAATACCTGTCCGATGTATTTCATGTCCTGAATATCACCAAGAATCTGGTTTCTGTTGGTCAAATGGTTGAACAGGGCTTGCAGGTCAGATTTAATCCTCATGGATGCTTTGTTGAGGATATGAAAAATAAATGTCGCTTGATAGCAAAAGGAAAGAAGAAGGGCAGAATGTTTACGTTGGATGCAGACATGTCTGAATTGAGTGCAGCAATGTTTGCACATGGGACCGGTGTAGTTGCAGATATTGATATCTGGCATAAACGCATTGGTCATGTTAATGTACAGCGACTTAAATCAATGTAGGTCCAAAATATTGTTGCAGGATTGCCTAGATTCAAGGTTGCAGAAATGCATAAGGTATGTGAAGCCTGTCAGTTTGGAAAACAGGCAAGGAAACCATTTCCTAGACATGTTCAAGAGAGTAAGAAGCCATTGGAATTGATCCACTCTGATGTGTGGACTACTAAAGCTGCATCTCTAGGAGGCTGTCATTATTTTGTTACTTTTATTGATGACTATAGCAGAAAAGTTTGGGTGTATTTTATGAAAAAGAAAAGTGAAGTTTTTGGGCATTTCAAAACTCTTAAAGCTATGGTTGAAAAAGAAACAGGTCTGCAAATAAAATGCCTAAGGTCAGATGGAGGGGGAGAGTACCTCTCAAATGAGTTTTCAAGGTTCTTGCAGGAGCATGGCATAAAGCATCAATATTCATGCAGTCATACCCCACAGCAAAATGGAATTGCAGAAAGAAAAAACAGACATATTGGAGAGGTGTCTCGTGCCATGCTCAATGAAAAAGACCTGCCAGATTTTTATTGGGCTGAAGCAGTTGCTACAGCAGTCTACATAATGAACAGGACTCCCACTGCAGCAATACATGGAATGACTCCAGAGGAGAGGTATACTGGTAGGAAACCAGATATTTCTCATCTGAAAATTTTTGGTTGCATTGCCTATGTACATGTGCCAGATGAGTTGAGATCCAAGTTGGATCCAAAAACTGAGAAGTGCATCTTTATTGGTTACTCTCTGCAGCAAAAAGGGTATAGATGCTATAACCCTTCTACTCGTAAGTTTACAGTGAGCAGAGATGTTGTTTTTGATGAGATGAGTAGCTGGTATAAACCAGTAAATGTGATTGATGATGTAGATGCACAAAATGGTAATGCTGCACAGAATTCACAGCAGCAGTCACAAAATATTAGTGGACCTGGAGCGTCCTCTAGCAGTGGTTCACATTCTTCACCATGGACAGGCAGATTGAGATCAGGAGAATCTTCTCAAAGTAATGCAGATAGTGGTATGCAGGTATCACGAAAAGGAAAAGAGAAGGTTGATCAGCCCATGTTTGATGTGAATGCAGGTCACTCTTATGTGGATGGTGAATCCAGTGGCTCAGAACAGAGCATTGATGATGAGTTGGGTATTCCTTCTATTGTTACACCTGGAGTAAGGAAGACCAGGGATGTTTTGAGAGCACCTGGGAGTGAACCCACTTTGCGCAGGTCTACCAGAGTTAGGTATCCTGTGGATAGGCTGAAATATGATGGATTTACAGCCATTCACTATGCATATATGGTCAAGGTGATACAGGAACCAGAACCCACTTCTTTTGAGCAAGCCATGGGAAAAGAAAAATGGGAGAAAGCCATGGATGAAGAAATGGATGCCTTGGAAGAAAATGCTACATGGGAATTGGTACCTTTGCCTAAAGGTAAGAATGCAATTGGCTGTAAGTGGGTTTATAAGGTAAAGCACAATGCAGATGGCTCTGTGAACAGATACAAGGCAAGATTAGTAGTCAAGGGGTATGCACAAACATATGGCATTGACTATGAAGAAACATTCAGTCCGGTTGCAAGGATGGCAACCGTAAGAACAGTCATTGCTATGGCTGCATCAAAGGGATGGTCTTTACATCAGATGGATGTAAAGAATGCTTTCTTGCATGGTGATTTGCAAGAAGAGGTCTATATGGAGCAGCCACCAGGTTATGTGCATGATGTTCATCCTGAGTTTGTTTGCAGGTTGAAGAAAGCCTTGTATGGCTTGAAGCAAGCACCTAGAGCATGGTCTGACAAGATAGGACAGTATCTTGTCACTATTGGCTTTCAGATTTCCAAGGCAGATTTCTCACTTTATGTGAGAAAAACAGAGAAAGGTACTATGCTACTTATCATTTATGTTGATGATTTGATTATGACAGGTGACAGTGATGAAGATATCCTTCATGTGAAAATGCTATTGAAGCAGAAGTTTGAGATGAAGGATTTGGGAGAGCTGCGTTATTTCTTGGGCATTGAGGTGATTAGATCACCAAGTGGGATACAGCTCTTGCAGAGGCAGTATGGATTGGACATGCTGTCCAAATATGGGATGACAGGCTGTAAGCCTATTTCAGTTCCTTTGGAGCAGAATGTGAAGCTGAGCACAGATGCAGGTGAGCTTCTGGAAGACCCTACTATGTACAGACGCATAGTAGGAAGTTTGATTTATATGACTATTACCAGGCCAGATTTGAGCTATGCTGTTGGATTGGTAAGTCAGTTTATGCAGGCTCCAAGGAAACCGCATTTGGATGCGGCTAGACGCATACTCAGGTATGTGAAGTCCACATTGCAATATGGACTATTTTATGAGACTGGGGTTCAGATACAGCTGCATGGATACACTGATGCTGATTGGGCTGGTAGTATTTCTGATAGACGATCTACCAGTGGATATGTGTTCTCTTTTGGGAGTGCTGCAGTCACTTGGAGCAGCAAGAAACAGCCTACAGTTGCCTTGTCGAGCACAGAGGCTGAGTACAGGGATGTAGCAATGGCTGCATGTGAGGTAGCTTGGTTGCATAAGCTACTTTATGATATGCATCAGTCTACAAATGGGCCAGTTGTCATTTATTGTGACAACATGAGTAGTATACACTTGGCAAATAACCCAGTCTATCATGCTAGAACAAAGCACATTGAGGTGCATTATCACTATGTGCGGGAGAGGGTTTTACTAGGTCTTATTGATCTAGTTTATGTCAGCACAGAGGATCAGGTAGCTGACATATTTACGAAGGCATTGGGCGCAGAGAAGCTGTGCAAGTTCAGAGACCTGCTTGGTGTGCAGGAATTGGGATTGAGCTCGAGGGGGAGTGTTGAGATATCGAGCTCCACTCGTGATACGCCAGGGTGACCGTTGTGTATTTATGTCACCGACTTGTCAGTTGTTGCAGACGCGGTTGGTACACCGCCCATGAATAATAGCTACATGATAGCTATCCTTATCTACTCTAGTTCGTGGCTCAGTTACTATGCCACCTTAGTTAGTTGAGTTTGGTTTGAGACCCATATATAGGGTTCTTCTATTTCTTTGTACAAGACTTCTTTTTGGCTTACACAACTAAGAAAAGGAAAAACTGTTTTCAGCCTCCACCCTTGTGTATCTTCCTCCATTGTGCAAGCAAGAAAGCTACAAGTGAGACTCCTTCCTTCTCTCCCACAATCTTGACAGGCACTTGGCTAAGAGGGGAGTAATGTTACCGTGTTTCCCGCAGCACTGAGGAGTGGAAAATGGAAAAAATGGAAATAGCAAAAAAGGCGCAGGATAAAAGCAGAAAAAGGCACCTTGACCAATAACCAGCCCCTGAAAAATTCAAATGTTCGGGCACGACGCTCAGAAAGCCTCGGTGTCGGCCGAGACAACAAAAGAGAAAAAGGGTGCACTATTAAAATGTAGGAGCATTCCCGAATCTTTGTAAAAGAGTGCCAGGCTCGCTCTAGTGCAAAGTGTACGCATTAGTTGGGAATAGGATAAATTAGAATGGTGGGAAATGGGAAAAAGGGCCTAGGCTACGGCCGGCCATGTAAAAGAGGGAAAAGGGGATGACCGCCCAAGAAGGATTTAGGGCTTTGTATATAAAGTTGAAAAGTGAATGAGAAGCTCATTCTTTGGTGTGTGGCAAAAAGAGTCTTCTTCTTCCTCTCTTCTTCTCTCCTTCTCGCTTGTGTGTGCTCTTGAGAGAGAGTGTGTGAGAGTGTGAGGGAGTGAGTGTGTGTGGAGTGAGGGATCAAGAGGGTGAAGCTCTTCACCATCTCCTCCCCTTTTCTTCTCTTCTCTCTTGCGTGCGCGGCTATGGAGGATGGAGCTTGGAGATGGAGGAGGCTTGAGGATGCTTGAGCTAGCATCAAGAATCGTGGAGCTACCGGAGTGCAAGAGAGAGGAGGGTACTCGATGAAGCATCAAGGTAAGCTCACTACACTCGTAGGATCGACGGCGCATCGGCTAGGTGAGAGATAGCCATTAGAGCTCGCTTGAAACGCTTGAAAGAATAAGCGGTCCGTGGGTCTTGGCGGTAGAGAAAAAGCTCCCACAACTAGCATAGAAGCTAGGAAACATAGAAGCAACAAAGCCATAACTACTAAACCCAAGCACTGTCAAGAAGTCCACCGATCAAGGAGTAACCCACAAAGAACCAAACATCAATGAGCAATGAAAGCTCAATAACCAACTGCCAAGACAATGGAGCAAGCATTGCTCAAACATGTATCTACATCCAAGTATATCCAAGATCCATAATCGGGGCATTAAGGGCTAAATAACATCCAAGCTGCATAAGTGATAAGCCAACCAAATGCAAACTGCTCCACAAAATTCTCAAATGCAAGTCGATTCAAGCCCAAACATCTGCCATACTGCAGCCAAACCCAAAAGCATCCACATCAGACATCAGTCCCATAATGGGTAGCGCGAGGTATAAACCTTGTCAAGTGAAATGCCAGCTATAAAGAAAATGACAATGAACCAAGAATTGAGCTCTACTCTTTGCTCAAGAAGCATCCGGGAGCATAAACATCAAAGTAACATCATCCAAATATATCAGCATATCATCCCGAGTAGTTGGGAGCACCTGTAGACCATAGGCATAACCAGACTAGAAAAAATAACCTGTCAACCAAGGTAGCATAAATCACAACCAACAACGAAGTGTCCACATCCAAATCAAGGCTCAATAGCTCTCAAATAGCATATCCAGGCATAAACCATGATGACCAAGCATCAATACATCCAACAGGACACGCGAATGTCAACAAAGAGCATTATGCATAAGCCATCCCCGATAAAACCTTGCTGTCCAAACAGTATACATCAATAAATCCCTACATAAATCGAGCTATAGAATCTCAAACCAAGTCCCAAAGCATCTCAAAAAATTAGGCAAACATTCCCAAAGCATCTAGGCATCAAATACCAAGCCTCGGGAGCATCATATAAGCTAAGAGCATGACATTTTCTTTATGTAAATCAACTCAGATCTGTTGCAAAACAATTTGTGATCAGAATTTGGTAGATCTAGCATCGTTGTTGTGTCTGGAGCATGCCAAAACCACAAGTTAGAGTCTTAACTTGCCTAAATTGGGTTTCGGATGCCCGAGATATGAGAAAAAATGGGATTTTTGAGCCAAATTTTGAAATAGATGCAAAAAAAACGTGAGCTGCTGTTGTGGGGCCTACTGGTTATCCTGAGGATAGGGAGGCAAATGGGAGCATATAAGGTGCCCAATGAGGCCAAGGAACACCTACAAAGAGCCTATCAGGGCCGGGGAGAGGCAGGAGATGAAATCTTACCTTGGGGGGAAGAAGCCATGGCTTGCATTGAAGCTTCAAGCTCTAGGTCTTCAATCCGGGCTGAAGTAATGCCGCACAAGCTCCATGATCAAGCTCTGATACTAGCTGAAGGGGATGCAATGACAGTGGAGAAGGAGAAGAGGAAGACGCGGGAGAGAAGAGCACACACAAGGTAGGTGCTATCCAAAAGTGTGTAGAGAGCCTTATTGCACTATCATATATATATGAATAAAGAATATGGGCAGTCACTATACACGGGCAGGCCCAAGGGCCTTTTACCCCAACAAAGAGTCTATGTTTTAAATGTGGTGAAAAATGTATGGTTGATCATGCATCTAAGTACACTTAGAAGAATACCAAAACCAAGAATTACAATATGATAGTACTTGAGGGTATAGATGAAGAGGTCATTGAAGAACCAATTATGAGTGCACAAACTAAATTTGAAGAGCATGATGAGGTCTTGATCTAGATCAATCTCATGAGATTATTGATGGATTTTCATTTGATCCTGGTGGGCATGTTCCCTTTTATCCAAGCGGGAAAAATTTACCTACTACTACCACTACCCTTTGTTCTATTTCCATGGATGCTTGGACAAGTTCTAAGGGCCCTAATACACTTCATATGAAGGGTACCATCCATGGGGGGAAGGAATGTGTTTATCCTTATAGACATTGGTAGTACGCATAGTTTTGTAAATAAGTTAGTTGTGGACAGGTTGCATTGTTTTTCCACTGATTTTTATAGCAACCCATAAGAGTTCAAGTAGCTAGTGGTAAAGAGGAGATGTGCACTTAAATGTGTCGACATGTTCCCATACAATTAGCTGAAAATTATGAAACAAAGGTAAATCTAATACTTTAGAAATGGGACCCTCAAATGTTGTACTTGGGTGTGATTGACTAGTGACCTTAGGGAAGATTGCTATGGATTTCTTACAGTTGTACATGGAGTTTGACATTGATAGGAAACCTATCTATCTACTACATGGAATCCCTAATAAATTTGATTTTCCACTTATCACATAAAGAAACTCAAGAAGGAGTATAAAAAGAACTCTCAAATTTTTTTATACGCCTAAATAAAGAGGTTGAGGAATTCAATTGAGCATCCAACCTTGAAAGCTCTACTTGAGGAGTACATGGATTTGTCTGAAGTACCTACTTCATTATCTCCCAAGAGAGCAATGGATCACCTTATAGATTTGGAGCCACATTCAAAGCTAGTCAATAAGCCACCCTACCTATTGTCTAAATGTGAGTGCGAAGAAGTGGCCAAGAAAATCAAGGAGCTTCTAGAGATGGAATTCATTGAGCCTAGTTCTTCAACATATGCTTCTACAGTCTTGTTAGTGAAGAAGAAAGATGGATCCTTTAATATGTGTATTGATTATTGGGATCCAAACAAGATCATAGTGAAGAACATGCATATAATTCCCAGAGTAGATGGTTTACTTAATGAGCTTAATGGCACTAAGTTTTTTACCAAAATTGACTTGAGATTAGGATATCATCAAATCTACATGCGAGAGGGTGATGAAGCTAAAACAACTTTTAGGATTGGATTGTGGGTTATAGCATTTCTTGGTGATGCCATTTGGGTTTATCAATTCTCCAGCTACATTCCAAAGTCTAATGAATAAGGATTTAAAGCCTTTTCTCTTTCAGTTTGTCCTTGTTTTCTTTAATTACATATTAATTTATAGCAAGACACTACATGATTGTTTGTTACACACAATGAAGATTTTTTTATTATTGAGTCACCATAGACTCTTTGCTAAGGAAAAGAAGTGTTTTTTCATACAGATAGAGGTGGAGTACTTAGGCCATATTGTTAGTGAGAAAGGAATACAAGTTGATCCTAAGAAGATGTAGTGTATCAAAGAGCAGCCAACACCTACCACCACTACTTTACTTAGAGGATTTCTTGGTTTGTCGTCATTTTATCGCAAATTCATTAAGCATTATGTGGTTGTAGCAACTCCTTTGATTAACATATTGAAGAAGAAAGCCTTCTTTTGGGATGCAGCTACATATTATAGCTTTAACAAGTTAAAGGAACTTCATAATTTTGCTCATATTTTGGTATGCTCAAATTTCTCTAGAGATTTTATCATACAGTGTGATTCCAGTGGCTATGACATAGGGGTTGTGTTGCTACAAGAGCATGAAGTTATTGCATTTGAGAGCCACAAGCTTACGTATAAGGAGATGGTTATAAATGTGTATGATCAAGAAATGTTGGATATTCTTTATGTGATAAAGAAGTGGCACCATTATTTGTATGGTAGCCAATTTAGAGTTTAATCACAAGGTTCTAAAGTACTTCCTCACTCAATCAAATCTCACTCCTAAGTAACATAGGTGGGTAGCTACCTTACAAAATTATGATTTCAACATCACTCATACAAGGGACCAAGATAATGTAGTAGGTGATTCTCTTTTCAGGATGTGGACATGCAAGGTTTCAACTATAACTAAGCTACATAGTGATTGGATTAAGGAGTTATAGAAGATCTATCTTTTCGATGATGAGCTCACCCTTGTATTTCAGAAATCATAGCAAGGCTCCATGGAGAAAAACTCATATTATTAGCTTAAAAATGGCCTAATTTGGCTTAATGGTAAGATTTTTATGCCAGAACTCTACTTCTTCTTTTAGTTAAAAATTATAGAGGAGTTGCATTCTTCACCTACAGCTCGACATTTTGCAGTGTTTAAGATGTATGATAAAATCAACAAAAGCTTTCCTTAGAAAAGATTGTGGAGAGGTATAAAGGATATGTCTTGTCAGTAAATTAAGAATATCATTCATGAGCCATGTAATTTGTTGTAGCCATTATCTATCCATGAAGGCAAAGGGACGCATATTACCATGGACTTCATTACTAGCTTACCTACTACCAAAAAGGGATTGAATAGCATCTATGTAGTAGTGGATAGACTTACCAAGGTAGCCCATTTTATTTCCATCAAAATGCAATTTCATACCTCACAGGTAGCTATTCTCTTCATGGAGCGGGTTGTACATAACAAAGATAACAAGTTCATGAGCAACTTTTGGCAAGTGGCAGTATTCGGCTTCATGGGTATGAGTTGGCTCATGTGCATGTGAAAGGGTAAATAAGTGTTTGGAGACTTATCTTTGCCATTTTTGTCATGATGTGTAGCATATGCAAGATTCATGGTTGCATTTGGCTAAGTTTGCTTATAATAACTCCACTCATGCTAGTATTGGAGTTTCACCCTTTGATGCTATGTATGGTCACAAGGTGCCCTTGTCCACAATCATCTTTAGTGAGAAGATCAACTCTCATGGGAAAGAAGAATTGCAAAGAATGCACACCCTTCTTCAGTAGTGTAAGATGAATCTTAGAAAGGCCAAGATCAAATGAAGATGTATATTGATGAGAAGAGGCAACCTTCAAAGTTCCAAGAAGGATAGTTAGTTTTGCTGAAAGTATCCAAGTCTCGCTACTCTACTTTGAAGAATGGATCCAATAATAAACTTGCTCAGATTTTATGGACCCTATAGGAACTTGAAGCCTCCTTGAAGCGCATTGGATATGGAAGAGGCTTTCCTTTATGTCTTCATTTCATTTAATAAATCTCAATTTCTCCATTGATTTTCCATCATTTGTATAGTTGAAATTAAAGTAGTACTATGTTTCCTCCATCCCTCTTAGCTTTTGTAAGTTTATTTTTGTGGACAAAAACCTTTGGGAAGGGATAGATTGTAAGAAGCTAGGAAGATATATATTTTAGTGAGAAGTTTTGATAATACCTTGTCACACTGATATAGGTAGAAAATGTGCGAGACATGTAATTTTTGAACACTTTTGCAATAATACAATTACTATCTCTCATTTCACCTTCTTGTTCACAGTTTTCATGGCTCATATCTATTCTTTTCTATCTTTTTAGTTTTTCTCTCTCCTCATCACTTATTCTCTCTCCTCTTTTCTCTCTGTTTTTCTTTCCTTTCTCTCACTTCTTAGTCCTCATCTTGACAATAAACCAAAGCTAAATCAGCATAGAATCATCAATATCTACATAAATAATGTAGACCATAACCTATTGAACATATATACATATGCAAGTAAGAGTCTCCCATTAACTCAAGAGTCCAAGATTTGCAAAAGAAAATCTCAAAGTACTCCCACAGAAGCAAAACATAATGTCCAAGAGAAAAACAAATCTCAATGCATATGCCTCACAGCATCCAAGTGCCCAATGACATGAAGTAATGCATACGAAAGCATGTACCTGCAACAAGCCTTCAAGCTCATATACCAATAAGGCTTCAAAGAAAGTAGCCACTTCAAATATGTATCCAATGGATCTAAGGCTTAGAGCTTGATATAAGCATATATGGGCATAATAATCAATGCTAAGTATCAATATATCCATGTAACATCATGTTAACTACAGGATGAAAGGCAGTAGGACAACAAAGCGAATTGGCAAAGATGCATAAAGCTGAAAAAGGTAAAGAGAAGTGCAAATCCAACAAAGAGCACAAGGCATATAATTTTCAATCAAATATTACAATCATGCAATTAACTATAATGTAATTTTGAAAGCCAAGCATAGCATCCATGTAAGTTATAGCATTTTCCACTAGGTAGAAAGACCAATAGCTCCGACAAAGGTGCATGCACACTAGCTTTCATTTACTTTCACGATGGGGTCGATGCAATCTAATATGTATGCATAAACCAAGAAATGTCAGCCAAGAGCTAAATAGGAGAGACTAGTGCCCAACTAAAGTAGAAGGCCAAACTTAAAACCCCGTGTGTAAAAATTGAAAAGTGAATGGATAAGCTCATTCTTGTGGCATGCAAACTTAAGAGTGTGCTTCTTATTCTTGCTTCTATTCTATCTACTTGTGCTCTATCTTGAGAGTAAGGGAAAGTGAGAGTGTGAGAGTGAGGGAGAGAGTGAGAGACTCGAGAGGTGAAGCTCCTTCTTTGCATGCACACTTCTCTTCCTCCCCTTCTTTGGTGAGAGGTGTATTGGAGGAGGGATTAGGTGGCTTTTCATCTAATTTGCATTTCCTCTCATAGATTGAGTGCTTGTGGATTAGATAAGAAGCTATGGAGCAAAGGATGTTGATTAGGTACCATTACACAGATCATGGGACCACCATTGAGCTTTCACTTTGCAATGTTGAGGAGAAGGTAAGGCGATGGTTTCACTACACCCTCTTTCATGTGGTTTGGGAGAAGAATGGATAGGTCAATGAGAACAAAGGATGTATGGGCTATGTGAGAGATAGCCATTGCCAAATCAAATGAAGCACTTGAAACAATAAGGGTTTAGTAAAGTCTATTGGTTGAGCATGCAAAATCTTTGGCATTTTTGTTCCATTGTCAGGGCTATGTGAGAGATAGCCATTGCCAAATCGGATGAAGCACTTGAAACAATAAGAATTCCATCAAGTCTAGAGGTTAAGCATACAAAAGCTTCCACATTTTGGTTCTATTGTTAGGATGTGACAGAATCATCTATGATGGCAAACATTCTCTTTATCATGCATCAGAATAGAACTTCGAAATGGAATAGGAGCACATATTCCAAAATGGATCAGGAGCTCAGCTCGAAACAAGTATGAGATAGAGCAAGATGGGGGAAGTAGGAATATTCAAAGAATTTTGGTCGTAGAAATCAGATTTGAAGTAGATTAGTGAGCTAGCATGACTTAGGAACAAACCTTAAATATGTAAAAATTGTTTTAAAAAATCTAAAACAAGTCCAAGCATGGGGCTTGGATTGCCTATACCCCCCAATAGCTTCATTTTTTATTAAATGAAATGCTTAGAGGAAAATGAGTGGTTTCAAACATTGAAATATGGCATGAACGTATTGGACATGCAAATGTGCAAAGGCTGAAATTAAAGTAGTCCAAAGGATTGGTTACATGGTTGCCTTCTTTTAGAGTTGCAAAATTTCATAAAGTGTGTGAAGCATGCCAATTTGATAAGCAGGTGAGACAACCAATTTTGCATGACAGAGAAGTGAGCAAAAATATACTTGATGTAGTGCATACAAATGTTTAGGGGCCTACACAGAATGTATCTCTTGGTGGCAACAAATACTTTGTCACATTTATTGATGACTATTTAAGGAAGCTATATGTATATTTTATGAAGGAAAAGAGTGATGTATTTGAGCACTTCAAATCTTTCAAGGCAGCTATTAAAACAGAAATATGCTTGAAAGTTAAGTGCTTGAGATTAGATGGAAGAGGAGAGTACCTCTCTAATGAGTTTAGTGGCTTCTTGAGGACTCATTGGATAAAGAGGCAATTTACTTGCAGGTATACCCCACAACAAAATGGGGTTGCAAAAAGAAAAAATAGGCATATTCCAAAAGTTGCATGGGTACTGATGGCTGAAAATAATATGCCAAAATATTTTTAGTCTGAAGCTATTCATACTGCTATCAATGTTATGAACAGACTCCCACAGCTGTTGTTCATGGAATGACCCTTGAAGAATGCTTTACAAGCAAGAAGTCCGATGTATCATACTTAAAGGTATTTGGCTGTGTTGCATATGTTCATGTGCCAGATGAGTTGAGAAAGAAGCTTGATCCAAAGGCTTAAAAATGCATTTTTATTAGATACTCTTTAGAGCAGAAAGGTTATCGTTGTTATAAACCTCTCATAGGTGAGTTCAGAGTGAGCAGGGATGTTATTTTTGATGAGATGAGTAGTTGGTATGCACCTTCTAGTGATGTATTAGATGATGATGATGATCATGATAGCTATGTGCAAAAAGACGTTGAGATGGCAAGCTCAACACGTGCGGACATTGATGATGGACCGCCTGGCTAGATGAGTCCGCACGTCTATGCTTAGCACGTTGGTGGTCATTATGATACTCACATGGCCAGTGACTTATCGCTTATTATATTTAGTTTGTTACACCTACCTATAGTTGGCAAAGATATAACGCCAGTCGATTAGTGTAGTCGATTATGCACTGTTTGACTTAGAAGGCCACTTTCCTTTATGTTATATCTTATCTATACTTTATGTACATTGTATAGTGTGTGGAAGAAGAAGAAAAACCAGCAAGAAAACGTTTTGGCCTCCATCTCTCTTCTTGTGTTCTTGAGTGAGCTTCCTCTTGTGTATACAGTGTGTGTTTGGTACAACAACTCAAGCACATCCCCCCATCACACAATTCTTGACATGTTATCAGAGCCGTACCACTAAGAGAGACTGATTTTGAAGGCTGAAGTAAAGGAGAAGAAGCAAGGTTCGAGCAAGCAAGCAATGAGTAAGAAGCTCTCCCATTCTTCCACTCTCTCTCTTGGATAGTGCCTGTGGAGGCACCAGAAGCAAGGTCGAGCAAAAATCTCAAATTGCTGTGAGATTTGGTGTGTGACCAAATCACTGTATATTCTAAGATCGGCCCTTTAGGGCTTTCCCGTAGTTATTTTGGGCATCTGAGGCCGTTTCAGGCCCCGTTTTAGAGCCGCAAGGTTGTGGACAACAATTTCAAGGTACACTGTGATTTCAGTTGTATTGACAGAAAGTGGGTGTGTAGGTTGCGAATCTGTATTTTTTGAGATGTTTGTGGGAAGCAAACATAAGGTTTATTTGTAAACAGGTTGCAGATTACATGTACTATTGAGAAATCAGTAAAAAAGGTTGCTTGGTATATTGCTGTGCACATGTTGTGAAAGATTGCAGAAGACTAACTTGTTGAGTTGTATCCTTGTTTGTGATAATGGCAAAGACCAGTGGAAATCCCATCATTGAGAAGCTCAACAAGAACAACTACCCTTCATGGAAGTTCCGTGTGACGAACTTCCTCATTGGAAATGGCCTTTATGAGTTTGTCTCAAGTGAAGAAAAGGAGCCAAAGCTGGGTATCCCTCGGACTGTAGATGAGTTAAAAGCATGGAAAGAGTGGAATGCGAAAGACAAAAAGGTGATGTACTGGCTATCTGCAGTCATTGATAATACTATGCTGGGACATATCAGGAATGCAAAAACTTCACATGCAGCTTGGACAATTTTTGAGAGCATGTTTTCGGTAAATACAAAGGCACGAAAGATTCAACTCAAGTAAGAGTTGAATGCCTTGAAGAAAGGAAAAATGTCTGTCAATGAGTATGTGTTGAAGGTGAGGAGCATTGCAGATGCTTTAGCAGTGATTGATGCAATGCCGGATGATGATGATTTGGTTTCATCCACTTTGAGTGGCCTTAACAATGAGAAGGCATGGAAATTATTTGTTACTTCAGTATATGTATAGAAGCCATTTCCAGATTTTGATGAGCTGATCTCTCTTATGATTACTGAAGAGATCAATATGCAGAGTGATTCGTCTGCAAGAAATGGTGAACACGTCCAAGCATTTTACTCGAGTTCAAGAAGGGGACGTGGTAGATCCTCTTCGAGAGGCCGTGGTATGGGATGTGCTGGCGATAACCAGCAAAACAGGTTCAATCAATAGTTTGGTGAAATGCAGGTTTCTGGAGGCAGAGGAAACTTTAGATGCAGGGAAAACTCTAGAGGAAGAGGTGGATGGCAGAAAAGAGGTTCTAGAAATTCTGCTATTGTTTGCCATTATTGTGGCAAAACAAGCCGTATTGCAGCCCATTGCTATGCAAGGAAGGATGATATTCGCATTGGTAAATTGCAGCAAGGAAACTATGCATCGTCTTCACGACAGAATGAAAATAAAAATGAGCGCCTGTTTGTTATGCAGCATATGATGAATGCAGTTACAGGAAAGGGGACACATGATGATGTATGGTATGTCGATTCAGGTGCATCTAATCATATGACCAGTCATGTTGAATGGTTTGGAGAGATGTAGGACTTACAAAACCCAGGTTATGTGTAGACGGGTGATGATTCATGCCACCCAATTTCACACATTGGAAAGGTTCCCTTGTCCTTGTATGATGGCCAGACAAAGAGTCTGACAGATGTATTACATGTGCCATCAATTACAAAGAATATACTCTCTTGGCCAAATGGTAGAGCAAGGGTTATAGGTCCGATTCAATGCAAAAGGTTGTTTTGTAGAAGACTTTAATGATAAGTGCAGGTTGGTCGCAAAAGGAAGTAGAGTTAGCCGAATGTTCACTTTAGATGCTGGAATTCCTGCAATGGATACTACTATGTATGCTAAAGGAAAAGGAGTAGTTGTAGATATTAAAATATGGCATAAACGTATTGGACATGCAAATGTGCAAAGGCTGAAATTAATGCAGTCCAGATGATTGGTTACATGGTTGCCTTCATTTAGAGTTGCAGAATTGCGTAAAGTGTGTGAAGCATGCCAGTTTGGTAAGCAGGCAAGACAACCCTTCTCGCATGATAGAGAAGTGAGTAGAAAATACTTGATGTAGTGCATATAGATGTTTGGGGGCCTACACAGAATGTATCTCTTGGTGGCATCAAATGTTTTGTATTGATGACTGTTCAAGGAAGCTATGTGTATACTTCATGAAGGAAAAGAGTGATGTGTTTGAGCACTTCAAATATTTTAAGGCAGCCATTGAAATAGAAATAGGCTTAAAAGTGAAGTGCTTGAGATCAGATGGAGGGGGAGAGTACCTCTCTAATGAGTTCAGTGGTTTCTTGAGGACTCATGGGATAAAGAGGCAATTTACTTGCAGGTATACCCCACAGCAAAATGGTGTTGTAGAAAGAAAAAACATGCATATTGCAGAAGCTACACGGGCATTAATGGTTGAAAAGAATATGCCCAAACATTTTTGGTCTGAGGCTATCCATATTGCTGTTTACATTATGAACAGAACTCCCACAGCTGCAGTTCATGGGATGACTCCTGAAGAATGCTTTACTGGCAAGAAGCCTGATGTATCGCACTTGAAGGTATTTGACTATGTTGCATACGTTCATGTGCCAGATGAGCTACGGAAGAAGCTTGATCCAAAGGCAGAAAAATGTGTTTTTATTGGATACTCTTTAGAGCAGAAAGGGTATCGCTATTATAACCCTGTCACAGGTGAGTTCAAAGTGAGCAGGGATGTTATCTTTGATGAGATGGGAAGTTGGTATACACCTGCTGGTGATGTTTTGGATGATGATAATGATTAGGACAGCTATGTGCAAAAAGATAAACAAGAATCATAGAGGATTAGTGGACCAGAAACATCATCTAGTAGTATACCTACAGTGAGCCCTTGGTTTGGGAGACTAAGGAGTAGCCCCACATCTTCAGGTAGATCTATAAGTGTTGTAGGGAAGGACAAAGGAAAGAAGAAAGTGTTGGATGGTAATGATGCATCTACTAGTCATTTGGAATTTGATGGAGATTCTAGTGGTTCGAAGAGTTTGGATGATGAGCTTGGCATTCCTTCAGTCAGGACACCAGGTGTACAAAGAGCTCATAGTAATGTAAAGGCTCCACTGAGTGATCCGGTGGTATGCAGATCTAGCAGGGTCAGATACCTTGTTAAAAGATTTGGTTTTGAAGGTTATGCAGCTCACCATTATGCTTATATGGTGAAACTAGTTGAGGATGTTGAGCCCACTTGTTTTGAGGATGCTATTGGTCATGATCATTGGGATGCAGCAATGGATGAGGAGATGGCTGCATTAGAAGCCAATAAGACTTGGGATTTGGTACGCTTACCTAAGGGTAAGAAAGCTATTGGATGTAAGTGGGTTTACAAAGTCAAGCATAATGCAAACAGTTCAGTGAGCAGGTATAAGGCTAGGCTGGTTGCAAAAGGCTATGCTCAAACATATGGCATAGATTATGAAGAGACATTCAGTCCACTAGCCTAGGATGGCAACTGTTAGATGTGTGATTGCCTTGGCAGCAGCCAAAGGTTGGAGTTTGCAGAAAATGGATGTTAAGAATGCCTTCTTGCATGTTGAATTGCAAGAAGAAGTGTATATGGAGCAGCCAATAGGTTATGAGGATTTAGAGCATTCCACATATGCGTGCAAGTTAAAGAAGGCGCTCTATTGGCTAAAGTAAGCACCTAGAGCATGGTCTGACAAGATCAAAGAGTATCTTATCAATATGGGATTTTGTATTTCCAATGTTGATCACTCACTTTATATGAGAAGGGGAGATGCAGGTTTGGTCATCATAGTCATCTATGTGGATGACTTGATTAATACAGGTGAGAGTGACAATGGGATTGCTAAAGTTAAGGACTTCTTGAAGAAGAAGTTTGAGATGAAGGATTTGGTTGAGCTGAGATACTTTCTTAGTATTGAGGTGATCAGATGTGATTATGGTATATGGCTATCCCAAAGATAGTAAGCCTTGGATATGTTATCCAAGTATGGTATGACAGCATGTAAGCCTCTTTTAGTACCATTGGAGCAAAATGTAAAGTTGAATGCTGACGTTGGGGATGAGATAGAAGACCCTGCTATGTTCAAGAGGATAGTAGGGAGTTTGATTTACATAACTATCACAAGGCCAAACTTGAGCTACGTTGTTGGCCTTGTCAGTTACTTTATGCAAATGCCTAGAAAGCCTCATTTTGGATGCAGTTAGACGTATATTGAGGTATGTGAAGTCCACTTTATATTATGGACTTTTTAATGAGGTAGGTAAGGATGTACACATCTTTGGATACACAGATGCAGATTGGGCTGGTAGCATGTACATAAGATCTACTAGTGGATTCATGTTTTCCCTTAGTAGTGCATCAGCTACATGGAGCAGCAAAAAGCAATCTACAGTTGCTTTATCAAGTATAGAGGCTAAGTATAGAGATGTTGCTATGGCAGCATGTGAGGTGGTATGACTGCAAAATTTATTAGGTGATTTGGATGTGCAGGGAGATGGTACAATTGTCATTCATTGTGACAACATGAGCAGCATACAACTAGCTAGGAATCCAATGTTCCATGCTAGGACAAAACACATTGAGGTGCACTACCACTTTGTGTATATGTCAGTGCACAAGATCAGATAGATGAAATTTTCACAAAGGCATTGGGTGCAGAGAAGCTTCGAAAGTTTCGAAACTTACTTGGAGTTGCAAAGATAGAGTTGAGCTTGAGGGGGAGTGTTGAGATGGTAAGCTCAACATGTGCGGATATTGATGATGGACCGCTTGGCTAGATGGGTTCGCACGTCTACACTTAGTACGTTGATGGTCATTATGATACTCACATGGCCACTGACTTATCACTTATTATATTTAGTTTGTTACACCTACCTACAATTGGCAAAGATATAGTGCCTGAAGATTAGTGTAGTTTGTTATGCACTGTTTGACTTAGTAGGCCACTTTCTTTTATATTCTATCTTATCTATACTTTGTGTACATTGTATAGTGTGTGGAAGAAGAAAAAGACATCAACAAGAAAATGTTTTGGCCTCCATCTCTCTTCTTGTGTTCTTGAGTGATCTTCCTCTTGTGTATATAGTGTGTGTTTTGACGCAATAGCTCAAGCAAGTCCCTCCACCTCACGATTCTTGACAACATAGCTTTTTGACTTCAAGTGCTAAAACGCTAAAGAACTTGTGAAATGTTCACATTATAAGGTGTTTTCTATCATCACAACCAATGCCAATAGTTACAAAGTAACACAATGGGTGGGTAGGAGTAGAACCATTGGAGCCGAAGATTGAGAAAGTTCATGCAAAAAATTTGAGGCTATAAAATGGAACATCTATAATGGCACCATGATAAGGTATCGAGATTGAAGACCAAGCATCAAATGAAATCCTTAGGAGAGTTGACAAGGACAAACTAGTGACCAATTTAAGGGGAGTTACCTTGTAAAGGTAGTATTCCCTACATTGAGGTCAACTCTTGAAGCTCACAACGAAGATGACATTGGCAAACTAGCTAGACTAGGAGATCCTAGATAGCTTGAGCTATCTTGCACACATGGCACACATCAAAGCACTCAATCAACCTCTAGGCACCCCGACTTGACACATATTGCTCTTGCCTTTATCAGACAGATTGTTCCTAGATAGCTTGAGCTATCTTGCACACATGGCACACGTCAAGCACTCACTCAACCTCTAGGCACCCCGACTTAGCATGTATTGCTCTTGCCTTTATTGGATAGATTGTTCTCATCAAGGTTTGCAAAGTCTAGTGTTGGGAGCTTGAAAGGCTACAAGCTATCAATCCACTAGGTAAGACATCATCATAACTTGTCAAGCTCAAAAGGACAAGACAATACAAACAAAATTAGCACTGTTAGTCACACTTCCTAGTCATTCAGATCGCTTGAGCATGGTGCTTAGAGAGACTTGACAATATAGTCCCTTTTTGAATATTAAAAGACTCATACTTATTGCTCAAGGCTCAACCTAACCAAAAAGAAAAAAATAAAGAAAAGAAAATGGGCCAATGTAGCTTGGTAAAGGATCCCAAGAAGTGTTGACATGAACATCGCCTTCAGAACAAGTGGGCTTTGCACCACCATTTCATAGGCAATGTGTTCCTCATGCATGACCCTATAGTGAAAATTAGTGCTATCCGAGCTAAAGAAGAAGCAATAACTTCTAGAAACCATCAACACTACTCAAGGGAGCATCACCACACCAATGATCTACACCTCTAAAGTATAATTCAACAAGATCTAAGCAATTGAAAAGCCTTTCCCCAATAATATCAATACATCATCCGAGCATTGCAAACTTGCCCCATAAGCATTAGTAAAGGATATGACAAGCAAATACTTGCTATTCAAATAATGAACATCAAGTATGTCTTGAAATATAAAGCAATGGCTAATCCAAAGCTCTTTAACCAATATTGAATATGAAGCCAACGGAAGTTGAAAAGAATCCCCAAGGGTTGGGCAAAGCATTGAGGAGAATAGCAAGACCAAACGGTAAATGAGGGACGAGCAACATGGCTTTGTGGGGCTGCTCTTGGTGCTCTATTTACTGTGGTTGACCCTCCTAGGTCACTTTGCAATGGGAGAAGACACTCCAAAGGACGATAAACAAGTCAAGAAGGAAGGCAAGTTGCTACTACCTTTAATGGACTGAATTGGGGCTGCCATGGAAGTTGAGCGCCCACTTTGATACTAGTTGAAAGGTGGAGTAGAATGTAAGAGCATAAGCAGAAGTAAGAGTTATGGAGGTTTAAGTGAGAGAGAGTAAGATGATATGTGGGAACTCTACCTATGTGTGACATGCCTTCCCTTATTCTATTGTCATAGGAAGAATAAAGAATAAGTGATGGTGGTGGGCAACCGCCACTTGTAGTGTACATGTGTGTAGGCGGTAAGCACAAGTAAATGTAAGCAGCTAGGCACATGCGGCCTTTAACCCCAACAATAGTAGCAAAGTATCATAATTACATTCTATACTAATGCCCATTCTCTATCTTGCATAGTATTTGTAGATTTTGAATTAGAAGGAGAGGCACATGCAATAATCATAGTAGCCTCTTTCTTCTTAGTCTCTTTCACACTAGTTTAGGACAATCCTTAATGATATGTTCTTTTACCTTATAATACTTGGTTGCACATCCCATCATGAACTTGGTGTTTGACACACCAATCTAACATTTGGATCATTAGAATGTGTGGACTTGTTACCACACCCATCAAATCCACCAACAATGAGAGAGTATCAACGTGCTCCCTCTTTATCTCCACACTTGCCCTTTTTGGCTAGGAGCATGTGAAGGCATGTAGTTTCATTAGAGTTGAGAAGGACAGTTTAGTCATGCCATTTGTAGGTAACAAGTGAACCAAGATATTGTTAACATGCATATGATCTCATGCTCTACCAGGAGTGACCATGATGTCACCACATAGAGTAGCAACACATCTTCCATGTCTTTGTGTCTCTTCAATGAGACATTATACTAGACCATTCCTTCTTGTCACCTTCACATACATGAGTGATGCTTTGTTGCACTATGATGAAATTAGAGACTCATCCAAAGGTTCGAGCAATCCATCACACTCTCTGAAAAGCATTAGAGTACCATAATACTCAAGCAAAGCTCCATAAAATATGCTAGATGAATGAATCTCTTCATCACAAGAGGTATTTGTACGATCATAATAAAGTGAAATGAGAATGGAAATCACTTACATGTTACGTAATTTGGGAGGGAGTACTAGAGGGAGTATGATTAGCTTGCACAAAATCTCTTAACATTACCTCAATTGGGAGAGAGCACTAGAGGGAGTGTGATTAGCCTGCACAAAATCTTAAGCACAAATAGTAATGACACACAAACTCAAGTGCAAACAATCTTACATAATCAACCAACTAAGAATATTTGTACAAACCATCTCAAAAAGGGACTCCCAGAGTGATTGCCATGGGACCTATAGCTTAAATATAAAGTTAAACACAAATTATGATCAAGCAACACCACATGATTGTACAACAATAGCTTCCAACTCAACATGCCATCAAACAATGTAACAAGCCACCACCCTTCACATGACTAGTGCGACATAGAAAATACAACACAAACCCAAGGTGGACACATTAAGTCATCAACACATTAATGACATGGAGAAAACACAAGTCAAAGAAGCATATTGGAGGTCAGAGTAAATGTTTGCCACATGTTGATGTACATGCAACTCAATGTAAAGACAACAAGTTACAAACATGGCTGAAAGATGTACACTAAAGGTCAAATAAGTCAACAAACTCTAATGTTGACACAAGGACCCCACAAGAAGTGACGAGTAACATGCAAACAACCATCAAATTAGCATGCAAGCACATGTTTAAGTAACACAAGGGCAACCCAATAAATACATGGACTGAGGCTAGGTCAAAACATGGGGTTTGTACTACAATAATCCAAGTTGAGTCACAATAGGTTGAATGTCAAAGAACCAACTTGCATGCAATACTTTAAATGTAGTAGTGTCAATGCCATGAGTATGTAGCAAGGATGCATATGCTATTATCATTGCATCAATGTGCAAGTCCACTAGCTTGCCACTTGTTGTTGTGGATGGCCAACAAATGTTAGCAACCTATTGTATGCATACGAAACACAAGATATGTTCGTCAACCACAACAATAAATATAGAAAAGTAATCATGAAATCATGAACGTAGCTCCTAAAAAAACCATGACGTCTGATACCATGTTAAAAGAACACATAAGCAACATAATAATAAAAGACACAAGATGGATGAAAGAGATGATGCACATGAGGAAACCGAAAAAGGAATCCACTATGAGAATCAAGTACAATGGTTGAGTGCCATCTCGTAGACTCCATAGGCTCCCTCTCTCCATACAAAGCATATGCAAGTACACAAATGAGTGACTGAAGGCACACTCCCTTAAGTTATAGATAAAAATAAAGGAGTTGTCCTATCAAATAATAGGTTGGCCAATAGTCAAAATAAACAGTAAAGAGGCTTGCCTACAAATGAGGGCATGGGTGCGCATGAACCTATGATGTAACCATTTTAACGGACAATTGGGTAATCATAAAGTAAATCTTCTCTATTTCTATGATGCCTAACCTCTTGCGTAAGGCTAGTAGTCCTATGTTTTAATCGATGTTTTTATTTGTTGGTGTAGAACTAACTACCCATGCTATTTCTATTTCTATTTCTATGATGCCTAACCTCTTGCATAAGGCTAGTAGTCCTATGTTTTAATCGATGTTTTTATTTGTTGGTGTAGAACTAACTACGCATGCTGTTGTTGCTCAGAGCTTGTTTACAACTTTTTCCCAATTGATAGAAATGAACGTGTTGAGTGATAATGTTCTGTCTCGACATCTCCGTCAGGGGCCTCCAGACTTGATAGCTCCATGGCCCTGTGGGGCGCCACCCCCAGTATGCTGATGAGGAGATGCTGAGTGTAGAGGAAAGAGGTTGCCCTTGGGGGCGATGCTCCCTGGGACTGCTTCCCATGGAGGATCTTGTCAGTATCGTACACGACTGTAGTGAGCAGAGTAACTGAGCATATCCCAGGCATGTGCATGCCCATCTCTGCAGTGCTGGGCTTGATGCAGATGTCACGCTCGGGAATCACATGATTTCGGCATTCATGAAGTGCGGTAGAGTGTCAAGTGTGCAACAGGCTATCGGCAAGCAGGAGTAAGCTAGCATTCAGGGATTTCACGTTCAGAAGGGTCCATTAGTTGTGGTGGATTGGAGCGTGCCCTTGTTTTATCGCTAAATATAGCCGGGGAATGTACCGCACATGATCGCTCAACCCTGCACACCCAATTAAAAGTTTGCTCTTCACTGAAGTGTGTCGAGAGAGGTCACCAGCTACACACCGAGATTGTCAAAAAGGGACTTGAAAAAGATCCGCTAATTGGTGGGGCTTTGGTGTATATGTACCTGAAATGCTCCTTACTTATTGAAGCAAGTCAAGTATTTGGAGAGCTTCCAAGTCGAAACGTGATCTTATGAACTGCACACATGACTGCTTATGCCGAATGTGGGCATGATGAAGATGCACCATATGTTTGAAAAGATGCAAGATGAGGGCATTCCTCCTGATGCTGGCACATTTCTTTGCCTTACAAAAGTATGTGGCAATCTAAAAGCCATAAATAGGAGTAGACAGATACACTCTGACGTAGTCAAAGAAGGATTGGAAAGTGATCCTGCTATTGGTGCCAGTTTGATAAATATCTATGCCAAGCGTGACTCCATAACAGAAGCACAAGAAGTGTTTGATGGCCTGCCAGTTCAAGATATAGTCTCATGGAATGCTCTAATCACAGCTTATACTGAGCAATACCTCGAGTATCAAGCATTAGAATGTTTAGAGTGTATGCAATTGAGAGGCATTGCCTTTGATGCTGCCACCTTTGTCTGCATCCTGAAGGCTTGTAGCAGCAGTGGAACTCTAGAAAAGAGGTTGAGATTTACATAGTGAAATTATTGTGAAGGGTCTTGAAAGCAACCTTTTTATTGGCAATACTCTGGTTGATATGTATACAAAATCTGTTCTATCAACTGAAGCCAAGGCATTGGTTGATAAGTTACCCTTCTGCAATGTGGTCTCATGGAATGCTTTAATTTCCGCATATTCTGTTCAAGGTTTTGGTGAGAAAGTGCTTTGCACATTTGAAAAGTTGAAGTTGGATGGTTTGCTGCCCCATGCTGTGACATTCATTGGCACCTTGAAAGGATGCTTGAGCATTCAAGCAGCTGACATGGGTCAGATCATACATTTTGAGATTGTCACATTCGGCATGGGAAAAGATCCTGCTATTTGGAGCAGCCTGGTGGGAATGTATGCAAATTGTGGCTTCTTCCATGAAGCTCAGAAAGTATTTAATGAGTTGCCAGATCATAATGTGGTTTCTTGGTCTACACTGATTATAGAATATGTTGAATAGAGGCATGGGATACAAGCTCTGTAATGAGCGGGATACATAGGAACTAGGGGTTAGATGTCTAGTCACACTGATCGGGGTATATAAGGTGTAAGAGTCTCAATGTAGGGCAACTAGTTATTATCAAGAACACACTCTTCACTTTTATCTTCAGCTTCTATGGCTTTTTCCTCTCTTCTCCTCTCTTTTCTGTTTTTCTCTCTTTTCTTTTAGTCATTCTTTCTCTTTTTCTTTCTCTTCAATTCATTCTCCTCTCTTCTCTCAGTTTCATTCATTACAAGTGGTATCAGAGTATTAAGCTTTAGTTCTTTTCTCATTTCCCCTTTCTCTATCTAGTTCTTTTTAAAATCGCAAACCCTAGTTACTTAAGTCATAGGTACAATGGGAATGACCATAGTTAGTTTCAGCTTTTTGGAGCAAGTAGGAGCTATGGTTGGAGGCTTAGACATATTTGGAGGCAAAATGACTAACTTAGCAGGTTGTTACTCTTTTTCATGCAAATTTTAAGGGTTCCAGGCTAAGTTTAGAGACTCAAGAGTTAGAAGATGACAAAATCTCAGTTACTTTTTATCTTAGCCCCTTTTTCTCTCTTCTCAGGCAAGCTGCCATAGCCACTCAGTAGAGAAAACCTCTTCCCTTTAAGCAGCCTTGAATGTGTCTAGGTTAGATCTTAGGAGTCTTCCCTACCCGTTCCTCCCCCGCTTCCCTCCCCCCCCCCCCTCCCCCAAGACTAAGTGAGGCACCCTTGTGAAGGGCTACTATTAGGTAGTTGCTCTACGGAACAACTTGTAATTTGTGGCTCATTTTGCGTTGCTGTTTCCTGTCCTAGCTACCTCATCTTTCAGCTTTGCTCAGCGCTCATGTGCTTCTCCATGGCATCGGTAGTCCTCTTGTACCTCCTCGATCAGATCTTGGCCCTCATTCTTTAACATTTGAGCTCCCACCTCTTGCAAGGTTCAATTTACTATTATATCTTGCCTTGAACAACCATTAAAGCTCAGCCCAAGCTCACAACTCAGCCCACAATCTCTTGAAACTTATCCCTTAGGAGATCTTTCGGTCCCTTTGTCCCTTTTCACTCGGATTGAAGACATGGAGTTCAATGTGTGGAAAATTCTTGTGGACAGCTATGAAAGCTCTTTTTGAAGCTTTTTATCAGTGAAGGTTAAGATTGAATACAAGCTCGGGAGCCTCCATTATCAGTGGAAGCATTTGAATGCTTGAAGGCTTCATCCATTGGAGTGCTCCAACCAATTGGGTTCGCTTGATGGAGAAATTTGCATCACGGTGGATCATGTTTCAACCATATTTCCCAAACAATGAAGAGGCATGTCAATTTGATCTGAGTTTCTCATCTTGATTCACTTACTGAGCTTAATTATTTTTGTTGGAGAGATTAAGATTGCATAGGCTTTACTAGTTCAATCCTTCATTGTATGCATGTGTTAGCAGTCATGTTTATCATGCCTTGTCATCTCCTGCCTGTGAGCCTCAGTCTGAGTCAGATGAGGACATTAGGAGCTCTGACATGTCTGTCATGTGTTATGATGGGGGAGGCTAGTCACTCTTGACTGGCCGTCTTAGGATGTGTATTTCTTTTTGGCCTCTTTTAGTGGGCAGCCACTGGCTGCTCGGCCGCTTTTTTGGTCACTGATGTGGGACGCCCATTTTAGGGCATTTTTAGGGTTTGTGTCCATTTTAGGGTCAGGGTTAGGGTTTGTCCTTTTGTCTATTTATAGGCAGCCCCCCTCCCCACTTGATCACTTGTCTTCTTGCAGATTCCGACACTCCTTCTCCCCCGTGGTGGTGCTGCCATCATCATTAGCCTAATCTGGTGCTCTCACTGACGCTGTGGGCTGCATGTAGGGACTGATCAGTCTCCTTCCACCTTCCTGTTTGTATTCAGCATTCATTTCAGTCAGTGCAGATTTCTCTTCCTTATTTTCTGCTTTCTCTCTCTCTCTCCCTCCGTGTTCGCATTCCCTCTTCCACAGTGCACTCTCACATGGTATCAGAGGCGAAGGAGAGTACACGGAGCTGAGATTTATGCGGGAGATCACCCAGATCTTTGCGTTTGCTGCTGGCCTCATCCCCAACAGCCAAGGCGGCCCTTCCAGGAGGTCACAATCCTTGCGTTTGTTGCAGGCGCCTTCTCCAGTGGCTGCCACGTCATCACCCACAACCTTGCGTTTGCTGGTCAAGACGTCTCCAACAGTAGAGGCGTCACCTTCTGCACCATCTTTTTGATCAAGGCGGCCTGTTTTAGTGTCACATCTTTGCGTTTGTTGTTGGCGTCATCCCCAAAATCTGTGTTTTCAGCCTGGGCGGCCCTCCTCTAGCTGGGCGACACTCCACCAAGCTGCGTTTTGAGTTTCTGTGGCTGCGTTCAACCTCTGGCGGCACTCCTCCAAGCTGGCGATCTCATTTCTCCTTGCGTTTTGAGGCAGGAGGTTGTTTTTTTGTGGTGATTGCATCGTTAGCACTTGTGTTTGACATCATCCTTGCGATTTGGGCAAGGTGGCCAGCTCAAGAGCTTTTGGTTTTTGTGTTTCGGCACCGGCAACCTTCCCTTGTTGTGTTTTGGTGTTTGCAGATATCAAAGATGTCTTATCATCAGTTTACGGGCTTTGATGACTAAGATGACGAGCTTTTGTCTCGACACTCATCTGAACGGAGGCGTGATTTCTATCACGAGGACCGTCGTCCGGAGTCTATTTCTCTTTCCCGTCCCCCTTCTATTTATGTATCTCGGCGAGCCCCTTTCCGTGGGCCGAAGATGCAGCCTTTGGTACCCTCTGTACAGGTACCCGTACTTTCTCAGTTGCCCAAAGAGGACCGGTTGGATGGCTCCAACTTTTCTCTATGGTCCTGCAAGGTGGAGTGTATCTTGGACTTCTTCGATCTTTGGGAGCTTGTTTCTGTTCCTATTTCCCGGCCTAAGGTGGATCCCGCAGATGGGACATCTATGGATCGTATAGCCTTATGGGATCGGCTCAATTCTAGAGCCAGATCTTTCCTCTTTTTGAGTTTGCTAGATTCTGTCCTTGTTCACGTTCACAGGTTGAAGACTGCAGCAGACGTGTGGAGAAAGCTCGCGTCTCTCTATCAACAGAAGACGTTTGCCCATTGGATATCTCTCGAACAGAAGTTGCGGATGCTCGCTATTGATGGTAGTCCTTCCATGAAGGACCACATCAACAGATTATAGGATATGAGGGATGAGCTTGTATCCCTCGGTCGGACGATATCTTCTGAAGACATGGCTATGATTCTCTTGACTCAGCTGCCATCGCCTCGGTTTGATGTCTTCTATACCAGCCTTCTTACATCGAGGACCCGTGAGAAGCTTCTATGGGAAGAGCTATCCCCGCTTGTCTTGGAGCATGACGAGCGACTCAGAGAGGTCAGTGCTAGTGGATCCGACTCCACTAGAGCCTTTGTTGCAGGTTCGAGAGGACAGAAGAAGAAGAAGTCAAAGGCTAAGAAGAAGGACAGTTCTTCAGGCTCTGACTCAGATTCAGAGAGACCGAAGTGCCCACACTGTGGGAAAGGGACACATCCCGAGGAGAAATGCTGGAAGAAGTACCCTCACCTTTGTCCAGGAGTAAAGGGTGGATCTACATTGGAGCCTTCTTCTACCTCTACACTAGCTGTTACCCATGAGTCAGTGTTCCTTCATATCCATGCTTTGGAGGAGGATCCTTCTTCCGTGCCTTCAGTGTCTTCTGCGCAGCCTTGGTTAGTGGACAGTGGTGCTTCGAGTCATATGACTCCTCGAGGTGATTTGTTACAGGATCTCCGTCCATCAGAGGGTTCAGTCACTGTTGGTGACATTTTATCGGTCCTTATTAGTGGTGTTGGAACATTGCCTTTGTTTACCGACCGACCTTCGAGCTCCTTTTCACAAGCCCTACATGTTCCGGATTTGGGCCTTCCCCTCCTCTCAGTTTATGGCCTTACGAGGCTTGGCACACGAGTGATCTTCACCGAGTATGCCGTTGTTATTGAGGATTCTTTTACAGGAGCTGTCTTATCTACAGGTTGGCAGGTGATCTTCACTCTTGACTGGTCGTCTTAGGATGTGTATTTCTTTTTGGCCTCTTTTAGTGGGCAGCCACTGGCTGCCCCCGGCCACTTTTTTGGTCACTGATGTGGGGCGCCCATTTTAGGGCATTTTTAGGGTTTGCGCCCATTTTAGGGTCAGGGTTAGGGTTTGTCCTTTTGTCTATTTATAGGCAACCCCCCTCCCCACTTGATCACTTGTCTTCTTGCAGATTCCGACACTCCTTCTCCCCCGTGGTGATGCTGCCATCATCATCAGCCTGATCTGGTGCCCTCACTGACGCTGTGGGCTGCATGCAGGGACTGATCAGTCTCCTTCCACCTTCCCGTTTGTATTCAGCATTCATTTCAGTCAGTGCAGATTTCTCTTCCTTATTTTCTGCTTTCTCTCTCTCTCTCCCTCCGTGTTCGTATTCCCTCTTCCGCAGCACACTCTCACAGCATGTGCCCATTGAAATCAATATCCCATTTGCCTTCTAATGCATCATGACTAATCCTAAATCAATTGCATTTGTTGACATTAACTCCTTGATCTTGTGTGCTTTGGATTAATCCCAAGTGAGTAATAAGTCTTTGTAAATGGGTAATAGTAGCCAGTGAGCCATTGGATTGTCAAGTTAATCCCTATCTAAGCTCTTGTACATTCTTGTATCTCATGAAATGACCCAATGTTTTCTTTTCAATATATATCGTATTAATCGCTTAATAAAAATGTCTGCCATGTATACTCCAGTTGAGGAAAAAGGCCGATGCCAAGCGAGGTGGTAAGGCAAAAGAGAGGTAACTTCTCCCTTATTACTTAAGATCCTGAAGGGATGCACAATTCGTTTCGGGGGGAACTTTGCCCACCTCCTAGTGATCTGGATTTCGATACTTGTATGTAGGTGCATGTACTCTCTTATGGTTACCATTACTTCCGATAAAATAATCCCCTTTGGATATCCTTTGAGTGCTTATGATACCCATGTATGACAGTTAAGGTGTATGTAGTCAGAAGAGATGTATAATACTAAGCTTCACACATGCAATGATGACAAAGCAGATGGACATGTAAATGTGATTGAGATTGTGATCAGTATTCTCAGGATACTGTTTATGATCAGGTCCCTTAGTCTATGAACCATCCATATAGTGCATTTGTATCAAGGGACAGATTGTTTTTAGTCACAGTCAATCAGGAAACTAATAAAGATTCAATTACAAAAAAATTTATATTACATTTAGAAGTGAATCCTAAAGCTCATTTGAAAGAGGGCTTCGTCCCCTTCGGTTTGAATAAAAAATCTCTCCAATTGGAGCTATGGTTTGAAAATTATGGCCATTTTTGTGCATTGAGGTCATTGTGAATAGGGTACAGACCACTCCAAGATAGACATAGAAATCCAATTGCAAAAAATTCTGATTATTTCTATCACAAAGTTTAATAGCTTATCTTGAAGAGGACTTCCTCCTGCTCAACTACACTTTATGCTAGCATGAGCTTCGTTATATGGAGAGGCATAATGACATGGTCACTAACCACCCCCAAATGATGTCCAAATTTGATGAAGCAATTGAGCAAATGGCTCTCTCGAACTCTAGGACTTAGTAAACCTTGGAGCAACTCACGGTTAGTGACAGGAAACGGCCGGAACGGCCCCCCGGCACGTGGAATCGCCGTCCCCGGAATGTATCCGTCATGGACCGCGTTTCCAAATGATGGAACGTTCCCTGTCCCGTTTCAGACAGGGAACGCCACGTGGCAGGCAAAACTTACCTGCGCCCGGTCGCCCGCATTCTGCTTCTGCCTGCGCCCAGTTCGCCTACTCCCGCCTGCGCGCAGTTCGCGTTCTACCCCCGCCCAGACTCCTGTCCTGGCCTGCGTCCTGCTCCCGCCTGCATCCTGCTCCCGCCTGCATCCTGCTCCCGCCTGCATCCTGCCCCCAGCCACCTTCATTCTCTTCCTTCTTCTTCTTTCTTCTCTTCCTTCTCTTCCCTCTCTTCCTTCTTCTTCTTTCTCTTCTTTCTCCTCCCACCTCCAATCTCTTCCTTCTCTTCCTTCTTCTTCTTTCTCTTCTTTCTCTTTTTTCTCTTTCTTCTCTTCTTCCTTCTACCTTCTCTTCACTTCTCCCTTCTCTTCTTCCTTCTTCCTTGAACCTTCTTCCTTCTCTTCCTTCTTCTCCTCTTCTCTTGAGTCTTCCTTCTAAGTTCTTTTCCAAGTTCCAAGTTCTCCTCTTTTCTTCTTCTTCTCCCTTCTCTCCCTTTCCCTTCTCTCTCGACTCTTGAGTGAGTCTTGACTCTTGAGCCTTCTCCCTTCTCTCGAGCCTTGAATTTTCAGCCTTCAATTTTTCCTTCTCTCGACTCTTGAACCTTCAATTTTCAGCCTGAAATCATAAATGGCTTCATCTTCCCGCCCCGCTCGTTGGGTTGGTGGTCGAGGAAGAAGGTCTGATGATTGGTCATGGTGGGAAGAAGTAAATGCTGACCGCCCTTTGAGTGGTGGAGGATCTCGACCATGGACTTGCAAGCTTTGCCCATACAAGCGAACTAGTGGAGCAAACAAGGTAATCCATTGAGCCGAGCATTTGTATTTCAAATTTTTATTGATTTTAATTTTTCAAAGTTACTTAAATATTAGAATATGGACTATCAATTGCCACTTGTTCCATTTTAATATTTATGCATAATCAGGTCCGAGCTCATCTCCTACATGAGCCAAATTCAGAGGTGCAGTTTTGTCTAAATGTGACCTTGGAGAAGAAAAGGGAGCTTCGTGACCGTGTAGCAGGTCAACAAGCTTATCTTGCATCTAGACCACGACGTGTTGCAGTTGACCCTGCAACTTGTGACACCATCCCCATCAGGCATTGCATCGGCCATGGCACCAACAACGCCACATGTTGCACGTAGACAAAGCACACTTGATGCTAGTTGGGATCCGAAGAAGAAGGAAGAGGTGGATACATCAGTGGCACGCTTTTTTTATCATGACCACATTCAATTTCGTGCAGCCAGGTCAGAGTATTTTAATTTGATGTGCAAGAAGATTGGTGAGTATGGCCCTTCGTATGTACCTCCATCATCAGAGACCTTACGCACCACTTTGCTCGACAAGGAAAAGCGCCTTGTTGAGCAAGCAACAGTGACTAGAAAGAGCATGTGGGCTAAAAATGGAGTTTCCTTGATTGCGTTGGAGTGATACACGCAAGCGATCCATTCATGGTATGGTTGCTTATTCTCGTGGAGAAATGTATTTCATATCTTCACATGATGCATCGGGGACAGGAAAGTCAGCAGATGTACTTGCAGCAGAGTGGGTTACAGGTGTTGAGCTTATTGGCCCAGAGCATATTGTGGGATTTGTTGCAGATGGAGAGCCTGCAAATAGGGCAGCAGGTGCTATTATTCAGGAATATTATCCGCATAGTAAAGCGGATAGATGCTATGGTATCACCCATTGTACATTTATTGAGGGTTATGGATGCTATGCAACCTTGCATTGGCAAGGTATATGCGGCTATGGACAGGCTGAATGAAAAGTTGCAGGAGTTGGCACCAAATGATGAGGCGTATGAGGAAATACACCATTTAGTTGTGACGAGGTGGAACTCCTATAGCTCACCCATGCATGCAGCTGCATTTGTTGTGGATCCTGAGTTCCAGGGCAAGGGTCAGGAGAATGACACTGAGGTTATGGATGCATGGAGACTTATATTATCTCGTCTAGTGCTTGATCATGGCACTAGACGAAAGATCAGAGATCAGCTTTCATGTTATATGACCTTTCGGGGTTCTTTTGGTTGTGGGGATGCACAGGAGGATCGCTGTAAGATTGGGGCAGCTTTGTGGTGGGAGGACTATGGTTCGGATGGTCCTGAGTTGCAGCAACTAGCCATCCGTATTTTGAGCCAGTCAGTTAGCTCCTCTTGTTTGGTGCGATTGTGGAGTACCTACGCTCACATTGCTTCAAAGAAGAGGAACCGTCTTGGTGTGGAGAGGACAAACGATCTAGTATTCGTTAGTGCTAATTTGAGGATGTTATGTAACAGTATGATAACAAAGCCTGATCCATTCACAGAGTGGGAGATGCAGCAAGAAGAGGAGATACATGCTGATGTTGAGGGAGATGCATCAATTCATGGTACACATGATGATGAGGCTGGCACTTCAGGAGTGGCTAGAGCAGCCTCAGATCATGATCATGATCTTTGATTTAGCTTACTTATCACGAGTCTCATGATAGATGAGTCATGACACATTTACATTATACATGATATTATGATCATTGATGACACTGTGACACTTGGGCTGTTAACAGTTGTGCCATGCCGATATTATATTTGTACTTGAGTCTTGCAGTCTTGCAGTTGCCCTTTGGGCTATTTTGGCATGCCGCATTTTGCTTCAGTCTAGAGATTAGACTTTATATTTGTAGTCTTTTTTGGGGCAATGAGCATGTTCTTTTAAAGATTAGACTTCAATTTCATATTTGTAATCTTTTAAGTTTTTTGGCAATGGTACCATAGGCATGTTCTTTTAGCTTAGACTTTAAAGTTTAGTTCATTGTTCATTGTTTTATCATTTATGATTTTTGGCATATGTATTATGGATTTTATTATTTATAATTGAATAGCTTACCTCTTGAGCCTTGTAAGTTGCAATTCAATTTCTAATGAGTAGTTTTAGAATAATGCATGATATCTTAAAGTTAAAACTTAAAATGATTTGTCCTTGTGGATTATATACCTTGATTTTAAGTTTTAACACTCCAGAGTCCACATGGATTATAAGTGAAATATTAAATTTTTTTCATGAATTTTGATTTTTTAAATGCTGTTCCTGTTCCCACGTCCCCGTTCCCTAGATTTGGCGTTCCCGTCCCCGTCCCCATTCCCGTTCCCCGTTCCCGTTCCCCGTTTCATGTTTCTATGAGCTCACCACTCTTGTAGCTCAGCTAGCCACCACTTTGTCCCAAGGAAAGGCAAATAAATCCAAGTGCGAGTCTTGACGCCCTCCACCACTGGAGCTACTACATGGTTCACAGGGTATTCCCCCTTCTACCTATGAAATTGGTGAATCTTCTTATACTCATGACGAGTCTTTGTTGAGCTCCCCCATAAACCATATAGCCAATCCTTCAGTGAGGCCCTTTCCCACCATTGGTAAAAGCTCCCCTACTCTCCTTGGGAGCCCCAATGGAACTTATATGACTCAGCCCCATCATGGACAGTATGGTGTTAATGGCCAACATGACATTCATGGACAACATGGCAATACTGGGTAGCATGGCTATAATGGGCAGCATGGGATAAATGCACAACATGGTATATAGAGGTAGCAAGGTAAGTATGGCCATCATGGTATGTATGGACAGCAAGGCCCTTATGATCTCCATAACAAGATTCTCCTCACTAAGTACAATGGGCAATCTCCCTCACCATCAGACTTGGAAGAATGGACTGTGAAGGAAACTACTAGGGTTTGCACTGAGGACACAGAGTGTACGACCACGACAGAAACACAAAGAGACAGACACAGACACAGAGGGCAAAACTCAAACCCTAATAAACGCAAAACTCAAAACTTAAACGCAAAAACTCAAACACAAATAGAAGAAGGGAGAGAGAGAACATAACTCTGAAGTGAATGAATGCTGTAAATGAATGTAAGAGTGTACAGTGTGATCAAGGGCAAAGCAATGTCGGAGTGCTACGTTCACCGAAGACGGGATCCCAAGTCTATGACTACCAGTCGGAGTGTAGGAGTGCTGAATAGTGAATGACAGCAGACTGGTCACCAAAACGCAGCAGTCTGGAGGCTGAAAACTGGTAAACGCAGCAGTGTACCACCGATCAGAGGCTAGAAACTGTGCACAGTCTACTGTAAACAGCAGGCTGAAACAATGCTTGAGAGTGTCAGGTGTCAAGATTGTGGGAGAGAAGGAAGGAGTCTCACTTGTAGCTTTCTTGCTTGCACAATGGGGGAATACACACAAAGGTGGAGGCTGAAAACAGTTTTCCTCTTCTTAGTTGTGTAAGCCAAAAGAACTCTCATACAAAGAAATAGAAGAACCCTATATATGGGTCTCAAACCAAACTCAACTAACTAAGGTGGCATGCTAACTGAACCACGAACTAGAGTAGATAAGGATAGTTGTCATCTAGCTATTATTCATGGGCGGTGTACCAACCGCATCTGCAACTGACAAGTCGGTGACATAAATGCACAACGGTCACCCTGGCATATCACGAGTGGAGCTCGATATCTCAACACTCCCCCTCGAGCTCAATTCCAATTCCTGCACACCAAGCAGGTCTCTGAACTTGCGCAGCTTCTCTGCGCCCAATGCCTTCGTAAATATGTCAGCTACCTGATCCTCTGTGCTGATATAAACTAGATCAATAAGACCTAGTAAAACCCTCTCTCGCACATAGTGATAATGCACCTCAATGTGCTTTGTTCTAGCATGATAGACTAGGTTATTTGCCAAGTGTATACTACTCATGTTGTCACAATAAATGACAACTGGCCCATCTGTAGGCTGATGCATATCATAAAGTAGCTTATGCAACCAAGCTACCTCACATGCAGCCATTGCTGCGCCCCTGTACTTAGCCTCTATGCTCGACAAGGCAACTGTAGGCTGTTTCTTGCTGCTCCAAGTGACTGCAGCACTCCCAAAAGAGAACACATATCCACTGGTAGATTGTTTATCAGAAATACTACCGGCCCAATCAGCATCAGTGTATCCATGCAACTGTATCTGAACCCCAGTCTCATAAAGTAGTCCATACTGCAATGTGGACTTCACATACCTGAGTATGCGTCTAGCTGCATCCAAATGCGGTTTCCTTGGAGTCTGCATAAACTGACTTACCAATCCAACAGCATAGCTCAAATCTGGCCTGGTAATAGTCATATAAATCAAACTTCCTACTATGCTTCTGTACATAGTAGGTTCTTTCAGAAGCTCACCTGCATCTGCGCTCAGCTTTACATTCTGCTCCAAAGGAACTGAAATAGGCTTACAGCCTGTCATCCCATATTTGGACAGCATGTCCAATCCATACTGCCTCTGCAAGAGCCGTATCCCACTTGGTGATCTAATCACCTCAATGCCCAAGAAATAACGCAGCTCTCCCAAATCCTTCATCTCAAACTTCTGCTTCAATAGCATTTTCACATGAAGGATATCTTCATCACTATCACGTGTGATAATCAAATCATCAACATAAATGACAAGCAGCATAATACCTTTCTTTGTTTTTCTCACATAAAGTGAGAAATCTGCCTTGGAAATGTGAAAGCCAATAGTGACAAGATACTGTCCTATCTTGTCAGACCATGCTGGATTCGTGGGAAATTGCATCGGGATGTGATTCCCAACAAAGCTTCTAGGCAGTCTACTTTACCCATGGAGCTTGTATCTACGAATCTTTGTGGCCTGATGAGAACCGAGTTCTTGAAGGGAAGCTTGTACTTCATGTTGATCGTAGATGACTACAGCAGGATAACTTGGGCCTATTTCTTGACTTTGAAGTCCGAGGCTTTCTCTCATTTCAAGGATTGGCTTCTCTTTGAGGAGAACCTTCTGGCCGGCGACTGAAGACCTTGCGTTCAGACAAGAGAGGTGAATTTATGTCTAATGAGTTTGCTCGTTTTTGTGCAGATAGGGGTATGGCACGCACCATGATGGAGCACCGACAGACACCCTCAGTTTCTGTGGGCCGAGGCAATGGTTACCACAGTTCACATCCTCAATTGATCTCCCACTTCGGTCGTTGACAGGATGACACCTTTTGAGGCTTACTTCGGGACTAAGCCTGATGTCTCTTATTTCAGGATCTTTGGGTGTGACGCTTATGTGCACATTCTAAAGACGCAGTGTGATAAGTTCGAGGTGGCTTCCCGACGATAGGTTTTTATTGGCTATAGCTCCCAGTCCCTAGGTTATCGTTTGTTTGATCCTGTTAAGCGGGATATCTACACGAGCCGAGATGTGCGGTTTGTGGAAGTTTCGGCTACTGAGGGGGGTAAGGAGCACCCCGTCCTTGGAGATCCAGGGGAGAGTTGGGCTCCCGAGATAGTTCCTTTGGAGCCAAATTCTCTTGATGGAGATTCTTCTTCTGATTCAGAGTCTTCTCTTCCACTAGCCACCCCCGAGGAGCTTCTGCCGGTGGATGTTCCTGAGACTTCAGCAGATGGAGAGCGACGGGGAGAGGTTCGTCCTCCTCCTCGTTGGGCCCGCGACACGTTTTGAGATTCAGGGATCGAGGGGGTCCTTGAGGAGTGGGAACCGCAGGGTGGACCGTGGAGGGCTTGTCTACTCCAACTATTGTTTGCTGATCCGTGTTATGCAGGATCGAGAGCCCACTTCAGTGAAGGAGGCTTTGCAGTTTGATCATTGGCGGAAGGCCATGGAAGCCGAGTTGGAGGCTATTGAGAGGAATGGCACTTGGTCTCTTGTGCCTCGTCCCTCTCACAAGAAGGTGATTGGTGTCAAGTGGGTCTTCAAGACCAAGTACCTTAGTGATGGTTCTTTGGACAAGCACAAGGCTCGCCTTGTTGCTAAAGGTTTTGCTCAGCGCCCAGACATTGATTTCCATGATACTTTTGCCTCCATTGCTCGTATGGCGACTATTCGCGTTGTTCTTGCCTTGGCTGGCCTGTTTATCAGTTGGATGTGAAGTCCGCCTTTCTGAATGGTGACTTGCAGGAGGAGATCTATATTGAGCAGTCTCTTGGCTTTGGATTCTTGGATGGGAAAGTTTACAGGTTGAAGAAGGCCTTGTATGGCCTCAAGCAGGCTCCGTGTGCATGGAACGATAAGATTGACTCGTTTCTTCAGTCGAAGTTGGGATATGGGTGCTCCAAGACCGATCCGCAGCTTTATGTGCACACTTTCGAGGTTGGTTGTGTGTTGTTCGTGTTATATGTTGATGATTTGATTTTGACAGGGGATCATGCATAGAAGGTCCGAGAGACCAAGACAGCTTTACATCAGGCATTCGAGATGACGGATTTGGAGCTTCTTCATTTCTTCTTGGGTCACGAGATTTATCAGTCTCAGGGAGGGATTTTCATCTCTCAGCAGAGGTACATTCAGGAGCTCTTGGTGACTTTTGAGATGAAGACTTGTCAGCCCATTACTACTCCTATGAATCCGAATTGGAAGGCCACTTCACACTCCGATTCTCTTGTGATGGATGCTTCATGCTACCGTCAGTTGATTGGATCCTTGATTTGGCTTCTCAACACTCGTGTTGATCTTTGTTTTGTTGTGGGTCTTTTGGCAGGGTTTATGACGGAACCCAAACAGGTGCATTGACAGGCTGCCCTGCGGATTCTTCGGTATTTGAGGGGGATTTTTGCCTTACGGATTTCTTATCCCGTAGGTACAGATGCTTCAGATCTGGTTCTTGCAGGTTGGAGTGACTTGGATTGGGCTGGCGATGTGGACCACCGACGGTCTAATACAGGCTACTGTTTTTCCTTGGGTACAGGTGTTATCTCTTGGAGTAGTAAGAAGTAGCCCACGGTAGCCCTTTCTTCTACTGAGGTGGAGTATCGGGCTGCGTCTTCCACCACATGTGAGGTTGTGTGGCTTCGGAGATTGTTGGAGGAGCTTGGCTGCCCTCAGCCTCGTCCTACTCTTTTGCGGTGCGACAATGAGAGTTGCATTGCCTTGGTACAGAATCCGATATTCCATGCCCGGACGAAGCACATTGAGATCCAGTATCACTTCATTCGGGAGAAGCTTTTGGATGGGACCATTGATGTGGAGTATTGCAAGACGAAGGATAATCTTGTAGATTTGTTTACGAAGGCGCTTCCCCAGGCTCTTCTTCGGTAGCATTCCAGCCCCCTCAATCTTTTGACCCGTCTAGGATCTGAGAGGGGGTGTTAGCTAGTGTCATTTCTTGGACAGTCGGCCAGTCGGACAGCAGAGCAGTACGGATGCCACGTTAGTAGCGTACGGCAGTAGGCAGGATGCCAAGTCAGCAGGGCTGTGCAGTCGGCCAATTTTTCTGCAGTCGGCTGCATTAAATGCAGCCGACTTGGTGCTGGGAATTTCTATTTTTTCGGCTATTTATAGTCGGCTTTGTGGACACTCCAGCATTCATCTTTTTCAGATTCTGATCTTGAGATCTGTTGGCTGAGACAGACTGTGCTCGGGCCGGCGGAGATCGAGGTCATCAAGTCAGAGACATACGCAGATATTTCCTCTGTCCCCTTGTGTATTTCTGCACTCTTATACAGCATACTACACCCTAGATTTTCTGCGTTTACACTCTCCTTTTCTCTCTCTCTTCTCTCTGTGTTCATTCTCTCTCAGTCTTTGTCCTACGCTTCTGCATTGCTGCATTCTGACATAAGGCTCCCCTCCCTATAGTCTTGTTTAATGATAAGATTAACCCTCAGAGCAAAGCTAAGTTGGATTGTATGCAAGCCTTGCTTCAACAATGCAAAGTGCATCTTCAAAAGGCACAAACTCACATGGAACTCTTTGCTAATGAGAAAAGAAGGCATTTAGAATTCCAAGAAGGGGAGCTGGTCCTTTTGAAAGTGCCTAAGTCATGTTATTCCACTCTTAAAGTGGGTAGCAGCAACAAGCTGGCCCATTGTTTCTATGGCCCCTACCGGATCCTCAAGAGAGTTGGTGACTTGGCTTACCGATTAGAGCTTCTCCCTACCACCAAGTTTCACAATGTGTTTCATGCCAGCCAGCTGAAGCCGTTCATTGACCTCAATGGACTATGTGGAAGAACTTCCCCCCATAGACGGAGGTCTCATTCAGTATATCTCTGAGGCAATCATTGGACAGCAAGAGAAACAATTAAGATCTCAATCCATCAAGGAGTACCTCATCAAATAGCAAGGCCTATCCCTGGAAGAAGCCTCTCAGTGCCCAGTCATTATTGTCAATGAATTTTTTCACCTCCAAGATGCCCAACGGGCTAAAGACTAGCAAGTTATGCCCGCTTTTGATCACACCTTGCCTATAGACTGCACACTGTTTTAGAACAGTTTTGTACTTGCCCAAATCTTAGCAATGTGCTTTCTACATGGGTTGAAAGTACACGTCATAAGCTCCGTTTCGACATGTGGCATGCCCCATTTGGAGCAGCCTGTCAAAAGTTATGACAATTTTACCTCAGCAGGCCTGTCATGGACAGCATGCTGTCCCTAGTCTTTACCCACCCATTTTCATTGTAATGTGGCTCAAAATAGTACTCTGCACCCCACTCCTCCAGCCCATCTATCACTTTCCTCTAGTTGTCTTTGTTTTTGAGGGTAAAAACTTTTAGGGTGGGGATGGATTGTAACGAGTGGGATACATAGGAGTTAGGGGTTAGACACCTAATCACACTGACTCTTCAGCTTCCATGGCTTCCTTCTCCCTTCTCCCCTCTTTTCTGTCTTTCTCTCTCCTCTTCTAGTCTTTCTTTCTTTTCTTCCTTCTCTCTTTCTCTCTCTTCAGCTTATTCTCCTCTCTCCTCTCATCTTCATTCATTACATTCTCTGAGATGCCTGGAGCTGATGCAACTTGAAGGTGTAATTGCAAATATAGTTGCTTTTGTTTTTGGCTTGAAAGCTTGCTACATTACTGAGGACATAGACAAAGGATACGAATTCATTGCGAGATTGTCAGGCAAGGGTTTGAGAAGGATCTTATTGTAGGGAATTCTTTAGTGGACATGTATATCAAATGTAGACTCTTATTAGATGTAGAAGTGACGTTTACATTTATGGAACTCTCAACTGCAATGTGGTTTCATGGAACAAGCTGATGACAGGTTTTGCTGATCAAGGATACAACATCAAAGTGCTGGATTGCTCGGAAAAGATGAAGTTGAATGGCATTTTTCCAAATAATGTGACATATGTATGCATTCTTAGAGCTTGTGGAAGCATGGATGATATAACCTGTGGCCAAGAAATACGTATAGAGATTGTAAAAGATGGATATGAAGAAAATCCTTTTATTGGAAACACTTTGGTGGATATATATGGAAACTGTGGTTCATTCATAGAAGCACATGACTTGTTTGAGAAGATGCCAAATCGGGATATTGTTGCATGGAATGCATTAATTACAGCATATGCTGAGCATGGGCTTTGTGAGCAAGCATTCGAATTCTTAGAACAGATGTAACATGAGGGCTTTTGTACGGATGCTGTTACACTTGCAGCCGGCTTAAAAGCTTGTAGCAAGCCTGAAGCGTTAGAAATGGGAAAGAAGCTACATGCAGAGATGATTTTGAAAGTCAGAAGGAGCTTTTTGTATTGGAAGTACGTTGGTAGAGATGTATGTGAATTGTGGCTCACTTGGAGAAGCAGAAGTGGTGCCGAATGGGCTTTTAGTCGAGAATATAGTCTCCTGGAATGCTCTATTAGCTGGTTTTGTTGAGGAGGGACTCGGTGAGAAAGCTTTGAAGTGTTTGGAGCTGATGTAACTTGACAGTCTTCTGCCTGATACGGCTTCCTTTGTTTTTTCTTTACAAGCCTGTGGAAGCTTAGTTTTCATAGGCAAAGGCAGACAGTCACACACTGAAATTGTTAAAAAAGGGCTTGAGATGGATTTGTCAAAAGACGCGGGATCTAGAGCATGGTAGTGGCTATGGTGGATCGAAGAAGAAGATTAAGCTCATGATGACATAGACAAGACTTGACCTGTTACACAAGTAAATTAGGTTCCAAGATTGACACTTCGACTCATAAACACAATCTTGTGTATAAGATTGACAATGACCAATACACTAATTGAAATGGGAAAGCATCATGATATTGCAATCATCATAGCTTTAAGTGGTAGTTAAGTACAATGCTTTATAGTTGTTGGATGGGTAGCAGTTTCCCTTTCTGTGCATATGGGATTCAGTCTGCTTGCATGTCCTAAGCCTAGAACTGCCTCATACAAAGAGGCTACAATAGGTGTGATTGCAAATATCTCAACATCCCTTCTCAATCACAACAAAAAAGTACAAAGTGTGTAGAGGCTTTAGTGAAAGCAACACTTGCAAAGTGTGGGCACACCATACACATGGCAAAACACCTAAGGCTGTTGCAGAAAAGGCTAAGTGTGGGTACCACAAACATGATGGACATCCAGAGGTTGTAACAGGGGCCTCACAAAGTGTACAGAGGGTATAGTACAAGGCTACATGAGGAGTTTATAAGCTTATGTCAGAAGCATTAGGGCTAGGCATTACAAGGCTAAAAAAGTCTAGTAAAAAATTGGGTCAAGGACTGGTAGGCCCTTGCAGTTTTCAACATTTCTTTTCGCATAGATCTTCAATTTATTGTAGGTCTTCTTGTCAGTGTAGTCCAGCTTGCTCTTATTGATCTTGTACTTGTTCTTCTCTTTGCTTGCAGCTTCAGTGTCCACCGCTTTGATCTTTTGGTCCTCTTCTTCTAGGTCCTCCTGGTCTTCTTATTCATTGACTTTGCTTGTATTAGTTGCATTAGTCTTCATGTCCATGTCCCCCTCAAGCAAAGGTATCATCTTTGAGGCAGCCGAAATGACTTCAAACTCTTGCACTTTCGTCAAGGTAGGAGGCATTTCTTTAAATAGTGATAGCACTTGAATGCTCACAACTCCATCATTCCCTGCAAGTAAGACAAGCACATCTTCTATGTGCTTGAAATGAGACATACTCTTAGTTGGAAGTAGCCATATAAAAATTTTCTTATTTGACATTCCCATGATAGGATATCAGCTCCAAATGACTAGCAAAGTGTTGATCTTGAATGTGCTAAAGAGCACAAGTGCCAAGAAGCACTAACTTAGTATCAAGCTATACTATTTTGATGAGCTATACTAATTTGATGAGCTTGGTGTTGATGCTGATCCTCTTGTTGAGTTGGCTCTTTGCTTGGCTTAAGCAGGTTGATTTCTTTCTTCCCTTGCTGATTTGAATGGGACAGTGAAATAGATCAGAGTGACAGTGGATGTTTTGAGTCTCAAGGAATGAGCAAATGAGGTGGAAGAAGAACTTGATGTAAAGATGAAACTTTTGAGAAGTTGGCTATGGCTGCCAACTCTAGGGTTTTTGGTTTTTTCTTAATTGCAGCAGATAGAGTGAAGCATTTGAGCTCAAATTCGTCAGGAGGAAGCTCACGTAGTAGGCTTCAAATGCCCTATAGGTGCAGGGTAAATTGCAGCACACAGGCATAGATCTAGCCATACGACTGTCAACAGGCGCACTTCAGATGGCGACAGGAAATCCATGCAATGCTGGGATCAGTGACGAGTAATGTCGGGCTGTGATGGGCCAAGGAGGAGCGCCTTGCCCTGGGAGAGATATCCCTAGAAGAGAGCTTCAAGTGTTATGGCCTAGATGAGGAGATCAAGAAGCTCCATCAGAGGTATGTGTTGTTTGGCTATGGCAAACTCAAGGTTAGGATGAAGATGAAGTTGAAAATGAAGGCCTGAGTTGGATGTGAGCTGGGCAGAGATGATCAGAAGTGAGAAGAGATCGAAGAGGCAGTGCCATGCTCAGCTGAGCTCTGATACTCTGCCCAAAGACGCGGGATCTAGAGCATGGCAGTGGCTATGGTGGATCCAAGAGGAAGATTAAGCTCATGATGACATAGACGAGACTTGACTTGTTACACAAGTGAATTAGGTTCCAAGATTGAGACTTAGACTCATAAACACAATCTTGTGTATAAGACTGACAATGACCAAGACACCAACTGAAATGGGAAAGCATCATGATATTACAATCATCATATCTTTAAGTGGTAGTCAAGTACAATGCTTTATAGTTGTTGGATGGGTAGCTGTTTCCCTTTCTGTGCATATGGGATTCAGCCTGCCTGCATGTCCTAAGCCCAGAACTGCCTCATACAAAGAGGCTATAGTAGGTGTGATTGCAAATATATCAACAGGATCCCTATGTTGGAACTGCCTTGTTGGACATGTACATGAAATGTGGTTCATGTGCTGAAGCACAGGAAATTTTTGACAACTTTCCAGTTCACAATGAAGTTACACGGACTAGACTAATCTCAGGGAACGTTGAACATAGCCTCAATGAGCAAGCACTGAGTTGCCTGCAACAAATGTGACTGGATGGTGTGTCACCAAATGCTGTAGACTGTCACCTATGTCTGCAGCCTGAAAGCATGTGGTAACATGGGCTTGTTGAACATGGGCCAAAAACTGCACGCTGAGATTGTAATTGAGGGCTGGTAGCAGGATTCTTTTCTGGGAAATGCTTTGATAGATATGTATGGTAAATGTGGCTTGGTTACAGAAGCAAAAGATGTGTTTGAGGAGCTTTCAGTTCAAGATGTGGTTCCTTAGACTTCATTAATTGCAGGGTATACTTGCCACGGGGAGACAGCTTTTTTTTCTGTTTGACCAAATGCAAGAAAAAAGCTTACAGCCAGACAGCATAACCCTTCTTAGCATCCTAACAGCATGCAGCCATACAGGTCTTGTGGAGAAGGGTCAAAAGCACTTAGAGGAAGTTATTCGACAGTATGATATCACTCTCACTGTTGAGCACAAAAACCCACCTTTTTGGTCATGCAGGACAGCTTGATGCAGCAATGATGATGTTAGAGAGATCATTCTCTCAACACGATTGTGTTGCATGGAACATTTTGCGAAGTTGTCAAAAGTGGGAAAACATAGAGATTGGTGCCTTTAGGTGTGGGACATCATTTGGACAACATCCTTCTGCATTTATATTGATGTCAAACATCCATGCAAATGCTCATATGTAGGACCTGGGAGTCAGTATCGTGTGGCGGCATCGAGGATACTTACTGATCGTAATAGCAGTCTTTAACACTTAAAAGGAGGCATGCAATCGTGATAAAAACTGCAGAACATCCATGCAAATGCTCATTCGGGAAGAGATCTGTGAGACAGTACTGTTCACAGTGACTTTGAGAATACTAAATGATTATGGTAGCATTCTTTACACTTGAAAGGGGGATGCAAGAGTGATGAAACAGTGCAGGTAGCTACTTTTCAAGTAACTGTGGACTTGATGGATAGATGAAAGTGCAACCTCAAAAGGGTTCTGGCACATCAGGTGTTAAGACTAGATTATGCCTGAGGATTGCTTCAAGGTAACAGCTGTAGCAGCAGTTTCTTGGATGCTTTCAATAAAGCTGACTGCTGAGAGTGGTGGGGAGTCAAATATATGACATGTTTAGGTTTAACCAGCAATGCAAGGACATTGCACCTAAAGTTTGGAATGGCTAGATGTTGGAGGTTTTCGAGTGGGCATCATTCACTGATGAAGATTTCAATTGTTGGCAATGTTTTTGGGTGTTTCATGACTATAGATGGAGAGATGTGAGCTCCACTTCTGGCAGGCAACAGTCGGAAAACAGATATTTTGCTTTTGTATTTGCTGTGAGTTGCATCTAGATGCTGAATTGGTCTTCTTTGGAAGTGAGCGGTCAGGCATAGTACTGGTTTTTATATCTTAGATGGACATCATATCCTTGGTGATGGGTTTTCCCTGGAGGGCTTGGTGCCTTGATTGTGAGTATGATACCCTTGAAAGGAGGGAGAAGATGGAGTTCAGTCTGTTTTGCAACCTGCTGAGATGGATTGTTAATTTTTTTTGGTGACTTAAATAATGCAGAGGTGACAGATGAGCAGGCTTCAGACTTCTGCAACTGTCAGTTGAGCAGGGCAGGGGGCGCCTTTCTTTGGTTCTAATAGAACAGTGGTGTAATGTAGTGCATTCCTGTGTGGGTCTTCTGGATCTTGCTGGTATGTTATTACTATCTAAAGTGGGTGATTTGATTCCTTACATGAGGAGTAGTGGTATGATAGTCACTTGAACTGCTGGATTTGTCTACTTTGGGTGGCACCTGCTCCGGTTGATACAATTGCCGAGTCAGTTTCTCTGCTTTGTTGCACAGTAGAGAAGTGCAGACGCAGTTCAGCTGTGTCAATAGCACCTTCATTGGAATAGTTTGATGTGTCCTGGTTGAAGGCATGCTTCTGCTGCATCACTTATCGAGATGAGAACTCTTTATGTCCACACTGCCTCCATCATGTGCGCATGTGCCTTTCTGATGCATTTTTTGTGTTTCTTTGCAGATTGTCTCCTTGCATGGGTTCGGTTTTCACAGATACTTGGTCCACATTACCATGGTGAAAATGCAGCCGCAATTCCTCAAGAGCAATTTTGGTAAAAGTTGGGTTTACTTTGCATGTGCCATGAATCTGTATGGGATTGTGATGATTTTTGTTTTTCCATGTAAATTTTATTCCATGACTCTGCTTGTTTGAATTTTGACAGGTTTTTGGTTAGAGATTGTAAGTTCACATCTCCACCATCATATGTCTGTTGTCCCCTCATCCACTACCAACTCACTTCTGCAACTTTGACCCAGGTAATTTTTCATTTACCCATGCAGCATGGGTGCATGTTTTTGCTATTGATGCTTCTTTCTTCCATTAATGATGTTCCCTTGCATGTATTCAACACGCCAGTGTGTGTGCATGTTTGCTTTTGCATATGCTGAAAGTGTTGTGCTACATGGCTAGAATCAGAATTTGTTTACCATTTTCATCATGTATTTGTCTCTTGTATTTGAATTTAGGATTGAGTTCTAGGTGATGAATAATAATCATAACTTGATTGAAAATTGTGAAGTGAGACATTAACTGCATGATTCAATTAATATTGCTTTATCAGATTCTCTTCATGTGCATATTTATTGATTTTTAAATGTTTGGTGCTTTTCTTAGGGTGGAAACTTTAATCTATAGGGTAGTATACATAAACTTACAGCACACGCACTATTTGATTCAGCAAAGAAAATAAATGACACTAGAGTGCTCTTTGCATAGTAGATGACACCAGATTGATCCTCAAGGTGAGTGCCTTTTACGGTGTTTTTTAAATATTGAAGATGAGCCTTTACACGAACCATGTGTGACCCGCTTGTGTGATCAATGCAGTTGTCATAGATCAACACTCTTTTGCTAATGATTCCTCGCGTGCCTTCTCTCCAACTGCTATGTCCTCAGTTGCTCTTACTAATCTTGATGAGTTAGCTTTGAATTTATCTCAATTACACACTCAAACTAGTGTATTTTCAAGCATACAAAGTTGCAATCACTCCAACGTTGACTAACATGGCATTGAGAAATCCATCCATGGTCTCTTATTGCTGCCACAGTGCAATCAATTAAGAATTTATGCAAATCTTAGTCCTAGACCATTTTGATTTGTCAAATGAGGCATCAGCCTTGATTGTCTAACAACCTTGGAGCTTTGCTCTAGCCAATACTCCTTCAATGCATTGTCAAATGGAAGTACTTTAGACTTGTAAACATGTTGTTCATAAACCCTAATCTCTTGCATGCATCTGCCCTTAGATTGGATGTTGAATTTAATGCTTTCAATAGTAAGAAAATCAAACTTGCATGTTTGAATACATTTTCTTGATGTGTGCCCTGAATATTCATTGATTTGGCAACCCAAAACAAGGGAAAAATTAGGGATTTTGATTAGAATGCCTTCAACAAGCAATTCCAAATCCAAAATGTTTGATTTTTGTAAATCCTAACCTCCAATTTGCTCTAAATAACAAATCCTAATTCTGAGGTGAATTTGCTAAGACTCTTTCATCCACTTAGCATCCAATGGTGCATAGTTATTAAACTTCACTAGATAATGACGGGAAACTTTACCTTTAATGTTGTAATTTGTAGCCTTTTCCTTAGGCATCAAAAGACCATAACCTAGTGGTTGCAAATATGGAGGCACAAGAGGTACCACTCTTGCATTTGCATCAGCCACGCCTATACTTAGTTATTAGGATCAACTCTTAAACTTTGCATTTCATACTATCCTCTAGGGCCTTCCACATGTCCATATAAGAATGATTGCAACTGTGGTTGTATGCCAATACTTTTATACATGCCATATTGCATTTCTAGTTGCGTGTTATAAAAACATTACCATTTAATTGTTGCAAATCAAGCTATAAGTCAACAACATAAGTTCTTTCGAATGGAATATTGAAAATGGGCTTCCAAGTAGAATCTTCTTTATTGTGTGTCGATGCAACACTTGTCATCCTTTACTAGTTCTTCTTTCTGTCCTTTCTTTCCACCCTATTTGCCAAGAAATATAGGCATGGATGCTTTGCATTTGCACCATTGGACATTTCACACATACATTTTTAAGTTTTTAAGTCTCTTGTAAGATGCCATTCTACTAAGTATTGATCATATCCATCAATTGAGAGTATCTTGCCATGTTCTTGATGATGGATGATGTTTGAAATGCTTGTGTATGTAAAGAACACCTATAGCACCTCAAATGTTTACTTAGGAACGCCAAATTAACTCAAGTTCAAATAATCTAATGATAGGTTTTTCTACACAAAGTTAAGGAGAGTGTTAAGGATTGGATATAAGTAATCAAAAAGTAAACGGTGTAATTAGAGATTGTTAAAGATGATGCAGAGCAATATATCCTAGTCAGGATTTGAGATGGAGCTTGAGATTTCTTTGGAGAGGTTGTTAGAGGATATTCAATACAATTGTAGCTTGCTTAAGGGAGTGCTTGAGATAGTCTACTTTAGATTTGAAGAAGTCAACGAAGATGAGGACACCCCTCAAACCTCATCAAATTATAATGGAAAGAACTAGATTCATAAAGAATGTACTGGCTTATAGAAGTAGCTCTCTAGAGGACTTAAAACTAGATGAGATGGAAGAGCATAAAAGTAATAAGAGAAATACATGCTAGGACTAGAATTCTAGAGCTATGTAAGGAAGAGGTCAAAGTTGTGTGAGTGTTAAAGCCATTAGACTTCTTAGAGGATATATGTTATCATGTTCATTTAGGAATCTTAATGGAAAAGAGGGTAGTGTAATACCTAATGTTAGGAATAAGAAAATGGGAATTAATGTGGTTGAGGATGAGGTAGTAGGCCTAGATTGATTGCATATCTTATTTATGGACTTTGCTTTGTAAAAGGTTGGGTGCCTTAAAGAAACTTCTAGTTGTGTTAAGGGGATGATTCTTGATAAGTTGAAAAGTAAAAGGGAACTTAATTTGGCCCTAAGGTTGGTAGTTATATTAATGAAGTGTTTTGAACATAACATCTTGTTGATTTCGTTGGTGTGTATTGTTTTAAGAATATACCTAGTGTTTATGAAAGCCTTAATGGGGAAGACGAAGCTCTAGGGAAATGCTGAAGTTTGAAAGAACTAATTAGTGTTGACCTAAATACTCATGTTTATGTTGAAACAAGGGAAGAAGTAGGTAGGGAACATAAACTAAAGTCCACCAACCTTATGGGAACTAAACTTATACTTGTTAATGGAGAGTTTTATGTTGACCATGTAAAAGTTATTTTAGCTTGGCTTAATGTTTGTTTTGAGGATGAGGATAAGTGGTTACAAACCATTAATCAAGGGATTGATTATACCTTTTTTGAGGTGATGAGATGTTACGATGTTTGTTGTCCTATAGAAAGGGATTATGCGGTTGTTGAAAATGTTTTAATGGAGTTACCCTTGAGTTTATGTGCTAGGGTTGGTAAAGGTTTTTATGAGATTCGAGGGTAGGAGAGGTTTTTGAAAAATAATTTGTAGATTGCTCACTAGTTTTTGATGATGAAGTTGATGTTGAATGTCTTGGTGAACTACATATAATAAGAGTCCTTGCATAGTGTCTCATGAATGTGAGGAAGATTTTATTAATAGAGATGATTTTATTGACTTTTCTTATGATGCATCTTATGTAAAAATTGTGAAAATTGATTTAAAAAATTAGTAGTTTATTAGTTATATATTAAGTTGTTTAATATGTTAAATAATGTATTTTTAATTATTTCTTAAGTGCTTAAATGCTTAATTCTTTGAAATAAAAATGGATTCTTATGTATTGATTATTAGATGTAAAATATTTAAGTTAATTTTGTTGTTAGATCATTTGAATAGTCAATAGTTAAATATGCAAGTTTAGTTAAAATTCTATTTTTAATACAAGACACTAAAATTTTGTATGTTCTAAATACAAAGAAGATAGTTAAAAGGGTTATAGTAATAACTCTATTTTTATGAAATTATTCAAATGAACTTGTTTATGATGGAAGAACATGAAGGCAAAGTATAATGATTACTTAATTAACTCATATACAAGTGAGTGTCAAAGTATATGATTACATAGTAAATTCACTTTCACTCATGATTTGAATGTAGAGTGTGCTATTGGAATGCAATTCATACTACATGATTTGAGTGCAAAGTATACAAGTAACTTGTATATGATTGTAATAAAATTAACTCATATACGATTGGATTGCAAAGTGTACAATTGAAACATAATTGATGCATATACAATGTGATTGCAAAGTATAAAATTAATGTACATGATTGAAATGTAAATAATACAATTAACTCACATAGGATTGAGAATGCAAAGTATATAATTGGAATGTAAATAACTTGTATGCAATTAGATGCAAAGCATACAATTGGAATTGTACAATGTTTTCAAGATAATACCTTTAGATTTATGAGCATGAAATTATTGAGGCAATTTTAGAGCAAATATAAACAAATATTTTACAAGAATATAATTTTGAGAGATTACTAAAATGTTTTGCTATAAAGTGAACTTTATTAGCATTGCTTTGCTTTTTAAGGTCTAAGCCTTAGTGTTTGAAAGGCCATTGTCATTCCATAAATCCTTTTGAGGGAAGTCTTGGGTAAGCTCAATGAGAAATTGCTCAATAAACTTTTATATGGTGCTTTTTTTCTTCTTAACTTGTAACTTGTCTAAATCAATAAAAACACCAAGTAAAAATAAAAATACCAATCAAATAAACAATCTAATAGATTGATCTTGTCTTGATGTGGCATTCTTAAGCTAGCCATACAACACCTCGGAGTATCTCTCTCAAGGAGAAGTTTCCTATTCTTTTGCATGGTAAGAGTTTGTGGACATTAGTGGTTGATTTTGTTTGTTTAGATATCAAAACCAAATTGTTGGACTCTTTGCTCAACGGTAAGACTAATGAAACTCTTATTGATTCAAGAGCTTTAAACATGTTGGGTACACTCTCTTTCACTTAGCTATAAATACTATTTATCTAACCAAGCACTCATTGATTCGCAAAGAATACAAAGGTATGACTAGATTTGAGTTGTAAAGAGCTCACTTACTTAGCTCATTGTACTCCTTGTTGCTTAATGGGCTTGCAAGTGGCTTCATGATCTAAGTGTTGCCTTATGATTTGTTGCTCCATAGTCCTAACTCAATTCATGTATACTCCAAGCAATTGTGAATGAAGGGAAGAATAAGAGAATAGCATGAGAGTTGGAGAAGAGTTTTTTAAGTGGTTGCTCACTTTGCCTCACATTCTCATACACACATACATACTCTTACTCTCTCAAGAATCCCTAATGGATAAGATAGAAGTAAAAAAAAGAGCTCTCAAAGTTGGTACACATGAGAATAATATGTTTTATTCAAACTTTAATCTTTTTGTAATATTTTCACACAATAAAAGTTAGTTGGTTAGTTTAGAAGTTAGTTAGTCAATTAATAAGTTAGTAAGGTTACTAACTAAAGACTAAGTAAGATAAAAACTAACGTTATAATTAAGGATTTTTATTTAATTAATATTTTATTTAGAAAAATTGAGTCGTAAATTTTATATTTTTCTTGGATTGACAAGGACCACAGCTACCCTTTACACAAGTTACAACATGAACGAGACTTATGAGCTATATTAATCACTAGTATTAATGTATATAGTTTGGATGGTCTAAAAATATTAGATTTTGGGTAAAATTAGTTTATTTTAGATATTATTAAAAAAAAGATATGAAGATTTTTAGAATTGGATGTCATTAAAAAAAAAGATAAGTGATGTTTTAGTTAGTTTTTGAGATTTTATTAAAAAAAAGAAAAAGAAAAGTGACAGGCGAAATCGTGCGTGCTGCGATCGTAGTCCACAGACAGAAAATAACACTTCAAATAGAGAAAATGAGTGAACTAAGAGCTTTCTACTCAAGTGTCTTGCAGTTTTACCCCCCCCTTTCGGAGCCAATGGAATCATCAGATTTATGATCTGAGCATGAGATCAATGATCTTTTTAAGATTCCCCTTCACAAAGAGCTTCACTTCTCAGCCACAAGTCCTCTTCTCTAATTCACTATAAATATGAGGCATGGGGAGGCATAAAGAAGTATAAGGAGATCCCGAGAGATTGCGAGAGAGAGGTAGAGAGAAGGATACCTCTAAGAGATTGAGAGAGAGAGAGAGAGAGAGAGAGAGAGAGAGAGAGAGAGAGAGAGAGAGAGAGAGAGAGAGAGAGAGAGAGAGAGAGAGAGAGAGAGAGAGAGAGAGAGAGAAGAGTCAACCCGAGAGGCTGCAAGGAAGAGAGTTAGCTCAATTCCCTCTATTTCAATCCTCTACTCACCCATATTCTCTTACGCTGAGTTGCACGGATTATTCGAAAATATTAAATTTTTGGATAATTTTAGCATATTTTTGATATTATTTATTGTAAAAATTCGAAAAAGTTAAAAAAAGTTTCTAGATTAGGATGTCATGTAAAAAGCTAGTTGTTTTTTCAGCCAATTAGGGGATTTTCACAAGGACAGATTGATGAAATCGCGCATGTCGCGATCGCTATAAACAAGTTGAAAATTGCAAATTAAACGAAAACGAGTGATTTGGGAGATCCGTGAGCAAGAATCCTAGGGTTTTACCCCCCTTTTGAAGCCAACGGAGCCATCAAATTTGGGTTCCGAGCAGCAGAGAAAGAGCTGATTTTTCTGATCTACGTTTTTGTTCTGCGAAGAAGCTCCAAGAGAACTAATGCCTGGAGATTGCTTTTGAGTAGTGCGAAGATTTCAGGTTTTTTCAATACATATTGATTCAATTCATTGTGATTTGTTTTTGTAGTATTTACTACTTGGGTATTCTCTATCTTCTCTTCCATCTCCTATCTCTACTTCCTTTTACTTTCTGATCCTTGGTGGATTCGACCTTTCGACAAAAATCCCTTCGACATTGGTGAACCCGACGTGAAAGGTCATCATAGAAGAATGAAAGATAAGATGGGAGAACCTTCGAATATAATCTCCAGTGATGTTTTGAAACAGTTGGTGTAAAATATGGATATGCTTATGCAGGTACAACAACAACAGGTGATGCAAGCTTCAGCTCAAACAGAAAGTGTTGTGATGAATGCTTTGCAAGCAGTTAAGCGTGAGGTGAAGATATTCAATGGCAGGAATGTATTTGCATATGTACATATCTATGCTCATAAGATGAAATTCTTTGGAGTGACTCAATCTGCACGGAGCCGATATTTTGTACGTATTACTGTTCATGAACTGAAAGCACGGATTACTGAATTATACTTGCAGGATGCTAATTGGGTAGCCTTCAAGAAGACACTCAGAGAAGAATTTTACATTGAGGACACTAGTTTGAAGACACTCAGAGAAGAATTTTACATTGAGGACACTAGTTTGATTACGCGCAAGACTTTTCAAGAGTGGGTTATACAACCCAATAAGGGTCTTGTGGCTACAGAATTGTTAAGAGAATTTGAAAGTTGATTTGAGCAGTTGGATCTTGCAGAATAGCAAGCTCTTGCAAGTTAGAAAATTGAATTGTTTCTACAGGCAGCTGATCCTGAGCTTCAAGAGAAGCTTGATGATTTGCTGGAGGATTAGACTACAGAGACAGGTTTGAAAACAGAGTGGAGACACGTCAAGGAAGCTGTTACTGCGCTTGTGAAGAAGCATAGAAGAAGAGAAATATTGCATGTCTCTAGCTTGCCCACTATTATAGGCAAAACAATTGAAGTATCCAGTAAGCCACCCGCTTCTGTGGCTAACCCTATGGCTGTATCTGCTATTGTTCTCTCTGTTAGGGAACATGTCTTGGATAAATTGGTCAAAGAGATACGGGATCTTCAATTGAAGGTTGCAAAATTGGATGAAAAAGGACAAGAGGAAAGGTGCCCGCCCCTAAGCCTAGAAAAAGATGTATGTGGTGTGACAGTTTGCAGCACGAGAGAAAGGATTGTGCTGCCTATTAGGAGGCCTTAGTACGACAGCTTATCTTTTGGAAAGATGGCAAGATCCATGCACAAGAAATGGGATTATTTCTTGCTTTGAATTTTGGAAAGGGAGGTATGCAGAAGTTGTTGGAAGACTTGGTTGTCCAAAATGCTTATGCGGCAGTACATGCTTCTACTTTTGGTTCATAGTTGGATAGAATGCATGGCCAAGTGATGGTTGGTCAAAAGGCTAAAATATGGACACATGCTTTACATACAGCTGAAAAGAGAAAGGTCATTGATAGTGAAATGTCTCATGCAGGGCAAGACATTCGTGGCATAACTGGTTGGGAATCACCGGTAGATGCATATTCAGTATATGCATATTTAGCAAAGGTACAAAACACATATGTACTTGTGGAAGAAAAACGAAAAAGAGATGAAGATATTGCAAGGACATCTAAAAGAATGACAAAAAAAAGTGTGGATAAGCCTAAAGCTGCAAATCAGCCACCTCTTGAGCATGTTATCGAAGAGGTCAGTCAAGAGCAAAAACATGATAACAAACAAGAGGGCAAAAAGGACAAACAGCCAGAATATAAGTTGCAATCTGACATTGAGACAGCCATAGATCTTAAGAAGGTTCTTGAAGAACGTATCTTAAACAGTCGGGTGGAATTTACCTTGGGAGAGGTGCTTGGCATTGCTAAGCGAGAATTTCATGATGAGATCATTGACATAATTAAAAGGAAGCGTCAGTTTCTTGGTGATACCACTAGTGCATTGCTGCAATTTGAAGAGGAAACTGGTTTGTTGGATATTCGGGCTGAATATGAGCATGAAGTAAGTACAGGATTGTCTATACAGGATGCTACTAATCAATGGACAGCATGTGAAAAAGAGAAGAAAGTGGCTGAAAATGCATTGTCTTGTAGCAATATGCATGGTGGAGTAAGGCAAATGCAACAATATGGAGAAGAGACTCTAGGATTTATTCCTTGAAGTCACTACACAAGAAATCATTGGGCTAGAGCTACCACTGAAACGGTAGTGAAAATAGGGGAACGTGAAACTCCTTGTGTTGCTTTACTTGACCATGGGTCTGAGATAAATGTCATTGAATGGGGATTGTATGAAAATGGTACATGGCCTGTAGACACTGATCATGGTTGGCGTATGAGGGCTGTAAATAATTCTTCAGGGGAGCTCTATGCTACATGTCCTAATGTAAAAGTGACGATTGGTGATGTACAGGAAGAGCAACACTTCTTTGTGCAAGATAATTCCTCATATACAGTGATTTTGGGACAGCCCTATATTACAGGTGTGCGTATGGAAACAAAGGTGCTTGATGATGGTTCTGCTTATGCAAGAGTCAGAAGCAAGGATGGGAGAAAAGCAGTCCAATTTCTTACTGTTTGTGTTAATCATCCTAGAAATCGTGATACGCTTCGAGAGTCTTCTTTGGTTCCAAATGCAAGGGAATTCAAAGACCTGGATTTTCATTAAGCACTATTGTAATGCAGGGCTATAGTAGTGCTGTTCAGAGGGTGTACTCGTCTCTTGATGAAATGAACCATGTATTTACTATTAGTAATTCTAAGTTTACATCAAACAGTTCATGTTGGTTTAAGCCTATGGAAGCTATGTGTAGGGCTAAACACATATCTATGAAATGGGCTACTAAGAAACTGAGAGCATTGGGGTTGTTAGCTGAAAATGATGGCATTTCAGGCATCTTTTATGGGCTGAATATTACTCACACTATGACTGAAATTTCAGCAACTATACATGCAGAAAATGAGGTTGAAAACAGAGTGTTGTCAGTATATTCTTTGGATATGTATGATATTATAGCATTGTTTGCTCAGCAGGAAGGATTACAATGGGCTGAAGCACTTGTGGAGACAAAGTATAAGACAGTTGAAAAAAAGGTGAAACCAATTGCTTTGCCACTTCCACCAGAGAGTGAGGGTTTGTATGAAAAAGTATCAAGATAGCCAAGCTTACGAGATCCTAAAGATATAGGTCATCAGTTTACATCTGAAACATTACAGGAATTGAAAGTTGGTGTAGAAGGGCTTTTTTTGCCTGCTAAGAGAAACTGTTTTATGTGGATGTTGGCTAGCATGGAAAGGCATTTGCATTTCAGCCAAGTGAAATAGGTTGTGTGGATCCAAATGTTGTCTCTCCTATGGTCATATTTACTATGCCACATGTACCATGGAACTTGAGGCCTATTCCAGTGCCTAAAGCTTACTTGCCAAAGCTGATGGATTTGCTAAATGAAAAGATTCGCATTAAGATCTTGGAGCCTTCTTCAGCCTCGTACTCAAATCGTTGGTTTACTGTGCCAAAAAAGAATGGGGCTTTGAGATTTATTCAAGACATGCAACCAACCAATAAAGTGACCAGGTCCTGTGGTTGATGAATTTGCAGAGGCTTTTGCAGGCAGAGCGATCTATTCTTTGGGTGATCTTTACTCGGGTTATGATCAATTTCAGCTTGCAATTGAAAGGAGGGATATCACAACCATGAAGACTCCTTTGGG